>NW_028270176.1:86050698-86737578 GCF_037043375.1 Chiloscyllium plagiosum
ATTGAATTTAAATGTCACCATAGCTGTAGGAGTGATTTCCCTTGATAGGGAATGAAGACTGAGGAGATCGGCAGAACTCAGGCAAGTGGAAGATGTTTACTCATGTTGCAATCAGTTAATGCAGGGATCATCCCCCGAGGCCAATCTAAGAAGGGAGGTCCATGACACACTGTGACGTGTACAGTAAAAAGCAGTATTTTTACACACTTTCTGTATTACAATGTCCACATGCAATGTTGGTAAAGGCCTTCCCTCCTTATACCGACACCCGATCCTGTAGAATACCTAATCTTGGATGAAGATGGCTATGGATAGCCCGAGCTTCGCATTGCTTCATGGTGTTTTACAGGTGCTATAATCGCCAGGCCTTGGGATCTCTCTGTGCATTTTATTTCCTCAGATTACAAAATTAATTGCCGCAGTCCTTTGGGCCTCTCACTCTGCCTTACTTACGATTCTCAAGAATATGAAATTAGAAACTTTTTAAATGTTCTGAGCAACTTTAAAATAGTAACTATTTCTGACAATCAAACCCTGTCTGTTTCCCTGATAGCAGGTGTGGAAGTTAGCTGGGCTCTATCCTGCAGTTGGTGTTTATTCATTCACTGGGACAATTATTCTTTAATTAATGAAAGTCAGGGTTTGTCATTTTTCTGTATGCTGGCATTTTCTTATCACCATCTGGAATATCACTGTCTGGAATGGCATACTTATGGACTTGGAGGAGGATTGTACAAAACGTTCTTTTTTAACTTAAGACTGAAACAGACTGTTAGTCTTATTTATCTCCCCTCCACCACTTTGTGTTTTAATTGCAAGGCAGGCTGCTCGGGGCAGCCCTACAGCAGCAAATCAACAAGGATTTCAGCACTAAAATAAAAATCAGCATTCGCTACCATTAGGAAACAGTACCATGCAATATGCTTACGTCACTGAGACTTTATTCCACACTTAAAGCCGACTATACTGATTTGATCAATGATCAAATATTAGATATAAGTAACAATTAGTGTTAAAACTAGTCACTGTAAACTTAAAATGATTAGAAATGCCATATAACTATCCGGAACATGTAGAATTTAACATTAATTATTGGAGTCTAAAACAATCAGACGTACCTTCATTTGCAAGGCCGAATATGAATCCAATGATTTCTGTGAACATTCAAATGAGAAGATATCAGATTTTCCTGTCAGTGTTGGATGAGGAATCATTGCTTGGTTTGTGGGTGTGTTGACATGGAATAAAAGATTAATTTTTCTTTGTAAAATTGGCACTGAGAAATAATGATTTAAATTGAAATGTGAATCTCACGATATTTGTTACAAAACCTAAATTGAATTACTGTGTGATTGTTGGACTAACAATGAATTGGTAATCTATTCTAGAACACTGATACATTAAGTGATTTAATATTTCCAAACGGGTTTGCTGTGATATTGATTACATAATAATAAGTATCAGTGAACTGAGAATTGGAATGCTGGCATGATGATTTGGAAAATACATTCGATATGGAGTCATTATTGATCATTCAACATTCTCTGATACTCCTGCAATCTGTACTTGATGTCTCAGATTTTCTTCTGTGGAAATACAATATATCATCCATGCAGCTTTTCATGTCATCAATATTCAGACATTTGTGTCAGCATTACAAAGAAAATAAATTGACAACGAACATGGGTATCATAGCAAAAAACAGTCAACAGCATTTATAGAGGAATTTTTTAAACATTGTCTCTGAGTGAATACATGAAAAAGTTTAATGGGTATCTGTTGCAATGTATTGAGACGCATTTACACTTTTATCATGATGACTCGGGGGAACCTATCAGAAAACTCGCCTATATTTAGTAATTCCTATATCTCAAAACATGTTACTATTAGCATCCGTAATCGTAAATAATGAAGTCTACTTAATGGTGTGGGAAAGATGTGTGTAAATTATAAGAAGGCATCTCTTGCATATATTTGGGATGGTGTGAAAGCGTGATGTTTGCTGTGGTTATTCATCTTGAGAACAATACAATGCTGACAAAAGGTTTTGCACTGAACAGTAATTAGGTGGCCTTGAATACCATCGTATGGCTTTATGTGCAGTGATTAATTTATGTCAAGAGCTTTGAAATATTTTCCATGATTTGTCAAATGATTAATAATTTTGTGACAAACTTCCACATGTGGTCATGAATTGGGTTTAAAGAATCCAATGTGTTGGTGTGAAAACCCTTCATTATTGACATTTCCAAGAGAGGTGTATAATGCTCAGGTACTGGCTGGAATCAAGGTGTAAGAAAATCTGGTTCATCCTGGAGCTGATTGATTTTAGCTGCTGTTTGATTGAGATTGATTGATTTTGTATTTGCCCCGATTTCTCTGCCTGAAGGTGAATTTAGAACAGCCAATTTCTGTCCAAGGGTCACTTCATATCACTGGAGACCTAAAATATAATTCACATATTGTGAGAACAATGAATTTTCAATTAAAGTTTGTGTTTTAACAAACAAAACGATTTGATGTTTTCCGGGAATTTACACTCACATTGATTAGATATTTATTAAGATAGATAAACTGAGAATTATAATCTAGCTGCAGGATTGTTGAATTGTTAAACCACAGACTTAAGAGTTTTATTTTTGGAATGATTTGGAGGCGCCAGTGTTGGACTGGGCTGTACAAAGTTAAAAATCAAACGCCAGCAGGTTATTAGCCAACATGTTTATTTTGAAGAACTAGCTTTCAGAGTGCTGCTCGTTCTTCAGGTGGTTGAAGGAGCAGCGCTCCGAAAGCCAGTGCTTCCAAATAAATATGTTGGACTATACCCTGGTGTTGTGTGAGTTTTAACTTTGTTTCTTGGAAGTAATGTTTTCTTTATTCAAATATACAGGCTGTTCAAGAATTCTATCTCGCCTTTCGTCATTTTCTTTTAGAGACCACTCATGTATAATTCATATAATTTTCATTGTAATCAGTATTTCAAATTTCCATCAGATCTAAGATGAAAATGAGGACCAATTAATGAGTACTTCCATGAATGGGAAAGCACAATAAATTCACTTTACAGAGACAAGATTCAAATTTGATCTAAATAGGCAAATAAACATTTTGAATGGAAAATATCTGAAAATGTTTACATTTAATTTTGAACGAAGTCAAATTACTTCTTTTTGAAATACATGGCCTGAAAACCTGTTTAAAAACATCAAGACTATCAACATGTCTTGCTGTCAGTGTCCTCGGCCAATTGTCATAAATGATAAATACCACTTTCAGCAACAAGTATCATGTGTAATTACTGAACTAAAAAGTAAGAGGATAGCTCTTGTATTTAGTGGCAAGAATGATAGCCAGATGTTTGCTGTGGTTATTGCACTCAGTAATAATAAGATCAAAATCAATGGCTGCTAGAATCATTGGCCACTCATAATGAAGAATAAATACTGCTTTGAGCAACAAGTGTCATTGATAATTACTGAACAGAAATTTCATAGGACACCCATTGTATTTATTGGAGGGAATGATGACCAGATGCTTACTATGGTGATTAATCTCAGGAACAATACGACAATTACTCAGATTATTTCCTGAACAGTAATTAGATGGTCATGAAGACCCTTGTGTGGCTTTATGTATTGTGCTTTGTGTGAGCATTGATTTCAATAACATTGTGATAGTATACAAGTGTGCAGCTGAGGTGAGTTGGCCATGCTAAATTGCCCACAATATTCATGGATGTTTCAAGTTAGGTTCATTAGAGTTTGTGAGAGTGGTGCTGGAAAAGAATAGCAGTTCAGGCAGCATCCGAGGAGCAGTGAAATCGACGTTTCGGGCAAAAGCCCTTCATCAGGAATACAGGCTGTATTCCTAATGAAGGGCTTTTGCCCGAAACTTCGATTTCACTGCTCCTCGGATGCTGCCTAAACTGCTGGGCTTTTCCAGCGCCACTCTAATCTAAACTCTGGGTTCCAGTAACTGCAGTCATTGTTATTTACCTAGGTAAGGTGCATTAGTCAGGGGAAATATCGAGTAATAGAGCAAGGGAGTGTCTGGGTGGGTTACTCTTTGGATGGTCAGTGTGGACTGTTGGGGCAAATGGCTGTTTCAACACTGTAGGGATTCTATGAATCTATAATCCTATGATTTTGGATTAAATTGATAAGTGAGTGCTAAAGATACTACTTAAAGTCAACGAAATCTTTTAAGTTTAGCAAGGTACTTTGAAACCATGCATGAAGTGAGATAAGTGTGTGTGTGCGAGAGAGAGAGAGAGAGAGAGACAAATTAAATGTTCAAATGAAAACACGCCAATAGTTCCCCACATATCAATCTTACATTCAATATGAATAGGTGAATAGAAAATAAAAATAAATTCCTGACAATTCATGAATAAGTAATAATTAGAAAATAAATTTGATCAAAGCACATACCAGTATTTAGAAGAATTGCAATATTTAGTTACAAATGTAGGTGATCAGCTGACCAATGAATAACATGAAGTTGCATTTGGTTATTTTGCTAAAGAGGAATTTCGACTGTTAATATTTTCATCTTTATAATACCGGAGAATAAGGATTTATGTGCTTGAAATGTTTGAACTAGGTTCCTTTAAACAGTAAAACAAATCATGATTACCATGTCGTAGACTCTCCCAACTTTAAGGTTGCAACATCGTCAACTATTTTTCCAAGGAATGTAGAACCAGCACAATTAGATGCATCATTTTATTAGTAATTTGAAGAAAATAAATAGGAAATATGGTGATGATTGAAATGCAGAACAGATTGAAGAATATCTAATGTCGTTTTGAAAAGCAGTTCAATATATACTCAGATATTTTCTAATGAAATTTCCGAGCTGCTCTTATACATCTCCGCTGAAGGTGAAAATTGAAATCATTCCTCCTGATCTTATCGTAGAAACACTGTTAAAGCTCCACAAGGACCCGTCATAATATTACCATCCGGGAAGGGCAGGTGTATAGTCACATGCTTAGGGCGGCAACTCAAATGAAAATTAATCAGATGTTTCTTGTAATTATTTGAATGGGAATTAATTGCGTATTTCCTGTGTGTAATGAACTGGCAAAACGAATTATTAATTTACAGTAATGATTTAACAAAGCAATAATGACTTTAATTAAATATGAATCTCGTGATTATTCATGATAAGAAAAAACTAATTATTTGATCAGTGTACACTGATGAACGAAACTCAATCAATCAAAAAGTTCCATATGTTCAATGCAGTTTGTCACAGAATGAAAAGAAAATTAATATGCATTCGCAACATAAATGATTAGGAAAATAAATGAATTAGTCCCTCAATGCGGTTACTCATCTAAAGACAACTTCCCTTCTTTCCAGAAATGTTCAACTTCCCAAAGTTCAAAATGTACTCTGACTATTCTATGAAACAATAAAGAGATGTTAGTTCCTTTTGTTGTACTTCAAACGGTCACAAGAATTTTAAATGATTTTGTTCCATGAAAAGTGATTAACTTGTATTGTGTTTATAAATACAGTAAACGTTAACATTGAAGTTAAACATAATTAAATCAATTCAACTGTTTCCACGGTTAAAATAAAAATTGATATCCACAATGCCCACTGCAAAATCTTTACATTATTTAATTTATAAGCCATAATTTCGTAGTCATACCCTGAACTATATTAAGCAACGATGAGGTAATAGCAACAATTGAGTTGTCTAAATTATATCATTTCATTTAAAAATACTGAGAAAACTCAGTTAATTATTTAACTGAGCAATTTGGAGAAACGATCAGGAATTGTTCTGATGAAAATAATTGCAGTTCTCTGAATGCTTCAGCCGAGATTACCGCGATCATTCAAATGAGCAATCATCAGATATTTACAATGAGGCATCGAGTGGGAAGTCATTGGTTCCATTATGGGATCGTTCACCTGAACAGTAAATTGATTTTTATGTTGTAGTGTTCGTACTAAGAAACAATTGATGCAATTAAAATGCGAATAGCACTATATTTGTTAGCAAGACTAACTCCAATAATTGTGCAATTATTGCCATGGCAGTGACTGGAAAATTACGTTGTAATCTAAAAAAAAGATTCAATATGTCAAAAGCACTTTGTTGTGATGATGATTGGATATTCATTAAGGTCAGTAAACTGAGAAAGAAAATATGGTAGCTAGCTTTATGATTTACAAAAACGAGCCATTCAGTGATTATTCAGCAGAATTGTTTTTGGTTCAAAAATGCAGGATTACAAGAATTACATGTTTCCATCCATTGGTTTGCTTATTGAGATGTAGCTTTAATTTACAACTCTCTCTGTTCATGACCAATGTTTAGACATTCATGTCAGACGTAGGAAGTAAATAAGTAGAGAGTGAAAGTGCATATTGCAGTGAACATAAGATACAAGGATCTTCCATAATTTTGTGATTATTGCACATCGACAAATAACTCGGGAGTAAAAATAATTAGAAATCAACATGGAAAGCAGTTTTTTTTTCTTATAACAAATTGAAAGAAATCCTTATGCGTTGCACATGGTTTGAAAACACATCAGTCGCAAAAACACCAGTCAGAAATAAAATCAAGGTCATAAAAAGCATCGGTTGAAGACAATAAGACCCTTATGAAGAGTATTCTGCTCAACAGTAATTAGAGGGCTTGAACATCTTCATGTCGTTCTTGCAGAGAAAACTCTTTCATTATGCATAAAGTGTTAATATCGTATATATTTTGACGTGTATCAGAACTAGGAAGAAAATGAGAAGCAATTCACATGATTGTTTTCGTGAAAGAAACTCAAAATAAATTAAATTTACAGTGCCACCTTTCAGTATTTTCTATGAATAAGCAGATAAAGATTTTTAATGCGTACAATCAACATGTTTTCACCTACAGTTGTACTAGGCCGAAATTAAATTATTTTATTTTGCAATATCTCAACCGGAACCTTGATTGGCAAGCTGCTACATATGTTGATGTTAGCATCCTCGGTCATTTGTAATAAAGCATGGTTATTGGTTTTAGCTAAATATTTTGTGTGCAATTACTGAACCAAAATGTAAGAAATCAAATGCATTTTTTGGTTAGAACTGGTCACCAAATGATTATTGTGGCTCTTGTTCTCAGGAACGATGAGATACTTACTCCGGTTTTTCTCCTGAGCAGGAATTAGATGACCAGGAAGACATTTGTGTGGCTGTATGTGCCCTGTTGTGTGAGCATTGATTTCACTTACATTGAGATATTTTACTAATATCGGAAGGGATTAATAAATCGCGTTTAAAGTGCTTAACTAAAGTCATATTTTCTTTTTAAAAATTATAGGAATTCCTTTGTGAAACAATGATTTAGAGATGCTGGAGTTGGACTGGGGAGAGCAAAGTTAATAACCACATGACACCAGGTTATAGTCCAACAGGTTTATTGGGAAGCACTAACTTTATCAGGCGATCTTCATCTCTTCATCTGCTCGGACTAGAGGATAAGGATTGGTGTACGTGAGGTGTTGAAATGCACAATAATGATGTGTTAAATGTTTATTGAAACTCTTGTGCAGCACTAAGTTCACAAAATAAACAAAATTTGAGCATTCATGAGATGACTGGAATTCAAATCCTGTTGTCCACCATATGAATAATACCCGAATGTATTTTGACTGAATAAAATGAATTTCATTACTTACATACTTTAAAATTTAAAAAAACTGCAGTGTCCTCAAATCTAAAATTTAGATATAATGGAATATGATACATAATGTTATAAATGACCTCAAGATAATACATTGCAGATTGAGAGATTATTGGAATGAACGACAGACAGAAGCAGATCCAAAACTGGGTTGAAAATCAATTCAAACTCTGCCTAGATATTTTCTAATCACCATTCTAAGCTGCTCTGGCGTATCTCTGTTGGAGAAGGGAACTGAACCCACACCTCCTAGTCTCATAGGAGAGACACTACTAGAGCTCCACAAGTGAATTTCATTATGTTTCTAACAAGGAAGGGTGGGATTATAATCAATTGTGATTACTCAAATGAAAACTAATCAATATTCATTCCGATAATTGGGCTGGGAATTAATTAGACTGTTTCTGTGTTACTGGACTGAGAATGAAATAGTAATTCCCAATAATGATGGTACTAAGCATATATGCTCTTTCTTAAAAATTAAAATCATGACAATTGAAAGAAAGATAAATACACATATCATGCGCTTATTGTAAATTCATGAAAAATATGACTGCGGAATGTGTTTAAAGCAATTTTTCTTATAATGAAAAGACAACTAGAATGCTTAGCAGCAGGATGTAATCGCAATAAAATCATTCAATGTTATTATTCTGCTGCAGGCAGCTCCCCTTCTTTACACCAATGTATAACTTCCAACAATTCAAAATTTATTCTGATAAAGAAAAGAACATACGCATGTAAATTCATTTTTCTTGCTAACGAAAAAGTCACAAATTTGAAATTTTTTTAGCTTTAAAATATTTAACTATTACTGTGATAGAAATACAATAAATCTTCACTTTGAAGAAAAATATAATCAAATCAAATCAAATCAAAATACACATCGATATTCACAATAATTGGGAGAGTGAACACAACAATATCTTTCCATCAGTTAATGTACTGAGCCATAATTCCATTGTTATACGCCTTACTGGAATGTTTAATTATTAGATATTAGCAATAACTAAATTATTAATATGCTTTCAGTGAACTGAATATTAATGAGAAATCTCACGTTGCTGTTTGAACGAGCAATTTGTCGAAATAAACAGTAATTATTAGTGAAAAGTCTTAGATATCTCTTAATCAATGAGGCTGTGATTACTTTGATTGTTGAAACG
Source organism: Chiloscyllium plagiosum (assembly GCF_037043375.1). NCBI lineage: Eukaryota > Metazoa > Chordata > Chondrichthyes > Orectolobiformes > Hemiscylliidae > Chiloscyllium > Chiloscyllium plagiosum. The sequence continues at coordinate 86,059,554 of NW_028270176.1, forward strand.
AGTAGCATTCAGATATTTGTAATGAGCATTGGATGGAAATCAATGCTTTTTGGTGTAGACCTGAAAGATTTTGTTATTGTAGTACTGGCAGTAAGAAATGATGGATTAAATTATGATGTACATCTCACCTTACTGAATATTTTCAAGTTTTCTAACAGCTTTCAGGTCCAATCTTCAGTTTAACAAGGGTAATTTTGGGTCCGCACATCAGTAACTGCAAACATTTACGAAACATCTCCATGAAAGTTATTAATCTGATAATTCAGAACAAATACCAAAAAACTCTGTAAATTTAACTGACTATATTTTTAGATTGTAGTCAAGTTCGTTCTCTACTTATTTCCTTCCTATTTCTGACACCAGTGGCTAAATATTAATTAGATTAAATGTCATATGAGTTAGGCATTAGTTTTCTCTTAAAGATCTGTGCAGCACAGGAATTGGTCATTTGGCCCATAACATTGTTCTGATCGTAATGCAAAAGAAACTCATCCCTTCTGCCTACTCTTGGTCTATATCCTTCCAAATTATCGAAATGAACATTAAAGAGCCTTAATGTATCTGCCTCCACCACCAACCCTGGAAGTTCATTCCCTATCACTCCCTGTGTATAAACAAATTGCCCCTTACATGCCCCTTGAACTTTCCCCCTAACCTTAAACGCATGTCACATAGATTTTGACGCTTCAACTCTGGGAAAAACTTTCTCACCGTCAACCCTATCTATGTATCTCATGATTGTACAGATATCCAAGTCTTCCCCCGGCTCCGCCACTCCACAAAAAAGCAATCTGAGCTTTTCTCGCCTCTGCGAATCCAGGCAGCATCCTGGTAAACGCCCTTTGTACCCTCTCCAAAGCCTCCATACCCGTCCTGTAATGTGGCGAACAAAAGTGAATACAATACTTCAAGTATGCCTTAACTAAAGTCTTATAAAGTTACAACATGACGTCCTGACTCTTGTAACCAGTTCCCTGACCAATAAAGGCAAGATTGCCATTTGCCTTCCTAACCACCTAATTACTTGCATGGTCACTTTCAGGAGGCCATGGTCTTGAACGCCAAGGTAACTTTGAATAATAAAGCTGTTAGGGTCCTGCCATTAACTATCTACTTTTCCTTAACATTTGAGTTTCCAAAGTTAAACACCTCACACTTGTATGAATTAAACTTCACCTTTAATTACGCTGCCCATATCTGCAATTTATCTTTTTCCTGCTGCATTATTTGACAACCCTCTACATTGTCCCCAACTGCACTGAACGCTATATCATCTGCAAATTTATTAACTCCCCCGATTAGATTTTAATCCATTACACTTCAATATATTTGTAGCACAAACAGAAGGGTTCCAATACAGATACCTGTGGAAAAAAGACAGAAAATGAGGGTAATGCAGAATTCTTGAAGAAATGAGTTTTTTTGAATGACAGAACAATTCTGATGAATAATCTTCTAAGGTGTGATTTTTGTTTTTAAATTAACCCAATGTTTTAATTCTCAGTTTACTGATCATAATGAATATCCAGTACAAACTGCTTTGAAAGTATTGAATCATTTTAAGTGTTGAGTTCTAACATTAATTATTGTTTAATTGTTATTTCAATTCACACACCATCATGAGATTCACATTTTAGTTGAATGCATTATTTCTTAGTGCCAGTATCATAATGAAATATTAACATTCTTTTCAGGTCAACACACCTGCAATCAACCAAAGTTTTTTCATCCAACAATCATTCTAACTATCTCATTCTATTTCATTTGAATTCTCATATTAATGGAAGGATCATTAATCAGTCTTATCAATTAAGAGATGACTAACTATTTTTCACATAAACATTTCATTTTTTCCCCAACATATTGCACAATTACATTGCAATAAGAGTTTTCTCATCATTCTTAAATTTGTTATCATCCATTTGAAAACTAATTATTACCAAAATCTAACCGGTAATCATTGTTGAAATCCAATAGCTCCAGCTGTCGATGTGGAGCTATGGCTCAGTACATCAACTGACGCAAACAATATTGCACTCTACAATCTCTTAATCTTAGCACAAATAATTTTAAGTGTGTCAACTTAGCTGGATTGAATTGGTTTTGTGCAAAAATGCAGTCTGAAGAAAGGTCACTGGTCCAAAAGTATTTATACTGATTTCTCACCACAGATGCTGACAGAACTGCTAAATTATTTTCCAGCAATTACTGATTTTGTTTCTGATTTCCAGCATCCAATGTTTTTTTTTACATTCTTGTATTGATTGTATTTCACTTCAATTCTAACATTTCTATATTTCTGATTATTACAATAAGAGCTAAGTATTTTTCATGTTTAACATTATTTAAATTTTGTGAGTTTCTTGTGTAAATAAACCAGAATTAACATATGCTTGTTCTATGCTTTTACAATAAATCTTGAATACTTAGCAATCACAATTTTTGAAAATGAGGCAAGTTGTCTTTCGCTGAGTAGTCACATTGAATGACTAATGTTTTATTTCCATTTCATGTGCATTACAAAGCGTGTTAATTTTTATTTGTGCAGATGAGTAAATGCTTCAAGCATATTGACTTACTTGATTATCATGAGATCTATGTATATTTAAGTTCATTGTTGCTTCGTTCCTTCATTATTAGAAATTACTAATTCTATTTATCGGTCCATTACACTCTGGAGCTGTATAATACAATCCTAGTCCAAATATAACAATAAATATCTGAGTAGTTTCCCCTGTGAATAAACACAGTCAGTATGTGATTATAGTCCTGCCCTTCCTGCAGGGGAATATTATGGAGGACTCCGTTAATGTCTGTACTAGTAGATTAGGGGACATGGTTTCAATTCCCACCTTCAACAGAGATATTTCAAAATACCTCAGAGTTGATTAGAAAATATCTAAGTGTCGATTGAATTGCTTTTCAACCAACATTGTCTCAACTTGTAACTGTTGTTCATTGTAATGATCACAACATCTTGAATTTATTTGCTTCACATCACTGATTAAAGTATGAATGTTATTACGCTGCTTCTAAATACCTCTCAACTTTTAATAACTTTGCAGTCTTAAAGATTCTACGGGATAAATAATATTTAAGGTGTGGGGGAAAGATTTAAAAGGGGTCTGAGGGGCAACTTTTCCACACAGTGTTTTCACATATTGGGATGAGCTGTGAGATGAAGGGCAGTGGCTGGTACAATTACAACATCTAAAAGACATTTGGACAGTTTCTTGGATAGAAAACCTCAAAAAAGGTATGGGACAAACACAGGGAAATGGGACTAGTTTAGTTACGAAAACCTGGCCGGAATGCCAAGTTAGGCTGAATGGCCTGTTTCCGTGCTGTCTCAGTCTAGCATTCTACTGTGATTGGTAAAGGAAAGAACAAAAGAGTGTTAATTCTATTTTGTGTCCATAAAAAAGTGACAGGAATTTTAAATAATTTTGTCACATGAAATAGTTTGCTCTTATTGTGATTAGAAATACAATGAATGTGAGCATTGAAGTGAAATATAATTAAATCAATTCAACTGTGTTTCCATGGTTAAAATAAAAAATGATATTCACAATCATTGAGAGTTTGTACATTGCAATATCTTCACATTACTTCATATACTGAGCCATTATTACACATTTATACCCCCTACTGTACTGAACAATAATTAGATATTAGCAACACTTAGATTTTCGAAAATCTATCAGAACACTTAGAAGAAGGAGAAATTTAATTTTGCTACATGACTGTGCAATGTGGAGACATGAACAGGAATTATTGCAGTGAAAAGTAGTTATAGTTCTCTGAATTCATAAGGCTGAGATTACTGTCATTATTCAAATGAGCAAAAGTCAGTTTGCAAAGCGTGTTGGATGGAAAATGATTGGTTCCATTGTGGGATAGTTGACCTGAAAACAATAGCATTGTTGCAATAGATTAAATTAAAATATGAAATAAAATAATATATGGATCTGATGATACACGTGAGAAAGGCAAATAAATTATTCTGCAATTATTATAAGGATAATAAATTCCTAATAAACGTTGTATTCTGAACAAATAAATTGACTCAATATTTTAAAAACACTTTGCTCTGATGTTGATTAGACGTACATCAAGATTGGTAAACTGAAGACTGAAATATAATACCAAGATTGATGGATTGAGGACAATAAATGAGCCATTCAATAGTTATTGAAAATATTTTTTTTGTCAAAATGCAGACAATACAGAAATCATGTATTTCATTCAATTAGTTTACTTATAGAAACATGTGTTTTTAATTTATGTAATTTTATTCTGATTGATGTTCAAACATTTGTGTCTGAATTCAGAAGCAAATAAAAAGATAATGAAAGTGAATATGAGAGTGACCACAAGATACAGTCCATGACATTTGGTAGAAAAAGGAATTTGAATAATGTCATGACAATTTAATATTAATAAATAATTGACTCCTCAGGTACTGAAGCAGTCCAAGTCCAAGTACAACAAGATGTGGGCAATATCCAGGCTTGGGCTTACAGGAGGCAAGTAACATACATGCCACACAAATGCAGGCTATCACGTATAAGACATAACCTAACCACCATCCCTTGGCATTGGATGATGTTACCATGACTGAACACCCAATATCAACATTATCCTGTGGATAATCATTGATCAGGAACTGAATTGGTCTCACCACATCAACACAGTGGCTACAAGAGTAATTCAACTCCTGGCTCCTGAAATCCTGTCCAAACGCTACCAGGCACAAGTCAGGAGTGTGATGGAATACTCCCCACTTGCCTGGATGAGTGCAGCCCTACCAACACTCAAGAAACTTGATACTATTCGGAATAAAGCAGCCCGCTTGATTGGCACTGCTGTTACTGAGCATCAGTGGTGGTGAGGGTGGATGCTTGTGGATGTCCTAGCTGCAATCTCTGCCTCTTCTTATTCGCAAAGATAAAAGAATCTTACATTTCTGAACTTTCTCATCAAAACCGAGTACAGTATTCACCCCAGCCCTTTTTTATACCAACCAGCAGCATTTCGACCACCAATAGCAGCTCCTCTTAAAATATTTTGTCAATAACTTGTAATTAACTAGTTACTACAATTACAACTGAAAATGTGTTGCTGGAAAAGCACAGCAGGTCAGACAGCATCAAAGGAGCAGGTGAATCGACGTTTCGGGCATGAGCCCTTTATCAGGAAGGTCCTGAAGAAGCAGTGAACCGAGCTGCAAAGGGACGGTTTTCAGGGTGGAAACCAAAACCTTGATCAAACAGGTAGAAATTAAGGAGAGCTGATAGAATGGGAAGAATTGAAGGAAATGGGGGAAGAGAATGACCAAGTTTAGGTTCAAGGCAGCTGAAACTAAAGCCACCAACAGGGAGGAGACTAAAAGAAGAAACACTTACACAGCTGGAATTGGATAAATGCAGATACCTCAAGGAGGTGTGGAATGACGGAGGGAGAACAGGGTAAAGGCCAGGGTAGGTTTAAAAGCAGTGAACCAAATTTTGAAATTATCTTTCTGAACATAATATAGATCAGGTTAAAACCGAAGTAGATGTCTTACACAACTTGCTGCAAGAACACAGACAGTAGAATCTGTGGTGATCATGAGTATGTGGAGGTGAATGTGGGAGACAAGCTGGGACTGTATTGGATTAGTGATGGTGAGAGGGAACAAATGCTGGATGCAGGGTTTCAGCAGCTGATGGACTGACGCTCAGGTGAGCCATCGGAAACTGAGCAAGTGACCACCATCTAATAGGGCAGAGAAACTGATCCATCAGCCTGAAACTGACTGACCACGTGGCTGTCAGTGACTCCAACACAAGTGAATGGAAACATTGCTCAGATCCTGTTTCGGTAACATACAACACAACCAGGAAATGGAAAGTGAATAATTAGCTGAAAACAAAGCCACTGCTCTGTTCGAGTCTAAACCATTCAATGTTCAGTTATTGAACATTATTGACTCTCAGAATATTCTAACCTGCAGAATCACAGTAAAAGGGGAAAGGAAACAACATTCTTGGCAAAGATATAATGAACCAACTGCTTGTATAAAAACAGCTCAGAACAAAGCGGCTGAATCCTCCACAAACTGACAAACACAGGTACCATCTCTTTATAGATAGACAATGAAATTCTTTTGAAAATCACTTCCCTGCTGACGGTGTGTGGTAGCCACCATTCTCAGTGAGAACTGCCACTTACTTCCTTTGAAAAGAATCTCTGTTTCCCCTCAGAAAAGCAGGTGTGTCGCACACTTACAGACTGACTGATAGACAAAGGAAACCTGATTAGGGACTCGCAGGTTAATTAAGCTATTAGTGACAGTCCATTGCACACAACAAGAGCTTAGACCATAACAGATTCTCGTGAAACCAACAATGCAATGAAAAAGGTGAATTAGTCTTTATAATCATGCAGCCTCTCTCAATCAAATAATCCCAGTCAACTTCCAAACATTTAAAAACTATTAATAACAATGTATACATATTTATTTACTTTCCTAATTTATCCAAAAAATGTATCTGATTATCTCTTCAAAATATATTTTAAATGGTCAATTCACAATCACAATTCATTTCCAATTATTCTTAATGCAAAACAACTTGCAAACTAAAATAGTTTTCATGATAAGAATGACACTGGAAACTTTGTTATGTAGTTTACCCATATTTCCAAATATTGTTTTGGTTCATTATTGCAGTGAAGCTAAAATTAATGTCTATTTATTTTCTCTGATATCCTTCCATTACTTTATTCCCTAATAAGAATGCCCATGATGTAATGGGTGACAAGCATTAAATAAAATTGAATTTTCATTGCAAGAACTTGTATAAATGATCACATATTATCAGTTCATTCATCGTCGTTGATTATCAGTTATTTTCACTGCATGATCACGTTAAATTCACTTAAATAATCACAGTAGAATTTTCAGCTCTATAGATATGTAAAGTGAATGTCAAATTACTAATATTTCAAGTAAAACCAAATTTACATTTTGCTCTGTTTTATTCCAGGAATGACAGGATGTGTTACATTATTATGAGAAACAGGAACAAGTGAAGGTGGTGGCTCTCAGATGTGAAGCCTTAAAGCCAAAGGGCCAGTTGGTAGTTACAGTGGGGGAGGTACCTAGTGCCCCGTTCTCCTCAGAAGGCAGTGAGGATGGTGACACTGACTGGAACGGGTTAGATGACAAAGCGCACGCGTATGGACAGAAGGATGGCAATGGGTGCGATCACCCACTGCCCTGTAAGGCCCAGAAGACCATGTCCATGGCACCACTGGGCATCAAAGCTCAACTTGGACAGACAGTAGGGAGCAACATAGGGAACTGACAGAAACTAAACATGAACAGTTCACCTGCTGAATGACAGATGTTGGTGAGTTAACACCAAGCCTGATAGAGAAATGGTAATAATGGGCTTTAGTGGGAGAATATGGATGAATTAGTTGAGGTACAGTCTCACCGATGATGGTGTTAGGCCAAAATCTCTCAGGCCAAGATACCCCGACGTGTACATCAGAACCTGTTCCTGCAATGAGAGGGTGGGGGTGTGAGCCGGTTCCCCCCAGTGCACAACCGATCAGTGGCTCCAGGCATTTACAGATATTACAGGTACACACTGGGGAGGGGACAGGCTGAATGGGCTAAAATAACCTTAGTGACTCAGGGACCCAAGGGTAATATAGAGAATCATACAGAGAGGAAGCCTGAGGTGTGTTCGGACAACGGGGGATTACCAAACCACAATCTGTGATGATGATGTCAGTTTGTTGTTTTTAAACTGGGACCCCATTTAACTGTAATTATAAACATGAGACTCCCAGTGGGAGATCATTTTAACCACCTTCTGGATTGGACCATGAGAGCTGAGGCAAACTCAGAAACACAGGGGAATAGCTGCAGTACAGGGAGGGGAACCAGACTGTCAATGTTACAAGTGAAGCAGGAAAGGACACATAGCCAAGAACGTAGGCAGAGAGAGGGAGATAGATGTTCACATTGTGTGTGTGCATGTGTTCACGTAGGCACATGAATATTCTTTGATGCTGTGTTTGGGAACCAGCAGAACAAATATTAATAAAAGGAGCTTCTATATCAGTTACAGATATGGATTTGCCCCTCACCCCTCAATTACTAAAATGAGAGCAGTCGGAGAGGGAATCGAGGAAGCTGGATGAAATAAACCTCTCCCGTCACAGATCACGGATATGGCAAAATATATTCAGATATGGGGGTGGGAAACTGACGAAGGGACCACTCTGGGAGTTGTCAGTTTAGAACTGTTATGACCAACGGTTGATGTAGAGACACAAACTGTAATATGGGAACAACCTGGTCAGGCCCCGGACAGGAAGCAAAGGAGAGGCGACATCTCCAGAGTAGTTACCTTGCAGGGAGACTGGAACAGTCAGAGAATCTGGGGAGTTATAGTTTGGACCCAAACAGCACTGTGGGTAACTCAAACAGGAATGTGGGTTATTACCTGTAGATCCTGTAAAGATCGAGGACCCTCTCACTCCCCACACAAACAGAATCCCATCAAAGCTGGGCCAGGAGGCAGTAATTGTGACAGTACCAGATTGACAGAAGCAGGGAATAGTCAGACCGACAGTATCCCAGACTAACTCACAGAAGCCGGACGGCTCATCCCACATCACGATTGAGTATACCTCCCTCAGTAAATCCGCCACTAAAAAGTATCCTACATTAGATTATAGATTAGATTAGATTAGATTAGATTACAGTGTGGATACAGGCCCTTCGGCCCAACAAGTCCACACCGACCCGCCGAAGTGCAACCCACCCATACTGTACATTTACCCCTTACTTAACACTACGGGCAATTTAGCAAGGCCAGTTCACCTAACCTGCACATCTTTGGATTGTGGGAGGAAACCGGAGCACCCCGAGGAAACCCACGCAGACACGTGGAGAACGTGCAAACTCCACACAGTCAGTCGCCTGAGGCGGGAATTGAACCCGGGTCTCAGGCGCTGTGAGGCAGCAGTGCTAACCACTGTACCACCGTAGCGAACCACACCACTGTATTTAATGGATTGAAATCGCAACTGGATTTCGACTCAGCCCTTGATATTGTGAATGGGTTCTGGTCCATACCTGTGGACCTGGAATCCCAGAATAAGCTGGCGTTTACTGGCTGAGGAAAACAGTAGACCTGGATCCAGTTACCTCAGGAATTCCCACAATATTCCACTATATCCCACTGATACATGGCTGATGAAGTTAGTCACATTGATGTTCCCAACACCTCATTACCGCAGTTGGTGAGAAAGAACATATCCAGATATTAAACAGAATATAGGGTCAGGTCAGGCAGGCCGGGCTTAAAATTATCCCACAGAAAGTGGGAAGGTATGGAGAGATGTACCTGGGACATCACATCAGGGAGATCAAATCAGGAAGGGAGAGGGGACAATCCCAGCAGAACGAAAGACTATGATGTCAAAACTATTCACCCCCACACCGTGAAGGGGGTAAGGCAAACTTTAGGATTGTTTAATTACTGTGGAAGTTTTGTGGAGAATTCTCCAGAATTGGCAGAACCATCACAAACCCTGACAGAAGCACGGACATTAGCCAGGGGTCAGGGAGTCAGCATATACACAGACAGTCAGCATTCCTTTGGTATTGTTCATGACCAGGTGTTGCCCTGTGCTCGGTGAGGGTACATCAACCTGTCTGGGGGCCACATAGAGCATGAAGTACAGGTCAGAGAATTAGTGGGAGCAGCTAACTATCCCAGTGAAGCAGCAATAATGAAGATTAGAGCTCACAGGGAAGTAGAAACCCCACACCAACGGGACAATAAGTATGTGGGTAAGGCGAGTGAAATACTGACTGAAACAGGGCAGACATTTGGGGAAGTGGCAGTGGCAGTAGCTGCAGAAGTGAGTGAGGAAAGTTTAAAGACCTTCGCAGATACAGCCCCACAATTGAGAATATTTTCATCAATAGGCTTATAATTCTAGATTTGTATTGAAATCAAATTCCACATCTGCTGTGATGGGATTCGAATCAGGGTCCCCAGAATATTGCCGGGGTCTCTGGATTAACACTTCGGCAACGATACCACGAGGCTGTTACCGAGCTGCAAAGGGACGGTTTTAAGGGTGGAAACCAAAACCTTGATCAAACAGGTAGAAATTAAGGAGAGCTGATAGAATGGGAAGAATTGAAGGAAATGGGGGAAGAGAATGACCAAGTTTAGGTTCAAGGCAGCTGAAACTAAAGCCACCAACAGGGAGGAGAATAAAAGAACAAACACTCACATAGCTGGAATTGGATAAATGCAGATACCTCAGGGAGGTGTGGAACGACGCAGGAAGGACAGGGTGATGGCCCGGGTTGGTTTAAAAGCAGTGAACCAAATTTTGAAATGATCTTCCTGAACATAATATAGATCAGGTTAAAATTGAAATAGGTGGCTTACACAAGTTGCTGCAAGGACACAGACAGTAGAATCTGAAGTGATCATGAGTATATGGAGGTAGAATGTGGGAGACAAGCTGGGACTCTATTGGAATAGTCACTGGGAGAGGGAACAAATGCTGGATGCAGGGTTTCAACAGCTGATGGACTGACGCACAGGTGAGCCATCGGAAACTGAGCAGGAGACCACCATCTAATAGGACAGAGAAACTGATCCATCAGCCTGAAACTGACTGACCACGAGGCTGTCAGTGACTCCAACACAAGTGAATGGAAACATTGCTCAGAGCCTGTTTCGGTAACATTCAACACAACCAGAAAAAGGAAATTTGAATACTTAACTGAAAACAAGGCCACTGCTCTGTTAGAGTCAAAACCATTCAATGTTCAGTTATTGAACATTACTGACTCTCAGAATATTCTAACCTGCAGAATCACAGTAAATGGGAAAGTAAACAACATTCTTGGCAAAGATATAATGAACCAACTGCTTGTATAAAAACAGCTCAAAACAAAGGGGCTGAATCATCCACAAACTGACAAACACAGATACCATCAGATTTATAGATAGAGATTGGAATTCTTTAGAACAACACTTCCCTGCTGACGGTGTGTGGTCGAAACCATTCTCAGTGAGAACTGCCACTTCGTTCCTTTGAAAAGAATCTCTGTTTCCCCTCAGAAAAGCAGGTGTGTCGCATACTTACAGACTGACTTACAGACAAAGGAAACCTGATCAGGGACTCGCAGGTTAATTAAGCTATTAGTGACAGTCCATTGCACACAATAAGAGCTCAGACCACAACAGATTCTAGTGAAACCAACAATGCAATGAAAAAGGTGAATTAGTCTTATAATCATGCAGCCTCTCGCAATCAAATAATCCCAGTCAACTTCCAAACATTTTAAAACTATTAATACTAATGTATCCATATTTATTTTTTTCCATATTTCCTCCAAAAATATATCTGATCATTCTCTTCAAAATATATTTTAAATGGTCAATTCATAATCACAATTCATTTCCAATTATTCTTAGTGCAAAACAACTTGCAAACTAAAATAGTTTTCATGATAATAATGACACGGGAAACTTTGTTATGTTGTTCAACCATATTTTGGTTCATTATTGCAGTGAAGCTAAAATTAAAGTCTATTCATTTTCTCTGATATCCTTCCATTACTTTATTCCCTAATAAGAATGCCCATGGTGTAATGGGTGACAAGCATTAAATAAAATTGAATTTTCATTGCAAGAACTTGTACAAATAATCACATATTATTCAGTTCATTCATCGTCGTTGATTATCAGTTATTTTCACTGTATGATCACGTTACATTCACTTAAATAATCACAGTAGAATTTTCAGCTCTATAGATATGTAAAGTGAATGTCAAATTACTAATATTTCAAGTCAAACCTAATTTACATTTTGTTCTGTTTTATTCCAGGAATGACAGGATATGTTACATTATTATGAGAAACAGGAACAAGTGAAGGTGGTGACTCTCAGACGTGAGGCCTGAAAGCCAAAGGGCCAGGTGGTAGTTACAGTGCGGGAGGTACCTAGTGCCCCGCTCTCCTCAGAAGGCATTGAGGATGGTTACACTGACTGGAACGGGTTAGATGACAAAGCACCTATGTATGGACAGAGGGACGGCAATGGGTGGGATGACCCACCGCCCTGTAAGGCCCAGAAGGCCATGTCTATGGCACTGCTGTGCATCAAAGTTCAAACTTGGACAGACAGGAGTGGGGCAAGAAAGGGAACTGACAGAAACCAAACTGAACCGTTTAACAGGCTGAACGACAGATGTTGGTGAATGAATACCCAGTCTGATAGAGAAATGGTAATAATGGGCCTTATTGGGAGAATACAGATAAATTAGTTGAGGTACAGTCTCACCGATGATGGTGTCAGGCCAAAATCTTATAGGCCCAGATTCCCCGACCTGTACAGCATAACCTGACTCTGCAATGAGAGGGTGAGGGTGTGAACCGGTTCCCCCCCCCCTCCCCCCCAGTGCACAGCCGATCAGTGCCTCCAGGCATTTACAGATATTACAGGGATACACTGGGGAGGGGACAGGCTGAATTGGCTAAAATAACCTTGGTGGCTCAGGGAGCCAAGGGTAATATCGAGGATCATACAGAGAGGAAGCCTGAGGTGTGTAAGGACCACGGAGGGTTACCAAACCCCACCCTGTGATGATGAAATAGGTTTGATGCATTTTAAAGATGACATGGGAATCTATTTACGTGTAATTATATACATGGGACTCCCAGTGGGAGATAATTTTAACCACATTCTGAATTGGGCCATGAGAGCTGAGGCAAACTCAGAAACATAGGGGAATAACTGCAGTACAGGAAGGTAACCAGACCCACAATGTTACAAGTGAAGCAGGAAAGGGCACATAGCCAAGGAACGTAGGCAGAGAGAGGGAGATAGATGTTCACATTGTGTGTGTGCATGAGTTCACGTAGGCACATGAATATTCATTGATGCTGTGTTTGGGAATCAGCAGAACATAATATTAATACAGGAGCATCTATATCAGTTACCGATACGGATTTGCCCCTCACCCCTCAATTACTAAAATGAGAGCAGTTGGAGAGGGAATCGAGGAATCTGGATGAAATAAACCTGTCCCAGTGCAGACCATGGATATGGCAAAATATATTCAGATGTGGGAGTGTGAAACTGTGGAAGGGACAATTCCGGGAGTTGCCATTTTAGAACAGTTCGGAACAACTATAATATGGGAACAACCTCTAATATGGGAACAACCTGGACATGCCGGAACAGGAAGCAAAGGAGAGGCGACATCTTCAGAGTAGTTACCTTGCAGGGAGACTGGAGCAGTCAGAGAATCTGGAGAGTTATAGCTAGGACCCAAACAGCAGGGCAGGTAACTCAAACAGGAATGTGGGTTGTTATCTGTATATCCTGTAAAGATCGAGGGCCCTCTCACTCCCCATACAAACCGGATCCCATTAAAGCTGGGGCTTAGGAGGCAATAATTGTGACAATAACAGATTGAGAGAAGCAGGGAAAAGTCAGACCAACAGTATCCCAGACTAACTCACAGAAGCCGAACGGCTCATCCCACCTCACTGTTGATTATACCTCCCTCAGTAAATCCGCCACTAAAGAGTATCCTACAGGAGTGAACCACACCACTTTGTTTAATGGATTAAAATTGCAACAGGATACCGTCTCAGCCCTTGATATTGTGAATGGGTTCCTGTGGACCTAGAATGGCAGAATAAGCTAGTATTTACTGTCTGAGGAAAGCAGTAGACCTGGATCCAGTTACCTCAGGGATCCCATAATATTCCAGTATATCCCACCGATACATGGCTGATGGAGTTCGTCGATTTAATCTTACCAACACCTCATTACCTCAGTTGGAGAGAAAGAACATATCCGGATATTACACAGAGTATTGGATCAGGTCAGGCAGGCCGGGCTTAAAATTAACCCACACATCGTGGGAAGGTAGGGAGAGATGTACCTGGGACATGACATCAGGAGATCAAATCAGGAAGGGAGGGGGACAATCCCAGTGGAACGAAAGACCATGATTTCAAAACTATTCACCCGCACACCTTGAAGGGGGTAAGGCAAACTTTAGGATTGTTTAATTATTGGAGGACTTTTGTGAAGAATTACCCAGAAATGGCAGAACCATCGCGAGCCCTGACAGAAACACGGACATTAGCCAGGGATCAGGGAGTTAGTATATACACAGACAGACAGCATGCCTTTGGTATAGTTCATGACCAAGTGATGGCCTGGGCTCGGTAAGGGTAAATCATCCTGTCTGGGGGCACATAGAGCATGAAGGACAGGTCAGAGAGTTAGTGGAAGCAGCTAACTTTCCCAGTGAAGCAGCAATAATGAAGATTATAGCTCACAGGAAAGTAGCAACCTCACACCAACGGGGCAGTCAGTATGTGGGTAACGCAGGTGAATAGACAATAGACAATAGGTGCAGGAGTAGGCCCTTCTGCCCTAAGAGACAGCATCACCATTCATTATGATGATGGCTGATCATCCTCAATCAGTATCCTGCTCCTGCATTATCCCCATAACCCTTAATTCCACTATCCTTAATAACTCTATCCAACTCTTTCTTGAAAGTATGCAGAGACTTGGCCTCCACCGTCTCCTGGGGCAGAGCATTCCATACACTCACCACTCTCTGGGTGAAGAAGTTTCTCCCCAACTCTGTTCTAAGTGGCCTACCCCTTATTTTTAAACTGTGTCCTCTGGTTCGGGACTCACCCATCAGGGCAAACATGCTTCCTGCCTCCAGAGTGTCAAATCCTTTAATAACCTTACATGTGAAATACTGACTGAAACAGTGCAGACGTTTGAGGAGATGGCAATGACCGTAGCAACAGAAGTGAGAGAGGAAGGTTTAAAGATATTCCCAGAAACAGTCCCACAACAGGAGAAACAGGAATGGGAAAAGGGTGGGGCAGTAATAGGACACGTCAGAGTCAGGATGATCCATCAGTGCCACTACACTGTATAAGACAAACATTATTAAAAACATATCATGGGCTGGCCCATATTGGGGAGGATAAAATGCAATATCAGATGATCCACTACAATCCTTGCCTGGAACAGGGAGAAATACAGCAAGGTTTTGTCGAAGGTGTGTAGTGTGTTCACAGTGTGAGGCAGGAAAAGCAATAAAATGGAGGCAGCAGCAGGGACCCAGGGGCCCATGGGAACAATTACAGATGGATTTTACACACACACCCATCCCAATCCCAGGGAAGGAAGTCCTGCGGGATTTTAATAAATAGGTTTACTCAGTGGGTGGAAGTATCCCCCTGCAGATTCTGACCAAGGGACAAATGTTACAGGGAACATAGCTAAAGAGCTATGTGCCCTGTTTGGTACTGAACAGAAATCCCATCCCCCATACTACCTCCTGAGCTTTGGTACAGTAGAAGGAATGACGCAGACACTGAAAGCTAGTCTGACTAAGGCTCTCTTAGAGACAGGACAGCGATGGGTTAGAGTACTCCCCACCAGCCTAATGAAACTGAGGACAACCTCAGGAAGGCGGACGGGGCTGTCTCCCTTTGAATTAGTGACTGGATGGACTATGCAGATGCCACAGGGTATGGTCGTGGGAGGCTGGAGATGTGCAATGACAAGGATAGGGTTAAACCATTTGTGAAAGAACTGGCAAAGCAGCTGCATGAGTTGAGAGAATCCGAGACTGTGAAAGGGAACATGGAAATATCCGAAATGACATTCCAAACCCTGAAGTTCAGGTCAGGGGGAAAATATTACTGGAACGTATGAAGTAAACTAATCAAAATGCTGGACTTATCTGGGGGAGCCAGAGAGAGACCTCTCCCATCATGTATTAGTAAGGACCTCTGAATAAACGTTGATCATGCCCCTCTACACAGAACTGAAGGCTCCTCTTTGATATTTCTCCCAGCAACAGTTGTGCAGGGGCATGTTGCTGGCTTGAGGCCTATGGCTAGTGCTGTTCCACAAGGATCAGAACTGAGACATCTGTTGCTTGTAATGTATATAAATGAAAAGTTTGAAAATGTAAACGATTTAATTAGCAAGTTTGTAGATGGCACAAACTGTTGAAGTTGTGAATCATGAAGAATGATGCCAAAGAATACAGCAAGAAAGAGATGAGTCAGAAAGT
This sequence comes from Chiloscyllium plagiosum, assembly GCF_037043375.1. Taxonomy (NCBI): domain Eukaryota; kingdom Metazoa; phylum Chordata; class Chondrichthyes; order Orectolobiformes; family Hemiscylliidae; genus Chiloscyllium; species Chiloscyllium plagiosum. The sequence goes on from NW_028270176.1 coordinate 86,075,716, forward strand.
TTTGAGGAGAAATTGCAGATATATTTTAATTCAGACAAGTGTGAGGTGATGGGTTTTGGAACACACATACCAAGAGGAATGTATACAATAAACGGAAGGGTCCTGAGCAGCACTGATATACAGAGGGATCTTCAGTTGCAAGCTGAAAGATCCCTGAAAGTGGTGAAGGAGGTGAATGGCAGGTTTGCATTCTTCTGTCAGGGGAGTGAATATAAAACTATAATCAGGCCACCTTTGGGGTATTGTGTGCCGTTTTGATCACCACATTATAGGTAGAATGTGAAGGCTTTTGGGAAGGTGGAAACAGATTTGCCAGGATGTTGCCTGGATTGGGAGAGGTTAGAAAATCTTGGATTGTTCTCTTTGGAAAGTCAATGGCTGTGAAGTGACCCAACTGGTACAGACAGAGTTTGTAAACCATGGTTTAATACAGAAATTGCATCTCTTGTTAAGAAGAAGAAAGAGGCTTATGTGTTGATGAGGCAAAATGGTACAGATAAAGCAATGGAGAGTTACTAATCAGCAAGGAAGGATTTAAAGAGAGAGTTAAGAAAAGCAAAGGGAGGACACGAGCAGTCTTCAGCAAACAGAATAAAGGATAACCCTGAAATTTTCTATAGGTATGTGAAGAACAAAAGGATGATTAGGGTAGGAATAGGGCTAATCAAAGACAGAAGTGGGAAGTTGAGTGTGGACCCTGCAGAGATCGGAGAAGTGCTAAATGAACATTTCTCATCGGTGTTTACACAGGAAAAGGAGAATATTGTAGAGGACAAAAATGTGATACGAGATATTAGACTAGAAAGGATTGAGGTTAGTAACGCACAGGTGTTATCAATTCTAGAAGGAGTGAAAGTAGACAAGTCCCCAGGCCGGATGGGGCTTATCCATGGATTCTCTGGGAAGCTAGGGAGGAGATAGCTGAGACTTTGGCTTTGATATATGAGTCATCATTGTCTATGGGTTTAGTACCCGAGGACTGGAGGATTGCAAATGTTGTGCCCTTGTTCAAGAAGGGCAGCAGAGATGACCCAGGTAATTATAGACCAGTGAGCCTTATTTCCATTGTAGGAAAGGTTTTGGAAAGGATTATAAGAGATAACAGTTATAATATCTAACAAGCAACAATTTGATTTCAGATAGTCAACATGGTTTCGTCAAGGGCAGGTCGCGTCTTACAAACCTCATTGAGTTTTTTGAGAAGGTGACCAAGCATTTAGATGAGACTAGGGCAGTTGACGTGGTATACATGGACTTCAGTAAAGCCTTTGATAAGGTTCCACATGGTAGGCTGATGGAGAAAATGCAGAGACATGGAGTTGAGGGTGATTTAGCAGTTTGGATTAGAAACTGGCTTTCTGAAAGAAGGCAGCGAGTGGTGGTTGATGGAAAATATTCAGTCTGGAGCCCAGTTACTTGTGGTTTTCCACAAAGATCTGTTTTGGGACCACTGCTGTTTGTCATTTTTATAAATGACTTAGACGCAGGCATAGGTGGATGGATTAGTAAATTTGCAGACAACACTAAAGTCTGTGGATTGGTAGACAGTTTGGAAGAGTGTTACGGGTTGCAGGGGGATTTAGATAAACTGCAGAATTGGGCTGGGAGGTGCAAGTGGAGTTGAATGCAACTAAATGTGAGGTGATGCACTTTGGGAAGAATAACAGGAAGGCAGAGGACTGGGTCAATGGAAAGATTCTTGGTAGCGTGGGTGTGCAGAGGGATGGTGGAGTCCATGTACATAGATCCCTGAAAGTTGCCACCCAGGTGTATAGTGCTGTTAAGGCGGCATCCGGTGTGTTAGGTTTCATTGGTAGAGGGATTGAGTTCTAGAACCGCAATATCATGCTGCAACTATACAAAATGCTGGTGCGGCTACAGTTTTAATATTGTGTACAGTTCTGGTGGCCCCATTACAAAAAGGATGTGTAAGCATTGGAAAAGGTGCAGAGGAGATTTATCAGGATGGTGCCTGGTGTGGAGGGAAGGTCTTATGAGGAAAGGCTGAGAGACTTGGATCTATTCTCATTGGAAAGAAGGCGGCTAAGGGGGGGATTTGATAGGGACATACAAGATGATCGGAGGATTAGATATGGCAGACAGTGAAAGTCTTTTCCTTGGGATGAGGACGACAGCTTGTACGAGAGGGCACAACTACAAATTGAGGGGTGATAGATTTAAGACAGATGTCAGAGGCAAAGTCTTTACACAGAGAGAGTGGTAAGTGTGTGGAATGCCCTACCAGCTAAGGTAGTCAACTCAGCCACATTAGGGAGTTTTAAACAATCCTTAGATAAGCTCATGAATGATTTTGGGATAGTGTAGGGGAAAAGTTGAGAAAATTCCACAGGTCGGCGCAATATTGAGGGCCGAAGGACCTGTTCTGCATTGTATTGTTCTACGTTCTATGTTCTATAATCTGAATCTTTTTCCGAGGTTGAAATGACAAATTATAGAGGCCATAGATTTCAGGGGACAGGCGGAAATTTAAAGAAAACAAAAACCGAGAGAACAGCAGATGCTGTAAATCAGAAACAAAAACAGAGGTTTCTGGAAACGCTCAACAAGTCGGGAAGCATCTATAAAGAGAAATCAGAGTTCACGTTTCTGAGGAAGGACCCAAAACATTAACGGATTTTTATTTTCACAGATGCTGCAAGACCTGCGGAGCATTTCCAACAACATGTGAAAGTTTAAAGGGCGTTATGTCAGGCACGTTTCTTACGCAAAAGGTGGTAGATGACTGGAATGTACTCTCCTGGGAGTTGGTAAAAGCAGAAACAATCACAATGCTTAAGAGGCATTTGGGCAGGCACATAAGCAGTCAGGGGTTGGCAGTGATATGGATCACGTCCAGGCAGGTGGAATTAGTTTGGTATGGCATCATGGTCCGCACAGACATGGCGGGCCGATTATTCCGGTGCTGTCCTGTTCTGTTTTCCAGGGGGTAGAATTAGTGGAGTGAGAGATAATATTTTGAGTGGAATATGTCGCTTCTTTAGAACACACAGCAAGTTGATGCATTTTGAGAGAAACAATATAGGAAAGGAATATATATTTGAGTGGCACAGACACAAACAGCAGGACAGCAGGAAAGGGGAACAATGTGTACAAATCATTAAAGGAGAGAAAACATCAAGTGTTTTGAGTAAAACAAATGGGATGCTGGGCTTCATTAATGGGGGAATGATTACAAACTCACGGAAAAGATGCTGACCCTTGACAAAGCTCTAGTTAGGTCACAATCAATCATTGCATTCAATTCTGAACAACAGATTCCTGGTCAGAACGAGGAAGTTAAAATACCATAGAGGGACCAGTTCCATACCTTTTGCTTCTCTTTCAGGACAGCGTGGGGTCTCAAGGGTTAAACAGTCCCCTGCCAAAGGCCTTATTTCATCCACTGAAGGCCTGTACTCTTAGAATGCAGACAGAATACCTCAGAAGGGGGGAGACTGACAGGACCTCAAAATAGAACGTCTTACAGCCACACATGTGGATTTCTCCGTAACCCCAGCCAGAAGAATTTGCCATTTCCAGACAAGACTGAGAGCCCTGTGCACAACCCTGTTAAACTGCCTCCCACTCCCATTATCTTACCTCCCCTCCATATGAGCATAGGTAAGTGAATCCTCCATTTACTGAAGGAAGAACCCTTCTGCCTTAATCTCTTCCCATCAACACATAATCATGAACAGTATGATAATCAATTTCTGTCATCCATCACACGTTATCACAGGACATCGTCATTCATCAAGCTTTGTAAGGTCATAATTACCTACTTTAAACTATATAATGAAAATCGCCCATGTGACTGATATGCCTTTGTATAATTCCTATTAAATATACTGTCTCTGTGGGTAAGGCAGAGATTCGTGAAGAAGAGTCTCTTCAAGTAGACACTCGGCTACATTAGAGACGCTTTGAAACTCTCGCCGGCTGTCCAATAATAAAGCTACTGCTGTTGTGCAGAAGACTTGCGTCGTCTGGATTTGTGGAACAAAATAGGCATCAACAATGAAGGATATGAGTGATCTTCAGAGTGTGGAGTACAGACTTACTGGAGTGGTTCACTGATGAAGAAAATGCAGTCACTGGATTGATTTGAAGAAATTGCGATTTTATTTGAAGTGAAGAAGTTGAATATATTTTTGATAGAGTTGTATAAGATTATAACAGACCTAGATATAGCAGACAAAAATATCTGTATTCGATAGGTGATGGCACAAGAATTAAGGTCAGATGTAAGGTTTTGAGACAGCGGAAGATGAGCAGGTGTTTCTGCTGACTGTATTGGCTGAAAATATGCAGAACATGTTGCCTATAATGGCGGTGCAAGTAGAGAAGATCAATGATTGATAAAAACAATTAGATCAGTTCTGAGGGAAATAAACTTGCAGAGTTTGGGGTATGTATGGGAATGAGAATATTGGATTCGGCTACAGAGAGCCAGCTTGGATTTGATGGGCCTCTTTCTGTGCTATAATGCATTTTATTTGGACTTGCTTAACTTGCTCTGGTCGCCGATTAAGTTGTCATTCAGGTAAATCTGCTCAGTGTTCCTACTCAGACCAACACAGGCTGTCCCTCCACAGCAGGAGATAATGTTTACTGTTGTATACTGGGTTCGTTGGGGGGGGGGGGGGGGGGTTGGGGCGAGCAGGCTAACGGTCTATGTAACAGTCTGCTAGCATTTGTCTGAAATAGCAAAAGACCAGTGCAGCCACACTAGGGATCGACTCTGGAAATTTGGGGAATGCCAGAAGGGAATTTTTTTACCCATCCCACCTGGAAACTGGCCAAACCAGTCAGACTGGGGAGCTGTTCACCTGCTCTGTGTGTGTATGTGTGTGGGGTGGGAGGGGGGGGGGGGGGGGAGAGGAATGGGATTCACTCAGGCATCCATCCTACTGATCGCCACAGTTCAAGGATTTTTTTCTCTTTTTCACGCCAAGTAATGAACAATGGTTGTGGCGGCTCACAAAATTGTGCACATAGAGATCTTAGCTTTGGAAATGTTCACAACATTGTTGAACACGCACAGATTCACACTGGGTACAGATTTTTATTTTCCTTTATTCATTCACAGGATGAGGGTGTCGCTGGCCCGGTAGCATTTACTGCCCATCCCTAATTGCCTAGAGGGCAGGTAAGAGTCAACCATATTGCTGTGGGTCTGAAGTCACAATGTTGGCCAAACCAGGTAAGGATGGCAGCTTCCTTCCTGAAAGGGCATTAGTGAACCAGATGGGTTTTTCTGACAATCGATTAATCGTCATCATTAGACTCTAAATTCACAAGTTTTTTTTATTGAATTCAAATCCCCCCATCTGCTGCAGCAGGCTTTGAACCCAGGTCTTCAGAACACTATCTGGGGTTTTAGATTAACTGTCTCGCGACAATACCACTCGGCCAATACTTCCCCACATCGCTGTCCATCTGCACAGAGTAAACAGTGATTTTCTGGTTCATCAGAACTGGGTAATCACACAAACGTTTGCTCAATGATTGCAGGATTTGGATGTTGATTGGCTATTGACATCCATCTCCGAACCATGTATCCTGGGGTTTGTTTCTGATGATGATTGGAAGCTCCCAAAGAGGACTACTTGTGTGCCAAACAGCATAAGCAGCAAGTGATGGACAGAGTGAAGAAATCCGGGAAACAACAGAACAGATCTAAGATCTGCAGTCCAACCAAATCCAGTTGTGAATGAAGTCAGAGCACAGCTGGAGTTCTGAGGACAGTTCTCTTCAAGATATTAACCAACAAGAATGTCAGACTGGATTAATTATCATAAAACTCAAGTCCTTTTGATATTCATATATTTACAATCATTGTTCAATTCACCAAATGTAGCTGAAGGTAAATATAATCTTCAAGTGATTGTAACAGTGGAGACATCTGAATACTTGATCAGCAACTTAAAGCCTGTTGTGTTTAGATAGTAATAAAAAAGTAAGGTGACTTGAGTACAATGGAAGAAGTTGATTGGTGGGTAGCTGATAATGTTGTTTTAATCTGAAGTTAATTTAGGATTAGTGAACAAATAAACACATGGTAGGGAATCCCAGCCTCATGGAGTGCACATCCAGTTCCATGTGGGAACACCAGGACCCTTCTTGTGTGAGCGACAGCCACAACAACACGGAGGTGCCGTGGGAAATGTCAGGAACACTCGTTTGACCACGGTTAAAGTACTGCACATACTTCTGATCCTCTTATTCCAGGGTTGATGTGATCACACCAGAGAGGGTACACAGGAGACTGAACAGAATGTTTCCATGATTGGAGAATGTCTGCTCTGAGGAAAGGTTGGATAGATTGGGGATGATTTCCGAGGAGGATGAGCTGAGATTTAATTGAAGTGATATAATGCTGAGGAATCCAGATCGAGTGGATAGGAAGGAACTATCCATTAACTGGGAGGTCAGAAACTGGAGGTTTTAGATTGAAACCAATTCTCAGAAAGAAGGGGAGGGAAGAATTCATTTCACTCGGAGATGGTGGGGAGCAGGAACTCATTGATGGGGTGGCAGAGGCAGTAACCAGCATCACATTAGAATAAAAGGACATGGATGTAACTGAAATGCTGGAGCACACAGGGCTGTGGACTAAAGTCTGCAGAATGGGATCATTGTGATTTATTTGACATTTCTCCAGGATGTTAAAGTCAAGTCCAATTTGAGAATTTATGAACATCATCCGACCTGAATTCCAAATGTCAGAATAACGTTATCAGAAATTTACAGCACAGATTGAGGCCACGTGGCCCATCCTGCATGTGTTGGCTGTAATAGAATGACCCAGGCTTTACAGCGTTCTGTACTCACCAACGAGAGCAACAATTTCAGACTGTGAACTCTGCCCTCTTTGTTGTTATAATCTGTTTTTATAATGAATATCTTTCACAGCTGCACACCTTGTTTCCTGTTTTTTTTTTCCCAGCCCTACCTCCATTCGCTGTGGCCTTGAGGGACTACCATTTCTGCTGTTTAATCTCCCCTGCCTTCCCCCGTGTGACAGACTGTCTTTTTGTCCTTGTCTCACCCCCACCTTGCTCACAAATTGTTACATTTCTGATTCCCAGACCTCTGTGACTTCACTGCGCCCCCTGTGTCAGTGGCACGAGTTTTGAATTCTCTTCCTCATGAGATAATCGGAAATCTTTCTGGCTGCAGTTTCCCCCAGATTTTATTTTGAAAAGAAAAGAGGATTTGCGTCAGAATAAAGTATTTTGAGTCTTCATCCACAATTCTGAGCAGTTAGACATAATTTGAGACCCTCCCACAGATGTGCAGGTTTGATGGATTGTCCGTGCTAACATAGCCTGTAGTGTGTAGGTTAGGTGGGTTGGGTTAGCCATGATAAATGTGGGGTTATGGGGGTAGGGTGGGACAGCAGGTCATTGCAGACTCGATGGACCGAATAGCCTGCTTGTGCGCCTAAGGGATGCTGTGCTTCTAACTAATTGTGATTGTTGTCACATTTTCCTCATGCCAGGTTCATTCAGCTCAGGTACACACGCTGCGTTTTGTGTTTCTCTGAGTTCTCACTCAATCATTTCCTTCAGTTTTACATCAATTTCACACTGTTTGTGAGGGTGGGAATGAATTTGTAAATATAAATACTCCAACCGAAACCCCTCACAAGTCCAGAACTGTTTCTGCTACTAGCATCACACACAACAGGAAAATAAAGGTTTAGTCACAATTCTGACAGAAACGCAGATATTATAATCACAAGGAAAAGCTTAACAGCTTAAAACTCTTTTCTTAAGAAAGGAGGAGGCTGAGAGACAACCTGGTACAAGTAGGAAGTTTTGCATCTGTATTTTCAGAGATTTGAGGTTGAATCATTGGGTTGGAAGCATGTTTCATTGCCCCAGGTTATCAAAGGTGCTATCGAAATGTGCATCACTCTTTCTGCCTATCTGTCTGAGTTAACAATCAGATGGATAGGTCATTGTCTGAGTGTTTTCCCGAATCCCTGATTGAATCTGCCTCCCCCACAAACTCAGGTGCCTCACCACTCACTGGATCACGGAGAAACTTTGCTGTTATCATGAGAGCTTTCTTTGCTGTCACCTCTCTTAGTGTTTCTGCCTAATCGCCACTTCTCTTCATTAAATCCCAGCTGCCTACAGTCCACCCACATGGACATGTTGAAGAGCATGACAGGAGAATGGATTGAAACTGACAGTTCAATAGCCAGAATGAAAGAGGAAGGAGGAAATAAACAGGTTTTGTGGATCCCGGGGATACAGACTCCAGGATTAGTCCTTGTGGGCATTCCCACAGTAACACGAGACAGCATTCCATAATGAGAGTTAAACCCGGGTGGCAGGAGAGGGTGCCACTGAACATTAGCAGGTTTAGTTCAAACACAGGAGGTTTGTTCAGTCAGTAACAGTGTGTTCGACATGAATGTGAAGTGAGCAGTGAGGGGAAATGTTGCCACAAGCTGCAGATGGACAACGTTCATTGGAACAGGAGGAGGCCATTCAGCCCCTCAACCCTGCTCTGCCATTCAGGATGATCATGGCTGATTTGTGGCCTAACTTGCAATTTTCAAAACCCTCCAAACTCATCAATAAACTCCTCTGCAACAGACAAGATGAATATTAAAAAACTGATCATCTGCAAATGCTGGGATATCAAGAACAAAAGCAGACATTGCTGGAAAAATTCAGCAGATCTGGCAGCATCTACGGAGATGCACCTTTGGGACCAGTGACGGGTCAGGTGACCAGCTGCTGCTGACCATTCTGCCTTTTCTGGAACACTCTCTGGAACAGGTTCTGGTGCGGGGGGAATGAGATTGTCAATAACAACTGAGAAAACAGGAGGATGTGCTCAATCAGAATAAAACACATTTTGGTCTTTCACTTTTAATTCAACTGCAAACATTATTCATTAATATTTCTGAAATCGGATAATAGACCAGAAATCTTCATGTCACTGCGTCTGGGAAATTGTGCTAATTCTGACCTGGTCCAGCCTACATGTGAATCCAGACCCTGAATAATGTGGTTGACTCTGAGCCAGTTAGAATGGATGGCAAATGCTGCCCCAGCAAGTGATGCCGTGATCCCATGAACAAACTAAACAATTCCAATTACTTGTGAGCTCGCCGATGTTTCATCAAGCTGGATATCTGAGTGCGTGGCTTCCCACATTCAGAGAAGGTGAATTGCCTCTCCCCAGTGTGTATTCACTGGAGTACAGCGAGGCTAGATGGTGTACTGAACCCAGTACCTGCCGAAGCAAAACCCACCCATGTCCCTACATTTATCCCTTTACCTAACACTACGGGTAATTCAGCATGGCCAATTCACCTGGCCTGCACATCTTTGTGACTGTGGGAGGAAACCTGAGCACCCGGAGGAAACCAACACAGACACTGGGAGAACGTGCAAATTCCACACAGTCAGTCGCCTGAATCGGGAATTGAACCCCGGTCTCTGGCGCTGTGAGGCTGCAGTGCTAACCACTGTGCCACCGTGCTGCCCACGTATTCAACATCCCAGGGGATACTGGGTAAATATACCTCAAAGAGGGATCTAGAGAGAGTAGATCGCGAGAAACTCTTCACATGCATGGAAGAATCAATAATGAGGAGGCACCGATGTGAAAAGAATGACAAAGGAAGCACATGTGACATGAGACTTTCATGCAGAGAACGTTTATGGAATGCACTGCCAAAGAGCGAGGTGGAGCCAGGTACAATGAAGAGAATAGAATTGAACAGTTATTGGAAGGGGATGAATGGGAATGTTTATGGGGTAAAGGTAAAGAATGGCATTTGGTGAGGTGATCGTTTGATGAATCAATCAGCCTCCTTTTGTCCTTCTGTGAACATTTCATTCTGAGCCCTCTTAGGAATTATCAGCGCAGGGATTGCGAAGAGGTCAAATTGAATGAGAGTCTCGGTGAACAAAAGTGAGACACCTATACAGAGAGGTTTTGGGATGGAATAAATCAAATGTTATAAATTTGCACGGCCACCAACATTACAGCAGTTACAAGTGGGAGTGATCAAGAGATTGGAATTAGAGTAGCAAATAAATCTTAAACATTTATGCAGCTAAAGGGGATGCTGGGTAAAGATACCACAGTTAGTGCTGATTTCATTCCAGACACACCAGCCAGGGCACACATCCTTGCTGTGTCTACCATATTGATCTCTTTAAGATGTTTGTTCATTTGAAGTGTTTAATGTTTAGATAGTCCAGAGAAGACAGCTTCATTCTCCTCAATCTCTTCTGCCAGGGCAATGCTGCTGTTAGAATTCAATTCACTGGCATGTTACTGGCTGGAACTGGCAATTGAGACTGAAAAGGTTACTGTATAAAATATTTTCGATTGTATTGCCAGATTGCCAGACACATGAGGGGCTTTAAGAGAAATAACTTAATTGATGGGCATTGAGTGTCAGAGCGCCTACTGTTGTGGGGGCATCCCGTTCAGATATAAATCTGAATTGTTAGGATTGACTTGCACTGGCTCCAGAGAAGTGGTCAGAGCATTATAAAGGTCATCGGAGATGGTAACAAATTTCCCATGGGTTACAAATCGGAAATGACAGAGTAAGTACGAGTTCTGCTGTTAAAGTGTATAAAGTTATTCAAAATGGCCCCAACTTACTTTCAGATACAAGTGAGAGAAAGGCACATTAAGTAGGTCATTGCATTAGTCCAAATTTAGAAATTCAGGGGAACTGAACGGAGAGCTGGTATTGGGAGTTGTAGTAATGATACCTTGTTTTACACAGAGAGAGAGAGTTCCCAGATGGGAAACTCAGCTTTAACATAACATCAACTGCAGAGTCGTCCAATTCCGCAGGTCCTGATCCTTACCAGTAATATGGAAGGGGAAAGCAGCATTCCCAGGCCAGAAAAATCATTCCTATATTATGCATGTAGTCGAATATTTAACTGGTCATGTGATCTGGGAAGACACCAATGTGTTTGGACCAGGGTGAGGCTGTGTAAATGTAAGGACTGTGGGAAAGGATTCACTTACACCTCCCAGCGCGACACTGACTGACACAGTCACACTGGGGAGAGGCCGTTCACCTGCCCCATGTATGGGAAGGAAATACTCGATCTTACAACCTGTTGAGGCACCAGAGATGGCACAGCGGATTTAGACCCTTCACCTGCTCCATGTGTGAGAAAGGATTCATTCAAGTCTCTCACCTGCGGAGACATCAGTGCATTCCCATTGGGGAGAGGCCATTCATCTTCTCAGTTTGTGGGAAAGGATTCACTCAGTGACCTGCTGAAACACCAGCGAGGTCACTCTGGGAAAAGGCCATTCACTTGCTCCCAGTGTGTGGGGAGATTCACACAAATGCACCACCTGCGAAGTCCCAGTGAGCCCACACAGGGGAGAGGCCATTCAGATACTCAGTGTAGGAGAAGGGATTCAGTTATTCATCCCATCCCCTGAGACCCCAGCGTGTTCACACTGGGTAGGAGTTGTTTCCCTCTCTGTGTGACAAGGGATTTGCTGCGTCTTCAACACGATTGAGAGACCAGTGAGTGCACACAGGTACGTGGTCATCCACCTGCTCCATGTGGACTGCAGGACTCTGATTCTAATGTTACTGTACATCAGAGTCAGGAGTGGACCTTGTACATGATGACACTGCTGGAGTATTGATGTTGTTGTTGTTAACCACATTAACTGGGCTGGAGTTGACTGAACTTACATTGCCACTTTCCGAACCTCAGGATGTCTCTCTGGGCAGGAAGTCTCCACAAACAGCAATGTGACAAGGAACAGGGATCATCTGCTTTGATTTAAATTGTGATTGTAGCACAGCTGCTTCACAGCATCAGGTACAAGGTTGGAGTCCAGCCTTGGTCAATAGCCTGTGTGGAGTTCCCACATTCTCCCCATGATAGTGTGGGTCCCCTCCAGGTGCTCTGGTTTCCTCCCACAGCCCAAAGATGCGAAGGCTAACTTGTCCACGGCGTCCAGGAATGTGAAGACTAGGTGGATCAGCCATGGGAAATGCAGTGTTACAGGGATGGAGTACTCTGGGCGTGATGTTCTTCGGATGGTCGGTGGGGTTTGATGGGCCAATGCTCTCCTCCCACACTGTCAGGATTCTATTCTATGATTGAGGATAAAGGCTACACAGCAGGGTGTCCTTGGAGAAGGAACATTTGGTGTATATCAATGCTTTCGATGCCTTCAGATAGAGGTGGGCACCGCAGGAGATATAGTGCTTTATCTCCACCGCTGCCCCCTCCCCACAACTCTACTTTGATTTAGTCCCTTCGCATTCTGTCACTTATAATGGTTTGCTTGGCCCGTAATGGGCTTTGTTTGGAAATATTCCATTGGTTACATAAATGGTTTACTGCTGGTGATTATATGTCTATATTAGAGTGATGCTGGAAAAGCACAGCAGGTCAGGCATATCCGAGGAGCCAGAAAATCAACGATTTGGCAAAAGCCCTTTTCCAGCACCACTCTAATCTAGGCTCTGGTTTCCAGCATCTGCGTTCCTCACTTTTGCACCGCTGGTGTTTATATGTTAACCAAAAGCAAAATGGCATAATGATGACTTTGATGGTGGGAAGGTTGCTGTGATAACATTTCTGGGTCGGAGAAATGGGGAAAAAGAACGCTTCACAGGTCACAGAACGAGAACTGAAAAACAGTTAAATCAAACCCAAGGTTCAGACAGGGAGGGAATATTTCCCTGGAGTTTGAGTAGCTGGAAAGTGATGGTGTCCGGGAATAGACAGGATTTTGTTTTGCAGAGGTTGAAAGCTTTAAAACTGTTATATTCAGACAGTTTAATTTATTTTCTTTAATTTTATTTGCTGTGCAAAAGACTTTTACAACATTTGAAAGCCAAAATTTACAGACCTTGTGTTAAAGATAAATGTTAAATAAAATCCATCAAACCATCCCTCACTGAAAACAGTTGTGGAAGTGCAATCTCCTGGAGAATCCCTGCCCACTTCTTCCTTCCTGGGCTCCATGACTATATACATACCTGGGAGATAGCAGCAGGAGGAGGCCATTCAGCCTTTCAATCCTGCTCCACCATTCAATGGGAAACAGCTGAACAACCAGCTCAGTATCCTGTTCCTGCTGTGTTCCAATCCCCTTTCATGACTTTACCTCGAAGAACTATATCTAAGTCCTCCTTTAGCTTCACTGCCTTTTGTTCCAGTGACGTTGCGGTGTTACTGTGTGGGGTAGGCAGGGGTAATGTGATGGTGCTCTTCCTGAAGGATGCACTCAGCGTCCCTCATCATCCTGCAGTAACATCAACCAGGTTTCAGCAACTAGAGATAGAAACCATTTCCAGAATATGGGCATCACTGGCTCAGCCAGCATTTATTCCCCATCTCTAGTTACCCTTGAGAAGATGGGAGTGAGCTGCTGTCTTGAACCATTCACAGTCCACTTGGCGCAGATAAACCGACAATGCTAAGAGGGCGAGTGTTGCAGGATTTTGGCCGAGTGATTCTCTATCTTTGGTTCTTCAAATTCTGGTTAACTTTATCACGATCAGCACATGATGTTGAGATTTCAGTCTGCAAATCTTCACCATCTAGCACCCTGTATAAAGGAATATGTACAGATTAGAAAGTCAGAACAGACAATTCTCGTTTCTCTGGAATATCTGTTTCCCCTTTCTTCCCCCAAAGATATAACCCTCCAGCCCAATTACTCTCTCCCACCATTCTGACTCTGCTATCCCCTAATGTACACCCTCCCCATTCTCATGGAGTTACTGATAAACAGATCCATGCCACCACTTCCCGTCCCTGGTTAGACTCTGCACCCTTTCTGGGTTCACTTCCTTTCCCTTCAGTTGCTGCAAGTCAATAATGTAACATCAGAATGAAACAAAAGGAAACAGAAAGAGAGGTGACAAATCCTGGACAGAAGAGGAACCTTCAGTCTGGGAGAATGGGTCAGATCCTTCTTTGTTTCCCATTAGTTGATTCCCACCATTACAATGAATTGGGGATGGAGAGAGGTCCTACATGGGTGTAGTGACACTTTGATCCCCCAACTGACCAATACTATGAGCAGATGCATTCCTCCTCCAGCCAATCACAGTGTGAAATACTTTCCGCAAAGTATACTTACCCAAAGTACATGCTCCAAAACCCGCCCACATTCTGTACATGTACAGTGCTGGGTTTCCCCACACACGTGTGGTCCCTGCCTCAGGGCTTGTGGGAGTTGTAATCCCCATGAAGCCACTGGAGCCCTATCTGGAAAGTGATTGAAAAGTGTAGGCTGGAGGGTTGTGTATAGGATTCCCATTCAGACACACAGAACATATGGACTGTCACTGGGTTTTACTGAGTCATCTGCTTCCACAACCTGATTTTTTGATGTAAGGAATATAGATTCAGCCAACTGGGGCGTGGGGTGGTTAATGGGAGGAGCAGACTTTAAGAAGAGGTGGCTCAATGGTTAGCATTGCTGACTCACAGCGTCAGGGTCCTGGATTTGATTCCAGCCTTAGGCGACTGTGTGGAGTTTACACGTTCCCCCCGTGTCTGTGCAAGTTTCCTCTGGGTGCTCCAGTTTCATCTCTCAGTCCAAAGATGTGCAGGTTAAGTGGATTGGCTATGCTAAATTCCCACAGTGTCCATGCGTGTGCAGGTTAAGCCATTAACCATGGGAAATACAGGGAATGGGTGAGTCTGAATGGGATGCTCATTATCGGGTTGGTGTGGACTCCATGGACGAATACCCTGTCTCTGCACTGTAGGGGTTTTATTCTATTCTCATAATGAAGAATGTACTTATCTCAATGTGCTGTGAATCTGAGTAATTCCTTATTCAAAATGCAGTGGATGCCAGGACAATGAGCAAATTTACTGAAGCGAAACAGATGTTGAATTTGCAATGAGATGAAGGGTGAGAGAGAGCAGGTGGGAAAATCCAGCTGAGACCGAGGTGAGCTCAATCATCATGGTATTAAATGGTGGAGCTGGTTCAAAGGGCTGCATTGCCTCTCCTGTGCCCAATTCTTATCTTCTTACAGTAATAACTGGAAAGCTGAACCCAAAACTCACCACCTTCAGCAAAGGAGATTTTCGGAAAAAGCAGGATAATCAGGTGGATTCGATAGTGAGGAAGCATGTGGGGGATAATGATTTTGCAATTTTAATCTGAGGTAAGTTAAAAATCACAACAACAGGTTATAGTCCAACAGGTTTAATTGGATCATGATGAAGGAGCAAAGCTCCGAAATCTAGTGTGCTTCCAATTAAACCTGAGGGACTATAACCTGGCGTTGTGTGATTTTTTAAATTTTGTACACCCCAGTCCAACACCGGCATCTCCAAAACATGTGAACGGAGGGGAGACAGTGATGTATGGTTTTAGACTGTGTAGTACGTTCACACCGTCCAGAATACTCTGTTGTGAATATCTATCCTGCACTTTATTACAAAGCCAAGGTCTCTGACAATGAAAACCCAAACACCCAGGTGACATCGCCTCACCTCGTAACCTGATAAAAAGACTTGTGTTAAGTATGGTTGAATTTAGAATACAGTTCGAAAACGGGAAGATTAAATCCAATCCCAAGATCCTGTGCTTAAACAAAGGAGACTACAATAGGATGAGGCAGGAGTTGGCTAATGTAGACTGGAAGCAAAGACTTTAGGGTGGGACAGTTGACAGACAGTGGAGGAATATCAAAGACTTTTTCAAACTGCTCAGCAAAAGTATATATCAGTGAAAAGGAAGGACTGTAGGAAAAGGAGTAATCTGCCATGGGTGGCTAAGGAAATAAGGGAGTATATCAAAATTGAAATAGAAAGCATACAAATTGGCAAAGACCAAGGAGAAACTAGGAGATTAGAAAAACTTTAAAGATCAACAGAAAGCTGGATGGGATTGGGGGAGAAAAGTGATGAGTAGCTATCCTCACGGCCGGAATAACAGTTTACCCGGCGAGAGGGGAACCTATTATGTGGGGAACATATGGCCTCTGTAATTGTTTAGGCACTTAACTGTTACCATAGAGATAATCCTGATCAAATTCAAACTCACAGCACACTTCAAAAGCTTATATTCCAACAGGTTTATTTGAAAGTACAACTTGGTGATGTGTGGTTTTTAAACTTTGCCCACCCCGCTCCAACACCAGTTCTTCAACATCAGAATCCTGACAGACAGCCTCACTGAAACTGAAGTGCCTGTCAGATACCTGACTGAGCCACAGGGCCCTGGGGGAGGGGTATGTGATTTAACCACAAAGTGCTGAGCTGAACTCTACTTTTTAACTGCCGTTGCCATGGAGATAATACTGAGAGACAGCCTCCATTCAAACCCACAAACCACAAAGGGATAAGAATGGGAGCGGCACATCGGACAGGCGGGGAGTTACCTGATGCTGCCTGGGGGTGTTTTGCATGTACACTATCCAGGTAACTGCCATGTCTCATCAATAAAGACTCAAAGAAGACCTCTCAGAGTTCTGTACCTAGTTATTCCTATCCAGCAGGGTTCAGGAATATGAGTACACAGCAGTCAGTCTTCACAGTGGAGGATACGAAGAAAATGCCAGTAATTGATAAGGAGACTGAGGAAGGTGAGGACCAAGAAACAACCATCATCACGAAAGCGTTAGAGCTGGGCAAGCTAATGGAGCTAAAGGTAGACAAGTCTCCTTGCTCAGATGAAATCCATCCCAGGGTGCTACCAGAGATAGCAGGAGAAATAGTAAATATACTTGGAGTCAGAGCATCCTATAGCAGAGGCTGGCCCTTTGGCCCAAACTGGCCCATGCCGATCAGAATGTCCACCCGCACTAACCCCGTTTCCCTGCACTTGGCCCATCTGCTTCTGACCCTTCGCTATCCATGTATTTGTCCAAATGTCTTTTACATGTTGTTAATGTACCCACCTCAACCACTTCCACTGGCAACTCAGTCCATATACATACCACCCTCTGTGTAAAACTGTTGCCCCTCAGGTTCCCTTTCATTCTTTCTCCTATAACCTTAAACTGATGCCCTCCAGTCCTTGATTCCTTGGGCAAAAGACTGAGTGCATTCACCTTACCCAGGCCTGTCATGGTCTTATAGACTTCTAGAAAAAACCCCGCCCCCCCGCCTCTGTTTCCTCTGCTCTAAACAAAACAAATCCTCGCTTGTCCAACCTCTTCCTGTAACTCAGACCCTTGAGCCCTGGCAAAAATCCTTGTAAATTTCTTCTGCACTTTTTACAGTTTAATAACTGAAACCTACATTAACTTCAGCACATTTCCAGTATTTCCCCACGGCGCTGGAATCGACGTGACAACGCCAATGGATTTCAAGCCATGATCGATAACTAACTCCTTCACAACAATCCCGTTTTCATCGTTTGTTCCATGGTGCAGGTATCCTTGTCTCTTTCTGGTTGTATGGTTAATTAAAACCTTGTCCTCATACAAAACAAATCTGCAATTTAATTGTTCCTGGGAAATGTGCCATGTTTTTCAGACTTTTAAAAACAAATGAAATCTCTCTCCATAGTCACCACGCTAACATGGACTTGGCTGCGTCTCATTATTTTTTCCAGTCACAGTGATATTTGAAATATTCGCCCACGGACAGAAAACACACCTTTCCTTCCACATGAAAAGGCCAATGATATCCAGATCGGCACAGATCAAGTAACCATCAAAACTGAACATGAAGTTCAATTTGAATTTCTCATCCGCAAATCCGCCATTTCAGTGCCGTACAGAGAAAACAATATACCACCGTTAATACCGGATGGATCTTTATAAGACAATGATAGTATTAAATTGTAGTTTCCTTGTTGCCCCAAAGCTTTAAATCTCAGTTTCACAATTTCTCTCTCTTGTTAACTGAAGACCAAACCAATCTCCTCACTCCTTTCCTCCACACCCAGTTCTCACACTTTCTCTCCTCTCCTTGAATTCAGCTTCCTAGCTCCTGCCTGCAGGCGAAGAACAAAAAAAAAAGGGGTGGCACGATGGCACTGCTGCCCCACAGCACTCGGGTCCCAGGTTCGATTCCAGCCTTGGGTGACTGTCTGTGTGGAGTTTGCACATTCTCTCCGTGTCTGCGTGGGTTTCCTCCCGGTGCTCCGGTATCCTCCCACAATCCAAAGACGCGCAGGTCAGGTGAATCGGCCATGGGAAAGGGGTCTGGGTGGGTTACTCTTCCGACGGTCGGTGTGGGCCGAAGGGCCTGTTTCCACACTGTCGGAAATCTAATCTAATCAAGTCTATTACTCTGGCTCAGAGCCTCCTGGGTGTTGGTGAATCCTTCTCCCACCTCCCAGGGTTTCCTTCCTGGTCAGACCAAAATTGATTTTTTTCCCCAATCTGGAATCTCTTATTTATTTTCCGCACACCGACCCTCTGATAAGAACCATCCTGCACACACTGGCTAAATCATATCTGGTTGAACTAAAATGAACCAAATTAGAACTTTAATTGCAGGCCCATCCTTGTTCCTTTTCATAACATTCCTGAATCTTCACACGAGTTCTGATAACTTTCTGCAGAATGCTCCCCCCACTGATACGCCGACCACTTGTCACGATACCAGGGCTGGGACCATTCCTCTGGGCCCTGTTCTCAGACGGAGGAAGGGAGGGAGCAGCCAATGACAGATTAATCCCACACATCCACAGCATCCCTCCCTGACACTGACCCGTACTGCACATACGCCAACAATTGGCCAGCACTGCGCCCGTGCACTGCTTGCCCCTCCTACTGGAGCCTGGGTGACTGACAGCAGCTGCTGCCCAATAGGGTGGAAGGGGCGGGGCTGGTGGACTGGGACAATGGGATTGTGAACAATGAATGAATGTTGAGGACACTGGGGGATGGACAGGTCAGTGAGGGACAGGAGCAGTGCAGCAGCAGGAGGGGATCCTGGACAAACTGAGCAATGGGAGAGTCTGACAGGAGGGAAACTACAGGAAGGTTCTGTTTGGAGGCTCAGGCAGGGACAGTTGGGAGCTTGGGCATGTTTTCCAATCAGCCTCTTCAAAGATGCTGTTACTCAAATTGGAACCCAAACCTCGTGGTTCAGAGGTAAGGACACTACCACCATTTCCTGGTGGGCTAGTGGAATGAAGGGACGATTTTCTCAGTCTCACTCACATGGAAAGTCCATGAGCTCCTCCCACTTACTGTCTACGGTGGGGATAGAGGAGACAGAGCAGACGGAAGGGACTGCCTTTCAAAAGGAACTAACCGGCATTGGTGTTATTAACAAGATTCAAGACACAGTCACTAACACAAAGCTGGTGTACGTGAACTTTATCCAGAATATTAACACCTATAATTGGATGACGCAGACCCCAATGTACAGTTAAGTCGTGGATATTAATAACTGCTTTGTGCGTGAGAAATCACCTCTCATGAACATGAGTCAATTTTTCTGAAGAAGTAACAAAGAGGATTGATGAGGGCAAAGCGGTGGAAATGATCTACATGGACTTCAGTCAGGTGTTCAAACAGGTTGCCCATGGTTGACTGGTTAGCAAGGTTAGATCTCATGGAAGACAGAGAGAACTAGCCATTTGGATACAAAACTGGCTCAAAGGTAGAAGACAGAGGGTGGTGGCGGAAGGTTGCTTTTCAGATTGGAGACCTGTGACCAGTGGGGTGTCACAAAGGATTGGTGCTGGATCCACTAATTTTCATAATTTATATAAATGATTTGGATGTGAATATAGGAAGTAATGTTAGTAAGATGACACCAAAATTGGAGGTGTAGTGGACAGTGAAGAGGATTATCTCAGATTACAACAGGATCTTGATCTGATGGATGAACGTGCTGAGGACTGGCAGATGGAGTTTAATTTAGATAAATGTGAGGTGCTGCATTATGGAAAAGCAAATATTAGCAGGATGTTTACACTTAATGGTAATTTCCTCGGGAGTGCTCCTGAACAAAGAGACCTTGGAATGCAGGTTCATGGCTCCTTGAAAGCAATCGCAGGTAGATAGGATAGGGAAGAAGGTGTTTAGTATGTTTCCTTTATTGGTCAGAACATTGAGTATAAGAGTTAGCAGGTCATATTGCAGCTGTATAGGACATTGGTTAGGTCACTCTTGGAATATTGCGTGCAATTCTTGTCTCCTTCCTATCAAAACAATATTGCAAAACTTGAAAGCGTTCAGAAAAAATTACAAGCATGTTGCCAGGGTTGGAGGATTTGAGCTACAGGGAGAGGCTGAATACACTGTTTTCCCTGGAGCATTAGAGGCTGATGTGTGACCTTATAGAGGTTTATAAAATCAGTAGGGGCATGGATAGGGTAAATACACAAGGTCTTTTCCCTGCGGTGGGGAGGAGTCACGATGGGTGTGGGAGACCGAGGCGGGGGGAGAAACCAAGAGGCTAGGGAGACAGTTATTTTATCGATCTGCAACACAACCCTGTTCCTGTTTTCTCCCTGTCCCCTTCAATCCCTCTGAAGGGCTCAGAACAAGTGCACAGTCCCTGGAAAGTAGAGCTTCAGGTTGGTCAAGTGCTGAAGGTTGCATTTGGGACGCTGACCTTTGTTGGTCTGTGCACTTATCAATAAATGGACCTGGGTTCAATTCCACTGTCCTGGATTCATGTCTGTGGCCACAGACACGCCTGTCTCTGACCCTGACTATAGCTCTGCCATTCTCCTTCCTCCAGTTCTATGCAGCGGACCTATCTGTGGCGTCATGAACCTGCCTATTGCAGATTTCCCCTGAGAGGCCACCCCAACTTTTCCCCCCGTTATAGAATCCCAGGCGGTACACAATATATGTTTGAGAAGGGGAACGATCACTGGGGAGTCCTGCATTTCCTTCCTGAGCCTTTTACTTGATCTGATGGTCACACATTCCCTTTCTGCCTGTGTAACCCTCACCTGCAGTGTGACTAACTCACTAACCGTGTTGTCCATAACATTCTCAGTATTGCTCCACAGTGAGTCCACTCTCAGCTCCAGGTCTGAAAAACAGTTTCTCAGTAGCTACAGATGGGCACACTGCCTGCAAACATAGCCGTCATGGACACTGGAAGCGTCCCTTATGTCCCACATTGTGCAAGAGGAGCACACCACGGGTCTGAGGTCTCCTGTAACAACATCTCACTACATTCATCTAGTTACTCCCATTAAGAGAATTTAAATGAGTGAGCAACCTTCCTTCACTTCAAACATGCCCATTATAATTTAAAAAATCTTTACTTAAGCTGATATGTCGTACTTTTAAAAACTTAATTACTCCGCGGGTATCACTGACAAGTTGGCTATTCCCACTGGGACCATGTGAATTTCTGAACGGCCTGAACTAAAACTGAGTTTCAGCTTCACCTTCTCCCTGTCTCACATCAGTCTGTTTACACACATCTCCAGAACACTCTCATTGAGCCAAGCAGCCCTCATAATGCAGCCCTGTCATTTTCATTGTCTGCTCATACCGACATTGCCCTCAGCCTCCTGTACTGTTCCAATGAATCTCAATGGGAGCTCAGGGACAGCAGCTCACCTTTGTAACCCCAGAGTCAACATGGACCTCAGCAGTTTCTGAATGAACAGACAGTTGTCATAAGCTGGAACATTCCACCTGAAAAGGTACTGCAATTTGAGTCCAAAAAGATTTTTAATGGGAAGTTTGCAGGTAATTGAAAATATGAAGTTTACAGGTTAACATAATGAAGTGGGTGATTGGGTCTAAATCTGAGAGTACTTACAAAGAGACAAGGTGTAAATTGGATAAATCCGTGCTCCCTCTCAGGCCAATATCTCCTTCCTCTGCTGCAGGGCCCAGAACAGAGCACACACCCAAAGGGTGATCCAACCACGAATTTGTACATCTTTCTGCTTAACAAAAATATTGGAGATATCGTCCCACAAACAGAACAGACAAACTTTTCTCCTTCCACAGTTAAATGCCTATGATATTCAGATCCTGATGACTCCATTGACTGTAAATACTTGCGTTTGAGATCACAGCCTCAATTATTCTGATTTAATATCCTATGAAATGAATTCACAAAACAAAACGCACAGTCAGTACAGGAAGAATATAAAGACATACCAAGAAAAAAGTATGTGCTTGATGTGTAAATGCCTCTCTTCAAGTTACACGCCCCTCCCCCCATCCTAGGAAGGGGACATGCACATGCGCCTCACTGTACCTTACCTCCAATAAAAATGGCGGCCATATCTCAGGACCTTTCACCGCCTGAGGGCCGCAGCCATTTTCCCATCTGCTGCAAACGCGAGATTAAGAGTTTCTAATTCAGACTTACGAACCACACAGAGTGTAATTAAAACTTCCCAAAGTGATTCATTATCTCCCTGTTTCCTAGGCCACTCTTCCCTTTCCTGTTTGCGTCTCCCACATTCAACAATGGCCGAGTCACGTGGAACTGCATCGGCTGAGTTACTGGTGACGTGTCATCCCATTGGCCACGCCCCTTATTCACTCCCATTGTTTGGATGACCAGCTGGTTCCACTTCATCCACCAGTCCTGCCACCTTTTCCTATTGGTCCGAAGCTGCCATCAATCAGCTGGAGCCCATTGTGAGGTCAGTGGTGGGATCCTCCCCCTGTCTGAATATAACCCAGAAGGTGGATGGATGGTGTCAATCAGGAACAACAAGCAGAAGGTGCTGGGAAAGCTCAGCAGGTCTGGCAGCATCTGGGAACAGAAATCTGTCCAGTGGCCCTTCCTCAGAACTGACAGGAGCTGGGAAAATAAGAATCCTGACAGTGTCGAAACAGGCCATTCGGCCCAAAAGTTCCACAGCGTCCCTCCGAAGGGTATCCCACCCAGACCCATTTCCCTACCCTATTAAAGTATATTTCTCCTGACTAATGCACCTAACCTACACATCCCTGAACATTATGGGAAATTCAGCTTGGCCAATTCAACTAACCTGCAGATCTTTATACTGCAGGAGATAGGGGTGAAAGAGTAAATAATAGGCAGGAACAGAACCCAAAGAGAGACCACAACATTTGGAAAGACAAAGGAGTGGATTAAGATCTGGCTGGGGGGTGCATTGTTGTTAATGGAGGGGACAGGAACCTGTGTCTGGCAGCATCTCAGTGGAGGTGGCGGAAATGGCGACTGATGATCTACGTTCTGTTGCTAAAACAGACCCCGAGCTTCCAGCTGCCTGCCACTTTAACACACGAGCCTGTTCCCTGGCCAACATCTCTGTCTCATGCTTAGTGCAGTGTTCCTGTGAGGCCAGAACATACCAAATGGCCCCGTATTTCAAGGACTGAAATTTCCCCTCCCATGTGGTCAATATGATCCACTATATCTTCTCCACTTCCCGCACCTCTGCCTTTGAAACCCACACCTCCAACTGCAACAAGGATAGAACACCCCCCCCAAGTCCTTACCTTCCACCCAGATACAACACATCATCCTCTGCCATTTCCACGAGCTACAATCAGACCACACCACCAGATTCTTAAGGGGTTTGACAGAATAAATACTGATGTGTCTGAGGGTAAATACTGACGTGGGAGTTTGAAACCAGATTCTGAGTCAGTCACAGAATCAAGGGTTCTGTTTCGGATTCGTCAAGTTTAAGGCAACACAGACACGGGTAAGGGGTTTCAGTAGAAATGGAGCTGGGCTGAGGAGGAGATAAGCAACGTTTAAGAGATTGGAATTCCTGGTGTTTGTGATTGTGTAGATGTCTGATCAGAAGGTCAGCTTCGCGTCAGATATAACTGAAATAATGTGAAGAGTGCAGTTCTGCTGCATAGTTCCCACTGAGAGGGAGAGGTTCAGCAGTAACGGAAAGGAATTTGTCAGGCAACGGGTTAAACCACGACAATGTTTCATTGGAGGAAACTGCACATAATCGAGTAGTGGGAATGTGGTAAGCAGTTTGATAACTGAGTAACAGTGGAGTAATGGAGAGGGATGATGGGGAGGGAGATCTGGGCATCGTCAGTGTACATGTGAAACCCAACATGGTGCTTTTGCACAATGTCATCTCCTGGCAGTATGTACGTGAGATACAGAAGGGACCAAGGACACCAAATGCAAGGAATTCAGAAAGGAAAGGGAGAGTGGAGATGGAGCAGGATTTTGGGAGAGAAGGACATAACCAGAAAAGACAGAACAAGGAACAATATCTGTGAATCGGCGAGGGGGACTGATGAGGAGGAGGAGGAGGAGAAAAGACTGTTGGAAAGTCTATAGTTTAGTGAAATTAGGGTAAAGGGTTAAGATGAGCTCTGATAAGGCTTGACAAGAGACTGGAGGAAGATGTAAGTTTAGGACAAAAACCGGGAACACCCCGTGAGGCAGTTTGGCTCGGCGGGCTAGTGGGAAGGAGGGAAGCAGCAGATCAGATTATCTCAGTCTTAGTGACAGAGAAACTCCATGTGCTCCAAACTCTTGTTGTTGGAGAGAAGGATGGAGGAGACAGAATGATGGACAGTGTTTCACAAAGAAACAAAACCTGGGTAAGTGATATTTAAAGTGAGTGAACAAACCTAATGTATTTAACTTTTATCCAAACTATTAAAACAAACGACTGAAGTCCTGGTTCGAATCCCATCTTGGCAGATGGTGGAATCTGAATTCAAGAAAAAATAACTGGAATTAGGAATCTCCTGATCGCCATGGAACCATTGTCAATGGCGAAAAAAACCCTGCCAACCTGACAGTCGCCCAGCAAGCTACTCACTGAAATAATCACTGCAAACTTTCAACAAAGTAATGAAACGCGATGGACCACTCGGCATCTAAGAAGGCACCAGAAAATACAACCACAGAATCAGCCCTCTCGATGGTGCAATGTCCTCCATACTAACATCTGGACTTTGGTGCCAAAATGTGCAGAGCTGTCTCACAGACCAATCAAGGACCAGCCTGACATAGTCATACTCATGGAAACAGCCCTTACAGACAATGACCAGACACCACCATCACCATTCCAAGATATTGAGATTGTGGTGACGGAAAAGCGCAACAGGTGAGACAGCATCCGAGGAGAAGGAGAATCGATGTTTCGAGCCTCAGCCCTTCATCAGCCTGACCTGCTGTGCTTTTCCAGCACCAGACTCTTGACTCTAATCTCCAGCATCTGCAGTCTTCACTTTCTTCTGAAATCTCTGGATATGTCCTGCCCCACCAGCAGGATAGACCAGGCAGAGGTCGTGGCACAGACAGGAAGAATTTGCCCTTGGAGTACTCAGCATTGACTCCGGACACCAGGACGTCTCATGGCTCCTGCTGATTACCACGTCCTGTCCTCCCTTGGCTGATGGATCATTTCTCCTTCATGTTGAACAACATTTGAAAGAAGCACTGAGGAAGTAAAATGGTGTCAAACGTACTCTGGGTACAGGATTTCAATGTCCACAATCGAGACTAGCTCTGCAGCAGAATTACTGACTGAGCTGGCCAGGTCCTAAAGGACATAGCTGTTCATCTGAGTCTGCAGCGGGTGGTGGTGGAACCAAGAGTGTACAACATACTTGATCTCATTGTTATGAAGTGACCAGCTGCAGATACATCTGTCCATGACAGTATCAGTACGAGCGACCATCACACATTCCTTTTTGAGTCACAAGTCTTGGCTTAAAGTTGAGAAAACCTGCATCGTGTTGAGTGACACTATCACTGTTCTAAATGGGACAGACTTTGAATAGATGTAGGACCTCAAACTGGGTATCTCTGAGGCACTGTGGGACATCAACAGCAGCAGAACTGTACTCCAGCACAATCTGAAATTTCATGGGTTTGTAAATCCCGCTCTCACCCATCACAATGGACAGTAAAGCAGGGCATGCCAAGAGCAGAACCAGGCATACGTAAAAATGAAGTGCCAACCTGATGAAGCTACCAAACAGGACCATTTGCATTTCAAACAGCATCAGCAGCAAGCAACAGAGCTAAACAATCCCACAACCAATGGAACACATCGGAGCTCTGCAGTTCTGCCACACCCAGTTGTGAACGGTGATGGACAATTAAACAACTCACTGGAGGAAGCATCACAGATATCCCCACCTTTACTGATGGAGAGGCCTCACACATCCATGCACCAGATAAGATGACAGCATCTGCAGCAATCTTCAGCCAGATGCAAAGTGAGATGATCCATCTTAGCCTTCTCCGGTGGTTTCTAACATCACAGATGTGAGTTTTAAGCCAGTTAGCTTGAGTTTGAATAACATCAAGAAATGGTTAAGTAGTGCAAAGGCTCTGGGCTCTGCCAACATTCTGGAAATAATACTGATAGCTTGTGCTCCAGAACTTGCCACCCACCAAGTCACGTACAGCTCCAGCACTGGCATCTACCGACAATGTGAAACATTGCCTAGGCATGTTCAACACAAAAACATAGGACAATCCAACCCAGCCAATTTCCCTCTGTCAGTCCACACTCGATCAGCAGTAAAGTGATGGAACATGTTATCAACAGGGCTATCAAGCAGCAGCTGCTCAGCAACAGCCAGCTGAGTGACACTCATTTTAGTCTCCACCAGGGCCACTTAGCTCCCGATTGTGGTACCGCCCTGATTCACAACCTGACAACTAACTGAATCCCAGAGGCGAGGTGAGGGTGACAGCCCAGTCCCTCTCCAAGACCACTAATTCTAGCTGATTCCACCCTTGTCTCAGCTCATACACTCTCATCCATCTTGTGTTATCTCCAGACTTCATTATCCAAACGTACTCCTGGCCAGCTTCCCACATCCGACCTCCCTGTAATCTCAAGAAAAATCTCTGCTACTCAAGTACTCCCTCGGACCAAAACTTGTTGATCCATCAAAAGGCTGCTATTCATAATCAACAACATAGAGCCACAGAGATGTACAGCATGGAAACAGACATTTCAATCCAACCCGTACATGCTGACCAGATATCCCAACCCAATCTAGTCTCACTTGCCAGCATCGAGCCCACATCCCTCAATTTAAAATTCTCACACTTGATTTAATTCCTGATTGTGATCATCCCTAGCTCGCTGCATCACACAACCTTTGAGACCTCGACAACCTATTCTGTTCGAGACCCCCAATGACCTGTTAATTCATTACTTCACCTGTGTGGCTGCTTTTACAGTTGCCAAAGCAACAAGGTCTGAAATTCGCAGCCAAAACCTCTCAGGTCTGCTTTACCCTTTTAAGACATTCCTCAAAACCTGCTTATTTGGCAATGCTTTTGGTCACCTGACCTAATATCACCATCTCTGGCCTTATGTTTAAAATTCTCAATAATATTTTTGTGGAATTATAAGCAGGATAATAAAAATACAAACTGTTATTGATTTGGACATTATCTTCAGATCTTTACTGTTGCTGAATGAATACTCTGTAATGTCTCTTACCCAACCACACTGTGGGAGCACCTTCACCACACAAACTGCAGCTGTACAAGAAAGTCAAACATCACCCTCTCCACAAGCAACAGGGCTTTGGCATTAATCACTGGTACCTGTGGAAGGAGAAACACAGTTGATGTTTCAGGAAGTACAAAATAGATTACAGGGAATGAAAATGGTGCAAAATGAGATAGTCAGAAATGGAAGGAAGATACACTTGCTAATTGGAAAAAGGAATTCTTGACTGTTAAAGATTTTCCAGAAAATATTGATAAGCAGCACATGGTCAGGGGCTGTGCGGCAGTGAAAAATTAACTTCCAAAAATGTCCGTAAAAATAATAGTAAAATAGCAAACAGACCAAAAATACACCCATTGTTCGATACTGACGAAGCTAGATATTGACAAAGTGGTCATGAGGGAGCCCAGAGATGAAGCAGAACAGTATAAGTTGTTATGATCCCACAGTCATAGATATGTATAGCACCGACACAGACTCTTCGGTCGAACTCATCCTTGCCAAACACGTATCCGAACCGAGTCTATTCCCATTGGCCAGCACTTGGCCCATATCCCTGTAAACGCTTCCTGATCATATCATGTGTCTATTTAGATGCCTTTAACATGTTTTAATTGTACTAGCCTCCACCACTTCCTCTGGCAGCTCATTCCACCCACTGCATGAAAGAGTTGTCCTTTAGACCCCTTTGAAATTTTATCCATTCACCCGAAAGCAATGCCCTCTACATCTGGACACCACCATTCCAGGGAAAACACCTTGTTCATTTACTCTATTCATGCCCCTCATGATTGTATAAACCTCCATAACATCACCACTCAGCCTATGCCACTCCAGGGAAAACAGCCCCAGCTTTTATGCCTCACCCTACAGCTCAAATCCTCCAACCCTAACAACATCCTTGTAAGTCTTTTTTGACCCTTCTGATAGGAAGCAGGCCAGAATTGCACACACTGTTCCAAAAGTGGCCTAACGAATGTCCTGTACAGCAACATGACCTCGCACATCCTATACTCAATGCTCAAAGGTATACAGGAAAGCCACTCACACAGACCAAGTCCTGAACTACGAAAGCAACCACCCCAACACACACAAAAGAAGTTGCATCAAGACACTATTCAAAAGAGCCACATTACACTGCAGTACACCGGAACTGCAAAAAGAGGAAGAAGAACATCGATGCAATGTATTCGCCAAAAACAGATACCCGCGCAATTTCATCAACAGATGCCTAAGGGAAAGACAACGGAACGAGGTCATGCCACAACCCAAAGGACTAGCCACACTACCATACATCAAGAGCATTTCCGAACTGACAGCCAGACTATTGCGACCACTAGGACTCATAACAGCACACAAACCAACAGCCACTCTCAGACAACTCACCAGAACGAAGGACCCAATACCCAGCATGGGCACAACCAATGTAGTGTACAAAATCCCATGCAAGGACTGCACAAAACACTACATACGACAAGCAGGAAGACAGCTAACAATCCACATCCATGAACACCAACTAGCCACGAAACAACACAACCAGCTTTCCTTAGTAGCTACACACGCCGATGACAAGCAACATGAATTCGACTGGGACAACACTACTATTATAGGACGAGCCAAACAGAGAACAGGCCAGGGAATTCCTAGAGGCATGGCACTCATCCACAGATTCAAACAATAAGCACATCGATTTGAACCCAATATACCAACCACTGCAACGGACAGCTGGAACTGACAACCGGAAGCGGCAGATTCAAACCACTACAAATGCCGGAGGAAAGATCACAGAAGCACTTCACAGGAGGCTTCCAAGCACTGAGGATGTCACCTAGACAGGGGACGAAACATCTGCAATACAAATTCCCAGCTTGGTGAACAGCATCACAACAATGAGCACCCGAGCTACAAATCTTCTCACAAACTTTTCACAGTCCTCCTGCTACTCATCTTAGTGTCATGCAAACGTTGACACCATACATGTGGTCCCCAACTCCAAATCATCTGTATCAATCCTAAATAATCGCAGTCCCAATACTGATCCCTGAGGCACACTACTAGTCTCTGATTGCCAGCCAGAATAATACGCATTTATCCCCACACTTTGCTTCCTGTTAGTCAACCAATCTCTAATCCAGGCTAATACTCTACCCCTAATGCCATGCACCCTTATATTATGTAACTGCCTCTTGCACATCACCTTGTTGAAGGCCTTTTGGAAATCCATGTACACCATATCCACTGGGTTCCCGGTGTCCACCTTGCTCGAACTGTTTTCATAGAATTCCAAAAGACTTGTCAAGCATGACCTCCACTTCATGAACCCTGTGTCTGTCCAATGGGTCAATTTTTATCGAGTCCCTGCTATTTCGTTCTTGATAATAGACCCAAGCATCTTTCCCACTACAGAGAAAAAGCTAACTGGGGTATAATTCCCCATTTTCTGTCCACCTCCTTTTTGAAATAGTGGTGTCACTTTTGCTGCTTTCCAATCTGCTGGAACTGCCACAATGTCTAGTGAATTTTGAAAAATTACTGTCAGTGCATTTGCTATTTCTCCTGTCATCTCTTTTAGTACCCTGGAATATATTCTGTCAGGGCCAGGAGAATTTTCTATTATTAGCTCAATTACCTCCAACAGTCCAAAACGAGCTGTTCCGTAATAATAATCGTTTCCAAATCCTCACCTACCTTTGTCTCTTTGTTAATTACTGGCAAGATATTAGTATCCTCTACTGTGATATCCCATAATGAAATTCTCCTTCTCTTTTTCCAAAGGACCAACATTTACTTTAGCCACTCTTTTCTCATTATGTATGTTTATATAAACCTTTGCTCTCTGTCCTTATAGTCTGTGCTAGTTTATTTTTCTCATGTTCTATCTTGCATTTCGTTGTAGCTTTTCTGTGGCTTTCTGTTGACCTTTAAAGTTTTCCCAGTTCTAGTTTCATGCTGGTTTTGGCCAATTTGTATGCCTTTCAATTTGATCACTTTCCTTAGATACCCATCGCAGAGAATGCCTTTTCTTACAGTCCTTCCTTTTCACTGAAATATACCTTTGCTGAGGACTTTGTAAAGTGTCTTTGGAAATCTTTTACTGCTCATTAACTGTCCCACCATAACATCTTTGTTTCCAGTCTACGTTATCCAGGTTCTCCCTCATTATATTGTAGTCCCCCATGTCCAAGCACAGGACCCAGGTATTAGATTTTATCTTCACACTCTCCATATGTATTAAATTCAACCATACAGTGATCACTTCTTCCGAGAGGATCCCTAACTCTGAGATCACTAATTATTCCTGTCTCATTGTACAGGGCCAGATCTTTGATAGCTTGCTCCCTTGTAGATCCATTTCATACTGTTCAAGTAAGATATCACAGATACACTTAATGAACTCCTCAAAGCTACCCTGACTGAGATGGTTTGTCCAATCTACATGTAGATTAAAATCACCCATGATAATAACCATACCATTTTTACAGGCATTAGTTACTTCTTTGTTTATTGCCCATCCAAATGTGATGTTAATATTTGGCCTACACACTGCGCCAATCAGTGACTTTCTTGTTCGAATTTTGAATGCATCATTCCTGTTTCTCCTAATGTATAGCAATAACAACAACTACTTGCATTGCATGGAATCTTTCTCAATGGCAAATCTCCTCAGGTGTTTCATGGATGATCAAAACGTTGATTAAGGAGAATGATATAAAAAAAATCTTAAAGGAGGATAGAGAAGGTTCGGGAGGCTATTTAACAGACTTCTGCCCTTGACAGCTCCAATTGGGGAGTGATGCAGGTGGGGTGGGTTGGAAAGGGAACATGCAAAGGGGAAACTGAGGAGTGCAGGCAGTGTATAAGATCTTAAGGACAGAGGAGGTTCCAGACTGAGTCTGTCTGTCATAGAGAGTATGGCTGCCTCATGGAGTTTGAAGCACTGCAATGGGTCCATGCAAGTCATGTTCGTCAACGATAGTATAACGGTGGCTGAGAGTACTTTTGATGAGGACTCGTCTAATGAAGTAGTGTGGCTTGAGGTTAGAAACAGGAGAGGAGAGATCACACTGCTTGGAGTTTTTTTATAGGCGTCCGCAGAGTTCCATGGAGGTGGAAGAGAGGAGTAGCAAAATTATTCTGGGGAGGAGCGAAAGGAACAGGGGAGTCATTATGGTGGCTTTAACTTTCCCAACATTGACTGGAAATGCAATAACTCTAGTACGTCGGATGGATCAGTTTTTGTCCAATGTGTACAGGAGGGTTTTCTGACACAGTATGTCGAAGGGCCGACAAGAAGGGAGGCCACATTGGATCTGGTGTTTGGTAGTGAACCAGGTCAGATTTTTGATTTACTTGTAGGTGAGCACTTTGGAGTGAGTGGCCACAATTCAGTTACGTTTAGTTTCGCGATGGAAAGGGGTAAGTACATGCCATAGATCAAGAATTATCGATGGGGCAGTGGCAATTATAATGTGATTAGGCAGGAATTAGGATGCATAAAATGGGGTAGAAAAATGCAGGGGATGCAGACAATGGAAATATGGAGCTGGTTTAAGGAACAGATATTGCATGTCATTGACAGGTGTGTCCCTGTCAGGCAAGGTGGAAGTCATAAGGTAAGGGAAGCATGGTTTACAACAGAAATTGCATTGCTTCTTGTGAAGGAGATGGAGGCTTATATGTTGATGAGGCAAGATGGTTCAGATGAGGCGATGGAGAGTTACAGATCAGCGAGGAAGGATTTAAATAGGGAGTTAAGATGAACAAAGAGAGTACACGAGCAGTCTTTAGCAAATAGAATAAAGGAGAACCCTTAAGCTTTCGATAGGTATGTGAGGAATAAAAGGATGATTAGGGTAGGAATGGGGTAAAACAAAGACAGAAGTGGGAGGTTGATTGTGGAGATCGGAGAGGTGCTAAACGAACATTTCTCATCTGGACAGGTTTAGAATCTGGAGATTTCAGGGACTGTGAGCTGTGTCGGAGCAGAAGATGGTTCCAGAATCAGGAGCACTATCGGGACTAGAGGATGTTACACGGCTGGTTAGGCATTGGATTAGGTTACATAACAGCGAAAATTGTAGAGACTGGAGCAAAGAAAAGAGGCGGGCAGGGTTGTCTGTCAGGGCAGAAGGAGATTAGTAACGCTGGTTGTTGTATGGATTCGAAGAGATTGCAAAGATTTGGTTTCTATGGATCAGAGTAGTTGCAGAGAAGGGGAGAGCTGTAAAGACTTGAGAAATATTTTATAGAGAGGAAAGTTTATCGGGGCTGGTGGAAATTCCAGGGAAAGAAGGTTTATATGGCCTGTATGAATTACAGAGATAAGAAGGGCGACATTGGCTTTTGCAGGTTGCAGAGATTAGAATGTATCACATAGGATCGACGAGGTTACAAAGACGGGCTATTTATGGATTTAGAGGACTCTCAAGACATTACACTGAATAGCACAGACGCCTCATGGTATAGAAGGGTGTCATATGGCCAATCATGGTTAAACCAGCTATTCAACTGAACTCTTTGCTTAGTAATGATCTCCTCCTTCACTCACATCCTCACATTTGTTTTGTATCAAAAATCATCCAATCGCCTCCTGAATGTTTCAGTCAAACATGCAGCCAGAACGCATCTAAGTACATCTTAACTACTTGCGGAGATCTTTTTCCAGGTAGAAATCCTCTTTCTAATTTCGATGCAGCCTTACTCCATCTTTTAACACGCTCATTATGAGGGGTCCATAGGAAGATTCTGAGACAGCTGTGTGGTGACTCTCAGTTTTCCCATAGTTCCGCTCTGCTCTACCATCTCCCCTCTGAACCTCCAGCATTCCTCCTGGTTCCCAACTCGATTCTCCATCTGACGCGAAATCTATTATTCTTTACTGTCACCGAGGGAACATTGGGATTGTTTATGCTTCCGTTCCTATTTGAGGGACCATTCCTCGACTGGACCCAAGCCATCTCCTCATTGCAGGGAGCCCATGGTTCACTTTATCTTTTTCTGACCAAACTGGTGTTCCAGTCAAACCTTCCCAGCTTCATTCTTGCCCCATTGAAGGCTGCCCTCACTCAACTAGTATTTCTCACTCTCAATAATTGCATATCATTCTCTACCATCATCCTGAACTTTACAATAAAATGAACACTCTGACCCAAAATCTCCCTCTCCTGACAATGGATCAACTTGCCCCACCTTTTCCCAAGGATCAGGTCGAACAGTACATCTTCTCTTGGGCTGGACACATACTCCTCCATATAATCCAGGAATACTCGCCCCTTGTGACCCTGAACCAAAAATAACGCAGTCAATATCTGGATAAATTAAGTTTCTCAATATAACTAATCTGTAGTATTGTCATCGCTCTCAAATGCACCTGCATATTTATTCTCTCCATCATTTCTTTGGTTGCTGGCCGGAAGACTGTACCTCACAGTGTAATTGTATACTTTTTGTTCTGTAGCTCCAGCCAATTTCATTCTGTCCTTGGACGGGTCCTCTTTCTCTTGGACTTCTTTACTAACGCTTGTTGTTGTAAATTAGTACCAACTGTATCTCCCATTATATTGAGAATCCTGGTAGTCTCCTCTACTATTCCTTTTTGAATCTCATACACACGCCAAGTTATTTTAAATCCCTCCCACACACCCCATAGGAAATTCAGTCCCAGCTCTATCACGTTAGCCCATCCAGCTTGTACAGTTGCTGCCTTCCCCAGAACCAGTCCCAGTGTCCCAGGAATCTGAAGACCTTCATGCTGCACCATCGCTCCAGTCACACACTCACCTACCAAAAACTCCGAGTTCTGTTCTCACTTGTACACGGCACTGGGACTATTCCATGGATTGCCACATTTGAGGTCTTGCTTGCTAACCATCCACCTAGCTCCCTAAATTCTGATTCCCAGACCACTTCAACCTTCCAACCCAGGTCATTCCTACCAACATGGACATGACCTTTGACTGCTCACTGACACCCAGATGAATGTCCTGCAGACTGGGAAACTGAATTGGGAGGGAGACATCAGGCTATTCCTGGATTCCCTGACTGTTTCTCTTCGATTGCCTAATTCCCCATTCCCTTCCTTATTCTCGGCTGTCATGTCTGCAGGGTGATTTGTTCTGTGTGTGTGCGCTATCCCACTCACTCTCAGCATCACAGAGTCTCTAGTCACTGTCTGATCTCCAAGACCCAGTGTTCATCTCGGACACCAGCAGGGGCTATGACTTTCCAATGTAACAGAACACATTTTCCATCTGTCAAACATGTCATGTCATGTCGTAAAATGCAACATGTCTAGAGTAACTTACTTAATGACTTAGAATGAAGTTAACATCCGGGACAAAACAATATGGTTAAGTCCCTTATTCAACTGTGGCTTACTGAGGGCAATTTACTATACTGGCTCAGAATTTCACATCTCCCTCATATTTCTGAGTTCAATCCTTAATTTAGAAGTTGACAAAATAAATTTGCTGACTTACAGCAATTAACTGACAGTCAATAATAACGATTTATTATCAGCCAATGAACTTACAGCCTTTTCTGTGATGGCTCTTGCACTTCTTTCAAACTCAGTGCAGGCAGGTCCCAGCAGCAGAAGGTTATCTCCGTGACTCCCAGGTACGTGTAATCCTCCAGCTCCCACACCACTCTACTCCCTCATAG
This sequence comes from Chiloscyllium plagiosum, assembly GCF_037043375.1. Classification (NCBI taxonomy): domain Eukaryota; kingdom Metazoa; phylum Chordata; class Chondrichthyes; order Orectolobiformes; family Hemiscylliidae; genus Chiloscyllium; species Chiloscyllium plagiosum. Next base: position 86,110,720 of record NW_028270176.1, read on the forward strand.
GGTCAAAGTCTCTGTGACTCCCATTTATGTGTAATTCTCGAGCTCTGACTCCACTCTGTTCCCTCACAGGGTCACCGTCTCTGTGACTCCCAGGCACGACTAGGCTTCGATCCTCAGAGCTGATTTATATCCTCCCACTTTGCTGCAGTCACCTCCTAGGTGTGGGTGAGCCTCAAGCTCCTGCTCCAAGTTGTTCCCACTCATGGTCACTCCCTTTGCGACTCGGTGCTGATTTCGAGCCTTCTGCTCTGCTGTTTCTCCAACTCCAAGTCCCAGTTCCCCCTCTTCCTCGCTACCTTGTGACTCCAGCCTCAGCTGACATTTATAACATCCCATTCCGCACTGCTCTCTTACAGGATTGCTGTTGTGCATGGAAGACAGTGGAGAAAAGGAGGATTCGAGGGGCCAGAGGATGTTACAGTGATTGAGCGAGCTGTATGGGATGGAACAGGTTATCTGGGGAGCTCGGCAGGTCTGCAGCAAATAATGAAGTTAACTTGAAGATACAGTGAGAGTTGCAGACACTGAAGGCGGCAAAGGAAATAGACAGATGGTGGCTTGTTCATGACGGAGCTTTGTGGAGTCTAAAGGGCTTTTTCTGAGCTGTTTATATAGATGTGTAGACTTCAAAAAATCCAAATTGAGAGCCAGCAAGTGTTGTATGGTACTAGAGACTGTTGGATGTTACAGAGTTGGAAGACTTGCAGTAACCGGGGGGAATATAAACCTTTGGAGCACTGGTGGTGTTCAAGGACCCCTAGGACATGGGGAGGTGCAGAGAATGGGAGCATTCCAAATAGTGGGATTGAAGGGGATGGAAGTCCTGAGATGGATAAGGAGGATGAAAGTGCCAATTTAGCACATGCAACCACTGTAATTATAGAGATTTCAGGAAGGGAACCTGTGCTGTCACTGAGTACAGTTAGATGGAGAGTTACAGAAACTGAAGGGGTTACAAATTTAAAAAGGGAGAGATTTTAGGTGGTCAGAAGTTTAAAAAAGAATAAAGACATTTTAGAGATCTCTAGCACAGATGGGAATGGAGGGGGTGAGATATCGTGAGGAACTGTAAGAGTTATAAATCGGGGAGGATGGCACATATAAAAGGAAGAGCTGCATTGTCTGTATGCAGTTACAGACATGAGGAGTGTTGTAGCGCCTGCCGGAGGGGACACAGATAACAACAGTTCCAACAGTGGCTCAGGAAGGCAGCTCACCACCACCTTCTCAGGGACAATTCCAAATCAACAATAAATGCTGGCTCAGCCAACAAAGCTCATGTTCATAAATGAATGAAGGAATAAAAGATCTACAAGTAGCACTGAGGTCAATCATGAAGGCTCTTTCAACAGCACTTCACAAACCCGGAAGCACTATAACCTGGAAGTACATTAGCTCCAGGTGCACGGGAACATCAGCATTTCCAAGGTGCCCTCCAAGCCACGCTCCATCCTCCCAGCACTGTGTCTGTCCCTGCACCCAAAGGACTGCAATGGGTCAGGAACGCAGCTCACCACCACCTTCTCAAGGGAAGTACTGATGGGAAGGTAATGGTGAAACTCTGTTATTTACAGCCAGACAGAAAAATAAATCCAGCAGTGTGTGCGAAATGAAATTTTACATTCAGAACAACATGCTGAGCATGGATAGAGGATTTGTCTGATTGGCACAATGGGAACTGGTGATGGGGGAGCTCCACAGGGGTCAGTGTTGGGACTACACGCTACACATAGAGTCATAGAGAGATGTACAGCATGGAAACAGACCCTTCGGTCCAACCCGTCCATGCCACCCAGATATCCCAACCCAATCTAGTCCCACCTGCCAGCGCCCAGCCTATATCCCTCCAAACCCTTCCTATTCATATACCCATCCAAATGCTTCTTAAATGTTGGAATTGGACCAGCCTCCACCACATCCTCTGGCAGCTCATTCCATAAACGTACCACACTCTGCGTGAAAAAGTTGCCCCTTAGGTCTCTTTTATATCTTTCCTATCTCACTCTAAACATATGTCCTCTAGTTCTGGACTCCCCGACCCCAGGGAAAAGACTTTGTTTATTTATCCTATCCATGCAGGTCATAATTTTGTAAACCTCTATAAGTTCACCCCTCAGCATCCGACGGTCCAGAGAAAGCAGCCCCAGCCTGTTCAGCCTCTCCCTGTCGCTCAGATCCGCCAACCCTGGCAACATCCTTGTAAATCTTTTCTGAATCATTTCAAGTTTCACAACATCTTTCCGATAGGAAGGAGACCAGAATTGCATGCAATATTCCAACAGTGGCCTAACCAATGTCCTGTACAGCCACAGAATGACCTCCCAACTCCTGTACTCAATACTCTGACCAATAAAGAAAAGCATATCGAACGCCTTCTTCATTATCCTATCTACCTGCGACTCCATTTTCAAGGAGCTATGAACCTTCACTCTATGTTCAGCAGCACTCCCCAGGACCTTACCATTAAGTGTTGTGGGAAAGGCTTTGGAAAGGATTATAAGAGGTAAGAGGTAAGATTCATAATCACCTAGCAAACAACAATTTGATTTCAGATAGTCAACATGGTTTCGTCAAGGGCAGGTCATTGAGTTTTTTTGAGAAAATGACCAAACATGTAGCTGAGGATAGGGCAGTTGACGTGGTGTACATGGATTTAAGTAAAGCCTTTGATAATGTTCCACATGGTAGGCTGTTGGAGAAAATGCAGAGACATGGAATTGAGGGTGATTTAGCAGTTTGGATTAGAAACTGGCTTTCTGAAAGAAGGCAGCGAGTGATGGTTGACGGAAAATATTCAACTGGAGTCCAGTTACTAGTGATGTGCCACGAGGATCTGTTTCAGGATCACTACTGTTTGTCATTTTTATAAATGACTTAGATGGAGGCATAGGTGGATGGATTAGTAAATTTGCCAAAGACACTAAATTCGGTGAGTAGTGGACAGTGTGGAAGAATGTTACGGGTTGCAGGGGGACTTGGATAAACTGCAGAATTGGCTGAGATGCGGCAAATGGAGTTCAATGCAACTAAATGTGAGCTGATGTACTTTGGGAAGAATAACAGGAAGGCTGAGTACTTTGTCAATGGAAAGATTCTTGTTAGTGTGGATGTGCAGAGGGATCTTTGAGTCCATGTACATAGATCCCCGAAAGTTGCCACCCAGGTGGATAGTGCTGTTAAGAAGGCATACGGTGTGTTAGGTTTCATTCGTAGAGGGATTGAGATCCGGAGCCGCAATATCATGCTGCAAATATACAAAATGCTGGTGAGGTTATACTTGGAATATTGTGTGTAGTTCAGGTGCCCATATTTCGGTAAGGATATGGAAGCATTGGGAAAGGTGCAGAGGAGATTTACCAGGATGTTGCCTGGTCTGGAGGAATGGTCTTATACGGAAATGCTGAGAGAGTTGAACCTCTTCTTATTGGCAAGAAGAAGGCGAAGACGGGATGTGATAGAAACATACAGGATAATCGGAGGCTTATATAGGGTAGACGTTGGAAGTCTTTTTTCTAGGATGATGACGTCAGCTTGTACGAGGGGGCATAACCACAAATTTAGGGGGTGATAGATTTAAGACAGATGTCAGAGGCAGGTTCTTTACTCAGAGAGTGGTTCGGGTGTGGAATGCACTACCTGCTAATGTAGCCAACTCAGCCACATCAGGAAGATTTAATCAATCCTTAGATAAGCACATGGGTGATTTTGGGATATTGCAGCGGGACGAGCTGAGAACAGTTCAAAGGTCAGCGCAACATCATGGAGCAAAGGACCTCTTCTGCGCTGTATTGTTCTATGAATAAAGTGCTACAAGAGATTTCTGCTGTCTTAAACAGAGTGACGGATCTTGTATTGTGGGCTTACGAAATAGCATTGACCTCTACCAAACATATACGAGGTCGCGTCAGGGCAATAATAAGATGCTGCAACAGGAGGGTAACAGCTAACTCCATACAAAACCCTCCTCCTTCTCACCTATTTTCACGTCCAAAAGCCAGCTCCTTCCAGAAGAGCACCTCTATATCCCACCACAACACTTTGCCCCACAATCGTGGTATCTGGCTGTGCACTAGGAGTAGTGCAACAGTCTGTACTGGGACCCACGGGGGCCCTGAAACACTTGGTAAAGACAAAACTCATCTGAGCATTGAGAGTTGCACCACATTGCATGCATTGTCTATTGTTTTAACTCTGTTCCTGACTTCCCTTGTTTTTCCTAATGAACCTGTTCAAAGTTATTATTACACACACCTGCACAAGCTGTCAATTGAACCCAGGCCTCTCGGTCCAAGATTCGGGATATTTTCAGCACATCACAAGGCATCGACTCTAACTTCCTTTGTCCCTTAGCCTGCTGAGTCACGCCTGAATCAACTCTGCAATTGGGAGGAAGGGTCAGAACTTGAGGACCGAGCAGCAGCTGGTCCTCCAACCAGCATGTGTGAGGAGCGGGCCCAAAGCATTCTCGGGAGTGAACGCTTCAGGATTGGTCAGAAAGCAAACTATTTTGTCGGATTGATCATTCTTACTACATAGTGGAGCATGAATTAATGTGAGATTTTTAGAAATAGTTGAGATGTAAATCTGATAACGTACATATATACAACAGATTTGCACAACACGAGTAAGAAACTTATTTTCAAACTCCCAGAACGATTGATAATTTACATACCTGGTCAGTATGGTTGAGTTGGACGGAACAGTCCGGTTGCATGCTAAACAGCTCAATGACTGTAACTCGACAGAGCAATTGTTAATGACTAACATTCCACCCATGATTCTGTGCAGGTATGAATATTCTCTATAAACTCACCGATAACGTCAGACGCACGCGCAGTTTAGTTTCTATGTAGAGTGTGCACAGTGTCACATTTGGAGATGCCGGTGTTGGACTGGGGTGTACAAAGTTAAAAATCACACAACACCAGGTTATGGTCCAGCACACTATAATTAATTGGAAGCACACTAGCTTTCGGAGCGACGCTCCACAATCGCCTGATGAAGGAGCATCGCTCCGAAAGCTAGTGTGCTTTCAATTAAACCTGTTGGATTATGACCTGGTGTTGTGTGATTTTTAACAGTGTCACATTGGTCAGGACACAGCAAGAGAGAGAGAGACATGGAGCTGCTTTCTTCGGCAGCGGCTGCGATCAGCTTCAGAGAGCGATGCTCAGAGCCTCGCTGGGAGAAAGCAGCGCAGAGAACTCACAAGTCCTGGATACAGGTAAAAACAATACCCGAAAAAGACCCTCCAGGACCCGGTAAGGGAAGATCCATTTTTATTGATTGATTCCACGAACGTAGCTTCACTGGGCGATCCCGCAGGAATATCGTCTCTCAGTACTTCTGTGATGTTTCACCCAATCAGAACCAGCGGCTCTCCTCCTCTCTCAGCTCCCCTTCTGTCCTTCCTGCAGCATCTGTCCCCTGGAACATTTAGCTGCCTGTCCTGTCCCTCCCTCAGCTGTTGTTCTGTAATACCTGTGATATCCCAGTCCCATCTTAGATTACTTCACTAAAGACCTGAATGCACCCGATGGATTTTTCTTAACATCAGCAATTGCTTAATACTCACTCACAGATTTCTGAATGAATTGTCTCACAATAATACCACAAGGCCAGCACTTCGCCTGCTCACAGGTTGCGCATCCCAGTGTAACATGAATCAAAACTCTTTCTTCCTGCACAATTGTTTGACCCGGCACTCTGGTGATATCACTCAGTATCTCTCCATGTGGTATCCCTCACTGTGTGGGTCTGATTGCTGCCTCTGTCAGCATCTCTCACTCTTGCAGTCACTCCAGATCCTGAGCCAACAGAATTCTCCACTCCAGAGAGATGAGGCAGCGCAGGCCATGAATGGAGACTGAGATTTTCCAGATCTCTGTGGGGCTCAGTGCCATTCTCCATGTGTACCCCTCATAGCATCAGTCTAATTTCCCATTCTGTCTATTTCTGTGTCTTCTACAGGTACGTAGGGAGTTGCTGACTCAATAGACTTGCCAATTGCTGGTTGGAAAGAGACAAAGGTCAGGGAGGTCGGCAGCCTTCAAAAAATCCTGGCGCCAGGTAAGATCACTCCAGTGCACAGAGCAGAGAGCAATGAGAGGGCTCCAAACATCAGCTAGCAAGACATGACATAGATATAGTGCTGGAGTGGGAGCACAGTACTGACACACCCCAGGCTCATTCACCACGTTTACTTTAAGTTTTGTTGTACTGAGACAGTATCAGGAGTTCCCAGTTTTCAATCCAGGCATGTTGTGTCTTGGTGAGCATCAGGATAACATAGGGGAAAGCAGGCCTCCCACGAGAAGGTGGTTATGCTGCCTGGGATCTTTCTATTCCCTCTCCAACACTGTATCGATGGCATGTCTTGTGGACCAGTGTCTTCAATCATTTTAACTTCTATAAGAATTCCTACCTCTGTCATTTCCTCCCCTCTCACCAATTACTTCACATATTTGAAGCCTCCAGTTCAGACGACCATCCATATCGCTGTAACTTGCTTCAGTCTCTACAGCATGCCTTGTCTCGATAGTCTCCTCCTCCAACAACTGGAGACATAGGGTCTGTTTCTGTGCTTCATGACTCTTCGGTCGAGGTTTCTGAAATGGAATGAGTCACATTTGCCTGTGATTGGCCCATATTCCTTCAAATCATCTCCTCTCCATATACCTGCCCAAGTGTCATTTCCATGTTGAATTGTACTTGTTTTTACCATTTCCATTCTGTCTATGCACCATCCTCTGTGGAAAATGTTGCCCCTCAGCTCCCTCTTTAAATCCTTGCTCGCTCACTTCACGTTAATGCCTCTCGCTTTGGACTCACCTACCCTTGGCAATTCACCTTAATTAGGCCATGCATGGTTTCATAAACATTTATAAGGTCACCCCGTGGCCTCCTCTGCCCAGGAGAAATATTGACGACAATGTTACACATACCTCCAACTCATGTGCTCAACGCTCTGACCAATGACGGCAAGTGTGCCAAATGCTGTTTTCCCCACCCTGTCCCCATTCAATGCCAATTCCAAGGAACAATGTAACTGTACCCCTTAGTCTCTCTTTATTCGACAACACAGCCCAAGGCCCTACCATTAATTGTATTTGTCCTCCCTGTTTGGCTTAACTAAATCCAACACCTGAATTAATCTCCACCTTTCATTCCTTGGTCCACTGGCCCAGTTGATTACCATCCCTTTCAATAACTATATTGCCTGCCCACTCTTCCACTAATCTTGGTATCCACAAACATACTAACAGTGACTCCTATATTTTCACTCAAATCGTTTAGGTAAATGGTACACAACTGTGTTCCCAACACCAATCCTTACAGCACATTGCTGGTCAGTGGTCTCCAGTCTGAACAACAACCTTCTCCCACTCTTTCTCTCCCTGTCATCCCATTTTGTATCCAGTTGGCTAGCTCTCCCTGATTCCTTGTGATCTACCCTTTCTAACCAATGTATCATGCTACACCCTGACCAAGGGTTTGCTGAAGCCAGAAATAACATCTGTTGCTCTGCCTTTGTCTATCGTCTTGGTCACATCTTGAACAAACTCAAGTCAAGTTTGTGAGACATGTTTTCCCATGCACAAAGCATCTGTAATCAGTCCTTGTCTTTCCAAATGCATGTAAGTGCTACCTCTCAGAATTACTCCAACATCTGACCCACCCTGCTGTCTGGCTCATCAGTCTGTAGGTTCCTGGCTTTCTCTTGGAGCCTTTCTTAATTAATGACACAACATTATATTCATAGTCAGAGTCATACCGCACTGTTCGGTTAACACTAACCATACTCTAAAACAGATCTCGTCCAACCTGCCTGTTCCTGGATCATAAACCTTCAAACCCTTCCTATTCCTGTCCTAATCCTAATGTATTTTAAACATTGTAATTGTCCCCATGTTCACGCCTTCCTTGGGAAATTCATTCCACACACAACCCACCCTCTTGTAACAATGTGCCTCTCATGTCTTTTTTTTTAAATGTCTCTCCTCTTAAAATTAAAAATGTAGCTCCTAGTCTTGAAGATGCCCTGACAATGGGAAAAGACAACTCCCATTAACTCTATCTATCCCCCTCATTATTTTATAAACTTCTATGACGTCATCTGTCAACATTCAGGTTTCAATGAATTAATACCAACCTAACCAGCCTTTCTTTATAACTGAAAACTACCATAACCAGCCACATCCCAGTAAATCTCATCTGAACACTCTCCAACTTAATAATATCTTTTCTGCAACTGGGCGAACAGAACTGGACACAGTATTCCAGAAGATGACTTACCAATGGCCTGTGTAATCTCAATGTGATTTCCGAATTCCTATATCCAAAGGACTGAGCATTGAAAGCAAGTGCGGCAAGCACCTTTTTTTAGCCATTCTGTCTCTCCATGTTCGAGGAGGAAGTGAGGGCTGCAGATGCTGGAGAACAGAGCTGAAAATGTGTTGCTAGAAAAGCGCAGCAGATCAGGCAGCATCCAAGGAACAGGAGAATCGACGATTCGGGCATAATCCCTTCTTCAGGAATGAGGAAAGTGTGTCCAGCAGGCTAAGATAAAAGGTAGGGAGGAGGGACTTGGGGGAAGGGTGTTGGAAATGCGATAGGTAGAGGGACGTCAAGGTGAGGGTTATCGGCCGGAGTGGGGTGCGGCAGAGAGGTCAGGAAGAAGATTACAGGTTAGGAAGGTGGTGCTGAGTTCGAGGGATTTGACAGAGACATGGTGGGGGGAGGGGAAATGAGGAAATTGGAGAAATCTGAGTTCATCCCTTGTGGTTGGCGGGTTCCCAGGCAGAAGATGAGGTGCTCTTCCTCCAACCGTCGTGTTGCCATGGTCTGGCGATGGTGGAGTGGGAGGGGAAGTTATAGTGTTGGGCGACGGGGTGGTTGGGTTGGTTGACTCCTTGGATGCTGTATGACCTGCTGCGCTTTTCCAGCAACACATTTTCAGCTCTGTCTCTCCATGTTGCAAACTTCAAAGAATTATGTACCTGAACCCCGAGGTCCCTCTGTTCGATGACACTACCTAAGGTCCTACCATTAATTGTACAAGCCCTGCTCATGTTTGTTGTACCAAATGCATTCCTGCGCATTTATTCAGACTGAACTCCATCTACGGTTTTTCAGCCGTCCACGCATTTCATCAGGATCTCTTTGTAATCTTAGGAAGCCTTCTTCACTGTCAGCAATGCCACCCTCCAGTCTACCAGCCTGTCACACATCGCTCTCTATGATACAAATATCTCTCCTCGGGGCCCTACAATGTCTTCACCAACTTCCCACAATGTGCTGAGATACAGTTGATCAGGTCCTGGGGATTTATCTACCTTCCTGTTTTAAACCCTCCAGCACCTCCTTTTCTATAAGGTGGAATCATTTCAAGACATTGAGTCATAGAGATGTATAGCACGGAACCAGATCCTTCGGACCAACTTCTGCATGATCCTTCGGACCAACTTCTGCATTTGCCAGAATGTTGCCAATATCCCTCTAAACCTTTCCTATTCATATACTCATCCACATGCCTTTTAAATGTATTTCTATCAGCCTCCACTAATTCCTCTGACAGCTTATTCCAATCAGTCTGCAGGAATCAGTTGTCCTTTAGGTCCCTTTGAAAAGTTTCCCTCGCCTGGGGAAATGACCTTGTCGATTCACCCTATCGATGACCATCGTGATTTTAAACCACTTTATCAGATAACTCCTCAGCCTCCCATGTTCAGTTGAAAATAGCCCCAGCCTATTCAGCTTTTCCCTGTTGCGCAAACCCTCCAACCCTAGCAACATCCTTGGTCATTTCTTCTGAACACTTTCATGTTCCACAATATCCTTCCGATGGCATTGAGACCAGAATTACACACAGTATTCCAATAGTGGTCAGGCCAAACACTGTTTTGTTCCCTAAACACCCCAGTGTTTATCCACAGTAAGCTCCAGAGTGAAATATTAGTTTCAGATCTTGTCATTTCGCACATCGTTGGCTTCATTGATCATTTAGGATACTTAGCTCTTCTTTTGCTCTTCATACCCTTGTAGAATCTCTTTGTTCTCTCTTTAACTGTCTCTGCCAAAGCTATCTCATGTCCCCTTTTTGCATTCCTGATTTCCATCCTCAGTTTATTTCCACAGCCCTGATGTTCCTGAAGGGATTCACTTGAATCAGCCTGTTTTATCTGACATGTGCCCAATTTTTTTTATTGACCCCCAATCTCGAAACTCATCCAGTGTTGCCTAATCCTGTCAGCATTGAGCTGCACGCTAACAGGAACATGCTGGTGCTGAACGCTCCTTTTACCTCGCTTTTAAGATATTCCTACTTGCCAGACCTCCATTTACCTGCAAATAGCCCTCCCCAAATCTACTTTAAAAATTCTTGTCTAATACTATCTTGCTCCATTGTATAACTTGAAATTGTGGACGAGGTCTGTCCTTTACCATCGCTATTTTCACACTAATGCAATTGTGATGATTTTCCAAAGTGCTCCCCCACTAACACCTCAGTCCCGTTCCTGACCTTCTTTCCCAAGGGAAGGTCAGGTTTAGCCCCTTTCTCCAGTTGGGCCATTTACATAATGACAGGGAGTTTCTCGAACACACTTAACAAATTCCTTCCATCCAAATGCGTAACACAGTAGCAATCCCAGTCCAGGGTTGGAAAGATTAAAAAACCTCTACCGTTACAACCCTATTATTCTAATTGATATCTGAGATCTCCTGATATATTTGCTCATTCACCTCCCATTGCCTATCGCTGTAGTACAATCGTAGCAAACTGATGACATATTTTTGTTTCTCAGTTCCACTAATATCGCTTAACTGTGCAATCCTACATGAGTACTCTCTCGAGGTACTGCCGTCATGTTTCCCCCAATCAAAACCACCACCTCTCCTCCTGTTTTGCCTCCTGCTCTATCCTTCCTGTAGCATCTGTCCCCTGGAACATTGAGCTGCCCGTCCTTAGCTGATTTTCTGTATTACCTATGGTATACCAGTCCCATGTTCCCATCAATGCTGTGGGTTCACCTGCCTTATCTGTCTGGCACTTTGCATTGAAATAAATGCAGTTTAATTAATCGATTTTCCCTTATGTTCGGCTATGTTCTTGCTTACCGTTTCTATCTATCTTGCTGTCTAGAACGTCTGTACCAGCCTCAAACTTCTTTCTGGCCTTACGACTGTTTGGGGTCCCACAACCCTGTCAAACGAGTTTAAATCCTCTCGACCAGTTCTAGCAACTCTCCCCACCAGGGTGTGGGTCCCCTCCTCCTCCCAGTTCAGCTGTCTTCCCCACCCTGTCTGCCTATGTTGACACCTTCAGACTTCCAGGGACATGTCCACCAACGTCCATGTGTTCCTCAGTACTTCAGGAGGACCTACAATTCATGATGGATATCGTTACCTTATTAGACTTCCAAAAGTAATCAGAAGTAAACTCCATTTGCCATTACTCTCCTCAGTTTATCATCTGATCGATATCAGACAGCAGCCTGAGACCACCCCCCTCACTGTGTTCAACTCTCTCACCTTTCATGTCATTTGCAAACCTCCTAATGATACCTTCTACTTTCACATGCGAGATATTAATGTACATAATAACCAGCAATGGTTCCTGTACAGGTCCCTGTGGTACACCCGCTGGGCAAAGGCTTCCAATCGTGAAAGAAACTCTCCACCAATTGTGGATCCAATTTACCAACTTGCCTTGGATCCCATGGGCTCTTTCCTTTTGGAACAGCCTTCCATGTGAAACCTTGTCAAAGACCTTAATGAACTCCATGTAAACCACATCATCTGCACAGCCCTCACTAATATCAGAGGACAGTCCTCTACCTAATCCATACAGACAATCCCTAATGTATTCCTGTCCTGTGTAATGTTGATTCATCGTGTCCCTCAGAATTGTTTCCAATAAATTCCCTCCCAATGCTGTCAGATGATCTGTTCTGTAATTACCTGGCCTATCCCTGCTGCTCTTGAACAAAGGAACAACATTCGCTATCCTCCAGTCATTCGGCACTTCATCTGTGGCCAGCAAATTATTAAATATATCCGCCAGGTCCCCAGCAATCTGCTCCCTTCTCTCCCATAGCAGCCTGGGATATATTTTATTGTTACTGGGAAATTTTCCACCTTTTTGCCTGTGAATACATTTAACGCCTCCTTCTCATTGATTTTAATATGTTCCAGAACCTCACCATCTCAACTGAAATCCCCGGCTACAAGGTCTTTCTCCTGTGTGAATACAGATGGGAAATATTCATTGAAGACCTCAACTATTTCCTCTGGCTCCATGCACTGAATTTCCCTTTGGTTTCTATCAGGCTCCACTGTTTAGTTGGGGAATCCTCTTACTCTAACTGTACTTATTAAATATCTTATGGCTTATCCTTAACATTATCTGCTAAGGATATTTTGTGACCATCGTTTGCCCGTTCATTTTTAAGTCACAAGACCCCCCCCCCACCCCCGCTTTCTATCTAATACCTTTGTTACCCATTATTGTTAGAGTCGCCCATTTTGCCTGAGTTTCCACAAGGTTGTGAACCATTGAATATTTATGTTCCACCTTTTGTTCACACCTGTAACCATGTCTCCCTGGTGTCTAAATCACTCATCTCTGTGTCACAAATGCATCTACCTTATTGAAGAGAGTTTGTCGATGCGGAAAATTAAAGTTCTGTACTCTTTTCCACTATTTCCTATCACAAACCAATTCGCTAATGTCGAGTTTTAGTTAAACTCTGTCCCATCCTGTTCCTTTCTGCTTGTCTTCAGCCACATCCCCATGCTGGTTCGATGCGTCACTTATACTATTTGGATTTGGAAAACACTTTGCTGTTGGTTTGTCGTGCAGACCACGTGAGGATGGGCAGATGTCCTTCTCGAAATGGTAAGTGTTTGGGTATTTTGTACATCAGCAATGGTTTCATACTTATTTATGGATTGTTAATTATTGTTTTTAAATTATTGATTTGAACTTGCACCATTTCTGATGGAGGGATTCAAATCCGCCTCCCCTGAACATGCCCCAAGAGTAATACCACTAGGGCATCACTTCACGTGTTCACACGTTACTCATCCCTGAGCACGGATACCAGTGTATCATGAAGCTAAACCCTTTCTCCCTACACAACTGTTCGATCCTGACATCTTCCTGAACTCGAGTGATATCGCTCAGTCTCTCTCCATGTGGTATCCCTCCTGTGAGGTCTAATTGCTGCCTCTGAGCTCACCTCTCCCCCTTGCAGCTAATCCAGATCCTGAGCCAACAGAATTCTCTACTCCAGAGAGACGCAACAGCATTGGCCAGGGATGGAAACTAGATTTTCCAGATCTCTGTGGGACTCAGTGCCATTCTCCATGTGTAACCCTCACTGCATCAGATTAATTTCCCATTCTCCCGATTTCCCTGCCTCCTGCACGTAATCAGGAAGGTCCTGACTCAACAGGCTTCCCAATTGTTGGGTGTCTCGTCCATCACCTCATCGAATACAGTTGTTCACCCAGAGGGCAGGGAGTTCTGGAGCCTTCAATAAATCCTGCAGCGAGGTACGATCACTCACAGTGAGCAGAGCAGAAGGCATTTAAAGAGTGAGAATCTTCAGCTCACAGGCCATGTCATAGATACAGTGCTGAAGGGTAAACACAGGTCATAAAGCTCCCAGGCTCAATCTCCACCCTCTTGTAAGAGGATGAGTTTAAGCTCTGCTGTCCTAAGCCTTCCTAAGGCAGTATAGAGAGTTAACAGGTATAAATCCAGGCCTGTGCAGTCTCAGTGAGATCAGTACAACAGAGGGGAAAACAGGCCTCGCTTATGAAAGTACTATTGGAGCCTACGATCTTTCTGTTCCCTCTCCTATATTCTCTGTTGTCCCATCGTAGAGTCATACAGCACGGAAACGTACCATTCAGTCCACCTCATCTGAGCCTATGCCTTGAATGCTTCTAACTCTGAGAACAGTTCCTATCTCTGTAAACTCTTCCCTTGTCTCCAATCCCACTGTATATTTAAAACCTATTCCAATGTTGAATATTCTCCCTGTCTCTGTAAACTGCTCCAATATGAATAATATATTTCCAATCCCAACAATCTCCTCCTTTAGTCATTACAATAATCCCTATTCCTGTCATCTTGCCCATCCTATCCCTGTAACATCCTCCAGACTTTACCAACCACCCTCATCTGCATACCTTCCTCCAGCCCGTACAGCGCATGATATCACTGTCACCTTCAATCCCTATAACATTCCTGGCAGCCTGTCCTACATCATCACATGACCTCTGAAAACATACCTTCCGAACAGACCTCCCGAACAGACCTCCTCCAATCTCTTCAGCCTTTCCTGCCAGTTTAACCTGATCCAATCCCTGCAACCCTCCCTGTGCATAATGTTCTGAAACCAGTTTAACCTTCCCCATGTCTGCAATCGCATCCATCCTCTGTGATCTCCTCTGTCGCTGTGACCTTCTCCCTCACGGCAATGCTTCGTTACTCTACATCCTGCCATCACCATTAACCTTTCTGACTCTGTAACCTCCTGTAGCCACTAATACCTGAAACTTCTCTTTGTGGCTGCATCCAAGCCCACTCCGTACAGGCCCCTCTCTATAAACACCTTCAGTCTGAAGAATCATCCAGTGTCTACACCCCTCTGCATTACTAAGTTCATCCAATTTCAAAAGACATCACCACAAAGCTCACTATTGCAGTAACCTCTTCCAGCTCCTCGCTATCACTGTACGCCATCCTGCCTCTACTACCCTCCCTATCACGTCATTTCATCTCTGAAACCTTCACGATCATAATAAATCTCTTCTATCTCTACAAAATAGTCCAAATCTCAGCAATCTCTTCTCTTCCTACTCCCCTCCATGTGCATGTAATCTCATTGAATCTTTAGAAACAGTTGCTTATTACCACTTCTGGGGAAAAGACGACAATATATGTTTCGCCAATGAACACGACCTCCTATAATCCTCCCTGTCACAGAAAACTTCTCCAACCCCTTCACACATCCCTTTTCAGTCACCTCCTCCAGCCTCCACAGGATGAATGACCGTCCCTATCTCATTAAATCTCGATCAGACTCCAAAAACCTCCCTATCTCTGTAACCTCCCATAGTCAACCCATCCCTTCCTATCTCTGTAAACTCCTCCATTCACTCCCTGTCTCCCTATCTCTGTCACCTCCTCCAGTCGTTCCTCCCGTCCCAATCTCTGTCACTTCCGCCAGTCACTCCTTCCATCCCATCTCCATAAATCACCAAATCACTCCATCCACAACCTCCACAAATGGCGGGCCGAAGGTCCTATTGATGTGCTTTACTGTTGGATTTTCTAATTTCCTGGCATCTACCATGGCAGTGCCCCTCAGAATCCTAGATGGTCCGTTCAATTTCTTTGCGATTTTTTGAAATGTCAATGGTTCAAACTCAATCTACTACACCTCATTCCATTAGAAAATCCCATCATCTCCAGGATCAGCTGAGTGATCCTTTTCTGGCCTGCCTCCAATACAAGAATATCTTTCCTTCGGGAACTCATACTGTTCATAGTATTCTCGGCGTGGTCTGACTGGTTCCTTGTATAGCTTAGCAAGAAATCTATATATTACGACTCTATTACATTTGTAATAAATGTCAGCATTTGATCTGCCTTCTCGATTACCTGCTGACCCTGTAAGCTATCTTTTTCAGATTGATCCACAAGGATTCCCAAAACCCTTTGGGCAGTCAGTCTGAAACCAAACAGTGTTAGCCTGACAGTAAGTCAGGAATGTGTTGGAATGTATTACAAAAGATATGGCAATAAATGATAACTGGACACTTAGAAACAATTGGAAATGCATGATATTTTAAAAGAAGAATATTTTTTAAATATGTTGGATTCTATATTTCGGTGTGACCATAAGTGGCAGAATAGATAAGGTTGGGGGAGGCTAGTGGCAGTAGAGGGATATTTGAAACTTCAGAGGCATTTTGTCAATTCCAAACAGGGCTAAAGAGTAATGAGAGAGAGAATAGGGCCCCCGAAAGGTCAATGAAGATTTACTGTGGAGAAAAACATGGAAGCTCAGGAACTTGGGAAAATACATCGTGATGTCTTGAACAGAGTTTACATTTGAGAACAGGAGTTTCTGGATGTCTTAAAATGCAAAAACGTTGATAAAACCTTCGAACATAATCAGATGTATCCCATCGCTTTGTGGGAGGCTAGGAATGAAATTGCAAGGCCCCTCGCAGAGGCATTCGTGTCATCGACAGGCACTACAGGCCAGTAAGACAGATGGGAGGGTAATTTGTTCGACTAGATTCTGAGAGAGAGGATCACCATGCATTTGGAAAGGCAAGAACTCATTAGCAATAATCAACATTGCTTTGTGTGTGGAAAATGATGACTGAGTGTTTGTGGAGGTAGACAAATAATGGATCAAGGCAGAGGACTAGATTATGTCTCCATGTATTGTCATGTGTCTGCATGGCAGACTGGTTAGTAAGTTTAGATCACACATAACCAGGGAGCGCTCACTAAATGGATACAAAACAGGATTGATGGAAGGAGACAGAACATGTTCAGAGAGGGTTACTGCTCAGACTACGGCCTGTGACCATGGTATGCCATGGAGTTCGGTGCTGGGTCACTGTTATGCATCATTTATATAAACGGTTTGGATGATAACACGGGAATCATGGTTCGCAAGTTTGTGAGTGACACTCTAATTGCTGGGAAAGTGGACGGCGAAGAGGATTATCTGAGAGTACAACGAGCTCAACAGTACTGCTGGGCCAGTGAGTTTAGGAATAACATGTGGACAAATGCAAGATGTTGCATTTTGCGAAGGCAAACCATGCTGGAATTGTATAGTTAATGTTCGGGCCCTGGGTAGTGTTGTCAATCAGAGACCCAGGGATACAGGTACACAGTTCTTTGAAAGTGGTGTCACAGGTGATTATGTGGAAAAATTCAACTGGTCCACGTATGTCCTTGAGGGAAGGATAGCTAACATTCTAACCTGGTATGGCTCACATGTGACTCCAGACCCACAGCAATATGGCTGACTGTGCTGCCCTCTGGGCAATTAGCAGTGGGTAATGTATGTTGGTCCAAGTGGTGACATCCTCAGCCCATGAATGAATAAATAAAAATTGATATTTCCATCGCTACCGCTGCAAACGCTTCCAGCTGCAGCAATTCGTATTGGCTGTGTAACATTGCCCCTCTCTGTAACACTCTCACCACCTCCAGCACCAGCAACTCTCCCTGTTCCTATCATCTCATTAAACCCTGACAATGTTTCATTTTCCTGGTGCACTCCTCCTGCTACTAGTCCCCGAATGATCCCTTTATCAAATACTTCCATGTTTATAAAGCATTGGCTTCTTCAGAATTATTGGGTGTTATTTTTATTATCTTCTAAGCATCTCTTAATGAGATCTGGTAAATCCTGGGAATATAGCCAAGACCATCCAAAAGGGGGAGAAGCATTGAGAAGGTTTCGAGCACTTTGAGACTTTCTGTGGGGAAAAAGGGGAATCCAGGAGAAAACAGCACAAGGACCTCGCAGCTAAAGCAACGCCCCACCCACACCTTCCCACGGCCACCTTCTGCCCCAAGTGTAGCAGAGTCTGTGGAAGGCCACATCGGTCTGAACAGCCACCTACAGACTCCCCCTGAGAGTGGGAGAGAGTCAGCCCCGTCTGTGACCCACCACCAATGAGATGATGCGATAGGGAAGTTTAATCTTCTTTCAATTGTTCTACTGTCTGTTACAAATTCCGATAATTCCCTGCCCAATGTCTTGCCTCACAATGTAATGCTGTAAAGGGGCCTTAACACTGCCCTTCCATTTCTGTGTTCTGACTCTTATTACCCAGAATTTGGTTTCCTAATGTTTGATAGTGTGAGGCCACATATAATCCCATTGTGATCCGTAACGATGAGAGTTCCCCATTCTCCTTCCCATTCTGCCTGACTTTCCACAATATTGTGTAGCCGTGAATATTAATGCCCCATCTTTTGTTCACCCTGTGACCACGTCTCTATGATGGTTATTGGATAGAAATCACAGTCACACCAGCATATCCCTGATTACAAATGCTTTGTGCATTCAAATTAAGAAATAGTAATTTACTTTTGAAATCACAATTTCCTGTCACAAACCTATCTGCTGATTACAGTTCTGGTTAAACTCAGTCTCTTTCTGTTTCTTCCTGTTTTTCCTTAGCCACAGCCCCATGTATCAATATTTGAACATTTATCTATGGAATTGGGAATTTCCTTTCAGCTGAGCCCTGTCCCTCCAGATCTGTGTCAGTTTAAAGCACTCTACATAATTCTGGTCATATGATTTACCAAGGCACCGGTCCCAGCACAGTACCATCCATTACAATAGCTGACTCCTCCCTGAGTACTGGTAGTAGTGCGCACTGCATAAGACCCACTTTTTCTGACACCATGGTTTGGTCCTGAAATCTTCCAGCATTCTGGTGATATGACTCAGTCGCTCTCCATTTGGTATCCCTCATTGTGTGGGTATAATTGCTGCCTCTGTCAGCGTGTCTCACTCTTACAGCTACTCCAGATCTGGAGCCAAAAGAATCCTCCGATCCGCAACAGCACAGACCAGGGATGGGGACTGGGATTTTCGTGGTATTTGCTGGACTCAATGCTACTCTACCTGAGTTATCCTCACTGCATCAGTCTAATTTCCCATTCTGTCTGTTTCTGCCTCGTGCAGTTAATCAGGATGTTTCTAACTCCTGTCTCAACTATCACCACATTGAAAACGCTTGGTCAGTCAGAGAGAGAGGGAGAGGGATATTTGGAGCCTTCAGTAAATCCTGCAGCCGGTAAAATCACTCATAGTAAATAGCACAGGGAGGAGTTAGTGGCCGTCTTTATTCAGACCTGGAACACAGGACATAGATACAGAGCTGGGCAAGGAAAAGAAACATACTAGGCTTCAATCCCACCATCTTGTGAGGGTCCTGTTCTCGCCTCTGCTGTACTGCTCCTCCCTGAGACAGCACTGGAGATCCCAGGCATCAGTCTTTGCCCATGCTATATGAGAGACCTCTGTAATATCCTTCAGTCCCGATAATCCATCTCTGTTTGGAATCTCGTTTCATCCACACCATTCTCTCTGTCTCAGTCAGTTTCTCCAATCGCTAATACCCTAATTCCTAAACTTCTCCAGTAGATACCAAATTCTTTCATTCCTGTAAACCCTGACAGTCCTGTCTATCCCTGTAAGCTCCTCCTAACAATACCATCCTCCATGTCATTGGGTTTGTTTTTAACCTCTCCATTGGTCCCTACCAAGGTAATCTTCTCCAGCTCCTTCAACCCTATCTTATCTGTAAAAATATTATAATATCCTTATCCTTCTCCAATTCTTCGATGTTAATCTTCTTAAATTTCACCCTTTATTCCCACCCCACCACACTCCTCCTGACTACAGGAACCTCGTTCAGTTTGTGCAATCCTCCCCATCTGTGTAACTGTCTCCAACCCAGCAACCTGGCATTCTCCATTGCCTTCCTATCTATGTAGCCTCCAGAACTAGAAGCCTTCTTATATCTGTAAATATCTTCAGTCACTATAACCTTCCATATCTCTGTTAGTATACACAACACTCACCTACTGTTACACCCCCCGTCTGTGCCTCTCAGTCTGCTTACCTCTCCATTCCTATCCCTACCTTCAGAATCTACTCCAGCTCCCTCTGTCTCTGTAATTTCTTCCAATCTCCAAACATCTTTGTCCCCCTGACATTCTTGACCAAATGTAACTCTGTTTAACTCTAACATTCTCGAGTCCCTGAAAGCCTCCCAATCTCTGTAACCTCGACCCATCCGTTCAAACTCCCACTGCTGAGGAATGACTCCCTGCATTCGCCATAAGGCAGATAGAATGGCAGTGAACAGATATTATAGAACTGTCATTCCGGAGATGTAGCTGCAGAATGACTATTACTGGGAAGGGAATATTGAAGGTTTGTTGGGATCTAGGCAGACTAGTCAAAAAGCCATCAAGTTGTGAAGAAAGGATGAGGTTAATGCATTAATGAGGGCTGAAGAAGGGCTAATGCCCGAAACGTCGATTGTCCTGCTCCTTTGATGCTGCCTGACCTGCTGCGCTTTTCCAGCAACACAATTTTAAGCTCCAATGCATTAATGAGACAGTCATGTGGATCTGAAGATCAAAATTTGGAGTCTATTTGGGTGGAGTTGAGATTAATCAAGCAGTAGCAACCGTTACAAGGAATTCTTCTATAGGCACATTGATGGTAATGTCAATATGGTTACAGTCAGGATACTGAATGTTCTTGTAACAAGAGCAGTACAGTAACTGTGTGTGACAGTGGTCTCCATCCCAACTGGATAACTAATGAGTATCAGCAGCTGTAATGGATGGAATCCTGGATTGTATATGAGATGGGTTTCTATAACAACATATCAAGGAGCTATCAACAAAATTGTCTATTGTAGATCAAATGCTGAGTACTAATAAATATCCAATAATCACATCATAAAGGAGTTTTGTGAGCAGAGATCCATAATGTTATAATGTAGATACTGAGTTTGAGATCAGACCATGAGATGTAGGAGCAGAATTAGGCAATTTGGCCCATTGAAGATGCTCTGCCTTTCAATCAGATCATAGCTGACCTGATGATCCTCAATTCTACTTTCCTGTCACTTCCCCAAAGCCCTTGTTTTCCTGATTTATTAAAACCTGTCCAGCTCTGCTGTAAATATTCTCAATGACCCAGCCTCGACAGCCCACTGTAGTCTCGAATTCCCACAGAGTCACTACCTTCTGAGTGAAGGCATTCCTTCTCATCTCTATCTTGAATGGGTGAGCCCTTGCTGGGATTTTCTGCTCCCTGATTACAGATTCACACACAATTGAAACGAAAGGCGGTGACAAAGATAATTATTGCAGATGACATGAAAATTAGTGGAGTTTGGGTGAATGAGCAAGGAGATCCAAGGTTGCAGGAGGTTACAGATCAGTTGGAAAGGTGTGCTGAGAAATGGCAAATTAAGTTTCATCTGGACAAGTGTGAGATGATGAAGAAGAAAGTCAAGAAGAAAGTTTGGATACTGAGGGATATTGATATACAGGAGGGTCTTGGTGCAAGTCAGTAACTCCCTGAAAATGGCAACAGAAGTGTTTCAGATGGGATAGAAAGCAAATGGAACACTGGCCTTCATCGGTCACACCTTTGGGTAAAGTGGTTTGCACCTGATGTTGTAATTGTATAAAACTTTTGTTTGGTCACACTTGGAGTACTGTATGCAGTTCTCATCTTCACATAATAGGAAGGATGGGGAGGCTTTGGAGAGGGTGCAAAAGGGGTTTATCAGCATATTGCCTGTGTTAGGTTTTTTAAGGGTGTATTAGGTGCAAGAGGGAATTAAATGAAGTTGGATTGTTTTGCGAGAGTATCAGATGCTGACAGGCGACCATGTACAAGAATATAACATTCGGAGAGGGCCAGATAATATGGATAGTCGGAATCTCTTTTCCAATGTGTAAGCTTCAAATCCTAGAATGCATAGTATAAGGTGAGAAAGAGAAAGTTTAAACGAGATCTGTGAGGCAAGTTATTTTTTACATAGAGAGTGGATGTTTCCGAGTGATGTCGTAGAAAAAGAAATGTGAGTAAAGATTTGAAGTGGCATTTAGACAGAAACATGAAGAGGCAGAGAATAGCGGGATGTGGACCATGTGCAGGCAGATGGTATGAGTCATAATAGCATCTTGGACAGCACATACTTGGCGGGCCGAATGGCCTGTTGCTGTTCTGTACTGTTCTATTTTCTAACTTCCCAGCATCTGCCCAGTCAGGGCCCCTCAGAATCTTGGATGTTTCAATCCATTTCTCTCTCATTTTCTAAACTTCAATGGGTTCAACTTCAACCTACTCCACCTCGTCTCATTAGAAAATCCCTCTATTCCCAGGATCAACCAAGTGAACCTTCTCTGGACTGCCTCCAATGCGACAAAATCTTTCCCTCGGGCACTCACACTGTTCATAGTATTCGAGGTGAGGTCTAACATGTACCTTGCATAGTTTTAGCTAGACATGCCTATTTTTAGACTCCATTCCCTCTGTAATAAATGCCAGCATTTGATTTACCTTCTCTGTTACCTGCTGACCCTGTAAGCTACCTTTTTCAGTTGATAAACAAGAGCTCCCACAACCCTTTCTGCTGTCAGTCTGAAACCAGATAGTGTTAACCTGTCAGTAAGTCGGGAGCAAACTGACATTGTTATAAATAATATGTCAATATACAATAACTGGCCACTTAGAAACACATTTGATAAAAGAGAATTTGCTTTTGAGCCTGTTGGATTTAACTTGTTGATGTGAATATTAATGGCAGAATAGATAAGGATGTGGGGGGGGGGGGGGGGGGAATGGTTTGGGGGATATGGTGTATTTAAATTTCAGAAACCTTTATGCAAGTTTCAATAAGAGCTAAAAAGTAACTCGTTGGAGAATAGGGCCCCTTAAAGATCAATAAGATCATCCCTGTGTGGAACCAGTGGAGAAGGGTGAGATATTGGACAAAAACGATCTTGTCAGTATTTATTGTGGAGGAAGACATGGAAGCTCGGGAACTTAGGGAAATAAATAGTGATGTCTTGGAAAGAATCCTCAACAGGGAAGTGAAAGTGCTGGAATCTTTAAACAAATAATTTAGATCAATTCTCAGTGTCTTGTTCTGTCTATGCTAGAATATTGTGGGAAGCTATGGAAGAGGTTGCAGTGTCCCGAACAGAGATATTTACATTATCAACTGACACCGTGAGGTACCGGAAGACTGGAGGGGGTAAAATGCTGTTACATCACTTAAGGCTTGCAGGAAAAAGCCAGGAAATTACAGCCCAGTGAACCCAGTGATGGGTATTGTTGTTGGAGGAGATTCTGAAAGAAAGGAGCTACGTATATTTGGAAAGGCAAGGGCTGATTAAAGATAGTCTTCAGATTAGTGTTTCACAAACCGGATTGACTATTCGAGGAGATGGCCAAGAGATAGATAGTCAGTGTTGACCACATGGACATCAGCAAAGCATTTGACAGGGTTCGAAGGGATGTAGAATATCTAGTTAAGAGGAAGAAGGAAGCTTACTTAAGATTGAGAAAGCAAGGGTCAGATAGGTTTCTGGAAGGTAACATGGAGCAGCACGATGGCTCAGTGGTTAAATAACTCATAACACCACGGACTCCATTTCGATTCGAGCCTATATCAACTGTCTGTGTGGAGTTGCACATTCTCCCAGTGTCAGCGTGGGTTTCCTCCAGGTGCTCCGGTTTCCTCCCACAGCCTAAGGATGTGCATGTTCAGTGACTCAGCCATGCGAAATAATCCATGGTGTTTGCGGATGTATAGGTTTGACGCATTAGTCAGGGCAAATGGGTAGTAATAGGGTGGGGAAATGAGTCTTGGTGTGTACTGCTTGAAGGGCTGATATGGAGTTGTTGGGCCAAATCTAGCGATTTTCTAAAGGTAGCCAGGAAGGAACTGAGGAATGGACTTAGGACAACTAGAAGCGGGCATAAAAAAGCTTTGTTGGGAAGGATTAAGGAATACCATAAGGCATTCTCCACTTATGTAAGGAACAAAAGCATGGCCAGAGTGAGGGTAGTGCCGATCAGGGATAGTGGAGGGAAATTGTTCCTGAAGTTAGAGGTGGTAGGGAAAGTCCTTCATATATACTATGCTTCAGTATTCACTGCGGAGAGGGACCTTGTAATTTGTGAGGACAGAATGAAAAGGACTGATGTATGTGAACAGGTGGATGTTAAGAAGGTGGATGTGTTCAGGATTTTGTAAAAGATAAGGATAGATAAGTCTGCTGAACCAGATTGGATATGCCCAAAGTTACGACAGGAGACGAGGGAAGAGATTGCTGTGCAATTGGCGATGACCTTTGCACACTCACTGTTCACTGGAGTCGTACTAGAAGATTGGTGGTTGGCAAATGTTGTTCCCTTGTTCAGGATTTGGAATATGGATAATCCTGTTAATTACAGACCTGTCAGTCTTATGTCTGTGATGTGCAGATTATTGGAGAGGACTCCAAGATAGGATTTATGATTCCTTGGAAAACCATAGTTTGATTAGAGACAGTCGGCATGGCTTTGTTAGGGGCAGGTCATGCCTCACAAATCTTATTGACTCTTTTGAGAATGTGACAAAAACACCTTTTTGACTCATTCAGAAAGTACATAGGCATGGGATACAGGGAGACCTGTCTGTCTGGATGTGGAATTACTGGCCTTCAGAAGACAGAAGGTGATGATAGATGGAAAGCATTCATCCTGGAGCTCAGTGACCAGTGGCTTTCTGCAGGGAGTGGTGACAGAACCTCTGCTCTTTGTGAGATTTTGAATGACTTGGATGTGCGAGTGGGTTAGTAAGTTTCCCAATGACATGAAGGTTGGTGGAGTGGTGGATAGTGTGGAGGGCGGTTTTAGGTTGCAACGGGACATTGACAGGCTGTAGAGCTGGATTGAGAAGAGGCAGATGGAGGTCAATCTGGAAAAGTGTGGAGTCAGTCATTTTGGAAGATTGAATTGGATTGCAGAAAGCAGGGTGAAAGGCAGGATCCTTGGCAGTGTGCAGGAACAGAGAGATCTTGGGTTCCAAGTCCATAGATCCCTCAACGTTGCCACCCAAGCTGATAGGCTTGTTAAGAAGGAATATATTGTGTTGGATTTCACTAGCTTGGAGATTGTGTTTTAAAGCTGTGAGGTTATGCTGCAGTTCTGTGGAGCCCTGGTTCGACCCCATTTGGAATATTGTGTTTGATTCTGGTCCCCAAATTACAGAAAGAATGTGGAAGCTTTAGAGAGGGTTAAAAGGAAATTTTCCAAGACGATGCGTGGACTGGAGAGCATGCCTTATGAAGAAAGTTTGGTGGAGCTAAGGATTTTCTCTTGGAGTGGAGAAGAGCGAGGGGTGACATAGTAGAGGTGAACAAGATGATGAGAGTTACAGAGAGAGTGAATTTTTCCCTCATGACATAAATAGTCATTGCAAGGGGGTATAATCTTAAAATGATTAGCAGGTGGTTAAGGGGAGATTTCAGAGGTAGGTCCGTTAGATATAGAGTGGTGGGTGGATAGAAAGCACCGCCAGCGGTGGCAGTAAAATTAGATGTATTAGGGACATTTAATATAGTTTTGATTGGCACATAAACGATAATAAAATGAAGGTATGCTGTTTAGAATGATCTTACCGACCTATAAAAGGCCAAATGATCTTGTGCTGCACTGTTCTGTGTTCTACATTCCATATGGTAAACTGGGTAATAAGCTCAGATCAATGTAAAAGGATATGGCATTCAGGAGGAGCGAGGGAACTGGATACAAAATTGGCTTGATGGTAGGACACAGAAGGTGATGGGAGACATGTTGTTTTTCTAACTGGAGGCATGTGACTAGAGGTGTAGTGGGCCCACTGTTGTTTGTCGTTTGGATGGGAGTATTGGTTTCCTGGTAAGTAAGTTTTTTTGGGTGACACTGAGATTGGTAGTAAAGTGGATAGTGAAGAAGGTTATCTATGATACAACAGATGAATAGTGGGCTGAAGAATAGCAGATGGTGATTAATTAGATAAAAGTGAAGTCTTCCATTTTGGTGAACAAACCAGGGTGGGAATTATGCAGTTAATATTCGGGCCCTGGGTTGTCAGTCAATGACCCAGTGATGCAGGTACACAGTTCTTTAAAAGTGGCGACACCGGTAGACAGGCTGGTGAAGCAGGAGTTTGGGATGGTTACCTTCATTGGTCAGAGCATTGAGAGTAGGAGTTGGGATGGCATTGTGTATCTGTACAAGACATTGGTGAGGCCACCATTAAAGCATTGTTGATCAGTCGGAAGAACTCATCAGGTTCACTTACCTCCTTTAGGGAAGGACATCTGATATTCTAACCTGGTCTGGCCTACATGCGACTCCAGACCCAAAGCAGTATGGCTGACTCTGAGCTGCCATCTGGACGATTAGCATTCGGGCAAAGAATGCTGTCCAATCAGTGACATCTTCATACTATGAATGAATAAATAAAAATGCATATAGAGTCATAGAGTCATAGAGATGTACAGCATGGAAACAGACCCTTCGGTCCAACCAGTCCATGCCGACCAGATATCTCAACCCAATCTACTACCACCTGTCAGCACCCGGCCCATATCCCTCCAAACCCTTCCTATTCATACACCCATCCAAATGCTTCTTAAATGTTGCATTGTACCAGCCTCGACCACTTCCTCTGGCAGCTCATTCCATACAAGTACCACCCTCTGCGTGAAAAAGTTGCCCCTTATGTCTCTTTTATATTTTTCCCCTCTCACCCTAAACCTATGCCCTCTCGTTCTGGACTCCCCGACCCCAGGGAAAATACTTTACCTATTTATCCTATCCATGTCTATCATAATTTTGTAAAGCTCTATAAGGTCACCCCTCAGCCTCCCACGCTCCACGGAAAACAGCCCCAGCCTGTTGTCCCTTCCTACCTCTGCAAACCCTTCCAGCTGCAGCAATCCGTATTGGCTTTGTAACACCGTTCAGGCCCTGACCAGTCTCTGTAACACTCTCACCACCTTCAGCATCTTCACCTCTCCCTGTTCCTACCTTGGCAATGATTCCCCTTCCCACTGCCCTCCTCCTGCTAGCAGACCGTTTGCAAACTCATTAAAACTTAATCCTAAAACACTCTCTCACTTCAGGATTTTAAATAATTTTTGGTGACCTTCTCAGCCTAATAATCAAATATGATCCATTTTGTCCTGAGTGAGGGATGGGTAGGAATTTCTTGCTGAGGTTTTGTTTGTTTAAATGGAATGTGCTTTTGTTGAGTGTTTTACACTGTTCCTTCAACAGTTTTCCACTGTTCATTTGCAGACCCATGTTTCAGTGTGTTTCCCCTGTTTACCTTGGTCAGTTATCCTCCCAAACTCATGTAATTGGCTATTTTTATTTCTAATTGCAGCATGTCCTTTCTGTGATTCACTTTAAAACTTTATATTCCTTTAAACTAGACTTTACCAAAATTTCCCGGAGGACCTCTTCAGGTGGAATTACTCATCCACTACGTTTCATCACACAATCTGACAGAGTTACGTCCCTTGCCAGTTGCACAATGTGTTACTCAAAAATAAGACAAAAAAACCATGCAAACTCCACTTCCACTATCACTGTTGACAGTGTGACTGTCCCAGATTATACCAATATCAAAGTTTCCAAGCATTACAACAATGCCTTTATTTAAAACTTCCAATGAGTTCCTGTGTAATACAGTGATGATCTATGAAATGTTGTTCGGTGGCTAAAAGTGTTCTGCTGCTTGTGCCCTTAGCAAGTAGTAGCCAGAATTTACATTCAGACTGACTCTACTTCATGATCTACGGCCAAATGCTTTCTCTGTGATGCCTTTGTTGAATATTATTGTTAATGTTACCCATTTTGCCTGAGTTTCTGCAAGGTTGTGAACCATTGAATACATATGTTCCACCTTTTGTTTGCACTGTAACCATGTCTCACTGGTATCTAAATCTCGTGTATCACTGTGTCACAAATACAACTACTTTATTGAAAAGACTTTGTC
The DNA here is from genome assembly GCF_037043375.1 of Chiloscyllium plagiosum. Classification (NCBI taxonomy): domain Eukaryota; kingdom Metazoa; phylum Chordata; class Chondrichthyes; order Orectolobiformes; family Hemiscylliidae; genus Chiloscyllium; species Chiloscyllium plagiosum. Next base: position 86,138,356 of record NW_028270176.1, read on the forward strand.
ATTTCGAAAAAATCTCATAATTTACTCTTTCCCACAATCTCTTGTCAGAAATCGATTCGCTCATGTACATTTCGAGCGAAACTCTGTCCCTTCCTATTCCTTTCTGCTTGTCTTCAGCCACACTCCCATGCTGTTCCGATGCTTTACCTTTTCTCTTTGGATTTGGAAAGCTCATTTCACCTGAACCCTGTCCCTGCATCCTCTCTGTCAGTTTAAAGCCCTGTTAATTAACCTACCGACGTGATTGGCCAGGTCACTGATCCCAGCACTGTTCCAGTAGGACCATCCTAATGGATTATTTATTAAATCAGTTTTGGGATGTGGGTGTGTCTGGATGACCAGCCTTTCTTGCCCAGCCCTTGAGCTGAGTAACTTCCTCGGCCATTTCAGAGGGTATTTGAGAGGCAAACACTTTGCTGTGGGTATATCCTGCAGACCACGTGAGGATGGGCAGATGTCTTTCTCTCAAGGACAAGTGTTTGGGTTTTTTTGTCCCTCAGCAATGGTTTCGTATTTACTTGTAGATTGTTCATTGGTATTTTTAAAAATATTGATTTCAAATTCCCCATTTCTGGTGGGGTTCAGGCCCTTGTCCCTGAACATTAGCTGAGGTTTTGGATACATGCTCTACAATAATAGCTCGGGGCCATCACTTTGCTTACTCATTCCTGACCAGATATTACCAGGGCATCATGAAGCTAAACCCATTCTTCCTATACAGTTGTGTGATCCTGAAATCTTCCTGCCCTCTGGTGATATCACTCTGTCTCCCTCCATGTGGTATCCCTCATTGTGTGGGTCTAATTGCTGCTTATGTCAGTGTCTTTCGCTCTTGCAGCTACTCCAGATCCTGAGCCAACAGAATTCTCCACTCCAGCTGGACGACGCAGCACAGGCCAGGGATGGAGACTGGGATCTTCCAGATCTCTGTGGGACTCAGTGCCATTATCCGTGTGGAACCCTACTGTATCAGTCTAATTCCCCATTCTATATGTCTCTGTGTCTCCTGGAGGTTCTTAGGAAGGTTCTGACTCAATATTCTCACCTCACTGAAGATGATTGGTCAGCCAAAGAGACAAAGGACAGGGAGATGTGGAGCCTTCAATAAATCCTGCAGTGAGGTAAGATCACTCAGTGCACAGGACAGAGAGCAATGAGAGAGAAACAAAACAATGGCTAACAGGACATGACAGTTACAGTGCTGGAGAGTTAGCACAGTACAGGCACACCCCCTGCTGTGAGTTATGTTGTACTGAGACAGCATCGGGAGTTCACAGTTATCAATCCAGGCATGTGCTGTCTTAGTGAGCATCAGGACAATAGAGGTGAAAGCAGGCCTCACACGATAGTGTGGGCATGCTGCCTGGGATCTTTCTGTTCTGTGTTCCCTCTCCAACGTTGTATCTTTGGCATGTCTCATGGACCAGTGTCTTCAATAACTTTTAACTGCTATAACTGTTCCTGTTCCTGTAACCTCATCCCTTCCTGATAATTCCTCCACATATTTGAAACGTCCTGCGTTCCAGACTACCATCCCTGTAGCTGTAAGTTGCTTTTATGTCTACAACATGCCTTGGCTCGGTAGTCTCCCCCTCCAATAACTGGAGACAGAAATATGCAGCACGGAAACGGTTCCTTCAATCCAACTAGTGCAGACTGACCAAGATTCGTGAACAAGTAACATTTCTCTGCATTTGACCCATATCCCTGCAAACCTTCTCCTCTCCATGTATCTGCCCAAATAACTTTTACATGGTGTCACTGTACTTTACCATTTCCCTGGCATCTCATTCACGACGTGCACTATCGTGTGTGTGCAAATTGTTCTCCTCTGATCCCTTTTATGTCTTCCCTCTCTGACCTCACATTTATGCCATCTTGCTATGGACTCCCCTACCCTACAGAAAAGACCTAAGCTATTCGCTTTACCTCAACTCGTCATGGTTTACAAACCTTTATAAAGTCACCTGTCAGGCACCTACACCCAATGGAAATATGACGGACAACGATACAAATATTTCTGCGAGGGTTCCCGCCACTACTTTGCGACAATGTTCTGGGCTGCCTTTGTGTTTTAAGACCTCCAGCACCACCTCTTCTGTAATGGGAACTCTTTTCAGGTCATTACAACTTGTTTTCCTTTGTTTCCCAGTCTTTGTCCACAGTACGTTCTGACATGAAATATTCATTTAGGATCTCGTCAATCTCCTGTGGTTCCACACATGGATGGCCTTACGGAAATTTGAGGTGCCCTATTGTCTTTCCAGTTGCGAATTTGTACTTTATTCTGTAGAGTTTCTTTGGATTGTCCTTACATTTCTCTGCCAAAGCTATCTCGTCCCTCCGATTTCTTTTTCCAGCTTAACAAGCCTACCCTTCTAAGTCAAACCCTCCAGTATCAGTAACATCTTCGTCAATCATTGCTCCATTTACAGTTTCAGAAATTGCTTCCTGAAGCCGGAGGATCGGAATTCTATGCAATACTCCATCTAGAGACCAGCAATGTATTATACAGCCGTATCATGATGTACCAACTCATGTACTCATTGGTCTGACCCATGAGGGGTGGTGGTACCAAATTCTGCTTTCAACACCATGTCCACTTCCAAGGAACAATATAACTCCATCCCATAGTCTCTCTCTGTTTGATAACACTTCCCAGGGCCCTACCGTTAACTGTGTTTGTCCTCCCTGTTTTTTCTTCACAAAATCCAATACCTGAATTAAACTCCATCTTTCATTCCTTGACCCACTGGTTCAGTTGATCAAGATAAGCTTCAATAACTGTATTTCCTGCCCGCTTTGATACTAATTTTGGTATCCACGAACTCATTAACAATGACTTTTACACTCTGAAACATATCGTGCATATAATTGATGCATTAAAGTGAATCCACCACTGGTCATAGGCTTCCAGGGTGAAGAACAACCATCGCCAACCACCCTCTGTCTCCTCCAGTCAATGCAATTTTGTGTCCGTTCGGCTAGCTCTCCCTGATCCCATGTGATTTAACCTTACTAACTCGTGTACCACACCCAATCCCGTCAAAGGCCTTGCTGACGTCAGTATAGACAACATTTACTGCTCTGCCTTCATTTATCTTCTCGGTCAACTCTTCAGCAAAACCAATCATGGTTGAGGGACGCTATTTTATCTACACAAAGCTGTGCCGACTATCCCTAATCAATCATTGCCTTTCCAATTGCATGTAACCCCTGTCCCACAGAATCGCTTCCACATTCTCAATGGCCTTTTATTCGCCGCCACCCTCCAGGATCCCAGCTCATCACCCGTGGCTGTCACTGAGAGAAATATCTCTTTAAGGGGCCCCACAATTTCTTCCCGCACTTCCCACAACGTCCTGGGATATATTTGATTAGCTCCCAGGGATTTGTCTGTTTTATGCACCCTTTATAAACCCCAGCACCTCTTGTCCTCTAATGTGGACCCTTTTGAATACATCACTGTTTATTTCCCTGAATTCCCAAGTATTTCTCCACAATAAGTTCAAACGTGAAATTTTTGTTCAGGATCTCACTCATCTCCTGTGGTTCCACACATGGATGGCCTCATTGATCTTTATGAGGCCATATTCTGTCCCAAGTTAATCTTTTGTTGTCAATATTCAAGTCCAATCTTTTTGGATTTTCCTCAGCCTGATTTGCCAAAGCTTTCCGTGGTCACCTTTGTGCCCTCCTGATTTCCGTCTTCAGTGTATTACTACACCCACAATGTTCTTCAAGGGATTGCCTTAACACAGTTGGCTATATGTGACACGTGCTATATGTGATTCTTGACTAGAATCTCAATGCCCCCTGTCATCCAGTGTTTCCCACTTGTGTCAGCATTGTCCTGCACACTAACTGGAATATGCTGACCCTGATATCTCACTTTATCTCCCTTTTGAAATTTTCCCACCTGCCTGACGTTCCTTTTCCTGCAAATAGCCTCCACAATCAATTGTTAAAAGCTCTTGACTCATAGCTTCAGGTTTGAGGCAAGGTCAGTTTTGATCTTTAAACTTGTGGATCAGGTCTCTCCTTTTCCATCACTATTTTAAACTAATAGAATTGTGGTCATTTTGACAAAGTATTGCCACACTAACAACTCAGTCCCCTTCCCTCCCTTGCTTCCCAAGGGGAGGTCAGGTTTTACTCCTTCCTGCAGTCCGACCATTGACATTCTGACTGAGAGAGTTTACTTGAGCAAATCTCTCCCATCCAAGCTCTGAACACTCTGGCAGTCCCAGTCTAGATTTGGAAAGTTAAAATCCCTCACCATTACAACCCTATCCTTACAGATATCTGAGATCTCACGACATATTTGCTGCTCAATTTCCCGCTGACTGTTGCGGGCCTGTAGTGCAGTCATATCACACTGATGACCCATTCTCATTTCTGAATTTCACTATTATAGCTTCACTGATGTTTGCACAGCAATAGCCTCTCTAAATGGTGCTGTGATATTTCACTGCTCAAAAACTACACTCTCCCTCCTCTCTCACCTCCTGTTCTCTTCGTCCTCTAGAATCTGTGCCCTGGAACATTGAGCTGCCAGTCCTGTCCCTCCCTCAGGTGGTTCTGGCATACCTGTGGTGTCTCAGTCTCATGTTCCTGTCCATGCACCAAGCTCATCTGCCTTACCTGTTAGGTCAGTTGTGTTGAAATAAAGTAGTTTAATTGATGAGGTTTCGCTCACTGCCTACTGTGCTCTTGCCTGCCTTGTCTATTTAAATTACTCTCTTGAAATTCTGTCCAAGTCTCAACATTCAGACTGTAGCCTGAGACCATCCCCCTCGCTGTGGACAATACTGTCACTTTTTATGTAATCTGCGAACCTAATAATGATACCTTCTGCTTTCACATTCAACTCATTAATGTACATAAAAACCAGCGATGGTTCCTGCACAGATCCCTGTGGGACACCCGCTGGACGAAGGCTTCCAATCATGAAAACAACCCTCCACCAATTTTGGATCCAATTTGCCAACTTGCCTTGGATCCCATGGGCTCTTCCCTTTTGGACCAGCCTTCCATGTGGGCCCTTGTCAAAGGCCTTATTCGATTCCATGTAAACCACATCATCTGCACTGCCCTCATCAACATTTTCAGACACCATTTTAAAAAAACTCAACTGAATTCGTAAGGCAGGATCTTCGTCTACTAAATCGATGCTGACTATCCCCAATTTATCCCTGCTTTTTTCAATTATTGATTCATTATGTCCCCCAGAATAGCTTCCAATAATTTCCGTATCTCTGCTGTCAGACTATCTGCTCTGTAATTATCTGGCCTATCCCTGCTGCCCTTCCTGAACAAAGGAACCACATTGGCGATCCTCCAGTCATTCGGTCCTTCACCTGTGGCCAGCAAAGTATTAAATATATCCAGCAGCGCCCCAGCATCTCCTCCCTTTCCTCCCATAGCAGCCTGGGATACATTTCATTGGGCACTTGAGATTTGTCGACCTTTATGCCTGTGAAAACATTAAATAGCTCCTCCTTATTGATCTTACCATGAACCAAATTCTCACCATTCTGACTGAAATCCCCTTGCTCCTGTGTGAACACAGATGGGAAGTATTCATGAAGACCTCACCTGCTTCCCTTGGCTCCATGCACAGATTGTCGCTTTGGTTGCTAACAGCCCCCATTCTTTTGCTGGGAATCATTTTTACTCTGAATATAGCCATCAAATACCTTGTGACATTTCCTTAATAGTGTCTGCCAAGGAGGTGTCATGGCCATTGCTTGCTCCTCATTTTTAAGGACCCGCTTGCACTCTATATAATTGTGAAGGGCTTCGCCTGATTTTATTGCACTGTATTTTCTTTATCAAACTCACGATATCACTTGATCAGCATTCGCTAGACTTGCTGTCTGTGTCATTTCATCTTCATGAACACACTGGCCATGAATTCTCGCTGTATCTTTAAAATACTGCACTTTCCAAATATAGCCTAACTGCAGGTAGTTCATGCCAGTCTCTGTTTGCCACATCCTGTCTAATTATCGGAGACTCAGTTGTGAGGGGGACAGACATGAGACTATGTGGCTGCAGGAGTGACACCAGGATGGTGTGCTGCCTGCTGGGTACCAGGGTCAAGGGTTTCTCTGAGTCGTTACAGAACATTCTGAAGGTGGAGGGTGAATAGCCAGAGGTCAATGTGCACATCAATCCACAAGGCAGAGGTACACAATGGGATGGTATCCTGTGAAATGAGTATCGGGCGTTAGGTAAGAAGTTAAAAAGCAGGACCTCCAGGGTAGTGATCTCCAGATTACTCCCAGTGCCACATACCAGTGAGGATTAAAATAGAAAGATAGGCTGGACTGATGTGTGGCTGAGGAACAAGCGTAGGGGGGCAGGGTTTTCAGTTCTTGGGTCATTGGGATCTCTTCTGGGGTAGAGGTGACCTGAACAAGCGGGAACGGGTTGGACTTGAACCAGAGGGGCACCAGTATCCCCAGTATCCCTTGGGGGGGTTGGGTGGGAGGGGTTGCGTAGTGGGCTGACTGACAATGCACAAGGCCTGACTGGTAAGGCAAATGAGCTCAGACCATGGATTCGCTCTGCGAACTGCGATATTCCAGCCATAACAGAAACATGGCTGAGATAAGGGCAGAGCTGAAAATGTATTGCTGGAAAAGCGCAGCAGGTCAGGCAGCATCCAATGAGCAGGGGAATCGACGTTTCGGGCATGAGGCCTTCTTCAGGAATCCTTCTTCAGGATAAGGGCAGGACCGGCAGATTCGTGTTCCAGGATATAGCAGAATAAGGGCAGGACCGGCAGCTTAGTGTTCCAGGATACAGAAACTATCGGCGGGAGAGAAGGACAAGTAAGTGAGGGGGGTGGAGTTGTCCTTTTGATTTGGGAGGACAAGACAACAGTGTTTAGTGAGGATACACTTAAAGGATCATCAAATGCGGCCATATATTTAGACGTTAGAAACAAAAAGGGGGATGGTAAGTCTGCTGGAATGGTGTTTTTGACCCCTAAATAGCCAGCAGATATGTGCAGAGCAGATATGTAGAGAGGTTGCAGTGACCGATAGGAATATTTAATAGAGTTGTATTGGTTTGAGTTTAATTTTCCCTGGATTTACTGGGCCACCCATAGTATAAAAAGGCCTGGATGGGGTGTAATTTGTCAAATGTGGCCAAGAACGTTTCTCAAATCAATATGTCGAAGGTTGAACTCGACTCAGGCGGGTCGAGGTCTAGCAAGTGAATGAAGTGTCAGTCAGAAAACACTTTGGGTCCAGTGACCACAACTGTCTACGTTTTAACATAGCTATGAAAAAATATCAGACAGGTCGATAGATTAAAGTGTTTAACTGGAGCAGGGCCAGTTTTGGGATAATTAGGCAGGATCGAGCAGTTGTTGATTGTGCGAATTAAAAATTACACAACACCAGGTTATCGTAAAACAGGTTTATTTCGAAGCACTAGCTTTCGAAGCGCAGGTGATCATTCTAAAAGATGAAAGGCTTAAACTAAATTTGTTGATATTACATTCCATTACATTGCTTTCCTGTTTCTATAAATTCTGTGTCTTATGATTGTGCTGCACAACCACCTGATGAACGAGCAGCGCTCTGAAACCTAGTGCCTCCAAATGAACCTGCTGGACTCCAAGCTGGTGTTGTGTCTTTTAACTTTGTACACCCCTGTTCAACACAAGCTCGTCCACGTCATGACTGTCGTCGATTGGGTGAGTCTGTTTGAAGGAAAAGCAACAACTGGCAAAAGCGTGATCTCAAAGTTCTAGGGCCAATATGTCACTGTTAGAGTGAAGGAAAAAGCGGGCAGGTTTAGAGATGTCTGGCTGATGAGGGACATTGAGGCTTTGTCCGGAAAATGAAGAAGCATACAGTGGATCTCAGCTATCCGTATCTTCTTCCAGCCCAAAAGACACGATCAATCTGTGGAGAACTTATAATCTCTCAGGTCCTTGCAGCACTCCCGATCTGCAGAACTCACTCCAATGCCTGTTACTCTCCTGCTCCCGTTCTGAAAAGACTCGCTATCTGTGTAACATCCTCCCGTGGCTATCAACCCCCCTGTCAATGTAAACTCCTCCAGTTTCTCCATCTATCTCCTCATTTCCATAACTTTCTCCAGCTCTTACACTCCATCTGTGGAAACGTCACACTCCCTACAACCCTTCCCACTTTGACCAAACTGGAGGAGGTTACAAATGCTCCCTTACCTATGAAACTGTCTTCAACCTAAATTGCTGTGCTTATATCCTGAAATATCTGCCCAATTCCACACCCTCCATATGTAAATCATCTCCAAAACCTAAGCCTTTCTATATCTATAAACATCTTCAGCCACAACTGCTCTTCATATATCTATTTTTCTTCCAATCTATCTAACCGTCTTGATCGCCATAATCAGCTTAATTCACCTAGAACAATGCTGTCTGTGTAAACCGCTCCATCCTACCAACATCCCTATCTATGCAAGCAACTCCATCCCTCCCAACCTCCCCATCTCCACGAACTCCTGAAGGCCCTACAGCTCTCCGCATTTCTGTAACACCCGGTGGCTCTCTGGTCCTCCCTTCCTGTGAAACCACCTCCAGTCCCCACATCTCATCCAATCTGGGTCCTCTGCTCCAGATCAGACCATTGCTGTCTCTGTTACCTCCGACAATCATCGCAAACCCTTCCTGTTTGTATATCTTCATTCGGATCCCTTCCTATTTGGAACATAGAACACTTCTACACAGTAAAGGCCCTTCGGCCCTCAAAGTTGTGCTGACCTTTTATGCTACTATAAGATCAAACCAACCAACATACCCTACATTTAACTATCATCCAGGTGCCTATCCAAGTCTGACTTAAATGTCCCTAATGCATCTGACTCTATTACCACTGTTGGCAGTGCATTCCACGCACCCACCATCCTCTGTGTACAGCACTACCTCTGAAATTTCCATGAAACATCCTCCAACCACCTTCAATTTATTCCCCGTTATATAGCCATTTTTCACAATGGGAAAGGTCTCTGTCTATCCACTCTATCTATGCCTGTCATCATCTCGTGCACCTCCAACAAGTCACCTCTCATCCTTTTTCATTCCAATGAGAAAAGCCTGATCTCGCACACGCTGTCTTCGAAAGACATGCCCTCCAGTACAGGCAGCATCCTGATAAATCTCCTCTGTAACCTCACTAAAACTTCCACAACTTTCTGATAATGAGGGAACCAGAACTGAACACAGTATACCAAGTGTTGTCTAACTAGGACTCGATAGAGTTGCAGCTAACCTCATGGCTCTTAAACTCAATCACCCTTCTAATGAAAGCCAATACATCATATACATTCTCAACAAGGCTATCAAATTGAATGGCAACTTTGAGAGATCTATGGTCTTTGAATTCAATATTCTTCTGTTCCTCCACACTGTCAAGAATCCTGATGTTTTCCTGTAAAGTTTGTCTGTGGAATCCTTCAATCTTAAACCCTCCCTATCTTGGCAACATCCTCCAAACCCTACAGCACTTATAAACTGTGAAACCTTTTCAAGTCATGATAATCCACCTCAGCTCTGAAAATTTCTTTTATTAGCATGCAACCCTCAGAATTACTGAAGTTTCTTTTTGCTATTGCAATATTCCTAATATCTGCAAAATTCTTCTGTCCTGATATCCCTCACTATCTCTATAACTGCCACCGTCCTTCAGTACCTTTCTGGGGAACATTGCAGAGGAAGGAAGGGTTGTAGAGCCCGAGTCATGTTACGGAGGTAGGAAGGGCTGTAGAACCTGTAGGATGGTACAAATGTAGGAATGGACGTGAATCCTACAGGAGGTTAGAGGGAACGGGATTCTTAGAGCCTGCAGGAGTAACCGGGAATGGGTTGTTGAACCTGCAGGATGTTTAAATTTGAATGTCTTACTGTTTTTGATCGGACTATTGGGCTGATCTCGCTGTCCTATTTATATAAATATTGGCCAGAATGGCTGAGCACAGCTTTAGGTTCCCAGGCTGGGAGATGTGATCTCAGATGTGAATCTATTTGCTGTTCTGACTGTGTCCCTGACAGTGACCTGGTGCTGCTCTGGTACAAAGCACTCTACGTGAATGTGGTAACCTCCAGGTCTATGTGACTGAGCAGAGTTCACCTCATCAAAGTCTTCATTTGGAATGTTCTTTTTCCCCCATTCTTTTCAAGTGGCAGTTTTGCGAGATGCAGAAATCGGGGATTTTCCATTTTGAGAGAATGAAAGCTTTATCATTGGGAATTGAGAAGCCCTCCGAAATAGGATAACTGCAGTCCCAAGACAGGAGACGTATGACTGTTAGGGAAAAAAAGAAAGGTTGGTAGGTATGGAGAACGCTGAATGATTAGAGAAACTGAGGTTTTAGTTAGAAAAAGGAGCATATGTCAGGTATAGACAGGAGAGATAGTGTGAATCCTTAGAGTGGAAAGGCAGTATGAGTATAATAAAGAGGTAAATCAAGACGGCAAAAAAGGGACATAAAATAGCTTTGGCAAATAGAGTTAAGGAGAATCCAAAGGGTTTTTATAAATACATAAAGGGAAAAATGGTAACTAGGGAGAGAATAGGGTCCTCGAAGTTCAGTAAGGCACGTCGAGCTGCAGGAGATGGGGAAATACTAAACAAGCATTTTACATCAGTATTTACTGCAGGGAAGGACATGGAAGATATAGAATGTTGGGAAATAAATGGTGACATCTTGAAAAGTGTCCACATTACAGAGGAGTAGGTACTGGATGTCTTGAAGTGTAGAAAGGTTGATAAATCCCCAGGACCTTATCAGGTGTACCATGGAACTCTGTGGGAAGCTAGGGAAGTGATTGGTGGGCCTCTTGCTGAGATATTTGTGTCATCGATAATCACAGATGAGATGCCAGAAGGCTGGAAGTTGGCTAACGTGGAGCCACTATTTAAGAAAGGTGGTAAGGAAAAGCCAGGGAACGGCAGACCGGTTCGCCTAACGTCAGTGTTGGGCAAGTTGAAGGAGGGAATCCTGAGGGATAGGATTTGTATGTGTTTGGAAAGGCAGTTCTAATTATGGATGGTCGCCATAGCTTTGTACGCGGGAAATCATGTCTCAAGAAATTGATTGATTTGTTTGAAGAAGTAACAAAAAGGATTGATGGGGGCAAAGCGGTGGATGTGACCGATATGGTCTTCACGAAGGTGTTTGAAAAGCTTCCCCATGGGAGATTGGGGAGCAAGCTTACATCGCATGGAATAAAGGGAGAACTGGCTATTTGGAAACAGAATGGCTCGAAGATGGTGGTGGGGGGTTGTTTTTCAGACTGGAGATCTGTGAAGTGGTGTGCCACAACGATCAATGCTGGAGCTACTATTTTCATTATATATACAAATTATTTGGATGTGAACATAGGAGGTATAGTTAGTAAGTTTACAGTTGACACCAAAATTGCAGGTGTTGTGCACAGTGAAAAACGTTACCTCAGATTACATTGGGTTCGTGATCAGATGGGCCAATTGGCTGAGGAGTGGCAGACAGAGTTTAGATAAATGTGAGATGCTGCATTTTGGAAAAATACATCTTAACAGGACTTATGCACTTAATGGTAAGGTCCTCGGAACAAAGGCAGGTTCATAGTTGCTTGAAAGGAGAACCGCAGGTAGATAGCATAGTGAGAAGGTGTTTGGTATGCTTACATTTACTGATCAGAGCATTGAGTAGTGGAGTTGGGAGGTCATGTTGCGACTGTCCAGGACATTGGATAAGCCACTTTTGGAATATTGCGTGCAATTCTTGGCTCCCCCTATCGGAAGGATGTTGTGTAAATTGAAAGGGTTCAGAAAAGCTTTACAAGGATGTTGCCAGGATTGGAAGATTTGAGCTACATGGAGAGGTTGAATGGGCTGGGGCTATTTTCCCTGTGATGTCTGACGCTGACGGGTGGCCATGTAAAGGTTTATAAAATCAAGAGAGACATGGGTAGATACAACGACAAGGGCTTTTCCCTGAAGTACTAGAATCCAGAACTGGAGGGCCTAGGTTCAGAGTGAGAGGGGAAAGATATAAAAGGAACCTAAGGGACAACTTTTTCAGGCAGAAGGTGGTGCATGTATGGAATGAACTGCCAGAGGAAGTGGTGGAGCATGGTACAATTACTGCATTTAAAAGGCATGTGGATGGGTATGCGAACAGGAAGGACTGAAAGGGATTTGGGCCAAGTGCTGACAAATGAGATGAGATTGAGTTAGGATATGTGAGTGGCACGGACAGTTGGACCGAAGGGTCTGTTTCTGTGCAGTCCATCTCTATTACTGTAAATGCTTTCCACTGTCCATTTCCAGCCATACACTTCAATGCTTCCCCTCTTTACCTTGGTCAGTTCTCCTCTCAAACACACGTAAATGCCTTTGGTTGTGATTGTAGGGTGTGCTTAATGGTCACTTTAAAAATCCATCGCTGAATTCCACTGCACTACAATTTCCCAGAGGACATCTCACTGTGACATTACTCCTTCACTCAGCGTCATCACCCAATGGTCGATCTGAGATAGTCGCATCCCTGGCCATTTGCACAACGTGTTCTTCAAAGAAACACTGACACAAACATTCAAACAGGATTTTGGAGAACATCACCTTTGCCAATGTGACTGTCCCAGATTACACAAAGACTGAAGTCTCCCAAAATTATTACAGTGCCTTTGCATTACACAGGAAATCCGTTGATAACAGATTTCCTTCCTTAAAGGATATTGAGCAGTCAGATTAGTATATCGGACACTAACATTAAATTCTGGGTGAACAGTCTGGTGAGAATAACACGAGGCCATCACCTCTCCCACTCGTAGCTCAACCATCACTGAGTACTGATCAATTAATCAAAGCCCTTTCATCATGACCATTGATTGATTCTGAAACTTTCCAGCAGTCTGATGATATCACTCAGTCTCTCTCCATGTGGTATCCCTCACTGTGTGGGTCTAATTGCTGCCTCTGTCAGCGCCTCTCGCTGTTGCAGCTACTCCAGATCCTGAGCCAACAGAATTCTCCACGACAGAGAGACGAGGCAGCACATGCCTGGGATGAAGACTGGGGTTTTCCAGATAACTGTGGGACTCCATGCCAGTCTCCATGTGAATCCCTCACGGCATCAAACTAATTTCCCATTTTGTCTATTTCTCGGTCTCCTGGAGGCAATCAGGATGTTCTTGTCTTAGCCGAATTCCTAACTCCTGTCTCATTTATGACCACATCAAACATGGTTGGTCAACCAGAGACACATAGAGAGGGAGACCTGGAGTCGTCAGTAAATCCTGCAGCCGTCAGTAAATCCTGCAGCCAGTAAGATTACAGTAATTAGATTACAGTAAACAGCACAAGGAGGAGTTAGTGGCCTACTGTATTTACAGCTGGTAGACAGGACATAGGTACAAAACTGGGCAAGGTGCATCTACATTCTAGGTGTCATTTCCGCCATCTTGTGAGCATCCTACTCTCACCTCTGCTGTACTGGTCCTCCCTGAGACATCTCTCACTCACTCTCTCTCTCTCTCTCTCTGTCTCTTTGTCTCTGTCTCTCTCCGTCTCTCTATCTTTGTCTCTCTATCTCTGTCTCTCTATCAGTTTCTCTATCTCTTTCTTGGTCTCTCTCTGTCTCTCCGTCTCTCTCTGACTGTCTCTTTCTCTCTACACCTCTTTTCTTACACACTCACTTTCATTTTCTTCCTCTCATCCCCTCACTCTCATTCTCTCTTTCTCCCACTCACTCTCATTCTCTCTCACACCCCACACTCTCTCTTCCCCTCACTCATTCTCTCACACCCCCCACTCACTCTCAACCTCATCCCTCTATCTCACCGGACTCTCACTCTGCCTCGCTTACCTCTTCCATAACTCTGTCTACGGCTCGCCCTCTATCTCTCCCTGTCTTGCTCTCCCTCCTCTCTATCTATCTATTTTTCTCTCCCTCACTCTCTCTTTAGTCCCTTTCTGGCACTCTCTCTTGCTCTCTCAGTCTCTCTCTCTCTCTCACATTTCCATATCCTTTCCCTCACTCTCACTTGCACCTCTCCCTCTCTCATACACACCCCTCTCGCTCTCTCATCCCTCTCTCTTGCTCGCAACTCTCTCCACTCTCTCTCATCCCCATTCTCTCTCATTCCCATTCTCTCTCTCCCCTCTCTCACTCTCACCCCCTCTCTCTCCACTTTGTCTCTCTCCCCTTTCTCTCTCTCCCCCTTTCCCTCTCTCTCCACTTTCTCTTTCCTCTCCCTCCCCAATCACACCACCCTCTCTCTACCCTCCCTCTCGCCCCTATCACGACACCCACATGCTCGCCCCACTCTGTCTGTCTGTCTCTCTCTCTCAAGACACCTCTCTCTCACGCGCCCTGTCTCTCGACCCGCTCTCTCCCGCCTCTACCTCTCTCTCGCCCCCGCTCTTTCGCCCCTTCTCTTGCCTCCTCTCTCTTACCCCCCTCTCTTGCCCCTTCTTGCCCCACTCTCGCCCCCTCTCTCTTGCCCCCTCACTCTCACCCCGCACTCTTGCCCCCTCACTTTTGCCCCCTCACTCTCGCCCCCTCACACTCGCCCCCTGTCTCCCGCGCCTCTCTCTCGCCCCATCTCTCTCGCCCCTATCTCTCTCACCCCTAACTCTCACGTCTTTATCGCTTGCGTCCCTATCTCTCGCGGCCCTCTCTCTTGCGCCCCTCTCTCTCACGCCTCTCTCTCTCGCGTGCCGCTCTCTCTCTCACGCCGCGCTCTCTCACCCGACTCTCTCTCGCCCCTCTCTCTCGCGCCCCTCTCTCTCGCCCCCTTTCACCCTTCTCTCTCACCCTTCTCTCTCACCCATCTCTCACCCCCGTCTCTCTCACCCGTCTCTATCCGTCTCACCCCGGTCTCCAGCCGTCTCTGCCCTCCGTGTCTCACCCTATCTCTCACCCCCGTCTCTCACCCCCGTCTCTCACCCTCTCTCCCCTCTCTCCCCCGTGTCACACCGTCTCTCTCCCCATCTCTACCCCGTCTCTCCCCCTCTCTCTCCCCCATGTCATCCCCGTCTCTCACCCCCCGTCTCTCCCCTGCCTTTTCCTCCGTCTCTCCCCTCGTCTGTCCCCCTCTCTCTCCCCTGTCGCTTCCCCTCTCTCTAACCCCCTCTCTCTACCCCCTCTCTCTACCCCAATCTCTCTACCCCCTGTCTCTACACCCCTCTCGCAACCCCCTCTCTCTTCATCCGTCTCTCTTCCTCCGTCTCTCTTCCTCTTCCCGCTTTCCACTCCCCCGCTCTCCTCTCTCCCCTCTCCCCCTCTCCCCTCTGCCCCTCTCCCCTCTCCACGCTCCCCGCTCTCCCCTCTCCCCTCTCACCCGCTCCCCTCTTCCCGCCCTCCCCTCCCCCCGCTCTCCCCTCTCCCTCTTTCCCCCTCTCTCTCCCCCTCTCTCTCTCCCCTCCCTCTTTCGCCCCCTCTCTCTCGCCCCCTCTCTCTCGTCACCCTCTCTCTCTGCCCCCTCTGTCTCTCGCCTCCTTCTCTCTCCCTCCCCTCTCTCTCCCCTCTCTCTTTCCTCTCTCTCACTCCCCTCTTTCTCTCCCTCCCCCGCTCTCTCCCTTCCCTCTCTCTCCCTCCCCTCTCCCTCCCTCCTCTCTCCCTCTCTACCTCGCCTCTTTCTCTCCCTCACGCCTCGCTCTCCCTCCACATTATATCTCCCTCCCCTCTCTCTCCCCCTCTCTCTCTCCCACCTCTCTCTCTCTCACCCTTCCCTCTCTCTCTCCCCTCTCTCTCGCTCCCCTCTCTCTCCCTCCCCTCTCTCTCCCCGTTCTCTCTCCCTCTCCTCTCTCTCCCTCCCCTCTGTCTCCCTCCCCTCTCTCTCACCCTTCCCTCTCTCTCTCCCCCTCTCTCTCGCTCCCCTCTCTCTCCCTCCCCTCTCTGTTCCTCCTCACTCTCTCAACCTCCCCTCTCTCTTGCCACCCTCTCTCTCTCCCCACTCTCTCCCTCCTTCTCTCTGTCCCTCACCCCTCTCACTCCCGAACCTCTCTCTCCCTCCACTCTCTCGCCCTCCACTCTCTCCCCTTTCCTTCTATCTCACCCTACCCTCCCCCGCCCTCCCCTCTCTCCCTCACCTCCCTCGCCTTTCCCCCTCTCTCACCATTCCCCTCTCGCCGACCCCTCTCTCTCGCCCTCCCCCCTCTCCCGCGCTCTCTCTCTCTGCGCTCTCTCCCTGCTCTCTCCACCCGGTCTCCCCCCGCTCTCCCCCCCGCTCTCTACCCCCACTGTCTCTTCCCCCACTGTCTCTTCACCCCGCTCTCTCTTCGTCCCGCTCTCTCTTCGTCCCGCTTTCTCTTCGCCCCGCTCTCTCTTCGTCCCGCTTTCTCTTCACTCCGCTCTTTCTTCCCTCGCTCTCTCTTCCTCGCGCTCTCTTCCCCCCACTCTCTCTTCCCCTGCTCTCTCTTCCTGCCGCTCTCTTCCCCGCTCTTTCTTCCCCCGCTCTCCCTTCCGCGCTCTCCCTTCCCCCCTCCCTGTTCCCCCTGCTCTCTCTTCCCCCAGCTGTCTTCATCGCTCCTTCCCCGCGCTCTCTCCCCGCCGCTCTCTCTTCCGCCCGTGCTCTCTTTCCCCCGTGCTCTCTTCCCCGCGCTCTCTTCCCCGCTCTCTCTTCCCCCGCTCTCTCTTTCCCCACGCTCTCTTCCCCGCTCTCTCTTCCCCCGCTCTCTTCCCCCGCGCTCTCTTCCCCCCACTCTATCTTCCCCCGATCACTCTTCCCCCGCGCTCTCTTCCCCCGATCATTCTTCCCACAATCTATTTACCCCCCGATCTCTCTCCCCTGTTCTCTCGTCCCCCTGGTCTCTCTTCTCCCAATCTCTCTTCCCTCGCTCTCTCTTCCCCGCTCTCTCTTCCCTCCGCGCTCTCTTCCCCGATCTCTTCCCCCGCCCTCTCCCCCTCGCTCTGTTCCCGGTGCTCTCTTCCCCACGCTCTTCCTCCCGCTCGCTCTTCCCCCGATCTCTCTTCCCCGATCTCTCTTCCTCCCACTTTCTCTTCCCACCTCTTTCTCTTCCCCTCGATCTCTCTTCTCCGATCTATCTTCCCCCCGTCTCTCTTCCGCCGCTTTCTTCCCCCGCTCCCCTGCTCTCTTCTCCCCACTCTTCCTTCCCCACCCTGTCTTCTCCCGCTCTCTCTTCCCCACGTTCTCTCTTGCCCCCTACTCTCTCTTCACCCCGCTCTTTTTTGCCTCCGCTCTCTTTTCTCTCCACTCTTTCTTCCATGCTCTCTCTTCCCCATGCTCTCTCTTCCCCACGTTCTCCCTTACCTCCGCTCTCCCTTCCCCCGCGCTCTCTTCCGCCCGCACTCTCTTCCCCCGATCTCTTCCCCCGCTCTCTTTTCCTCGCTGTCTTACCCCGCTCTCTTCCCCGCGCTCTCTTCTCCCACTCTCTTTCCCGCTTAGTCTTCCCTCCGCGCTCTCTTCTCCCCGCTCTCTCTTCTCCTCGCTCTCTCTTCCCCAGCTCTCTCTTCTTCCCGCTCTCTCTTCACCCCCCTCTCTCTTTCCCCCGCTCTCTCTTTTCCCCCCGCTCTCTCGCCCCCGCTCTCTACGCCCCCTCCGGTCTCTTCCCCCCGCTTTCCTCCCCCCCGCTCTCTTTCCTCAACTCTCTCCCCACCCACTCTTACCCCAGGTCTCTCTCCCACTCTCTCTCTCTCACACCTCTCTTTCTCCCTTCCCTCTTGCCTCCCATCTTTCGTGCCCCTCTCTGTTGCTTCCTCTCATGCTCCCCTCTGTACTTTTCGTCCTTTCTCTCTCTCTTCTCTTTCACCATCTCTTCTCTCTCGCGCACGCGACCCCCAACCTCTCTCTCTCTCTCTCTCGCTCTCCCTCTCTCCATCTCCCCTCTCTCTTGTGGGAAGTGAGAAATGTAGTTTCTGCAGGCGATATAGAAGTGTAGTTGTTGTAGGTGGTAGTGGAATGTAGTTTCTGTAGATGGGGGTGGGGTGTTGCGGGGGTGAGCGGGATTCTTGTAACATGTAACATACTTAAGACTAAGACTTTAGTCTGATTTGTGAGTGAGTTCTGTTTCGCACAATTGGGAGCTCGTCCTGGATCCAAACCTCCGACCGCCCAACATTCATTGGACGACGGGAAAGGTACACCTCGCCGATTTCGGCCATCTCCAACTCCCTTGTTTGCCGTTCGCGGTTTGGGCGAGTATAATCCGGACTAGGAGACCCTGGAAACAAGGCGGGCACACGCGGCGGGTTCGGTCGGGCAACTCTTGTGTGGTATTTGCTGCAGGAATTGCCGCGGGATGGGGCGCGCCGAAACGACCAGGTAACTCGGTGCACAGACCAAGGTAAGAAAAGAGACCTTTAAGTATCGCCTAAGTGGTCGGGACGTACAAAAGTACGGGGAATTGGCGATATTAAATTAAGCATATATCAATGGAAAACAGCCCGTGTCATAAGGGCGAGTAGCTGAAGGGCTACTGAGGGTGCACTTCGTAACTAACTTATGGCCAGACGTCCAGAAAAACATTCAAAAGCTAGAGGAGTCGTTGTGGGAAGCTCAAAGTATCTGTGAGACACAGTGTCTGTCTGTGTGTGTGAGTGAGAGAGAGAGAGCGAAAAGAGCTGTGAAGCTAGTAGAAAGTTTAACCCTTTGTGATTTGGATTGAATGCACATTTGTTTGTTGGTGATTGAATGTTAACAGTTTAAGTCTCAAAAAGCATATAGAACATAGAACATAGAACATAGAAGAATACAGCGCAGTACAGGCCCTTGGGCCCTCGATGTTGCGCCGATCCAAGCCCACCTAAACTACACTAACCCACTATCCTCCATATACCTATCCAATGCCCTCTTAAATGCCCATAAAGAGGGAGAGTCCACCACTGTTACTGGCAGGGCATTCCATGAACTAACGACTCGCTGAGTGAAGAACCTACCCCTAACATCAGTCCTATATCTACCCCCCCTTAATTTAAAGCTATGCCCCCTTGTAATACCCGACTCAATACGCGGGAAAAGGTTCATACTGTCGACCCTATCTAACCCCCTAATCATCTTGTACACCTCAATCAAGTCACCCCTAAACCTTCTTTTCTCTAGTGAAAACAGCCCCAAGTGCCTCAGTCTTTCCTCATACGATTTTCCTTCCATACCAGGCAACATCCTGGTAAACCTCCTCTGCACCCGTTCCAATGCCTCCACATCCTTCCTATAGTATGGCGACCAAAACTGCACACAATATTCCAGATGCGGCCGTACCAGAGTCTTATACAACTGCATCATGACCTCAGGACTCCGGAACTCAATTCCTCTACCAATAAAAGCCAGTATGCCATATGCCTTCCTCACCGCACTATTTACCTGGGTGGCAACTTTCAGAGATCTGTGTACATGGACACCAAGATCCCTCTGCTCATCCACACTACCAAGTATCCGACCATTAGCCCAGTACCCCATCTTTTTGTTATTCTTCCCAAAGTGAATCACCTCGCACTTAGCTACATTGAATTCCATCTGCCACCTTTCTGCCCAGCTCTGCAGCTTCTCTATATCCTGCTGTAACCTGCCACATGCTTCCTCACTGTCAACAACTCCTCCGACTTTCGTGTCATCCGCAAACTTGCTCACCCAACCTTCTAACCCCTCTTCCAGGTCATTTATAAAAATGACAAACAGCAATGGTCCCAAAACAGATCCTTGCGGAACACCGCTAGTGACGGCACTCCATGAAGAAACTTTGCCATCAACTACTACCCTCTGTCTTCTTCCATCCAGCCAATTCCTAATCCAAACCTCCAACTCACCCTCAATGCCATATCTCCGTATTTTCTGCAGTAGCCTACCATGGGGAACCTTATCAAACGCCTTACTAAAATCCATATATACCACATCTACCGCTTTCCCCTCATCAACCTCCTTCGTCACCTTTTCAAAGAATTCAATAAGGTTTGTGAGGCACGACTTGCCCTTCACAAAACCATGCTGACTATCCTTGATCACATTATTCCTATCTAGATGTGCATAAATCCTATCCCTTACAATTCTCTCTAAGACTTTGCCCACAACAGAAGTGAGACTCACCGGCCTATAGTTACTCGGGCTATCCCTACTCCCCTTTTTGAACAAGGGAACCACATTTGCTATCCTCCAGTCTTCTGGGACTACTCCTGTAGACAAAGAGGACATAAAAATCAAGGCCAATGGCTCTGCAATCTCCTCCCTTGCTTCCCAGAGAATCCTAGGATAAATGCCATCAGGCCCAGGGTTCTTATCTATTTTCACCTTTTCTAGGATTTCCAACACCTCTTCTCTACATACCTCAAAGCCATCCATTCTACTTATTTGTGCCTCAGTATTCTCATCGACAACAATGCCCTGTTCCTGAGTGAATACTGAAGAAAAGTATTCATTCAGTGTCTCCCCAATCCCTTCCGCCTCCACACGCAACTTCCCCCTACTATCCTTGACTGGACCTATTCCTACCCTAGTCATTCTTTTATTCCTAACATACCTATAGAAAGCCTTAGGGTTTTCCCTAATCCTATCTACTAAGGACCTTTCATGTCCCCTCCTTGCTGCTTTTAGCTCTCTCTTCAGGTCCTTCCTGGCTACCCTATAACTCTCAATCGCCCCAATTGAACCTTCACGTCTCATCTTGAGATAGGCCGCCCTCTTCCATTTAACAAGGGATTCCAATTCCTTATTAAACCACGGCTCCCTCGCACGACCCTTTCCTACCTGCCTGACAGGTACATAATTATCAAGGACACTCAATAGTTGCCCCTTGAACAAGTTCCACATATCATTTACACTCTTGCCTTGGAGTCTACTTTTCCAAGCCACACATCCTAAGTCATGCCTCACCGCATCATAATTTCCCTTACCCCAGCTATAATTCTTGCCCTGTAGTACACACTTATCCCTCTCCATCACGAGTGTAAAAATCACCGAATTATGGTCACTATCCCCAAAGTGCTCACCTACCTCTAATTCTAACACCTGGCCTGGTTCGTTACCCAGAACCAAATCCAGTATGGCCTCACCTCTTGTTGGCCTGTCTACATATTGTGTCAGGAAACTCTCCTGCACACATTGAACAAACACTGACCCATCTAACGAACTTGAGCTATAGCTTTCCCAATCAATATCAGGAAAGTTAAAGTCCCCCATAACAACCACCCTATTACTGTCACTCATCTCCTGAATCACCTTCCCAATCCTTTCTTCAATGATTCTAGGACTATTAGGAGGCCTGTAAAAGACTCCTAACAGGGTGACCTCACCTTTCCTATTCCTAACCTCAGCCCAAACTACCTCAGATGGCAAGTCCTCATCCATCGTCCTTTCCACCGCTGTAATACTATCTTTGACAAGCAATGCCACACCTCCCCCTCTTTTACCCCCACCTCTAAACCTACTAAAACATTTAAATCCCGGAACCTGCAACAGCCAATCCTGTCCCTGTTCTAGCCATGTCTCCGTAATAGCCACAACATCGAAGTCCCAGGTACCAATTGGCCAGATTAATAAAATTTGCAATAATGGGAGGCAAGGGGAGTTGCCTGTGTAATGATCGATCTACAATTAACGATAAAGGGGGATATATCCCGCCCGACAGTCGTTTGGGGAAAATGTTGGGTAATTGGGAACACAACTCCCAGACACGGGAGAAAGATAAGGCTACAATGATAAACTGTTGTTGTTTCGTTTGGACTCGAGAAAGTATTAAGGCGCCTGTTTTTTTTTTTTTGGCCCAAATATGGGTCCGATGAGGATTGGCTGTGTCAAGATCTTAATACATATGTCAATCGAAAAGAACCGTACAGTCAAAAAAGGGCCGATTATGCGGCTTGTTGGGTAGGGAGCGCGGGAGTAAAATTATGTCCCATGAATACGGAGGAATCAGGGAAAGAACAGAAAAAGAATAAACAAGGGAATCCACAATGGGATCCCTTAACGTTTTTGCCGCCCCCATATACTACACCCTGGAACGAGCCTACAGCTCCCGAAGTAGAACCGAGTCCAGACACAGAAAGGGGAACGGACTCTGAACTAGAAGATGCAGAATCTAGGGGGCTCAGACTCACTCGAGCCACCACACATAAAGGAGGGGCAGAGATATTGGAAAATGCAAAATTATGCCCCTTATGAGAGGTTCCGTTTGGTGAAGGTGCAATCGGATATGTAAATGCTCCCTTAACGAGCAGTGAATTTAGGGTCTTTGAAAAGGAAATGAAAAGTTTAATAGAGGATCCAGTTGGACTAGCCGAACAATTAGATCAATTCCCAGGGCCTAATTTATATACCTGGGGAGGTTATTTTCAGGGGAAGAACGAGGTATGATTAGGAGAGCGGCTTTACAGGAATTGGAAAAGAAGCACCCAGTTGGGGAAGAAGGGGCCCCAGCAGAACAGAAATTCCCAAATGTTGACCCTCATTGGGAAAATAATGAAATAGAAGATAGGGAGTCAATGCGGGATCTATGAGAAATGGTAATATTAGGAATTAAAGAGGCGGCACCTCGATCACAAAACTTTGTTAAGGCCTTTGCAGTACGACAAGAGAAGGATGAAACCCCTTCTGCATTTCTTAAAAGGCTCAAGGAAGTATTCGGGAATGGACCGCAGTAATCCGGTAGCACAGGGACTCTTAAATATCCAGTTTGTAACTAACTGATGGCCGGACATATAAAAGAAATTACAGAAGTTAGATGGATGGAGTAAAAGACAGATGGAAGAACTGTTACGTGAGGCACAGAAAGTGTAAGTGAAAAGGGAAGACAAGAAGCAGAAACAGAAAGCCAAAATGGCGGCAGTAGAAGAAATAACAAAGAGAATGGGATCAAGGGATAACAGGAATGGTAGGGGAGGACACGAAAGACAAGGATCGGATACCTGGGAAAGGAGGCAACAGGCAGGGTTGTTACCATTGCGGCAAAGTGGGGCATTTTAAACAGGAATACCCGGAATTAGCACGAGAAAGGGAAGCCATTTCCCTAATGACTTTAGAGAAGATTAGGGGAGTCAGGGGTTCCTTCCTCCTGAGACCCACCGGGAAACCTTGATAAATTTAAAGGTGGGACCTGAAGGGGAGGAGGCAGTATTTTTGATGGACACGGAAACGGCACGGTCATCCCTAAGTTTTAGATCTACCGGTGTTAAGTTGACTAAGGGGTATCTTAAGGTTTCTGGAGTAAAAGGCGAAGAATTCTTGGTTTGAAAATTTGTTGCTGGAAAAGCGCAGCAGGTCAGGCAGCATCAAAGGAGAAGGAGAATCGACCTTTCGGGCATAAGCCCTTCTTCAGGAATGAGGATGGTATGCCAAGCAGACTAAAATAAAAAGTAGGGAGGAGGGACTTGGGGGAAGGGCGTTGGGAATGCGTTAGGTGGAAGGTTAAGGTGAGGGTGATAGGCCGGAGAGGGGGGGAGGGCGGAGAGGTCGGGAAAAAAGATTGCAGGTCAAGAAGGCGGTGCTTAGGCTGAGGGTTGGGACTGAGAAAAGGTGGAGGGAGGGGAAATTAGGAAATCAACACGGACGTATATTATAAACCGACTGACTCCCACAGCTCCTAGATTACACCTCTTCCCACCCGGCTCCCTTTAAAAAAGGCCATCCCATATTCCCAATTCCTTCACCTTCGCCGCATCTGCTCCCAGGGGCACCAATTACAATACCGAACAACCCAGATGGCCTCCTTCTTCAAAGACCGCAATTTCCCCTCAGACGTGGTTGACGATGCTCTCCACCTCATCTCCTCCACTTCCCGCTCCTCCGCCCTTGAACCCCGCCCCTCCAATCGCCACCAGGACAGAACCCGACTAGTCCTCACCTACCACCCCACCAACCTCCAGATACATCAGATCATCCTTCGTCATTTCCGCCACTTCCAAACGGACCCCACCACCAAGGATATATTTCCCTTCCTACTCCTATCAGCGTTCCGGAAAGACCACTCCCTCTGCGACTCCCTTGTCAGATCCACATCCCCCACAAACCCAACCTCCATTCCCAGCACCTTCCCCTGCAACCACAAAAAATGCAAAACTTGCGCCCACACCTCCCCCCTCACTTCCCTCCAAGGCCTCAAGTGATCCTTCTTATCCATCAGAAATTCACCTGCACCTCCACACACATCATTTACTGAATCCACTGGACTCGATGTGGCCTGCTATGCATTGGGGAGACAGGCCGCCTACTTGCGGAACGTTTCAGAGAACACCTCTGGGACACCCGCACCAAAAAACCCAACCGCCCCGTGGCTGAACACTTTAATTCCCCCTCCCACTCCGCCAAGGACATGCAGGTCCTTGGCCTCCTCCATCGCCAGACCATGGCAACACGACGCCTGGAGGAAGAGCGACTCATCTTCTGCCTAGGAACCCTCCAACCACATGGGATGAATACAGATTTCTCCAGCTTCCTAATTTCCCCTCCCTCCAACTTTTCTCAGTCCCAACCCTCAGCGTAAGCACCGCCTTCTTGACCTGCAATCTTCTTCCCGACCTCTCCGCCCACACCCCCTCTCCGGCCTATCACCCTCACTTAACCTCCTTCCACCTAATGCATTCCCAACGCCCCGTCCCCAAGTCCCTCCTCCATACCTTTTATCTTAGCCTGCTTGGCATACCCTCCTCATTCCTGAAGAAGGGCTTATGCCCGAAAGGTCGATTCTCCTTCTCCTTTGATGCTGGCTAACCTGCTGCGCTTTTCCAGCAACACATTTTAAGCTCTGATCCCCAGCATCTGCAGTCCTCACTTTGTCCTAGAAGAATTCTTGGTGCCTATTTTTGAACCAACCCTTATCAAAAGAAATGATGAGGAAGTGACAGGACAATTAGTATATATTCCCGAAATAGGAAGTAATCTATAAGGTAGGGATTTGATTATATGGTTAGAGAAAGAGTTGAAATACTTAGGACACCTTATTAATGAGGGCTCTTGGTGCATTAACCCCGAGAGAATTAAAGGGATAGTATAACTGCCCCTTCTAATCACCAAACGAGAATTACGGAAGTTCTTGGGGCTGGTGGGCTATTGTAGATTATGGATAGAAGCATACGCCCAGAAAAGGAAAGGGTTGTATTACAAATTGACAGAATCTGAACATTAAAGACTGTGATGGACAGAAGAGGAAAATGAAAGGTTACATGAGTTGAAGCGTAGTTTACTACAAGCTCTGGTGTTGGCCCTTCCCTCCCTAGATAAACCATTCCACCTTTTTGTGACAGTAAATGATGGAGCAGCCTTAGGAGTGTTAACCCAGAAAGGAGGGCGGAAGAGACAGCCCATAGCTTTCCTGTCTCGAGAGGATGGCCTGAATATATACAGGCAGTAGCAGCCACTGCCATACTGATACAGGAAAGCAGTAAACTTACTTTTGGAGTGCCGCTAATCGTTAGTACCGCCCATCAAGTTAGAATTGTGTTAAACCAAAAGGCAGGGAGATGGTTGACATATTCACGAATCCTAAAATACGAAACCATCCTGATGGAGAGAGATGACCTTGTGTTAGCAACAGACACCTGTCTAAATCCAGCTACCTTCCTATGGAAGGGAAAACCTGTGGACAAACGAGAATTAGAACATGACTGTCTGGATATCATAGAGTATCAAACCAAAGTTAGACAGGACCTAAAGGATATCCCCTTACATGGCGGGGTCAGACTGTTTATAGACGGGTCATCAAAAGTAGTACAAGGAAAAAGACACACTGAATATGGAGTGGTGGAAAGTATAGATTCAGACCACGGTATCCATTTTACTTCTAAGATCCTACAAGAAGTAATGGCGGGATTAGAAATCCCTTGGGAATTCCACACTCCTTGATATCTGCCTTCCTCTGGACGGGTGGAACGAATGAATCAAACCTTAAAGAAGCAATTGTCTAAGCTAGTCCTACAGACTCGGATTACCATGAACAAAATGTTTACCTATCTCGTTGCTACGCATCAGGACTGCGCCTAGACGTGATATAGGCCTCTCTCCTTATAAGATGATGTTTGGATTACCTTTCTCGGGTGGAAGAGGGGAATTACCAACTGTAGAGTTCAATGATAAGTTTTTAAAGAACTATATTGTGGTGCTTGGCTCTTCTTTGTCTGTTCTTAGGAAGAAGGGTCTGTTGACCCAGATACCTCCACTTGAGTTCGCCGTACATCGAATACAGCAAGGTGATTGGGTCCTGATCAAAACTTTGAAAGATACCAAACTGCACCCAAGCTGGTAATGCAGACCGCTCCTAACCGTCCTGACTACTGAAACAGCGGTCCGAACTGCTGAAAAAATGGTGGAGTCATCACACTCGTGTTAAGGGCCCGGTGGATGCTCCTTCCCCTCCAGCAGAGTGGCAAGCTCATCCTACGGACAACCCTCTGAAAATCAAGCTGATCAAGAAGAATGGACTGATATAAGAGACTATTGATATTGGTTGAAAAACTGTATCCCAACACAATTGTAAGTGTTGCATGGACTCACTCCTCCCTGGTAGTTAAAGTATTAGGGAATAGACAGATAAGGGTTGTGAGCTAAAATCAGTGGTCAGCTTTATATTGTCACGATAATATTGGCGTTAGCTGCCGGGGTGGGGGGGGGGGGGGGGGGTGGGCGGCGGGAAAAAATCATTTTACCGCTTTATGTCAGAATTATGCTAAATTAAAGGGACATGTTGACTGTTGGGTATGTGCGGAGTTCCCACACCATGGGGAATCCGGAATTCCTCTCACGGTAATACCCTTACCAAAGAAGAAGTGTACAATGCACAACAATTTGACTCAGGCTCAAATGATACAAAATGGGAATTTGAGAGGGGTAATTATAACTTTGAGGGCTGGTTCCCTCGACCAGCCCCGAAAACGCCGGGTGCTATTGATAGCCTTAAAGTCTCCCCACCGAAAGGAGCAGTAAATACCACTTGTTTCTGTATTCAGAATGATACCGCACCCTTCCGATTAGGAAAATCATCTTGTGTCTGTACCAGCCAAGTCATTGCCACAACCATTCCCCGAATATTAAACGGAACATATTGGGAATGAGGCCTGGACACCTATCTATTTATTCCGGGGGAAAAATACATTCGCGTGACTGAATGTACAGGAATGCATGCATGTTATGATGTTGATAAAACACTGTCTCAAAGCCAGAAAGGCTGGAATGGCTGCTGCTACCTCGCGTATATAATTCCCCACTTGAGGCTGTTAAAAGGAGCCCCAAAAATACCTCGGAATAAATAGGAAAGAAGGCAGGAAACCCGGGAAGTAACCAATGGGATCGGCTCCTCTGGGCTTTGATACCTTTGTATGGGACCGCTCGAGCAGGAGTAGAAATACAAAAGTTGGCAGCTTCCCTGGAATAGTTAGCCAACAATACTGCTGATGCGTTAACCGAACCCCAATCACAAGTAGCAGCCATAACGACTGAAATGATTGCCACCAGACTAACGACCCTTCAGAACAGGATGGCTCTGGATTATATTCGAGCAGAGAAGGCTGGTACCTGTGCAGTAATTGGAGAGGAATGTTGTACGTACATACCTGAGGTCTCCTCTAACATTACTTATATCTCCAAACATGTGCGAGACAAAATCGCCAAGATAAGGCAGGCTGGTAATTGGTACCAGAACGAAAAATGATGGGAATGGGGCAATTGGGGATTGACTGGTTGGGGAAGGTGGTTAGTCAATCTCGCTATCTATGGAATATTGATATTAGTGACTCTGGTAGTAGGGTGCAGTGTACTAAAATGGGTAATGAGCCGACTGATGACATCCCTTGGGGAAAGAACTCAAATAAATCATCAGATGCTTGTACAATCAGCAGGTGATATGCAACAAAGAGAAAGCCAAAGAATGCTTCTAGAGTTCAAGGGACGAACAACACAAAAGTAAAAGGTAAGATTGTGAACCTCATCGCCCAAAAGGCGTACGAGGGCAGACCGTGAGAAATGAATTAAAGGAGACTTAATAAGCCCAGAAACAACAGATATTAAAAAAGAAAAGGGAAGTGAAAAATTTAGTTTCTGCAGGCGATATAGAAATGTAGTTGCTGTGGCTGGTAATGGAATGTAGTTTCTATAGATGGGGGGTGTTGCGGGGGTGAGCGGAATTCGTACAACATGTAGCATACTTAAGGCTAAGACTTTAATAAATATAGAGGGTCTTTTAAAGAATTAATTTTAAAGAAATAGTTTGAAGCTGGGAAATAACTATGGAGTGTTGTAGCTGACAACAAAAGAAGCAGTAGGGGTATTTCACTTATCGTATGATAAGGAAACTGGACAAAAATAACAAGGAACAGAGAATGCAGACATACAATGACAGCCGGATAGCCAGATAAGAAAAACTGAAGAAAAACAAGTGAGGTAACCGACTTATGATAGGATGAAATTAGAAAAGGGAGTCGTGATTCAGAAACTTGAAAACTGAATAAAGAAAGTACACATGTTCTGTGACATACGCATTTCTGCTGGACTGCAGAGGCGTCCGGTACTTGTAAGACTGTAATGAATTGTTCTTGTTTCCAAGGCTTTGTCTCAGGCTGATTTATGAGTGAGTTCTGTTTCTCACGTTCTCTCCCTCCTTCTCTCTCTACCACCCTCTCTCTCCCCTCTATCTCTCTTCCCCTCTCTTTCCCACCCCTGTCTCTCTCCCCTCTCTCTCACCACGCGTTCTCACCCTGCGCTCTCACCCGCCCTCTCTCCCTCCGTCTCTCACCCTCTCTCTCACCCTCCCCTCTCTAGCCCTCCCCTCTCTCGTGCTCCCCTCTCTCTCGCCCTCCCTCTCTCCCGCCCTCCCCTCTCTCCCGCCCTCCCTCTCTCGCCGCCCTCCCTCTCTCACCGCTCTCTCTCTCTCGCCGCCCTCTCTCTCTCTCTCGCAGCCCTCTCTCTCTCACCGCTCTCACTCTCTCGACGCCCTCTCTCTCTCTCACCACCCTCTCTCTCTTTTGCCACCCTCTCTATCGTTCCTCCTCTCTCTATCGTTCCTTCTCTCTCTGTTACTCTCTCGCACCCCACTCTTTCTCTCTTGCTCCCTCACCCTCTCTTGCCCTCTCCCTCACTTACCACCTATTCTCTCTCTCTCTCTCTGTCCTCTCTCTCTTTCTGTTACTCTCTCCTCCCGATCTCTCTTGCCCCCTTCCTCTCTCTCTCTCTCTCTCGAGGTCTTGCCTCCTTTCTCGCTCTCACTTGCTCTGTCTGTCTCTATCTCTGTCTCTCTCTCTCCGTCTCTTTCTCTCTCTTTCCCCCTCCCTCGCCGCTCTCTCAGTCTCACTCTTTCTCTCGCCCACTCTCTCCCGACCCTCCCTCTCATTATCTCCACCCACGTCTTTCTCTCTCTCTCCCTTACCCTATCTGTCTCTTGTTCCCCCAACACCCCCCCCTCCCCCGCTCCTTCACTCTCTCTCCACCTTCTCTCACTCTCACTCCCGCTCCCTCAGTATCTCTCTCTTTCTCTGCCCACTTCCGTCCATTTCTCTTTGGCTCAATCTCTCTCCCTCCCTCTCTATCTGACACACTCTGTCTCGCTGGTTCTTCCCTCTCCCTCTGAACGAGAGACTGTGTGTGTGTGTGTTGGTGGTGAAGCTGCGTGTGGGATGGTGGGGCTGGAATGCGGGAGGTGGGAGGAACGGGAAAATGGAGTAGAGACGGAATTACGGGCGGGAGACAGAGCCGGCAGGAGAGTGAGTGAGGGGGAGAGGGAAGAGTTTAGAAAGTGGGGTTGAGGGTGTGTGTGAAAGAGAGAGGGGGACGAGGGAGATGTGGTGAGAAGGAGAGAGTGTGCAGAGATAGAGAGGGACATCAATAAGGAGAAAGGGTGGGGGGAGGAAATGGGGAGGCCAGGTTGGAGTGGTGGGGACAGAGGGAGTTGAACCCAGTTCCTGAGCTCAGGGTGCAGTGCCCTCCCCTTCCCTTAGGACCAGGACTTGGGGCTGAGTCTGTCTCTCCCAGGTCAGCGTCTCTAACACAAAGACACACAACAACATTGGTCACTCAGCTGCTCGGCACGCTTTAATCAACATTTTTCGTGTTTACAAATGGAAGTGATGGATACAGTCAGTGGGATGGTGTCTTTTCTCACTGGCCCATGAGTTGTGAGAAACATTGAAATGTGCCCTGTAACCCCTGAGGGATAAGGATGGACAAACCAGCGCTACCCTCAGTCTGTTACAATAGCGACAGGCTGCTCCATCACGGAAACACTGAACTGAAATGAGAAAATCCCGGATGGATTGATTAATGAGGAAATTTGATTGATGGATGGATCTGGGTGAAGGGATATTTCAGCACATTCTTCAGCTGCAGCCTAAACTTAGTCTGGGTCACGGCAAAAATCACGGTGTTTGTGCAGCAACTGAGGAGCTGCAGCATGAAGCCCAATTCCCGAACAAAGTAATCGAGATACACAGATCGATACCCAATCAAATACATCCGTCTCCATATAGAATAAATCGTTAACGTTGACCATAACAGGATGAAATTGGCCGAGATCAAAAACAGTAAAATTATGTTTTCTTTCGGTTTCTCATTTCAGTGTCAGACTGAGCGTCCCCATTGGTGTGAGCGCGGAGTCTCCTGCGGGCTCTGCTGGTCACTACAATGTGTCTGACGGTGAGAACATTGAGCAGCAGAATCAGGAGAAATGGGACACACGGGGTTAGAATGTGGTGGAGGAACTCGATTGTGACCCAGACACTGGAGAATAGAACAGCGTTTGTTACATCACAAAACCAGGGGGCGTTCCGCATCTGATACCGAGCCGTGAGCATAAAATACCAGAAAATGTTCTTTAAAAAGCTCAGCACAGTCACTGCTCCCAGAACCACAGCCGCCGTCTTCTCACTGCAATATTTACTTTTCAGCTTCTGGCAACAAATGGCCACAAACCGATCAAAGGTGAAAGTGACGGTGAACCAGACAGAGCAGTCAGCGGCTGCATAAAGCAGGACGGCGTGGATATTACACACGGGGACGGAGTCCCTCAGGAAATAAAATTGTTCCCGATAAACAATGGGAATGTGTCTCAGTATCAGGTCGAGGATAATGATCAGGAGATCAGCCGCAGCCATGGCCCCCAGGTAACGTCTGACACATGGAGACAATCCACAGTCTTTATAAAGCAGGACGGAGATGGTCACTACGTTAACTGTGAGGAAGGAAAACAAACCCATTATCCATCAGCCTGGAGGCAAAGGGACTCGTTTTATTGGGGACCCAGTGAGATTTTCAAATGTGCCCCTGTATTCAGGGATTTATTAAAATAATTCGAGCTGGAATAACAAATGGAAAGGTCAGAATTACTGACAAAAATGTGACATAAACCACACGAAACCCTCCCTCCCCAAACACACAGAGACACATCCATAAGGACAGATGGTTTCTAGGACATTCCCACACACTGGGTCACTCCAGAGCAGATACAGGTCACTCCTTCCCAATTCCTAATACGGAGGGATGAAACGTTGCTGTCCTGAAGGATTCTCTTCCAGTTTCCTGAAGACAAACGGAGTTTGGGAATTTCTGTATTTTGGTCTAAATTGTTGTCGACCCTGTGTCGTGGAGAAATGTAAACGCAGGGAAAACGTATTCAACCCTTTAACTGCCTGAGGGGCCTTCGGAACAGTGTCTCCTTCTTCCTGGAACGGGATCTCTTCCCTTGGGATCTTTTCGTTTGTTCAATTCACTGACGTCCGGCCGCTTACAAACAATGTCAGGGACAGAACGTTCCGTGGAATGTCAGTTATAGAATGTCGGGGATAGAATGTTCCGGGGAATGTCAGTTAAAGAATGTTGGGGACAGAACGTTCCGGGGAGTGTCAGTTATTTAATGTCGGGGACCGAACGTTCCGGCGAATGTCAGCTTTAGAATGTCGGGGACAGAATGTTCCGGGTAATTCCTTGACCTGTCCATGACCTTCCACCCATCCACCCCACCCTCCTCTCTGACTTATCATCTCTCCCCCACCTCCGTCTACCGATCACATTCCCAGCTCCCTTCCCTCCAGCCCCAGCCCCAACCCAACCCCAACCCCAGTCCTAGCCCTAGCCCCAGCCCCAGCCCCCTCACATTTATCTCTCAGTTCCCCAGCTCACAAGTCTCATTCCTGATGAAGGGTTTATGCCTGAAACGTTCATTCTCCTGTTCCTCGGATGCTGCCTGACCTGCTGTGCTTTTTCAGCACCACACTCCCAGTCAGGAAACAGTCCGACACCGTCATACTCACAGGATCACGCCTGATGGGTAATTTAGATTAGATTAGATTACGTACAGTGTGGAAACAGACCCTTTTGCCCAACAAGTCCACACCAATCCTCTGAAGAGCAACCCTCCGAGAACCATTCCCCTACAATTCACCCTTCACCTAATACCTCGGGCAATTTCCCATGGCCAATTCACCTAACCTGCACATGTTTGGACTGTGGGAGGAAACCGGAGCACCCGGAGGCGACCCACGCAGACACGGGGAGAATGTGCAAACTCCGCACAGTCAGTCACCTGAGGCGGGAATTGAACCCGGAACTCTGGCGCTGTGACGCAGCAGTGGTAACCACTGTGCCATCGTGCTCACCCAGAATGTTTCATGAAGCCCCATCCCCATCCCTGGTATATGGGTATATCCTGTCCCACCGGCACAGACCCACCAGTGGTGGGCACACCCTTGGATACAGTCAGGGAAGGAGTTACCCTGCAATTCCCCACCATTGATTCCAGAACCCAGGAAATCTCATGGTAACAGATCATGGTCTAAGAAATTGCCTGAGGATGGTTATCTCCTGCCCCTTCCCCCCATCCCTCCTCTCGGTGATAACTCAGTTCCCCTCAATGTTGGAAACAAATCAGAGGCAGCACTGAGGGAGACAACGACACAGACCGTCCTCTGGGTGTGGGACTTCAATGTCCATCACCAGGACTGTCTCCACAGGCCCACCACTGCCTGAGCAGGGACAGGCTTCAATACACAACAGCCAGGGGAAAAATTCTCATCAAACTCCTTGTCCCAGATGGATCTGTCCCTGACAGTATCTGTAGGAGCAGCCAGCACACAGTCGTGGTGGAGGGAAAGTCTCAGCCTCAAATAGGCATACTGAAGATTTGTGTGTTGCTGAAAAGCACAGCAGGTCGGGCAGCATCCGAGGAGCAGGAAAATCACCATTTCGGGCAGCAGACCTTCATCATGAATGAGGCTGAGAGCCTCCGGGATGGAGGGATAAATCATATTCGGCGTACTGCTCACTGTGTGATGTGGCTCTCCCTCCTGTGAAGTAGGACATACTTCTAAAGGACTGAGCACATGGAAACTGGCCATCCATGAGGCACTGTGGGCTAGTAACAGCTGCAGCATCAATGGCCTTCCCTCCATCATAAAGTCAGAAGTGGCCTATTCACTGATGGTTTCAAAATAAGAAGCAATTCACAACTGCACCGATACTGAAACAGACTATTGAGCCCATCAACAGTTTTAAACAGGAACAGAATGAGGCCATTCGGCCATTGGAGGCTGTTACTCAGCAACTGAAGCAGATCGTTTAATATATCCCACCTGTTACACAGGAAATGGAAGGGAACATTCGGCATTTCAAAGCTGCTACACAGGAATACGGGGCGTTGTGCAGACCACAGCAGTGCATTGATATATAAACCCAGACTAGATATCTGTCCAGAACGGGGAGCTGTGCAGAACACAGCAGTGCACTAATGTGCGAACCTGAAAGAAATATCCATCAGCACGGGGAGCTGCACACACTACACAATTATCTCCAAATCTCTACCAGTTAGTCTGACCAGCACAGCGACCTGTTCAGTAATCACCGTGATTTAATCGGTAAAACAGGAGCAGTTACCCTCCCAGCATGTAGGACTGTGTACACCACCCCAGTGCATTCCTCAGTAACACTGTGTTAGATCACTGCCCAGTGTGGGGAAACTTGCAGCCCATGCTGGAAGTGACTGGATGTGCAACTCCTATCCATTTACAGCTCCATATCTCCATTGTGCCATGACAAGGGGTTGCTGTGGGTGTGAACTTCACTGCCACAGAGAGATGGCGGGGGAATCAGTTTAAATATCCCCACATGGGAGGGGTTTGAGAAATAGAGAGAGATGGGGGAGACTGAGATACAGTGTCATGGAAGGATGTGTTCCCAGGTTTCAGAATGCTGAAATGTAGACACTTCGATAGCATCCTGTAACATGAGCCAATCTTCCCAGGAAAGATGTGAAAAAGGAATATTGGTGTAAGGTGAGATGATGGAGAGTTTTGGATGAGCATTTGTTCTACAGCTTTGTAAATAGGAGTGGTTTCACAGAACCTATGACTCATTGGCCAGATTCTAACAATAATTTGTCTCAGTTCCATTTTCATTGACTGCGACAGAGGGATTGTCTGCACGAGGCTGAGCTAGTTTTCCCCAGTGCTATCTTATCAAACTCAACTCGTTAACTACCCAGCCCACCCCATGGTGTCCCTCTCATTCAATACCAGCCCGATTCCCACACCCATCATGGTTGGAGGTATTTACCATCGCCCGGGTGCCCCTGGATATTCCGTGTCTCTGGCACTGGTCCCATCTTTAAAAGGCCAAGGGGCACAAGGTTGAGCTTTCTTAGTTTGGAACTGCCCTGCGCAGTTTACCCCGAGCATGGGGAATAAGGGGCAATTACACCACAGTTTGTCGACAGGGGCACAGAGGTCCTGGTGGATGGGCTAGTACAGAGGGGTACCATTCTCTTCCCAGAGGGTGCCACACCACCAGACCCACCGAGCATGGTCTGAGCTCCCCACCCAGCTCAGTGCAGTATCTGCGGTCTGCAGAAATGTCCAGCAATACAGGACAAGCATTAATGTCCTTCCCCGCTCTGTCAGGGTAAGGGCCACTGTATTCTCTCTGCTCAATCACACTCACTGTATATCTGTTATAGCACCGACCTCCAAACAAGGCTCCACCACTCCCACTGCTGCATGCAGCACCTTCCCTCACTCTCTCCGTCTCTGTCCCGGTCTCTCTGTCTCACTTACTCTCTCTCTGTCACCCCGTCCAATTTACCCCCCACGTTAATAACACTGCATGGATACAACACTGTCAACAAACTCCCTCACCATATGCCACTATCCCCAGCTACACCAGCACCATCAATAGGGCAACCCATCCCCACCCTACCTCCCTCCCTTGCTCCCAATCCAGGAGAAACAGCCTGGAATAGGACAGTAATCGCCAAGCCGGGTGTTGGAGTGCCCGATATCCGTTCCCTCACACCCCCTCCCCCTGCCATGTGGGGTGGACCCTCGTCCGAGTCGGAGAGGACCAGGACACCTCGTGTGGAGATTCTGAAACATCCACGTCCCACCGACCGAATAAGGAGCAATGTTCAGTGAAGGGCAATTCTCACTTTAAACCCACTGGCAGCTCCGTTTCCCGCCGGCACAACTTAGAAGCCGTGGCCCTGATGCCATCTCCCTTTTGTGTTGAGCTGGTACAAATGGAATCCCCACGGTCTCGGTGGGCAGGAGGGTGGGATCACAGTACATCGTCACCACCACCTCCCAGGAAGGGAGCATGGAGACTCCCTCCTACACCTCCTCCTGTAAACAGCTCAGATACTGAAACCAGTCTGTGATATTTACTGCTCTCCCCTTGTCCTGACATCTTCAATAATCTGCGCGTATATACACGCAGTGCTCTCTGTTCTTGCACTCGCTTTATAACGGCACAGCCTGTTTTAAATCGTCTTTCATTGTCTTTCCTACTATAGTGCATCACCTCAAACTGCTCTGCATTGATCCCCATCTGCCTTACACCTGAATACGACACCAACGTGTCACTGTCCTGTTAGAGTTCTACACTGGCCTCCATAGACTTTACAATTCTTCCAGGTTTGTTGCCATGTACAATCATTGAAATTGTCATCGTGTCACACTCCCCATGAAACAACTGAAATCCTGCCTCACTCACGAGTGTGAGCAAGTGAAATACTGATATATTCCACAGACGGAGCCCAATAATTAGATGTTGTTAATGGAGCAACAAAAGTCCTGATACAAACCAGACTGAGTGAATGAAATATTGACAAACCATAGAGCAATAGAAATCCGGATTGGCTCCAAGTATCTGTAATGACATCAGGGTATTCATGTAATGAAGTTGAAAGTGTGTACCGTACCTTTAAGATAGAGGGAAAGCTGTTCTGAACGGAGAGCTTACAAGTGCCTGTGTATATGACAGGATGGCAGACCCAGAGTGTCAAAGGCAACTGAAAATATGTCACATTTGGCTGTGAAATAGATCCCTCAGATGGTTGCTGTTTGGACAACAATTTGAATCAGTTTAAATAATACACCAGGATTCTAAAACAAAATCAAGTTTGAATTTATTGTTTTTCAAAAATCGAACCAATGAGATAATCCTATGTTATGGATATTACGAATGCAGGAATTTTGAAAATTGAGGACAGAGCAACACAGATTCAAGAGATTAGGAAACACTCTCTATCAAAGGTACCTTTTCCTATGAAACATATCCGCAGTAAAAAGAAAGAAGATGACCCAGGGAGATCTTCTCACAGAAGAAGAGACAAAAACTACAGCTGCTGTGTGGCTTTGAAATTAACATGATGAAATTTTACTAAGCATCTTATTGAAAGAGTATACTGTTATAGATTTGGAATTGGGGAATAAACGGTTAAGAGAAAGGGGGTCCCAGAGTTGTGAATAGTTGATGTAAAATGTTCACTTTCAGAGTTAAAAAAATAAATTGATGTTTTTATTTAAACAGTGGAAGTTGGGAGTTCTCTGTCACACATGTTTTAACAGTTTACGAGGTGAATTGAGCATTTCTTTACGTTTCATTTAAGTTACCAGATGAGCTCAATGCCGTGTCCTAACAATTGCTGTGTGTGTCTCTGTGTGGGGCAGGTGTGGCTGTCTCTGTAGTGCTTAAAGTGATGCAATGCTACCCTCTGCTGGTCTCCACACGCCACTGCACAGGCATTACCAGAGGGTGAAAACCAACAGGGATTCATTCAGAGTGGGTGAGGGAGAGGAGGGCTGCTCACAGCACCATCCAAACTGATGTCTTATCCATGTACTGATCTAAATGTCCTTTAAACGTTGTAACTGTCCCTGCTTTTACCACTTCATCTGGAAGTTCATTCCACGCAGATGCCAGCCTATGTGTAAAATAATTACCTCTCATGACTTCTGTAAATCTTTTTCCTTGCACCTTAAAATATCCCTCAGTTTGAAATCCAACTCGAGGGTAAAGACTTCAGCTTATCTGTACCCCTCATTATTTTATAAACCACCGTAAAGTTACCCCTAAATCCCATCCTCTCCAGTGAAAAATGTCCCACCCTACCCAGCCTCTCCTTTTAGCTCACTTCCTCCATTCTCAACAACGTCCAGGTTAATCTGTACTCAACCTTTCCAGCTTAATAATATCAAGGTCAATAATATCGAAGTGAAGAGTCAAGGTATTTTATGAGAGTAGGGGAGACCAAAACTAGAGAGCATAGTTTAAAGGTGAGAGGTGAAACATTTAAAAGTGAACTCAGGGGCAGCTTTTTCACCCAGAGGGTGGTGTACCTATGGAATGAGCGGGCAGGGTGACCAGACTGGACACAGTATTCCAGAAGATGTCTCACCAATGTCCTGTACAACCTCAACATGACGTCCCAATTCCGATACTCAAAGGTCTGACCGATGAAGACAAGTGTGTTAAACACCTTCTTAACCACACTATCTATTTGAGATGCAAATTTTAAAGAATTATACCTGACGGCCTAGGTCTCTGTTCTACAACACCGCCAAAGACCCTGCTTCTGAGGGTATTGGTCATGCTCTTGTTTGATTTACCAAATCCAATACCTCGCATTAATCCAAACTAAACTCCATC
The DNA here is from genome assembly GCF_037043375.1 of Chiloscyllium plagiosum. Taxonomy (NCBI): domain Eukaryota; kingdom Metazoa; phylum Chordata; class Chondrichthyes; order Orectolobiformes; family Hemiscylliidae; genus Chiloscyllium; species Chiloscyllium plagiosum. Next base: position 86,176,187 of record NW_028270176.1, read on the forward strand.
CGCCACTCCTCAGCCCAGTGTGTGATATTGCCACCCCCTCACCTTCCCCGTTTAATTTAAAAATTCCCTCCCCCTCTCCAGGATGCCTGCACACTCCGGGCTTGATTTTCACAAAACCCAGAGTTTGGTTTGCCTCGTGTGGTTAGGGGGAGGTGCGACAGATTGCAGACACAGTCAGTGGGGAGGAGAGGCTGGACAGTAATCATTTAATGCTTTCAGGAAGAGGACAATGACACATGAGAGTTGGGTAAAACCGATCTGTGTTTTGGAGCCAGAAATTATGCTCTTCCTTCGTCTCGAGTGTTCAGTAATAAATATCTATTCGAGACCCTTCTTTGGGGGATTTCTTTCCCTAATATTGCAGACTACAGATAATAGTAATTAAAGATGTTTATAGTTAATTGCGATAGCACAGCACGTGCACTCAACATCCTACAGTTGAGACAAATATCTTGCATTTGTTTAACAATACAAAGTGTTTTTTGTGTAGCTCAGTAATGGTAACCTGATTATAATAAATCCACACCGAGCTGAAAGCTGGCACTTACAATATGACCCAAAATCTGGGAATGGTAGTGTAGTGGGTAGTGTCCCTGCCTCTCAGTCAGAGCTCTGTATTTGATTCCAATTCCTGAATGTATGCAGTAGTGTTCCTAGCTCTGGACTAGAAGGCCTGGATTCAACTCCTGCCTGTTGCAGAGGTATGTCACAGCATGTCAGAACAGGCTGATGAGCAAACACACAGGAGAATACTGTTACAGCTCTATGGGTATTGCTGAGTGATGCTAGTGTCCCTACCTCCGGGCAAAAAGGTCTGGGTGTATATCTCAGAGAGGTGTCTCATGATACATCTGAACAAACTGATTAAAACGGATTTAGAATAGTGATTTGATGGAGAAAGAAGAGGTGTCAGTATTGCATTTCAGAATTTAGGCCCAGAATGATTTGAAACGCAGCCATTCGTGTTGATTGGGGTCACATTTCGCAGCAGTAAAGATTTATAAAATCAGAATGGTCACGGGTAGGGTGAGTAGTCAGGGTTTTTCCCCAGGTTAGGGGCGTCCAAAATTAGAGGGCATTGGTTGAGAGTGAGAGAGGAAAGTTTTTGATGAGGCCTGAAGGGCACCTTTTCATGCACAGGATGGTGTGCATATGGAATGAGCTGCCAGAGGAAGTGGTGGAGGCTGGTACAAATACAGCAAGTAAAAGGCATCTGGATGCTAACAGACCTGCCGAGCCTTTCCATCAATTTCTGCATTTGTAAAAAAATATATTCGTTTTAACACAGGTATTCTGAATACATTAAATATTTTATTTTTTTAATGACGCAGGGCCATGTAAACATATTTCAAATCGGCCGAGACCATTTTCTGCTAAGGGTATGGCTCTGTGCATGACAGCAGCAATGATGCACCTATATGGAGCAGGGAGTGTCATGGAGACATAGTTTAGACAATGTACAAGGAGACCTCACATGTTCCACTTTGGGAGAGGAAAACATTATTGTGTGTTTCAGCTCAGGGAGGGAGAAAATGTAATCTGCTGAGAAGGAACGGCCTATTGCACTCTCTCTCCTTCAATGTTCCTCATCACATCAATATGTGCGAGCTAAAAAAATCTCTACAGTCATCGTTACCATTCTTATTTTTATAGAATCCCTGCAGTGTTGAAGAAGGCCCTTCAGCCCAACAAGTCCATACCAACTTTCCCAACCCATTCCCCTATATTTAACCCAGTCTAATTCCCCTAACCTAGAAATCCCTGGACACTAGAGACAATTTAGCATGACCAATCCACCGAAACTACACAGTTTGTCGTAGGAAACTGGATCAAAAATTAGAAGCTCACACAGAAAAGTGGAGCACGTGCAAACTCCACACAGGCAGTCACCCAAGGCTGGAATCCAACCCAAGTCCCTGGTGCTGTGAGGCAGAAGTTTTAACCAGAGTACTACCCTTCGCGTGATCCCTGACCAGAATTCACTGCAATCTACTCACTGCCTAAAGCAAAGGGAATTCAGCCAAATCCAAATCTGCCGGGGTGAAATCACATTGCTAGCAGCTGTATGAGTACAATATCTTCAGAAGCAGAATAACGTTTTGGACAATCTCGCAATTTTTCCTTCTGTCATGAGTTCCAATAATATCCGGACAAAGTTCTTTCAAGTTAAAATTGCAGTGTGTGTGTGTGTGTGTGTGTGTGTGTGTGTGTGTGTGTGTGTGTGTGTGTGTGTGTGTGTGTGTGTGTGTGTGTGTGTGTGTGTGTGTGTGTGTGTGTGTGTGTGTGTGTGTATGTGTGTGTGTGTGTGTGTGTGTGTGTGTGTGTGTGTGTGTGTGTGTGTGTTTGTGACTGCTTTTAGAAACGGAAATATTGATTATATATTTGAAATACTCAAACAGTTTGCCATTCATCTTTCCACCATAGTTTGAGTAACATTGCTCTGGTTCATAAACGTGCTGTTTTAGCAGATTAAAGAAACTAGCCTGACTTGTTCCTAAAACTGACCCTGACCCAGTCTGAGACCAATATCATCGGCCATATCACAAACCTGGTTAAAGTTAACATTTGTTGTGAGCAGTGGAGGAGTGGGACTAGAAAAGGAAACAGTGACCTAAAAAGCCGGGGAACTATAGACTGCTGAGCCTGATGTCAGTGGTGGGTAAGTTGTTGGAGGAGATTCTGAGGGATAGCATTTACATACATTTGGGAAGGTAAGGGCTGATCGGGGTAGACAACGTGGCTTTCTGCATGGGAAATCATGTCTCATTAATTTGGTTAAGTTTTTTGAAGAGATGACAAAGATTGATGAAGGCAGTTTGGTAGACATTGTCTGTATGGACTTCAGCAAGGTGTTCATTTAAAGAACAAAGAGCAACGAAAATTTACAGCCCAGGAACAGGCCCTTCGCCCTCCAAACCTGAGCCGATCCAAATGTACTGTCTAAACCTGTCGGTCAATTCCTAAGTATCTGAATCCCGCTGCTCCCCACCTACTCATGCATCTGTCCAGATGCATCTTAAATTAATCTACCGTGCTTGCCTCTACCACCTCTGCTGGCAACGCATTCCAAACGCTCACCACCCTCTGTGTGAAGTACTTACCGCGTGTATCCCCCTTAAACATTTCACGTCTCACTTCGAAAGCACAACATTCCGTTATTGGATCCTTCACCCTGGGAAAAAGCTCGTCTCTAACCACCCTGGCTATACCCTTCATGATTTTGCAAACCTCAATCAGGTCACCCCTCAATCTCCTCTTTTTCTCTTGAAAATAAACCTAACCTACTCAGCCTCTCTTCATAGCTAGTATTTCATTCCGATTGGTAGACAGATTAGTAAGTTTCAGTCACATGGGATACCGAAGAAGCTAGTCATAATTGGCTTGAAGGAGAGGGATATTTTTCAGACTGGAGGCTTGTGAGCAGCAGTGTGCTGTAAGAATCAGTGCTGAGTTCACTGCATTTCATCATTTATGTAAATGATTTAGGTGTGAATATTGGGGTCATAGTTAGTAAGGTTACAGATTACATCAGAAAGGTGGTGTAGAAGAGTATCTCAGAGTACAATGAGACCACAATTAGATGGGACATAGAAGCAAGGAGTGACAGATGAAGTTTAATTTAGATAAATACGGGGTTTTGAATTTTGGGAACGCAAACCAGGGCAGAAATTATACACTTAATGGTAAGGTCCTGGGGCGTGTTGTGGAGCAAAGGGACGTAGGGCTGCTGGTACATTGTTCCTTGAAAGTGGAGTCGCAGGTCGACAGAGTGGGACAGACTACATTTGGCACATTTGCCTTAATCAGTCAGAGCATTGTGTATCGTAGTTGTGGTGGAATGTTGCATCTGTACAGGATGTTGGTGAGGCCACTTTAAGAATACAGCGTACAACTCGTTTTTCTGCAGAAATGACTTACACACAGATGTACCAGGACTGGAAGTTTGAGCTTTAGGGAGAGGTTGATTAAATTGAGGTGTTTCCCCCTGGAGTGTCAGAGGTGGAGGGGTGACATTATAGGGGTTGATAAAACCATCAGGGACATGGATATTCTGAACAGCCATGTTCTGCTCCCGAGGATAGGGGAGTCCAGAACAAGAGGGCAGACGCTGAAGGCGAGAGGGCGAATGATTTAGAAGGGAGCAGAAGATAAATGTTTCACGCAGAGAGTGGTGTGTGTAGAGAAATTGCTGTCAGAGGAAGTGCTGAAGGTGGTTACAATCGCACATTTAAAAAGTATCTGAAAGAGGAGGGATATTGGCCAAATGCTGGCAAATGGGACTGGATCAGGTTTGATATCTGATCGGAATGAACAGATTGGACTAACGGGTCTGCTTTCGTTCTGCATGACACTCTGGTTCTATAAGAGGGATGATGAAAAATTGTGAAAGGACCTTTCAAGTGGGAATTCTCTTCACTGGAAGTTTATCGTGCCTCGATGTTCACATTGATTGAAAGCTGCATTAGTTAAATATTTGACAGAGAAGTGAGTCATGCATAATGGGATGCAGACAGAAAAGTGGAGCTGAGACCCCAACCTGATCAGCCACAATCTTAGTGCTTTGTGGAGAAGGCTCAAAGTATCTCATGACCCACTCCAGCTCCTCAGTCCCATGTTTCTGTGTTCCATTCAGCCGCCTAAACCTGCTAGACAGGAACAGTTGGAGGCCAACTACTCATATAACCTGGTGCACAGAAACAGAGGAGACCATTCAGCCTCTCAAGACTGTCACGCAAGCTTTGAAGTCATTTGGGAAATGTTATTGGAAAATCCAGGCACGGGTGTGAAAGAGGCCCCTCATTTCTCTTTACAGAGCTTCCCCTCTCTGCAACTTATGCTTCATTTGTTGGTCATATTGTAGACCCAGATTCACTGTGAATACAGCCACCCAGAGATGGCTCACAAAATCATCTGTTTTTCCTGACTGCAATATTCAATAACATAATATTCATGAAAATAGCACTCACTAACTTTCCAATAACAGAATGTGAGAACATCAGAAATAGGAACAGGTCGTTCACTCCCCAAGCCTGCCTTGCCCTTCACTTAAATCATGACTGATCTGCTCTTGGTCTCAAATCCTCTTTCACACCCAATTCTTCGTTGCCCTCAACTCTCTGACAGGTCAATATCCATCGACCTCCTCTTCAAATAATTTCTAGCTCCCCAAACACTCTTGAGAAGAGAAATCTTCACATTCAATACCACCTGTTTGAAGAAAACACTTGCCGCTCCTATATCATGGCTTATTGATATGAACAAAAGAGATTGGCTCAAAGGTTCAGGTAAAAATGACTGGCCCTGATATCAAGGCAGTGGTTGCCTGCTGTTGACATCAAGGAGCTGAAAAAATGGGCATCAGAGTAAAATCTCCAGTGTTTGGAGTCAAACATGGCACAAAGGAAGATGTTCATCATCTCAGTCCTGGGTAGCTTCCTCTTCACAAACATCTTCAGCTGCTTCATCAATGTCTCCCTGCCCCCACCCTCCACACCATAAGATCAGAAGTTGGGATGGTCACCAAAGATTCCACAATGTTCAGAACGTTTTGTCCCCCGTCAGCTCCAGAACTGGTCTGTGTCCATGTGCAGCAAGACCTAGACTCTATTGAGGCTTGTGCTGTTAAAGTATCAGTAACATTCATGTAACAGCACTGCCTGACACTTCACATTGCCACAGTAAAATAAGAGTTCATTCAGCACCTAACGCTGGTTTTACAGGAATATGAGGAATCCATTCAGCCCATTGACATTATTGGAGATGAACAGGGATAGCCCATTCAGTGCCTCCAGCCTATTACTCAGGAAGAGAAGGAGTCTATTGTGATGGACCAAACCAGAGCCCCTCGAAAATATTTGAAGGAAGTAGTCTCGACTCTAATGTTTTCTAATTTTAAAGGAAATGTAAAGTGCCTGTTCCAGATCCAATGTGACAGGTCAGACTACTCGGTGTGAAGCAAAACACCATCTACTTAAACACGAAAGATGAAATAAAACCAAAGAAAGAGGAACTTAGAATGTAATTCTATTGGACAACTTTACAGAATAATAGATCTAGGAACTATCACTAATGAACTGTTCCAATATAGGTAAATCCCATCAACATAGCCCTTGGCTAAAAGAAATATTCAGACACACATTGTCACAAACATTTCTCCAATCCAGGAATTAAAAACAGCATCAAGAGAAATTTCAGTGAGGGTAGCAGCCAGAAGACATTCACCGAAGCTTTCAACTCTGTGGAGACCCCAATAGCTTCTGATTTTACTGAGAAACCAGAACCCAGAGATCCTAATCTGTGAGAGCTGGCCACATCCATTCAGTCTGCATTAAAATAAACACAAGGCCTTCCTATCTGTTACTCAAGTGGTCTTAACTAGCCAGCTTAGTAATGAGCGCTCAATCTCTCTCTTAAAAGAAACCAGGACAAAATAACCTCTTAAAGCTGCAGCATCGTCACACTAGTCAGTACAATGAGCTGTCACATAGGAACCGGGGTAGCCAGTCGGGCCCTAGGCCCTGTCCAATCAGAAGAGGAAGAAGCCATTCAGTCTGTTGAGTCACTTATGCAGGAACAGTAGGAGGCCATTCCCACCTCAATGCACTTACACGGGGGCAGAATGAGGTAATTTATGCTGATACCGGATGAATGTCTTATGCCCGAATCGTCGATTCTGCTGCTTCTCGGATGCTGCCTGACTTGCTATGCTTTTCCAGTAATAGACGCTCTACTCTGATCTCCAGCATCGGCAGTCCTCACTGTCTCCTAATTGATGCTCTAACATGATGAACAAGTGGAGCAGAGGCTGCACAGACAGACTGCTCCACATTGTTCCTCTTGGCTTCTTTGCTTAAGACACACGTGGACTTTAATGTAGTTTTCTAGTGGTGAGCAGAAACGCCATATGTCTTGTGTGGAGTCTCAAGAAGGCATCTTTCATCTCTGAGAAGACAGCCTACTGTTCTCTATATAGGGCGGAAGCTAGTTGGAATGGCTGTTTCCGATGGAAGGGATTGTGGCTGCTCTTGGGGATTGTGAGCAACCTGATGTTCATTACGGATTCATACGTCGCTTGCACAATAACGTGGAGCGAATCAATTAAGGCATATAAGGTATCAGGAAAGCCACATTAGACTGATTAATGGACTCTCTAAGTTCAAATAATGCTGATCTTGCTCATTTTGATCTTGTTCAGTTCATGTCCTGTTCAGTATAACCTGTATGCCTTACTCTGTCCAAGCCTATTTCCACCCTACGATCTATCTGACCATCCCTACTATGATCTTCCTCCACTGCTCTTAAATAAAGTGTTTCCCTGTACTGAGGTACACGTGACAATAAATCAAACCAATCAATCCTGGGTAAAGTATGGAATTTCTCTCCCTGTCAACGTCTGTTTTGGAAATAAAAGATCACAGCCACTCCTCAATGTTTCAGCATCACCATTTCTTCGTCTCTCACAGCTCTACAGATTAAACACTCTGCTTATTCACTCCATCCGCATGTTACCATTACCCGTGTCTGTGGTAAGGAGATAATTCCTTACAAAAGAGATCAAATCTGTACAGAGTGCCCCAAATGCTCTCTCAGCAAGGCTTGACAACAGCAGGAAGGTAGCTTTACTTATGTACTCGAATCATGTTACAATGAAGGACAGCATACCATTGACTGCACCCATTACTTAGTCATAGTCATAGAGATGTACAGCATGGAAACAGACCCTTCTGTCTAACCCGTCCATGCCGACCAGATATCCCAACCCAATCTAGTCCCACCTGCCAGCACCCGGCCCATATCCCTCCAAACCCTTTCCTATTCATATACCCATCCAAATGACTCTTAAATGTTGCAAATGTACCAGCCTCCACCACTTCCGTGGCAGCTCATTCCATACACGTACCACCCTCTGCATGAAAAAGTTGCCCCTTAGGTTTCTTTTATATCTTTCCCCTATCACCCTAAACCTATGCCCTCTTGTTCTGGACTCCCCGACCCGAGGGAAAAGACTTTGCCTTTTTATCCTATCCATGCTTCTCATAAGGTCACCCCTCAGCCTCCGACGCTCTCAGGGAAAACAGCCCCAGCCTGTTCAGCCTCTACCTGTAGCTCACATTCTCCAACCCTGGCAGCATCCTTGTAAATCTTTTCTGAACCCTTTCAAGTTTCACAACATCTTTCCGATAGGAAGGAGACCAGAACTGCACGCAATATTCCAAAAGTGGCCTAACTAGTGTTCTGTACAGTCCGCAACATGACCTCCCAACTCCTGTATTCAATACTCTGACCAATAAAGGAAAGCATACCAAATGCCTTATTCACTATTCTATCTACCTGCGACTCCACTTTCAAGGAGCTATGAACCTGCACTCCAAGGTCTCTTTCTTCATCAACACTCCCTGTTGATTCAGACCGGTAGGTATAGACTTGTGAGTCGAAGATCATGCTTCCCAAATTTGTTAGAGTTCTTTGAAGAAGTGACCAAGAACGTTGACGGGTGCAGAGCGGTAAACGTAGTCTCTATGGATTTCAGGAAGGCCTTTCATAAGGTACCACAACGCAGGCTGCACTGGCAGGTTACATCACGTGGAATGCTGAGGAAACTGGCCAGTTGAATACATCATTGGCTTGATGGTAGGAAGCAGAGTGTTTTGTGGAAGGATGCTTGTCAGCTTGGTGGCTGGGTCCATAGCTGTTTGCTATCTATGATTTGGTTGAGAATGTACAAGGCATGTACGTTTACAGGTGACATTAAAATAAGTGGCAGCGTGATCAATGAGGAAGGTTATCAGAAATTGCAGCAGGACCTTAATCAGGCGGGGAAGGGGGTCGAGAAATGGCAAATGGAGTTTAATATAGATGTGTGAGGTCTTGCATTTTGAAAACTCAAATCAAGGTAGGAGTTTCATGGTGAATGGGAGTGCCCTACGGGGTGTAGTGGGCAGAGAGACCTTGGCGTTCAGGTGCACGGTTCCCTGAGAGCGGAGTCACAAGCAGACAGGGCAGTGCAAAAGGCATTTGCCACACTGGCCTTCAACAGGCAGGACATTGCGTAGAGTAGTTGGGGATTTTTGTTGCAGTTACACAGGACTTTGGTAAGGTCACACTTGGAGTATTGTGTTCAGTTTTGTCACATTTGTTATAGGGAGGATGTTATTAAATTAGAAAGAGTGCAGTAGAAATTTACAAGGACGTTGCCAGAACTCAATGGTCTGAGAGAGAGGGAGAGGTTGGACAAGCTAGGACCTTTTCCTTACAGTGTAGGAAACTGAGGGGGGACCTTATTGAGCTGTATAAGATCATGAGGGGTATGGATAGGGTCAATGCTCTCAGTCTTTTTCCACGGTTTAGAGAATCGAGGACGAGGGGGGATCAGTTTAATATTAAAGGGGAAGGAATAAAAGGGAACCTGAGGGGCCACTTCTTTACACAGAGGCTGGTACATGGACGAGCTTCCAGTAGATGTGGTTGAGGGGGGTTCATTAACAACATTTCAAAATAATTTGAATAAATATGTGGATAGGAAAGGACTAGAAGGATGTGGGCCAACTGCAGGGAAATGGGGTTAGCGTGGATGGACATTTACAAGTTGGAGTCGAACCACTCTGTTAATCAAATTAACACACCCAGAAAAGATCGCCTCACCTCATAATCTGTTAAAATATGAGTGACACAGATCTCCTACCTTCCACTATTAGGAAAAATTAACAAGTTTATTTCTTAACATTAATAGTGAACACTAAACAACAACCATTCCCAAATACAAGCCCCTCTTTTCTTAACTATTTACTATCTGACTCCAACTCTATAAAATTATGCTGTTCCAACAACCCACATATTAAACATTAGAATCTCAAGAGCACACAGTCTCAATCTTCCCCGCTGTGTTCACTCTTCCAGCTACTGATCTCCCTGGGTCATTTTTTTTTACTGCAAGTAGGTTTGAAATAAACATGCATCGTTGACAGAAGTGTTTCAGATGACCAGTTAGCACTCCTGCTGTTGGATGGCAGTGGCTGTCCGCCGAGTATTCAAAATACTGGGTTCATATACTTGCCATGTTACAATAAGTTTCATACTTTCCAGTTGTCCAAACACTAATATCGATTTCCGTTTGCTTTTGGTATGCTAATCGTTATTTAAACTCTTTGGTTGTATTTGAATTGTTGTCAAAACAGCAACCAAAATTCAGGAATTCATTTCCCAGCTAATGGTGACATTTGGAACAGTCTGACCTTTCGCTAGCATCTGTGGCTGTAGTTTCTATTCAGCAAAACCCGTTCTGTCTTCAAGTGACCAGACACGCTTTCGGCTTCATAAAACCTCCCTCCTTCAGAAATAAAAGGAACCATCAGATTGAAAATATGGCTTCATTTCTTTTCCCTTAATTCTTAATCCCATTATTATGAAGTTCAAAAGTATTAATCTCAGTTATACCATCCATATTAATTCTGCACACGTATATAACACTGGAATAAGTCAAATTTTATCTACACATTTTCCTTTAACTCCGTGATAACACATCTCCTATCACATTTATACGACGCACAGAATGTACATGTTGTAAGTTTAATGTCTGTAACATAAGACCCAATGAAATAGACTCATATTCTGGTCTTTAAATATTCCAAAAAAATGCGAGAGGTTTGTCGTTGTTGTCCACATCCGTCTCCGACAATTTGTTTGTCATATAAACATTAAAATATTGTCAGGGCAGTACGAAACTTAAACTAGTATAAAACTCAATCTTTCTTGTTCAATAATGGCGATTTTGCATTTTCTTTGGTGGATATTGAGTTTTTTCAACACGTAGCCAATTGGCCATTCAATTCCATCATCATCTTTCTGTATCAGTACATTTCCGACCCCTATATACCTCGCATCAAACACAATTTTCAAAGGGTTTCAAATTATTTGGTGCAGTTAAAACTGGCGCGGTAATTAATCCTGCTTTAAAATTCTCAAATGCCTCCCTGCATTGTTCTGTCCACCACAATTCTGTGTTCTCGTTAGTAAATCCATCAGGGGTGCCAATACGCTGCTGAAGTTTGGAACAATGTTCCGATAGAGTCCACTCAGTTCCAAATATCGAACCACCTCATTCTTCGAGGATGGCTTTGGAAATTCCTTGTGTTCCATGGGGTCAACCTTCCATGGCCAATGTAATGTCCCAGGAATGGCCCCTCTGCCTTCGTGAATTCTGTTTTCTTACATTTATTACCAAGTTTGCTTCTTGTAATCGTTCAACATACTCTGCCAAAAGTAACATTGAGCTTTCAATCACTTGCTAAAGATCACTACATCATACAGATAAACTGCACAATTTGTTCATCTGACCATAACTCTGTTCCAGATATTAAATGTGTCTGGAGCATTATTCATTGACATGACATACTCTAATTCTTTTTGTCATATCCAGTATCTTTACTAGATAGTTTAACTGACTCAACATCTTTTTAATTTGAAAGGGGCCACTAAACCTGGCTTTGAAGGGATTTCCTACCACTGGTGGCAATACTAATACGTCATCCCCACAGGAAATCGTTAAAGTTTCAGAGTTTATATCTGCCACCTGCTTCATTCTATATTGTGCCCTCTTCAGGTGCTTTTTAGCTAACTAACCTACTCCATCTAAACTCTCCCTCACCTCAGACACATAATCCAGGTGTGAGATTTCCGACTTCGGTCCTGTCAGTTTATATTTAATTAATTTCAAAGGACCTCTCACTTCATGTACCAATATTAACTCAAAGGAAGTAAAGCGAGTAGATTTATTTGGGGCATCGCTTATGGCAAACAATATGATGAAACGCCTTTATTCCAATCATTCGTGTAATTCTGACCATACGCTGTTAATATTGTCTTCAGTGTCTAATGCCAACGTTCCAAGGTTCCTTGTAATTTGGTATGGGACGCACTTGATTTAAACTGCTGTATGCTGACGCTATCCATGACTACCTTAAACAGTTGAGTGGTAAAATGAGACCCTTGGTCTGACTGAATCACACTGCGTAGCCCACAGTGAGTAAAGAAAGCTACCAACACCTACACCTCCCTTTTTGCCTTAACACTCCATCATGGAATTATCCTTGGAAATCTGGTAGACACATCCAATATGGTCAGCAGATATTGGTTTCCACTTTTATTTTAGAAAGGGGAGCTCCACAATTAATCATAACTCACGTGAAGGGTTCTTCGAATACAGGAATCGCCAACAAAGGCTGGTTTTAATAGTGCCTGTGGCGTACCTAACATTTGACATGCACAACAAAAATTAACCACGTCCGTGGTTAATGCTTCTGTACCTTAGCTGAGTCTGTACACCTCGGTGACCGCCTGCAATTAGTTTATGTGCTACCCGTAACACAATCTGGTGCACCTCAGTCCATTTACCTTCTGCACTAATCTGTAGTGGTCTCCATTTAAATTTTAGGATTTTATCTTAAATAACGTTCGACAATATATTCTAATTCCTTTTGTGTGTGTGTGTGCGTGTATGGGTGTCTGTGTGTGTACAATATATACAAATTTCCTGCATCGTTACATCAAACAGGGTGTGAGTTCACTGAACGTCAACCCCTTTGTTTTTTTCTTTCGTTTTTCATTCCTACTGTAACTTATCACAGTGGGATCTTGTTACTACACAGTCTGGAAAAATCCCTGGGTATTTTTATTTTAATTCCCCAGTTCCCTAGTCTTCCTTTGACTTCTCCACCACAAGGGCTACCTCTCCCACCTTGGATCCTGCTAAATCATTCCCAACAACAAACTGTATTCCTGGAACGGATACCCTGTCACTCACTCACCCTGTTACTTCCCCAATCTAGATTTGGCACTCCAACCTGATGTTACACAAGGGAATGCTTAGTTTCTGCCCCCATTCCACGAGTTATCATTCTTTTGAGTAACATGTCAGAAAGAGTGAAAATACTTCCATCTCTTACTATTAGAGGTCGAGGGAAAGTGAGGACTGCAGATGCTGGAGATCTGAGTTGGAAAGTGTGGGGCTGGGAAAGCACAGCAGTTTGGCAGCATCCAAGGGGCAGGCGAGTTGACGTTTCAAGCATAAATCCTTCATCAGGAAAGTGGGGTTAAATGAGGGGGACGTGGGTTGAAAATTAAATAGGAGAGTGGAGGTGGAGCTGGATGGAAGCGAGCTTGGAAGGCGATAGGTAGATGCAGGTGGGCGGTGATGGTGATAGGTCAGAGAGGAGGGTGAAGTGGATAGGTGGTAGGACAGCTGGAACCCTCAAACTATACAGCATCAACATCAACTTCACCAATTTCCACATCTCTCCTCCTCAACCTCATCACAGATCCAACCATTCAAATTAGCACTGCCCTCTTGAACTGTCTTAATTTCCATCTTCCTTCCCACCTACCCAATCCACCCTCCCCTCCGATATATCACTATCACTCCCACCTATATCTTCTTATCGCCTTCCCAGTGACACTCTCACCAGCCCAGCTCCTACCCTCCTATTTATCTTTCAGCCCCCTTGTCCCCCCGCCACATTCCTGACGATAGGTTTATGCCTGATATGTCCATTGTCCTGCTGTTTGGATGCTGCCTGATCTGTTGTGCTTTTCTGGCGCCTCACTTCTCAACTATTAGAGACTGAGCAGATCCCGTAACTCACAAATTTATAAATTCTTGTCCTCCTTCCCCCACCCCGTTTTTCTCGTTGTAAAGTTTATCCACAGAGGCGAATTCTTTATGGAGAACAGACACTGATTCCATACCTAACCACAATCTCGGCTGTGCATTCCCCTGCAGCTCCTCAGCTCCACTTGGAGTCTCCTTTTACAGCTTCACAAATGCCACTGGCTTAACTTCTTTTACGTCATCTTTTCCCAAAGTGTGTTCCTTCAATGCCCTGCACGGTGTGTCCCAGATTACTGAAGTGAAAACACCTTCTTAAACCATCGGCACTGTAATGTTATGTGTTCCACTCCCTTATAGTGAGAACACGTGAGGCCTTTCACCTCCTTTCAACCCCCTTGGGCTTTTTTTTTCACCTGTGGTAAACTACTGTCAATGTGCTCTACTGTTCACTTTGTAGTGTAGGATCTCACCTTCTCCCAATTTCTATCGCTCACAGGATGAAAATCTTCCCAGAAGCTAAATTTCATCTCATGCACCAATGCATATTTATCTTCCATTTCTGCCGTGCTTCTCATTTCTTGAACTTTCTGTTCATTCATATAAATTCTTACCATCTCTGGAAGTGAGTCTTTAAACTCCTCCAGCAGAATAATCTCCCTTCGGGCCTCACAGATCTTGTCCATTTTTAAGGCCTGCACCCATTTCTCAAAATATCTGTGGTTACTTCTTTCAAACTCAACATCAGTCTGATCTGGTTCCGTCTCTATATTTCTGAACAGCTGTCCATATGCTTCTAGTACCAATCCATAAGCACTCTAAATAGCCTGTTTGATTTCTGCATAGTCTCTTGCTCCCTCATGTAACAGCACTGCACATATCTTTCAAGCTATGCCCAACAGCTTAGCCTGAACTCGCAGTGAACAAGTTCACTGGACACGCCATCTGCCAAGCCAATTTTGCAAATATAATAAAAAAGATTTTGACATTTTCCTCACCGAAATATGGCAATATATTAACATAGTTGTATACATCCCTACGTTCTCCCTTCATCCTGCTAATTTAACTTTTTTACCTAATTCCAAACTTCTGAATTTCAAACTCTCCCTCTCTTTTCCTCTCTTTCTCTTTCCGTCTTTCTTTATCTGCTAACTTCTGTTGCAATTTAAGTTTTTATAACTCGCCTGCAGTTGCCTCTTCCTCTGATACACCAAAGTGCTTGACCATCTCCATTATAATTCCAGCTTTCCTTTTGTTCCTGGTGAAGCTCATTTCTAATCTACTTGTTAATTCTAATTCTACTTCTTTTGTCTTTCTACGCCTCCTTGGCAAATTTGGGAATCATCTTCAAACCCCAGAACCTCTTTAGTAATGTTAAACGCCATTTCTTTTCATTTAACTAGAAGGGCTTATGCCCGAAACGTCGATTCTCCTGTTCCCTGGATGCTGCCTGACCTGCTGCGCTTTTCCAGCAACACATTTCCAACAAGGAAACAAAACTAAATGCATTTATCACCTTTTTTATTTGAAGGCCTAGGTCACTAACTGCCAAGTGATGGAATTTGTTGGGTCCTTTTGTACCCCAAATCTGTTCAAATCCCAGACAACGAGCCGTCAAACGTTATGATGTCAATGTCGAACCCCTCTGTTAATTAAAACCACACACCAAGAAAAGCTCACCTCGCCTCGTACTCTGATAAAACATGAGTGACAAAGTAGTCCCAAATTCCACTATTAAAAGAAAAATAACAATTTATAAGTATGTAGGTTAACTCGATGAGCTGGAAGGTTTGTTTTCAGATGTTTCGTCACCATGACTAGGTAACATCAACAGTAAGAGTCTCCAGTGATACACTGGTGGTAAGTTCCACCTCTCCATTTATAGGTTTTGGTTTCTTAAGTTGGGTGATGTCAATTCCAGTTCTTTTTTTCAAGGGAAGGTAGATAGGATCTAAAATGATGTGTTTAGTAATGTACTTCTGGTTAGCAGGCCATGCCTCGCAGAACTTTCGTGTGTGTCTTTGTTTTGCGTGTCCGAGGATGTGTGTATAGTCCCAGTCAAAGTGGTGTCCTTCTTTGTCTGTATGTACGGAAACTAGTGATAGTGGGTCATGTCTTTTGGCGAGAAAGTGAGGTCTGCAGATGCTCGAGATCAGCGATGGAAATGTGTTGCTGGAAAAGCGCAGCAGGTCAGGCAGCATCTAGGGAACAGGAGAATCGACGTTTCGGGCATTAGCCCTTCTTCAGGGCTTCCTGAAGAAGGGCTAATGCCCGAAACGTCGATTCTCCTGTTCCCTAGATGCTGCCTGACCTGCTGCGCTTTTCCAGCAACACATTTCCATGTCTTTTGGTGGCCAGTTGGTGTTCATGTATCCAGGTAACACGACAACAGGACAGATTGAAATGGAGGAAAAATGGTTTTATGCACACTGTTTAATCAGTGTGTGTTCAGACAAGGAAGATTGTTCATATGTGTACAACACATTCTGAATGAACAACGGAGACACAGTTAACGAAAAATGGTGTACATGATGTATAACATTTATAAAGCATTAACACATTATGTGGTCCTCATCTGAAGTGATATGTTCCCCTTCTCTCAACGTTCCCCATTATCTGGGATTCCCTACTCTTGTCTCTCATTCTTTTCAGAATGTGTGTTATAAATCTTGGTTCTGGTGTCCCAACTTATTTCAGTTAATCCCCTTTCTACCAGGAATTAAATATATTGGCCTGCTGGGTTCTTTCCAAAGCTAGCGTCTGTCACATTACTGGAGAGACAAATTCTGGCATCAGACTCAGCATTTGAACATATTACTCTGTTGTACATGTAGTGTACAAATGACCACAGCACACAGGAATTGCCAAAACATTGAGGGATGTACATTTACTTCTGTCGACAATCTAGTTTTCTCCTTTTTCTTATCTCCACATCTATATTCTGTCTCTCGTTCTCTCTTTTTATCTAGTTAAGAAATCCCCCAATTATACTTCGTGTCCCATCTCTCAAACCCCTTTTTTCGTTTTATGTATATCAGCATCAGTAAAGCCAGCACCAGAGGCGCCCGTGGAGATGACCATCGCTCTTGGGGAGAGACTCAGTCAGAAAGACTGCACTTTAATTAGGGAATGGTCACCTACCTGAATGGAAATGAAGTGTAGGAATAAGGAAAACAGGCAGAGGAAGGGAGCTAACTTTACTTTTGTTCTTCTCTCACGGGATGTGTGCAGCCCTGGCCAGGCCAGCATGTTATATGGATCTTGAACTGAGTGACTGGTTCAGCTGTTCCACAGGACCATAAAGAGTAAAACACATTGCTGTGAGTTTACGCAGACCTGACTGGGGAAGGATAACCCATTGATTTCATTGAAGGACATGATGCAGGCAGGTGGGCGTTTTCTCACAAATGATGGTGGTTTCAGATCAATTACATCAATTTCCTTCATGAGATATCAACAGACTATTATTCTGTGCCTCTAGATTATGTGCAATGTCTTAAGCAGCATGCAGTGCCTGCCTGTCTGACGGATTCTGTGCAGTGAACAAGTTCAACATACTCAAGCGCAATTATTCTGTCATTAATATATAGTTAGAAATGACTTGATAACATGTGTCCAGATTTAACAAAGGGGCAATTGATGGTTTATTCAGAAGATGCACTGAGGTGGAGGAGGAGACGGGGATATCATGATGGTGGTATTGGACAGGATTCGTGAATGGGGATGATATAGAAATGTAGATCTGTGCAACGGCTTGAAGGATTATGGAGATTGAGAACAGTCTGGTTCCTCCTCGCATATTGGTGAGTAATTTGTCATGAGTAATTTTCTCGTTATAATTTGTGTGTAATGGAATATTTCATTAGAATTGAAAATGTTGACGTCCACCTTAAATTTTAAATAATATCGGCAGCAATTCAGTTTAACCTGGCTTAATGAACAGATAGAATGACTTACCAGGAACACTAACTACAGCGAGGATGGGATAGTAACCAGCTTCAATACCCAGCAGAAAATTAAAAATCCACCAAGCTCATGATATCCCAGGCTGGGAAATCCAGTAAAGACCATAGGACAAACTCCTGTCCATTGTTGGAACATTCCACTCTAATGTTCTCAGATTCTGATCTCTCCTCCACCTCTCTCTGTTCGTGCTGTCGGTGAGCTCCTGCTCATACTATGGGATAATTCGTTGAACCGAATCCTTAATTAAGAGAAGAGGCAAATCCTCCCATGACCCAATTAGGATCCACGGAGACTGACATCAATAACATTCGCTGAACTAATGTTAACCTGTTTCAATTCAATCTTATTAAAATTCAAAATAACGATTAATATTTACACATTCTGATAGGTATATGTGAGGGTGACTGAATGAACGAATGTTGGGGTTTGTAGGCCAATACAATTCAATCTGTCTTGGATATGGGAGTAATACTGGAGATTTATCGGAACATGAATATGCTTTCCTGTTTATAAATGGAAGCATACATCCTGTAACTGCTGCTCTGGCATTAAAATACCAATAAAACATGAAGAGAACTTCTATCATCGATGGCCTTGAAGAAACTGTCCCTTAGACTATGTGTGTTTACAACAGACAGCGACATTATGTTAACAGAGAATTGTACCTAAGAGACAATGGGGACAGCAGATGCTGGAGAATTCAGTGTAGGTAAAGTGTGGTGGTCGAAAAGACACGGTTGTTCAGCCAACAACCGAGGAGCAAGAGAGTCAACTTTTCAGTCAGGACCCTCCTTCATGACTGAGGAGGGGGAAGAGGGCAGAGAGCAAATGGGTGGTGGAGTGAGGCGATACGTGGACGAAGGTGAGAGGTGATAGTGATAGGTCGATGGGGAGTGTGGAGCGGTCGGTGGGAAGGAACATGGGCAGGTACGTCCCCTCGAGAGGGCGGACCTGAGTCGGAGAGTTGGTTTTGGGAGGGTGGGTCGGTGAGGGTGGTTTGGAAACTGTTCAATTCAATGTTCATGCCTTTTGTTTGTAGGCTCCCGAGGCAGAAGATGAAGTGTTCATGGTAACAACCTGGTAAATCTCTTCCGAACCTCTCCGGCTTAATAATATCCCTCCTATAACATAACGACTATAATTGCACACAGTACAGCAGAAGAGGCTTCATCAATGTTGTGCACAACCTCAGCATGACTTCTCAACTTCTAATCTCAAAGGTCTGAGCAATGAAGTAACCTTAAACACTCTGCAGCATAAACTTCAAAGAATTACACCTGCGCCCCGGGTGCCTCTTTTCTACATAACTACCAACGCCCAGTATTAGTTGTACAAGCCCTCCCCTTGTTTGATTTTTTCAAAATGCAACACCTCGCATGTATCCAAGTTAAACTCCAACTGCCACACGTTAGCCCGGTGAGTGATATTACTACCCCCTCTACATTCTCCCCTCGGACTAAAACGACACTCCCCTCTCCAGTAGGCCCACAAACAACAGTCTTGACTTTCCCAAAGATCCAGAGCTTGGTTTGCCTTGCGCAGGCAGAGGGAGGAGTGGGTAAGGAGTAGCTGGATAGTGAACAGTTCTCTTGCATGACTTCATAATTTTCGGAAGAGGAAAGCCACATGTTGGAGATTTGAAAGAGTAACCGGTGTTTTGGGCCCAGAATTGTGCTCTTTCCTCGTCTCTGGTGTTCAGTATTGATATCTATTTGAGAACCTTCATAGTGCAGAGTGTGTTTGCAGGATTGCTTTCCCTGATATAGCAGACGACTGATAACAGCCATTTAAACCGTTAATCATAGCCAAGCAATTAAAGATGTTCATAGTTTATCTCAATGGCACAGCGACTGCACTCAACGTCCTATAGTTGAGGCTAATAACGTACTTTTTTCAATCAGAAATGTCCCCTATATAATTTGTTAATGTTAAGCAGAATTTAATATATCCATATACTTAGAATAAGACCCAAAATCTGGGCATGGGTAGACCTTGTGTAGTGGGTCGTGCCCATGTTTCTGAGTCGGAACTCTGAATTCAATTCCAGTCCATGAACGTGTGGGAGTGCCCCTATCTCTGGAGAATGTGGTGTGTATTCATGTCCTGTGGAGGTGTATCACAGCATATTACAACACGCTGAAGAACAAACACATAGAAGCATCATGATGCAGCTTTAGGGGCTAATGCTGAATGATGGTAGTGTCCCTATCACTGCGTTGAAAATTCTAATTTCAAATCCCACAGAGCTATTTCATAATATGTCTGAACAAGTTGATTAAACTTTTTTTTAAACGTACCTTGATGGAGAAGGAAGAGGTACGACTACTGAATTTGAGACTATAGACCCAGGGTGACTGAAAGCGCAGCCAACTGTCTTGATTGGAGTTACATTTACACTTTCTAGAGGTTTCTAAAATTATTAAGGGCATGGATAGGGTGAGTGGTCAAGGTTCCTCCCCCTGCCCCCCCCCCTTCCCCCCCCCCCCCCCCCCCAGGGTAGGAGAGTCTAAAACTAGACGGTATAGGTTTCAGGTGGGAAGAGAAATATTTGAAAGACAATGAAGAGCAACTTTTTTTTTCCTGCAGAAGATGGTGCTTCTATGGAATAAGCTGCCAGAGAAACTGGTGGAGGCTGGAATAATTGTAGCATTTAAAAGTCAACTGGGTGGCTTTATGATTAGTGGGATATGGGCCAAATGCTGGCAAATGTGTGTGGATTAATTTAGAATATTTGGATGGCCTGAACGAGTTGAAGGGTCTGTTTCCCTGTTGTACATCTCTATGAATCATTGATTTAATTAATGAAGGTCTCTTTGTAATCTTCACTTGTTCACCATTATACAAACATTGTCCACTGTTCACCCAAACTTGATGTCATCCGCAAATTTGCGAAATTTGCCTTCTATAATTCTCATTTACATCATTTATATAAATGACAAACAAAAGTGGACCCAACAATTTTGCCTCTGGATCATTGCTGCACACAGACGTCCAGTTCAAACTCAACCATCCACCACCACCCTGTCTCCTGCCATTAAACAGATATACACAGAAACACACACGCAATCACACTCGCATACAGAGACACGGACGCAACCATGTATTTAAGACAAAGGTTAGATTAAAACAACGATTGAGAGTTACAGTGAGAAGGCGGTGAAATTGTGTTGAGAAACACACCAGACAGGATCAAACAGCAAAGTAGACCTAATGGACCAAATGGCCTAATTCCAATTTCCTCTGCTCTGCGTCTTAAGGTGTCAGGATTATTTTACAAGTGTGCAGTAGAAGCTCAGTTTGATAAATACTTGACTGAACAGTCAATTGGACTATGGGATACGTTTGAGGGGCTGAATGGTATATGTTTGTTCCTATTTGCTGTGCCCTTGTTTCTGAAAAGAGGAGTGGACTTGCTGTGATGTTAACACACTTTAAAACGAAAGGAGTCTCCATTTTCCATTTGAGATAACGTTGCTCCGTTCTCCTTTGGATTGTGCGATCTGTGGCATTCTCATCCTCCGGGAACAGTGAAGTCTGGGTCATTGAGGCAACTCAAGGCTGTCCTTGACTGACCTTTGATTGACAGGGGAGTCATTGTTCATTGGGAACTGAGAGGAAAGCTACAATCAGGGCAGCCATGATGTTTTTAAACTGAGCAGGAAGTTGGAGGGGACGAATGGCCAACTGCTGCTCCTACCTCACCCGTTGTTCTATCAATTAACTCCCGAGGCTGTCACAGATGGAGAGAAAGATCCCATTCAGCTAGTTAGCATCATGACAATATAGCAGGGGTAGGTCATAATGCACCTCCACGGGGTTAGACAGGAATAGCATGAAGTATTGATGTTATTTCAGTAACTGACACAGCACAGGAGGACGTCATATAACCATCCCAGGCTGTTACGCAGGAGCATGGGCGCCTGGGGCGGCGTCAGGAAATACAGAGTAGAGATCATTATTCATTTTGTGTTTGGAAAGTTGTAACTAGTGGAATTCTTCAGGGATCTGTGTGAGATCATCAACAACTTACGATCCATACCAATGAATTGGATGAAGGGGATGGAGCTCAGTGTGCTCATACTTCAGGATAGTCAATCAATAAGATGTCAAGTGGAGATAGAGCGTCTGCAATGGAATACAGACAGGGAGAGGGCAAAGCATCAGCAATGAGATACAGACCGGAGGAGGGCAGAGCGTCTGCAATGGGATACAGACAGGGGAGGGCAGATAAACTGCAATGGGACGCAGACGGGGGTAGGGCAGAGCATCTGCAATGGGATTCAGACAGGGGAGGGCAGTGCATCTGCAATGGGATACAGACAGGGGGAGTGCAGAGCGTCTGCAATGGGATACAGACAGGGGAGACGGAGCATCTGCAATGGGATACAGACAGGGGGAGGGCAGAGCATCTGCAATGGGATACAGACATGGGAGGGCAGAGCATCTGCAATGGGATACTGACAGGGGAGGGCAGAGTGTCTGCAATGGGATGAAGGCGGGGGAGGGCAGAGTGTCTGCAATGGGGTATAGACAGGGAGAGGGTAGACTGTTTGCAATGGGATGCAGACGGGGGAGGGCAGAGCATCTGCAATGGGATACAGACAGGGGAGGGCAGAGCACCTGCAAATGGGATACAGACAGGGGAGGGCAGAGCGTCTGCAGTTGGATACGGACAGAGGGAGGGCAGGGCGACTGCAATTGGATACAGACAGGGACAGGGTAGGGCGTCTGCAGTGGAATACAGACGGGGAGGCAGAGCGCCTGCAATGAGATGCAGACAGGAGAGGGCAGAACATCTGCAATGGGATACAGACGGGGGTGGCAGAGCATCAAGCAATGGCATACAGACAGAGGTCAGTTTTGAGCAAACCTTCAGCAGAAAAAAATATTACAATATATATGTGATGGGAATTTTCTGTTTTGGGGAAAAGACAAAACAGCAGAAAATTATTTAAATGCAAGGGGAATGTAGAACTCAATGGTCCTGAGGGATTTGTGTGTCTTAGTACATGAATCACATCAAATTACACTGAAGATGCAGCTAGTGATTTGGAAGGTAAATGGAATTATTCTGTTTCCTGCAAGGGGTGTTGTGTTTGATCTTAGCGTTTTTTTTTTGCATCAGTACAGGGCATTGCTGAGATCACATCTGATGTATCATGTGTAGTCATAATTGTCTTAACTTATAAAAACAAAGTTACTTTTGAAACGTTTCAAATATTTTTCTCTTTACTCATTCTTGGGATGAAGCCATTACATTACAAAGAAGGAACAATCCGGCCTGAGAATGAGAGATGTTTTATTGACCATATAACATCTTGAGAAGAGTGTAGTTGGTGAATACAGGATGGATATTCCTTCTTATGTGGGAGAATGAAATTGGGGAAATAATTTAAGAATAAGCCAGGTTCAAAGGAAAGGTCATTGGACCGAAACATTAAACTCTGATTTCTCTTCATATCTGATGCCAGTCAGGCTGACCTTTTCCAGCAATTTCTGTATTTGTTTAAGAATAAAACATATTCTTCTTAACACAGATATTGTGAAGTCATCAAACGCTTATGTTTACATTATGCAGGCACATATTAACACATCATCAAAACAAGTATGCCATTTATTGTTAATGAATTGATTCTGCTTACGATAAAAGCAATAATGCATAGACCTGGAGTAGAGAATGTGATGGAGTCATATTATTCAGACAATATTCAAGGAGAGCACACATGGTCCGGTTTGGGGTCTGATAACGTTACTGATTTAACTTGGAGATGGGAAAATATACCCTATCTGTGAAGGAACAGTCTATTGCTCCCTTTCTGTTTCCCTACCGCTCATCACAGCAATGCCTGGGAGTGAAAAAATAAACAATCGCCTTTCCCACTCATGGATGATTCCTGATGAGGATTCATTGGAATTTGTCCACTGCCTGAAGCAAATCAATTCAGCCAAATCCAACTGTTTCAGGAAGAAATCCCATTGTCAGAAGGTTATGTGAGATGCATAACTTCAGAAGTAATTATTCAGACTCGATAGTGAGGAGAACAGAGAAGAGATCCTGTGGTTGCAAATGGGAAACCAAGATGATGCATAGCCAACTACGTGTCAGGGTCCAGGATGTCTCAGAGCGGCTGCAGAACGTTCTCACCGGGGTGGGGGAGCGGTACAAATACACAGGTAGAAATAGTGATGAGGTCCTGCAGAGTGACTATAGAGAGCTAGGAAAAAGGGGAAAAGACAATACCACGACAGTGGTAATATCCAGTTTACGTCCAGTGCTCTGTGCTAAAGTGGGTAAGAACAGGACGACATGGCAGATGAATGCGTGGCTAAATAATTGGTTCAGGAGGTAGGGATTCAGAGTTTTAGATCATTCGGATCTTTTGTGGGGCAGAGGTGACCTGTTCAAGAAGGAAAAGTTGTACCTGAATTGGAAGGGGACTAATATCCTGGCAGGCAGGTTTGCTAGTGCTACAAGGGAGTGTTTCAACTAGATTGGCTGGCGTGGGGGACATCGTGGGATCCTCAACAGCAGGGTTGCAAGTGCAAGGCTGGAAGGAGATACCGTAATTACAAACAGTAAAGTGCAGAGATAGGTTAGGCAGGAACCTGACAGGGAGCAACGAATGCCTGTTGGATTGAATTGCACCTATTTCAATGTCAGATGGTTGACAGGTAAGTCCAATGATCTCAGTGCGTGAATAGGTATGTGGAACTGGGATGTTATAGTCAATACAGACACATGGCTAAGGGAGGGACAGGACTGGCAGCTTAATGTACCAGGGTACAGGTGCTTTATGTGAGACAGAGATGGTGGAAGGATGGGACGGGGAGTTTCATTTTTGATTAAGGCGAGAATCATAGCAGTAATCAGAAATAAAATAACTGAAGGAATATCCAGTGAGGATTTGTAGAGGAGCGTAGAAATAAGAAGGGAATGGTGATTTTTTTTTTTTTTTGGATTGTTCCATCGGCCCTCAAATAGTAAACGAGGAATTAGCCGAGCAAAAATATGTAGAGCGATTGGGGAGACTTGCAGGGCCAATGTGATTGCCATAGTAGGAGATTTTAATGTTCGTAACATAGACTGGGAAGGACATAGAGTTAAGGACTGAGATGGGGTGCATCTGTTAAGTGTGTCCAAGAAAGTTTCCACAAGCAGTGTGTAGAGGGTGCAACTCGGGAAGGGGTTAACCTTGACCTATTCGAAGAACTAGGGCAGGACAGGTGATTGGGGTAACAGTGGGGGAGCACTCTGGGACCAGTGACTATAGTTGTATTAGTTTTTAAATAGTTATGGAGAAGGACAGAACTGGTCCATATGTTCAAGTTCTAAGTTGGGGCAAGGCAAATTTTGATGGAATTAGACAGGAGCTGGTAGGGGTTGGTTGGAGGAGTTTGTTTGCAGGCTAAGGGACCTCCTGCAAGTGGGAGGCCTTGAAAAGTGAAATGTCTAGAGTTCAAGGTCTATATGCTCCTTTGAGGTAAAAGGCAAGTTTAGCAGGAATAGTGAACACTGGATGTCAGGAGTTATTGAGGCTTTGACCAGAAAAAAGACGGCGTGGCTCAGGTCCATGCAGGTGGGATCGAGGAAATCCCTGGAGGTATATAGGGGGATACAGGTGTTTACTGAAGAAGGAAAACAGGAGGGCGAAAAGGGGGCACAAGATAACCTTGGCTGAGAAGATTTGCCTGAATCCAAAGAGGTTCTTTAAGTATATTAAAGACAAAAAGAATAACTAAATGCGAATATGACCCCTCAAGGTCCAAACTAGACATGCATGTCTAGAACCGTAGAAGATTTGTGAGATTCTCAATGAATATTGCTACCCTGTCTTTACAGTGGAGAAATACATGAAGACTTGGGAGCTGAACAAAGGATCACGGTGATATCTTGGGTTAGTCAATATCACAGGAGAGGTCTTGTTGGATGCATTAGAATGTATGAAGGTGGATAAATCTCCTGGTCCTAAACAGATGTTTCCAAGAACACGTTTAGAGACAACAGAAGAAATTACAGGAACCTGGTTGTTATTTTTGCATCATCGTTAGTCGCTGCTTAGGGTCCAGAATAGTGGAGGGTAGCAAATGTTGTGACATTATTCAAGAAGGGAAGCAAAGAAAAATCTGGGAACTATAGACCAAAAAGCCTAACATCTATGGTAGGTAGGTTACTTGAGAAGACTCTGAGGGAGAAGATGCACGTGTATTTGGAAAGATAGCATTTGATTAGAAATGTGTTTTTTTTCAGATTCTCGACAGTTTGCAAACAGGCCACTTGGCCCAACAAGGTCATACTGACCCTCCGAACAGCAACCCATCTAGTCCCATTCTCCTACCCTATATTTACCCCGACTAATGCACATAACACTATGTGTAACTTAGCATGGCCAATTCACCTAACCTGTATATCTTTGGATTGTGGGAGGAAAATGCAGCACCCGGAGGAAACCCACACAAACAAAGGTAGATTGTGCAAATACCACACAGAGAGTCACTCGAGGCTGTAACCAAACCTGGATCCGTGGCACTATGAGGCAGTAGTGCTAACCACTGAGCCACCATGCCACCCTTGCTTTTTTAGTACAGTTCAATGACACAGGTACAAAATCTATTCTGCCCTTCACCCATGATTTATGTTCCAAGATCACATACCATGGATAATTTATTCTCCATTGAAAGTGTCATCTTATTATTATTTATTATTGTTTGTGATTAGTAATTTTAATAATTATTATTAATAGTTGTTTTTATACCAGAAACATTGCATTGTTTTGTGAGTGGGAGATTATGCCTCACAAATTTCTTTGAGTTCTTTGATGAAGTGACCAGAAATATTGATGAGGGCAGGGCGGTAGACGTGGTCTGTATGGTTTTCAGTAGGCCTTTAACAAGGTTACCCTTGGTCGGCTGGTCTGGAAGGTTAGAATCGCATGGACTCCAGAGGGAACTGGCAAACTGGGCTTGATCGTAGTAAGCAGAGGGTAATAGTGCAAGGAGGCTCTCGGACTGGAGGCCTGTGACACATGAAGTGCCTCAGGGGTCAGTGTTGGGCACATTGTTGTTTATTATCAATAACAATGATATTCTTGAGAATGTACAACGCATGATTAATAAATTTGTAGGCAGTGTCGTGGACAGTGAGGAAGTTTATAAGAAATTGCAGTAGGAACTTGATCAACTGGAGAGGTGGGCCGAGGAATATTTTTGCAAAGTTAGATCAATTTAGATGTTTCATGGTGAATGGTAAGGCCTTAAACAGTGTAGTTGAACAGAGGGACCATGGAGTTCATTTCCCCCGTTATCTGAAAGTTATGACAGAGGTAGACATGGCAGTGAGGAAGGCTTTTGGCACACTGGCATGCATCGGTCATGACATGGAGGAGAGAAGTTGGGAAGTTATGTTGCATTTCTACAGGATGTTGATGAAGCTGCACTCGTAGTGTTGTGTCCAGTTTTGGTCACATTGCGATCAGAAGGATGTTTTTAAACTGGAATGTGTGCAGACGGAATTTACAAAGATGTTGTCAGGACACAACAGTGAGACATATAGGGAGAAGTTGGACAAGCAAGAACATTTCTTTAGAGCGTAGGAGACTGAGGGGGATCTTATAGAAGTGTACTAGATTATGAGAGGCATGGATAGGGTGAATGGATTCAGCCTTTTTCCCCGGTGTTGGGGAATCGAGAAGGAGAGGGCATCAGTTTAAGGTGAGATGAGAAACAATAAAAGGCAAACTGATGGAAACTGTTTTACCCAGAGAGTGGTACGCAAAGGGAAAGAGCTGCCAGCGGAAGTGGTTGAAGCATTTATATTAACAATATTTAAACGGTATTTGGACAGGTACATGGACAGGAAAGGACGAGAAGGCTATGGGCGAAGTGCTGGGAAATGGGGTGTGTGTGGATGGACCTTTGGGTCAACATGGATCAGTTTGGGCCAAAAGGCCTCTCTCCATGCTGTAGGACTTGAGTGCTCTATAAATAGAACAGCATTCCGTTCAAACTCTCACTTTTCTTTTGGTCATGAGTTCGAATAATATTTGGGCAAAGTTCTTTCAAGTTGCAGTTATTTTGTTTTTCAATTTTTAATCAAACATACGTGTGTGTGTGTGCGTCTGCGTGTGTGTGTGTGTGTGTGTGTTAGTGTCTGTGTGTGTGTATATATGCTGTGTGTGTGACATATTTGCAATGCCCAATCGTCATTCTTTACATCATAGTTTGAGTAATTTTGTTTTGGTCACAAACGTGTTTTAGCAGATTAAAGAAATCTGCCTGACTTGTTCCTAACACTGACCCTGACACACTCTGAGAACTATGGCATTGGCCATATCACCAAGCTAGTTATATTTTCTTTTTGTGGCCAGTGGACGATTAGGACTAGAAAAGGGAACATTGATCCAAAAACATAGTTAATTATCGACTCAGTGAGCCGAACAAGTGTCGAGGAGTTTGTTGGAGGGAATTCTGAGGGATAGGATTTACATGCATTTAGAAAGACGAGAACTGATTTGGGATAGTCAACATGGCTTTGTACGATGGAAAGCATGGCTCATTAATGTGATTGAGTATTCTGAAGAGGTGACAAAGAGAATTGAAGGCACTGTGGTACACATTGCTTACACAGACTTCAGCAAGGCGTTTAATAATATTTCCCCATCGGAGACAGATTACGAAGGTTAGGTCAAGTGGTTTCCAGGAAAATCTAACCAATTGGATACAAAATTGGATTGAAGGTGATGGGTTGTTTTCCAGACTGGAGGCCTATGGGCAGATGTGTGCTGAAAGAATCAGTGCTGAGCTCACAGCTTTTCATCATGTATATAAACGACTTGGATCTGAATATCGGAAGCACGGTAAGTAAGTTTACAGATAACATCAAAGAAGTGGTGCAGAAGACAGTGAGGAAGATTAGCTCAGAGTACAACAGCACCACTGACCGTCAATCGGCCAAGAACTGGCAGATAGAGTTTAATTTTAATATTTGTGATGTTTTGCATTTTGGTAAGTTAAAGCAGGGTAGTTCCTGGGGAATATTGCTGAACAAAGAGACCCCGGGTGCATGTTCATAGTTCCTTGAAAGTGGAGTTACAGGTAGACAGGGTAGTGAAGAACGCGTTTGGCATGCTTGCCTTAATTGGTCATAACTTTGAGTAAAGGAGTTGGGGTGGCATATTGCACTTGTACGGGATGCTGGTGAGGCCACTTTAAATACTGCTCTGCAGCCATCTCCAGCCTCTACGAGCACTTCCATAGAACACAGAACAAAGTACAGTACAGCACAGTACAGGCCATTCGGCACTCGATGTTGTGCCCCCCGTTTATCCTACTCTAAGATCAGTCTCACCGACATGGTTCCTATCACTTTCTTCCATATGCCTATCCAAGATTCTCTTAAGTTTCCATCACGTATTTGAATCTATTTCCACTGCTGGCAGTGCATTCCACACACCGACCTCTCTCTGTCTAAAGAACTTACCACTGATATCTCCCTAAACCTTCATCCAATTACCTTATAATTATGATCCCTTGTGATAGATATTTCTGCCCTGGGAATTAAGTCTCTGGCTATTCACTCTATCGATGACTCTCAACATCTCATACACCTCTATCAAATTACCTCTCATCTTTCTTTGCTCCATTGAGACAAACCCTCGCTCCCTCAAGGTTACTTCATAAGACCTGCCCTCCAGTCCAGGCAGCATCCTGGTAAATTTCCTCTGCACCCTTTCTAAAGCTTCCACATCCTTCCTATAATGGGTGACCAGAACTGAACACAATATTCCAAGTGTGGTCTAACCAGTGCTCTATAGAGCTGCAACATAACCTCATGGCTCTTAAACTCAATCCCCTGCTAATGAAAGCCAACACAACATATTCCTTCTTAACAACCCCATAAACTTGGGTAGCCAATTTGAGGGATGTGTGAACACGGACTCCAAGATCCTTCTGTTCCTCCACACTGCCAAGAATCCTGCCTTTAACCAAGTATTCTGCATTCACGTTCGAGCTTGCAAAGGGAATCCCTTCACATTTTTTCCAGTTTGAACTCCATCTGCCACTTCTCAGCCCAGCTCTTCATCCTGTCCATGTCCCGTTGCAACCTACAACATCCAGTTCATTTATAAAATAACAAATAGTAGGGGTTCCAGAACCGATCTCCACTGGTCCCTTTCAGGGATCTCTCTCCCCTAACTCTCTGTGTAAGACAAGTCCAAACAATCACTACCCTCTTTTTGAAGAAACCATTCTCTGCTTCTACACCATGACCTATTGATATGAACAAAAGAGGGAACACTGAGGTGAGGGAGACTGGCCTAGACATCAGCGCAGTGTTAGACTGAGGATGACATCAAGGAGCCTGAGCAAAATTACACTTAATGAGAATTAATTGTGACCTCTCGAAAGTTTGGAGTCATTCACAACACAAGGGAGATGTTTACCATCAGTCGGCATCAATCATCTCAGCCGTGGGGCATTTCTGCTGGAAAACTTCAGGATAGCTCCCTCAGCCCAGGCATCTCCTGTTTGTCAGCGGGGAATTCCTGCAATGTGGAAGGAGGTCATTCAGCACATTGAGTCCAGACTGACCAGAAAATGGAATATTCACTGAAGTTTACATGATGTTCGAACAAGTTGTCCCTCTTCAGCTCTTGAAGCAATCTGTGTCCATGTGTAACTTGGCCTGGACAACATTCAAGATAGTGCTGTTAACGTCTGGGTTACATTTATGTAACAGCACTGTACATTTCCACAGTAAAAGAAGAAGCACATTCAGCACTGCAATGTGGTTTCACACGAATGTGGGCAAGTCATTCAGCCCAACAAAACTACTGGGCACAAGAGGGATAGCCCATTCAGTTCCTCCTGCCAAGTATACAGGAAAAGAAGGAATCTGCTCACTCCCACATGTCACTTACATGGGATCAGAAAGAGACAATTTCACGCACGGAGTCACTTACGAAGGAACAGGAAGAGGTCATTCAGCTTCTCAAGTCACTAACAGAGGAACAGGAAAGTGTCAGAAATGTTTTAACATTGCAAACAAATAGAGCAGGGGCTGCACAGATAGACTGCTTCAAATTGATCCACATGGCTTAATTACTCATAGTACGTAAGTGTTACTTTAACATGGTTTTCTGGCAGTCGGAATAAAACCAACCTTTTTTTTAATCAGTCTCCAAGTTATCTTCAATCTCCGAGAAGGCAGACCCATGGTCTCCATGGATGTGAGAAGCTAGTGGGAAATGACTAACTGTTTCAAAATGAAGTTACTGTGGCTGCTGACAGGTTTGTGTGCAAAGTGACATTCAATGCAATGTCACACTTGTGTATTCAAGTGTCCAGAGTTCGTTCAGAGCATGTACCTCTCTATCAATCGACGTGGGGGCATGTCCGCAAATGCATGTAAACTAGCGGGAATCCAACATCCTCTGAAAAGTATGGAATTTTCACCTTATTCAGCTGATTGAGACATAATCAATGTCCGTCCGTAACCATCAAGTTTCAGCTTCTTTTTCTCTCGTAGCGCTACGGAGTAAACATACAGTTCCTGCACTCTCTCCACATGGTACCATCATGCCAGGGTTTAGTCTGATAAAATTCCTTTGCACTGTCTCGGTGACATGGAGATCATTATTTATAAAGCAGGCCAAATCTGTACACAATGCAACAAATACTCTATCATCAAAACACTACCATTAAGAAATATATAACTCTGGTACTTCAATCGCGTTGCATGAAGAGCCACATATCATTTACTTTCTGCCTCGTATGAATTTGTTTATGACTTAAGATCAAGGAGATCCAGGTCATTTTCAACAACACCTTTTCCCAATGTCTCACCATTTAATAAACATAAATGGACATGAAGATATTTGTTGTTCCCATCTGATCATTTTTGTACCTTGTGAACAGCTTTGCCAAACACTGATCCATCTGATACCCAACAAGCCTTTAGTCCAACCAAAAACACTACCTTTCTCATATCTCCATTACCCAATTTTTAATCCATATGGTATATATTCCACACCTACCTACCCATGGAGTCTAACATTCCCCACTCAACTGTTTTCAACAATGTCAAGAATGTGCTGAAAATTCAAATACTTCACTCCCATTGATTCTCAATTTCGATGACACAATGGACAATCTCAACAAACCCCAGCAGGTTTATCAAAGATCATTTCTCTTTCCTGAATCTAGGCTGACTCTACCAAATTATATCATTGTTCTCCAAGTGCCCAGTTGACACGTTCCTTATAAAATGTTTCAAAGTTTTTCTGACCGCTGACATCAAGCTATTTAGTTTTCTGTTTTGTCTCTCCATCCTGCTTTAAATGTTTAGGTTGACAATAGCTACTTTCCAGTCTGCAGCATCCTTTATAGAAACTAATCAGCTTTGAAGAATAATAATTTCACTGGCTCTGTTCTCACCTCCTCAATACTCTGGGATGTAGCTCATCAGATGCAGCAACCTATGAAACTTCAATTCAATTAGATTTCCAAAAAATAGTCTTCATTAATTCTAATTTTCTGCAGTTCCTCATTTTTACAAGTCACTCTGTATCTTCATATTTCTGAAAGTTATTTCTGTACCTTTCGCTGTGGAGATGGAACCAATGCATTCCTCTTAGCAGGCAGATGGCTTCGGTCAGCTCGTGTAACATCGGAGAACGACACTTCAGGTATGGTGGATATATTACACATGCCTGCCTGGAATGTTTCTGAATTGAAACAGTTCACTTCACGGTGAGAGTCTGCACAGTCCTGTCCCTGGTGAGAGACAATAGGTTATACCGAAAGAGAGGATACAGCTCAGTGAGCACTTCATTTTTGAAACAAGATGGTTTCACATTTTACACATGAATGGTTGCAGCTTAGTCAAATGTTTCTGGAAATGCCAGAGAGGAAAGTTCAGTTCCTTGCTCCTCCCTGTTTACAGAGCTTCCCTTCTTTGTAGTCTCTGCTCCAATTGCTTATCATGGACCCAGACACTCTGTAAATGTAATATCCAGAGTAGGGTCACCAGACCCTCTGTCTCCCGGACTAAATTCAGCACCTGACAAAACAAACCTGAGAACACCATTCACAGAAACTCCACTGAATTTCTAATGACAGCAGCAAGTCAAATCCCCACACGCATGCTGCACCCATTCAGTGTTGAAAATTTCTTCATCTCGGCAGTTTCTGTTCCTGGCTGAGAAAACCGTTACATCTCTGCACAGTCCCGCAGTAACAATTCCTCTATCGAAAGAAGCAGTTGACACTGTAACATTACCTTTCCCTGTATCTCAGCAACTAGACGGGCAACACCATTATTGCCAATGGAGTAGATCATCACACTCAGAGAAGAGAGACAGAGGGAACAGAATTCACTTTAACCAGGTACATACCTCAATGGACGTGATATTCGGGAATATGGGAAAGGCAGGAATGTTAGAATAACCTCCCATTCTATTTTCCTTCAAGTTCATCATTAGTAATCCTTTTGTTTGCTTTTCCTTTCTCTCTCTCTCTTTTGCTGGACATTTCTTTATCCATTCAACACAAACCTCCCACTCACCCTTCCAACCATCCCTGATATAATAATATTATTTCCCAGTTGCATTGAGTTTTGATAGAATCACTGAACTCAAAAAGTTATGTTTTTCTCCTGACAGAGGCTGTCATGCCTGTTGAGATTCTCCAACACTTGCGGATACTGGAGAATTTTATTTCAGTCTCCATTATCCACAGTTCTTTGGTTTATTTCACCTTTAATGTTGTTGTTTCATGGTATGTCAGCATCACTGGCAAGGGCAGAATGTGTTGTCCATCTTAATTGCCCTTGACTGTGAGGCCATTTGTCAAGACAACATTGAGCCAACTATTTCATTGTGGGTCTGAAGTCACACTTAATGCAGACTGGGCAATAATGTTAAGTTTCTTTACCAAAGACGATTAATAATAAAAGAAATCCTGATCGTTTATGGTTTCCATCAGTGACATCTCATGCCAATTTTTGTCATTCAAATTTTAGTTTAGTCATCTGTTGTGGTAGGATTTCAAACAATGGCTTTCAAGTCATATTCTGCGCCACTGAATTACACCTCCAGTGACATCATGAATCTGATACAGAGTATCAGTTGTGAAGTAACTGTACTGACGAGAACAAGCTTGTGGTCAAAATATTTGTAACTGGAAGAGAGGTCAGAATACAACTGGAGCCATAAATTGTGAAGTTAACAAAGGGGTAGATGATGTTTAATTCAGCAACAGCACTGAGGCAGAGGTGGATACTAGGGATATTATTGAGGTGGGCGTGGGCAGGTTTGACGACAGAGAGAATACAGAGACAAAGCAGTTCAGGGCAAAAGTCAAATTTGAGGTTCTGAATAGTCTTGTTCCTTCTTAGATGTTTCTGAGTGAAGAGTCTGAAATTCATTTAAAGGAAGTGGAGATTGCGACTGAACCTGAATAAAATACTCAACGTCTTTGCGAAATATAAATAACAGAATTAGCAATGATATTCACCATAGGTTATAGAATTGACAGGGAAAGACTTACCAGGAATACCAATAATAGTTAGGATCGGATAGTAACCGGCTTGAATAATCATCAGTACGACTTCGATCCGCAATTCTAACCATGGCCAATCCTGAGAAAGCCCGTAAAGACTATCGGATAAACTCCAGTTCATGTGGGAACACTCCAGTCTATTGTTCTCAAATTCAATTCCTCTCCCTCTCTCTGGAGCTGCTGATCCCTATCGTGTTGAGGATGACGCTGCCCCTGATACTATGGAATAACAGGTTAAAATAAGCCCCTTAATTATGGAAGAGGGAAACTCTCCAGTGGCACAGTTAGGGTCCATGAAGAGTGACATCAATCACAGTCACCGAACAAACAGCTCCATTTAACCCACTTCACTACATCGCTTATAGACCACAAACATACTTGGTCTGCGTTGGGATGTTGACATCACTGACTATTGGGTGAATGGCACATCTCCAATTGTAAAGTTAGAAGTGACGGAGAGAGATAATGCTTTCTCTTCACTAGGATGATGATCCGACTGGCTTATGGCAGGGTAGGAATTGCTGGGCTTCCGAGGCCGTCTGTATCTGACCACCAGACCTGTTACATCCTTTCATTTTTTTATTTATGTTGAACTTTGATATTTATCTTGCCATCATTTAACTGCTTAGGTGGGGTTAGGCATTTTTGAGAGGCTCCTACAGTGGCATAGACTGCGCAGATACCGTCCATTCCTTTTTGTCCTTGCAACCACAGCCGGGTCCTGTAGAGTGATGGTCAAGCTGTCACAGAAGCAGGATTCTTAATTTTACCTTTTGCCAGTTATGTCTTGGGTCTCAGCAGGGTTGGAAGGCAGGAAACCTCTCCAGGCTGCCACACACTCTCCCTGAGATTTCTCTCAGAATTGACTTTTGTTGTTCTTTCCTCCTGGATTGGAGAACTGCATGTGAGCCAATCTGATCCCTGAATTTGTTTTATGACAAGGGTATGTCTCAAGGATGTTACCATATTGGAGTAGTTACTGTGTAATATTTAAATAATCAATTATTATGTTATCTTGTCCAATAGAATTAAGTTTTTGTTGTATTTTGTCTACTGTGTTTGAATATATTGTATTTTGCTTATTGTCGAACATTTTAAGCAAGCAAAATGCATCTGAAACAGTGCACCTCACATTTACCTTTAAAACAAGAAATCCTTTTGGTTGCGACTGCCTTCATCATATATTTTCAGGTGTTTCTGCGCGTTTGCATCGCAAGAAGGACAGATATTCACGTTTTATTTGGATAATTATTTCATGGACAACATTTTATTTTTACAGAAATACAGGGTTTGACAGCGGAATGTGTTGAGCTAAAGGAGTGATAGCTCGATCAGGAATTAATTCGGATACTTAATCCATCTCACAGATCCAGCCCAGAAACTTATACGCCCAGATGAAATATCTGTTCAGCATGGGGCACTGTGCAGACCAGGCTCAGAATAAAATAGCAATGTGTCCAGGATGGAGAATTGTGCAGACCAGAATCATTACAACACAGCAATCTCTCCAGGGTGGAATACTGTGCAGACCAGGCTCAGACAAACCAGCAATCTGTCCAAGGATGGAAGACTGCGCAGGTCTCACCAGGCCATTAGCTATCTGTCCAGCATGGGGAGCAGCACAGACCACACCAGTGCATTGATTCAGTAATCCAGGTGAATCAGTCTGTCTGCAGCCCACACCAGTGTCTTGCTTTATAAATGTGACAAGGTTTCTGTTCAGTATGTGTAGCTGTACAGTGAATAGATCTGTAAACCTGGAGCAGTTACCCTCCCAGCATGTAGAGCTGTGTACACCACCCCACTGCATTGATCTGCAAACCAGTAGCAGTTACCTTCCCAGCATGTAGAGCTATGCACACAACCCCAGTGCATTGATCTGTAAACCAGGAGCAGTTACCCTCCCAGCATGTAGGACTGTGTACACCACCCCACTGCATTTCTCAGTAACACTGTGTTAGATCACTGCCCAGCGTGGGGAAAATTGCAGCCCATGCTGGAAGTGACAGGATGTGTAGTTCCCATCCATTTACAGCTCCATACATCCATTGTGGCATGACAAGGGGTACTGTGGGTGTGAAAATCACTGGCAGTTCAATTCCCTGCACTGACAGAGGTTACCATGAAGGGGACGATCTCTTAACCACACCCCATCACCTGAGATGTAGTAACTCTCAGGGCAAACCACCACGAGTGTTCTCTCTCTCATGACAGAGCGGCCCCATGGTCCTTTCGAACTCTGTTCTATCACTGTTTGCATTTTAAAATGTTTTCTAGATTATCGACTGTGGACAACTGAGAACTATAAACCTGCATATACAGAAAACTGACAAACACTGACGAAATACTTAACTAAACCAGCAACCATCCCAACACACGCAAACGAAGCTGTATCAGAACACTATTGCAACGAGCTACCACACACTGCAGCACAGTCGAACTTTGGAAAACAGAGGAGAACCACTTTTACAACGTATTGAAGATGAACGGATACTCAAAAAATACAGTGCGCCGATTCCTCAAGAACAAACCACGACAAGCAGACCAAACACAGCCAGAGACCCTTACCACATTACCATATATCAAAGAAGTTTCAGAAATGACAGCCAGACTACTAAGACCCCTCGGAATCCTCGTAGCACACAATCCCACCAACACTCTCAAACAAAAACTAACAAACTTAAAAGACCCAGTACAACCCATGGACAAAACCAACGTCATCTACAAAATTCCATGCAAGGACCGCCACAAACACTACGTAGGACAAACAGGAAGAAAGTTAGCCACCAGGATACATGATCACCAGCAAGCCTACAAAAATACACAACCCTCTCTCCCTCGTAGACCGACACACGGATGAATAAACCACCAGTTCGACTGGAATAACACATCTAGCCTGAGACAGGAGAAGCAAAGACATGCCAGAGAATTCCTAGAGGCCTGGCAGTCCAATAACAACGCCATAAACAAACACATAGATCTCGATACCATGTATCAACCCCTCAGAAAATGAACAGGAAATGACATCATCACAAACCCCAGGAACCCCATCCAGGACAAACATATAAATAGAAAGCAGGAGACAACAGCTTCACTTCACTTGGAGGTCGCCTCTGATGATGTTACCTAGCCAGGTAATGAAATGTCTGGATATCAAACCTACAGCTCAGCGAACAAACCTACACCCTAAAACTCAACCTGAGCAATGAACCTTCACAAACCTTGCAACAAGGATATAATTACATTGGAAGCAGTTCAGAGATGTTTCACCCATGTATTCCAGGGATGAAAGCCTTATATTATGGAGAGTTTAACAGGTTATACATAGAAAGAGAGATGATCTCATTGAAACATACAAGACCTCCAGCAGAGTGGATCAGGTAGATACCCACTAGGTAGTTTAATGGTCCAAATTTGTTGCCATTGTTATACAACCTCGACAGTGTGGAAGCAGGACATTCTGCCCATCAAATCCACACAGACAAACCGAATAGCATCCCACCCAGTCCTGACCCCTACCTATCAATGTAATCCTGCATTTCGCATGACTAATCCACTTAATCTACATATCGCTGGGAACTATGGGCAACCTAGCATGGCCAATCCACTCTAAGATACACATTTTTGGACTGTGGCAGGAAACTGGAGCACTGGGAGGAAACGAACACAGCCAGAGGAAGAATGTTCAAACTCCACATAGAGGGTCGCCCAAGGATGGAATTGCACCCAGCTCCTTGGTGATGTGAGGCAGCAGCGCTACCCTCAGATCCACCATGCTGCTCTGTTAGTTCTGTTAATTACTTGTGGCCGACTAAAGAAATCTGCCTGACTTGTTCCTACCACTGAACCTGACCCAATCTGAGTCTTTTATCATCGGCCATATCACCAAACTGGTGATATTTAAGATTTGTTGTGAGCAGTGAAGGAGTTGGACGAGAAAAGGAAACAGTGACACCCTCCAAATTCTGTCAAAACAGGAATGAGGAGAAATTCACAGAGTGGGATTTCACTCAAGTGGGAATTCTCTTTACCAGAAGTTTTGGATGGCTGAATCTTTATATTATATCGAGGCTGGGTTCGTCAGGTTGACCATAGACAGGTGAATCAGGAATAATGGTGCAGGGAGAGAAATGAAATGAGCCAGAACTGTATTTACTGTTGGAGTAGTGTCAAAGTGCAGAATGGCCCACTCCTATCCCTCAGCCCTTTGTTATGTTGTTTCATTCAGCCCTTTGGATCTGCTACACAGGGGCAGATCGAGGCCACTTCGATGCTTAGGTGTAGTTTGGGAAAAGTACTTGGAAAATCCAGGCTGAGTCAGGAATTGACCTCCACCCCAATCCCTCTTTCCAGGCCTTTCCTCTCCGTAACTGCTACTCCAGTTGTGGGTCATGTTACAGACCTTGATTCGCTTTGAGAACACCCCTCTACCCGCTTCCAGGGATGGCTCAAACAAACCCTCTGCTCTGCCTGAATGCAACATTGTACAACACCATTTTCAGGAAAATAACCAGTTACTTTCCAAAAGAATAACATAAGAACGTAAGAAATATGAACCGGACCAGGCCATTCGGCCCCTCAAGCCTGCAATGTCATTTAATCAGAACATGGCTGATCTACTTCAGAGCTCAACCCCAATTTCCTGCTAACCCCTTGTATCCCTGGACTCGCTGAACTGTCAAAACCCAATCCACCCAGTCTGTAAATACATTCAGTGTCCCAGCCCCCTCACTCTCTGGGTTAGGGATTTCCAGACATTCACTACCTTCTGAAATAAGACATTTCTTTGCATATCCCTTATTCTGTATCTCCATCGCAGAGTTCGACACTCTGCCCTGGAATGGATCCAAATTCTCAAAATCTACATTGTCAAGCCCCCTCTGTATCTTGTGCATTTCAGTAATATCACCCTCATTCATTTCAACCACAATGAATAATCGCCTCATCCTTTTAGATGTACTCAATAGTTCAACCCTTTCATCCCAGGAATCCGCATAACGAACCAACCAATTTACTTGCTGCATCAGCATGCTGTCGTTATGTTTCAAACACAAGAACAATCCCAGCCCTTTGTGTGAGTCCTTTCCATTAAATAATAGCCTGCCTTTTAGTTCTCAGTGTCATCCTCAAACTCGGATGTATAATGCACTCAGCTCTTGCCGTCAGGCTATCAGTATAGATTGTAAATAAATCGTGCCATTGCACTGATATTTGTGATACTCCAGCAGATACTTTTTATCAGGAAGATCCATTAACCATGACTCTCTGATTTCTCTGTGTTAACCAACCGTCATCCCATGCTAATATATTAAGCGGCATACTACGAGCTCCAATAATGTGATACCTTTTGGAAACCCTCTGGAAAGCATCGTGACTACCAGCTCCCTTTTATCAAGTCCACTTGTTACATTCTCAGGGATCTCCACAAAAAGCTTTGAATGATTGTACAGGGAAATTATAGACCCCCTTTCACAAAACCATGCAGACTCCATGTGTAGCTTGTCTAAATGCCCTGCAGTCCTTTCCTTAATAACAGACTCTCACAGATTCCCAGCAATAATGGTGAGGCTAAATGGTCCCTGCTTTCAATCTCGCTATTTTCTTGAAGACAGGCGCCACATTGGAGGGTATCTAGAATCGCTGGTTCATTCCTGCAATCCAGAGAGTTATAGATTTTTTCCCCTCAGTACCACCAGTAATTGTGTAACCGCTGCTTTTAAATACAACTATGAATTAGTACTGACCTGTCTACCATTAGTCTTATCTGTTTATTAAAAAAAAACCTTGTTCCTTTTGTTAGAGGCTGTTCAAGAACTTCCCTCCTATGACCATTTTGTTTATATCATTGAAATACTTACAGTGCCTTCCCCCGTGAAGAATAGTGTAAAATTCTGGTGTAAATTATCTGTCTGTTCCCTCAAGGCACACCGTCCAAACGTCCTCAATCTACTTTCCTGACTTCATTTCTACCGACTTTCTTTATATACACGGAACAGCTCGTGCCACTTGTTTTTTATATTTCTTGCCAATTTGTTTACATAATAGCTTTTCTTCCTTTTTCCTCGCTTTCGAGATTCATACAGTCATATCGCTCAAACAGACCCTTTGGTCCAACTTGTCCATGCTGACAGGTTTTCTAAACTAAACTAGTTTCATCTGCTTGCACTTGGCCAATATGCCTCTGAACCTTTCCCATTCATATATTTGTCCAAATGCCTTTTAAATGTTGTAGCTGTATTTGCATCTACCACTCTTCCCCTGGCAGCTCATTCTATACACACATCGCGCTCTGTGTGAAAACATTGCCCCTTCGTCCCTTTTAAATCTTTCCCTTTTCTCCTTAAAGCTACGTCATCTATGTTTGGACTCTCCTATCCTGCTGAAAAGACCTTGGCTATTCACCCTATCCATGCCTCACATGATTTTATAATC
This sequence comes from Chiloscyllium plagiosum, assembly GCF_037043375.1. Taxonomy (NCBI): domain Eukaryota; kingdom Metazoa; phylum Chordata; class Chondrichthyes; order Orectolobiformes; family Hemiscylliidae; genus Chiloscyllium; species Chiloscyllium plagiosum. Next base: position 86,216,742 of record NW_028270176.1, read on the forward strand.
TTCTATAATGTCACCTCTCAACAGACTAGACTCCATCTGATACTAACTTCAAGAACAAGCATTTAAAGATAAGCACTGCACATTTTAAACAATATTAAAAATGACAGGGAAACAACACTCAGCCCGAACTGCATAATGTGATATGTTTAACTCCATGTTACAATACTAAGGCAGCATGAAACTCTTACTAGTGCCAATAAGACATCAAGCTCCTGAATTCCTTGGTCTAAAGGGGGTGATGATCTCTAGAGCGAATACGTATCTCTGTCCGGATATATGTAAGGAAAGGAATTCCTATACCACACGGGCAGCGTGCAGGGACCTTTAGCAGAGTGAGATGAAGGCTGAGTATACTTTTGGGTTTTGGATGACAGTGTGATTTCAATGCGAAGGGAGATAGGTGTTTTCAATAAGGTTTACTACAAGAAGGAAACTTTCTGGAATGAGATGTGAGTGGAAGGTCGAGCCACACTGAGACCAGAGACAAAATAGCAGCACAAATCGCACCTTGATGTTAGTGCAGGGAAGGTAGAATTGATGAAAGAGCTCCAAGTGAAGTGGGGGGGGGGGGGACTATAATTTGAGAGAATGTGCTCTGTAATTGGAGAGGGAGAACCTGGAAACAAGAAGGGGAGACGAGCAGGGAAGAGGATGGAGCAGCAATGGTAGGGGTGTCTGTGGGTAATTCAGGAAGTACAGCTGAAATTTATGCCCAGCATCTGCTTCTGCTCCCTGAAATAAACATCATAACCCGGACCTACACTAACGCTTTTTAAATTGTGATTGAATAGTATCCTTGACAGCTTTTGTCAACCATAGGTGGTTCATCTCCTTATCAAGTCCTTCTTTTTGAACAGAAACTATAATTTCTGAGCGTTATGGGATATCTGCTTGAATGTCTGCCCGTGCATACCCACTGACCTTCCTCTGGGTCTATTTCCACATCCCGCTTCAGACCAAATGTGAGACAGAAATCCTCAATTTAGAGGCTGACCCCATTCTCCCAGTTTCTCCGTCTCTGTTATTTCTGTTTGATGATGCCACATTCCAGTGAGCTGCCTCTGACGTGACCTCCTTTTCCTTCAAACCAGAAATCCCCTAACTCTCGTGGACAGGGCTTTTAGCTGTGACTGTGCCATCGCCCACTGTCTGCCCTCACTCCGTCCCATCCTCCCAAGAACAATGATAGATCTCCCCTTGCTCTCACTTCCTACTGCACTAGAATCCACATTCACAGAATCATCCTCCACCACTTCCACCACTACCTGCAGGACAGCACCATCAAACACATCTTCCCCTCCTGTCCAATGTCAGTATTTCTCAGGGACTTCTGTGACACCTTCCATCACCCCGAGCACTTCCCCACTTTCCCCATGGCACTTTCCCGTTCAATTGCAGAAGCTGCAAGAATTGCGCATTCACCTCTTCCCTCCTCACTGTCCAAGGCCCCAAAAACAACATCCAGGTGAAGCAACATTTCACTTGTACTCTTTCAATCCAGTCTCCTGTCATTGTTGCTCACAATACAGTCTCCTTTACATTGGGGAGACCAAACAGAGACTGCATTGTGGAACACTCCCACTCTGGAGGAATAATTCTGACATTGTCATTGCTTCCCATTTCAATAATCGACCTTGCTCTCATGTTAACCTTTCGTTCCTGGGCTGCTGCAAAGTCACTGAAACAGAACCCAAGCTCATATAACACCTCATTTTATACTTTGGCACGTTACAGCCTGTAGGAGTTAATATTCAATTTCATAACTTCACAGCCTGAACCCATTATGGCTGTCCTCCATGTTTCATGCATTCTCCCTCCTCACCTCCCTATGACCTTTTGTGATTGTGTCTTCTTTATGTTGCACTCAACAGAGAGAACCCCTTTCCCCATTCACATCTTAATTTAAAGCCATTTCGCATCATCTTCTCGTTCACCACTGCTAAAAGCCGGTTTGTCGTTTGCCATGCCCTCTTTTCCCCATCACCCATCCTCTCACCTCTCTCAAGGGATTAAAAAGCCCAGTTTCCAATCCTTCCCTGTTCTGAAGAATTGTCACACTAGACTTGCAACACTAACTGTGTTTGAGTTTCTCAAGAAATGAATAGGCACAGAACAAATTTTCAATTAAATAAATAATTATGGATACTGGAAAGAAAAATGCAAATATTATTGGTGAAACTGGGAGCTTTGGAGAAGTGTCACTGGACCTGAAAAGTCAACTTTACGTTCACTCCACAAGATATTGCCAGACCTGCATTGTTTCTTCAGCAATATCTGTTTTGAGCAAGTTCCACAGACGTGTGTCAAAGCCGCTCAAACGCCCTGTCTGATATGGAGCGCTGTCATCGGAAAGTGGACAGTAACATTAGGTGCACACATTCATTGGCTCTGAATCTACATAAGACAGGCATCACTGACACTACAAAGCTCTTACTCATGGCCAGAGAGAGGGAACATATTCACATCAAACACAGATGATGGTATTAAGAGAATGAAAAAAAATCAGATGAATATGTTAAAGGGTTTAAGGAAGGCAATAAATTGGAGACAATAACATCAAGGAGAGACCCTCAGTGGAATGAGAATATGGAAATAGAAGTGCTACCAAATCAGAAACCAGGTCAGGTCACTGAGTAGAGGGCTGATGTGTGAATAAGTCTCGGTGTGAACTGGGGGACAGTCAGTAGAATTGAATTGCAGATATTGTAGCTCAAACGGGGCATTCATGTGGCGCTGTAGATCACAGCAGCAGCAGAATTGTATTCAATCATAATCAGTAACTTATCCCCCAGGATAATCCGTCAGTCTACCATTACCATCAAGCCGATCTATGGTTCAGTGATGACTGTGGGTGAACATGCCAGAGTCAGAACCATGTGTAGCTAAACCTTATGACAACCCAACGTCCTGTACAGTGACAGTGACACACCCTTTCTTCTGTACATAAATCCTTTTAAAATGAACGTCAACACACCATTTACCTTCCTCCACAATGAAACAATCACAGAAGCATGGACTCTGTTCCCTCAAAAAAAAAGCATGATCTATATTAGTCCTAATTTCTTAAACGAGATCCATAGCCAGAAATGTTATGATACTCCAAGTGTTGGTCCAATTGCTGTTTAAAGGTTGTGAGATTACCCATCACAACTACCCTCTCAGGAAGTATATTCCTGACCCAACACTCTCTACGTGAAAAACAATCCTCAAATCCTCTCTAAACTTCAAATCCTTCACTTTAAATGTCTGCTGCTCGTCTTGGTCCTTTGACAAAAATGAACAACTGCTGTCTATCTCCCCTCTCCATACTCCGTTTAACCTCATTCTTCTGAATCACATCCCCTCAGCCTTCTCTGCTCCAAAGTAAACAACCCGAGCTTATCCAGTCTCTCTCCTCTGCAGCCCTCCAGTGCAATCACATCCTTCCTGTAATGTGGTTCCCAGAACTGCACACAGTATTCCATCTTGCCCGAATCACAGTCCTGTATAACTCTTAAAATCTATGTCTCGATTAATAAAAGCTATGCTAACAGTCGCATGTGACGTCTTACCTAACCTATTACCCTGTCCAGTCCCATTCAGGGATGTGTGGCGAAGCACCCTCTGAGCTTCCTCGTGTGCTACCATTCATTGAGTACTCCCCTATCTCGTTCCTTCCTCCAAAGTGCATTACCTCATATTTATCAGGGTGACATTCCATCTGTCATTGATCCACCCATCTGACCATTCAATCCGTATCTTCCGGCAACATCAGGCCTTCCTCCTCACTGGCAACCACCCGGCCAATCATTGTATCAAACATACACTTATTTGTCGCACACTCCCGCCCCCCTCCACATTCACATCTACATCATTTATGAGCACCACAAATAATAAGGGACACAGCACTGACCTCTGTGGTACACCAGGGGACATTGGTCTCCAGTCACACAAACAGCCTTCTCCCACCACCCTTTGTCTCCTGCCACTAAGACAATTTGAATGCCACTTACCAAGTTACCCTTGATACCATGAGATTGTACTTCCTTCATCAGTTTCCCCCGAGGGGCTTTGTCAAAGGCCTGGCTGAAAAACCAAATAAATGACCTCTCTGAAATAAATCAAAAAAATTCCTTCGGTATGACTTGCATCTGATGACTTCACACTCACGACCCCTGATCAAACTTTGAACAGAATGAGTCCAATCAGCCACTCATTCATCTTACACAGCAATTGGAGCAGATCTTTTACAGCTTTTTGCCTATATCACAGGAATTGAAAGAGAGTGTGCGGGTTATAGAAAGGGAAGAACTTAGAATAACCAACTTCACTAGGGAATGGAAAGTATTGGACAAATTATTGGGATTGAAGACAAATTGTTAGAATCTGGTATGAAGGAATTAATAACTGGATATTTTCAAAGTCAAGACACGATCCATGACAGTTAACATAGTATTACTAAGCATCAGTCATGTTTGAATGATTCGACTAACACTTGAAAAAATGTGACAAGCAAGATGGATAAAGGGGATCCTATAGATGTATTATATCTGGACTTCCAGAAGCAATTGCAAAACGTGCCTCAAAAACGAATAACATGCAAGACAAGAGCACATTATGTTAGGAAATGAACGTGCTTGGAGAGAGGATTGGCTAACTAATAAAAGCCATGATATGAAGGTGCTGGTTTTGGACTGAGTTGGACAAGGCCAAAATTTGCACGACACCAGATTATAGTCCAACAGATTTATTTGAAAACTCTAGCTTTCTGAGAGCTGCTTCTTCACCAGGTCTTAGGGAGAGAGGAAGAACTTAGGGATTGGATTTATAAGGAAAAACATCAAAGGGTGTAAACTCATGTGCTTTAATTGAACACACCTAAGATGGCTCTTAAATCTTTAATCAATTAGAATGAAGGAGTAGGTTTTGTTTGATTAATATGCAAGTGTCCGCTTTTCTTTCATGTCGTTGCCTGGAGATACCTTCAGGTATTCTCGATGGAAAGGTGGTGGCCCCTCCGGTCAAACAATGCATTTTAGGCATGAGGTCTTGTTTGGAGTCTGTCTGTCTCTTCATCTGGAGTCAGACTGGGTTCATTTGCAAAGACGAAGGCGATAAATACCACAATGACCAATTGTCTACGAATTGTGTGTATTTGGAACAAAGCGGGTTATATATGCAAATTCAAATGAGCAAGTGCAAATTCACCCCATAAATGTGTATGTATACGCATGTGTGTGTGTGTTTGTGTGTATATGTGTGTGTGTGACCTTTCACCTTCATGCCCTCGCCCACTCACCTATTGTACTTTATGCTAATTCCTCCTCACCCCCACCCTCCTCTCACTTATCTCTCCACCCTTCAGGCTCTTTGCCTGTATTCATGATGAAGGGCATTTGCCCGAAACGTCGATTTTACTGCTCCTCGGATGCTGCCTGAACCGCTGTGCTCTTCCAGCACCACTAATCCAGAATCTGGTTTCCAGCATCTGCAGTCATTTTTGTTACCTACTGAGCTGCCTTCCAGAGCCACTGCACCAGCCGTTTGAACTGTTGTTATCTGTGTACCCTCCAGCTGACGCTACAACACGTCTCATGTCTGTAACTACATACAGACAACGCAGCTTTTCCTTTTATATCTGACAGCCTCCCCGAGTTATAACCCTTATAGTTCCTCACAAAATCGCACCTCCTCCATTCCTACCTGCGCTAGAGAGCTCTAAAATTTCTTTATTCTTGTTTAAACTTCTGATCACCTAAATTCTCTCCCTTTTTAAACTTGTAACCCCGTCAGCTTCTGTAACTCTCCATCTAACTGTAATAAATGACAGCACAGGTTCCCTTCCTTATATCTCTATAATTACAATGGTTGTGTATACTAAATTGGCATTTTTCATCCTCCTTATCCATCTCCAGACTTCCAGCCCCTACAATACCACTATTTGGAATGCTCCCATTCTCTGCACCTCCTCATGTCCTGAGGGTCCTTGAACACTACCAGTGCTCCAAAAGTTTATATTCTCCCCAATTACTGCAAGTCTTCTAACTCTGTAACATCCAACAGTCTCAAGTACCATACAACACTTCCTGACTATCAATTTGCATTTGTTGAAGTCTGCACATCTCTGTAAGCAGCTCAGAAAAAGCCGTTTAGACTCCACAAAGCTCCATCATGAACAAGCCACCATCTCTCTATTTCCTTTGCCTTCTTCAGTGCCTGCAACTCTCGCTGTAACTTCTAGTAACCTCCTTTAGTTGTTGCAGATCTGCCTAGCTCCCCAGATAACCTTTTCCAGCCCATACAGATCGCCCAATCACTGGAACACCCTCTGCTCTGTCTAATCCTCCTCTTTTCCACTGTTTTCCAAGCACAACAGCGATCCTGTATGAGAGAAGTGCGGAATGGGATGTTATAAATCTCAACTGAGGCTTGAGGTCTATCATTACCTGGGAGTCACAAGGGCAGATAACCTCAGACAGAGCAGCACAGAGCGGGTGAATATAAATCAGCAGCGAGGATCGAGGCCGACTGGGACTTGGATTTGGAGAAACAGCAGAGCTGGAGGCTCGAAATCAGCAACTAGTCACAGAGGGAGTGACCATGTGAGGGAGCAACTTGGAGCAGGAGCATGAGGCTAACATTCCTGGGAGTTACAGAGGCAGCAAAGTGGGAAGATATTAATCAGCACTGAGGATCGAGGCCTAATCGTGCCTGGGAGTCACAGAGACGGTGACCCTGTGAGGGAGCAGAGTGGAGTGGGAGCAGATCACCCTTCAGACATGACAGCCGAGAAGAAGAAAGCGAATAAGGGACTAGACAATCGAACAGAAACATTCAGAGAATGTAAGGATATCCTGATATCTCCCTCCCAATTCAGTTTCCTGTTTTGGAAGCTGATGAAGGTGCGGGCTGCTCAGGGAAGGAGGTCGGAGTCATGTCTGCGGCACCACAAGCAGCCTGACTGTACAGGGGGGCAGGGGGGAGAAGGAAGGAGAAGCAATACGCACAGGGGAGTCGGGAAATTGAAGAAGGTGTCAGTGTTTCTGTAATTCCAGTATAGTGGGGTTTAGAATATCAAGGTGTCTGCAGGTCATTCGTCTGGGGTCAATGAGCAGTCAAAGGTCATGTCCATGTTGGTAGGAATGACCTGGGTAGGAAGGGTGAAGTCGTCTGGGAATCAGAATTTAGGGAGGCAGGTGGATGGTTAGCAAGCGGGACCTCAAATGTAGCAGTCCCTGCAATAATCTCAGTGCTGTGTCCAAGTGAGAACAGAACTCGGAGTTTTAGGTAGATGACCGTGTGACTGGAACGATGGTGCAGCAGGAGAATTCCTGGGACATTGACACTGTTTCTGGGGAATGCAGCAACCATGCAGAGTACAACAGATTAAGGGTTTCTTTCTCACTCCATCTTCCACTGTTAAACCTGTTGTTGTAAATTAGTACCAACTGCATATCAAATTATTTTGAGAATCCTGGTAGTTCCTTTACTATTCTTTTTTGGATCCTAAGCACACACCAAGTTATTTCCAATCCCTCCCAAACACCCCAGAAGGAATTCAGTCCCAGCTCTGTCACGTTAGCCCACTGAGCTTGCACAGTTGTATTCTGAAACGCAAGGACTGATTAGTGATAGTCAGCATGACTATGTGTGTGGGAAATCATGTCTCACAAAATTGATTGAGTTATTTGAAGATGTATCAAAGAGGATTGATGAGGGCAGAGAGGTGGACATGATCTATGGAATTCAGTAAGGCGCTTAACAAGGTTCCCCATGGAAGACTGATTAGCAAGGTTAGGTCTCATGGAATACAGGGAGAAGTAGCCATTTAGATCCAGAACTGGCTCAAATATAGATGGCTGGGTGGTGGTGGAGGGTTGTTTTTCAGATTGGAGGCATGTGACCAGTGGAGTGCTGCAAGGATCAGTGATGGGTCCACTACTTTTCGTCGTTTATATATATATGATTTAGATATGAGCATAGGAGGTATAGATAGTCGGTTTGCAGATGACACCAAAATTGGAGATATAGTGGACAGCGAAGAGGGTTACCTCAGATTACAACAGGATGTTGTTCAGATGGGTGAGAAGTGGCAGATGGCGTTTAATTCAGATAAATGTGATGTGCTGCATTTTGGAAACGCAAATCTTAACAGTACTGATACACTTAGTGGCAAATTCCTAGATAGTGTTGATGAACAAAGATATCTTGCAGTGCAGGTTCATATTTCCTTGAACGGAGAGTTGCAGGTAGTTGGATATTGAAGAAAGTGTTTGGAATACATTCCTTTATTGATCAGAGCATTGAGTATAAACGTTGGAAGGTCATGTACAGGACATTGGTTAGGCCTCTTTTGGAATATTGTGTGCAATTCTGTTCTGCATCAATAGGAAGGATGCTGTGAAACTTTAAAGGGTTCAACAAAGATTTACAAGGATATTGCCAGGGTTTGAGCTGCAGGAAGAGAGCAAAAAGGCTGGGGTTTTCTTTCCCTGGCGCATCAGAGACTGAGGGGTGACCTCTGTAGAGGTTTATAAAATCATTGGTAGCATGGGTAGGGTAAACAGACAGGTATTTTCCTTGAGTAGGAGAGTCCAGAAATAGAGCATAGGTTGAGAGTGAGAGCGGAAAGATATAACAGGAAATTAAGGAGCAACTTTTTCACGCAGAGAGTGGTGCGTGTATGGAATAAGCTGCCAGAAGAAGTGGTGGAGGCTGACAGTTATAGTATTTAAAAGGCATTTGGATACTTGACATGAATAGGAAAGATTTTAGAGGATATGGCCCAGGTGCTGGCAAGAGGGGTAAGATGAGGTTCGGATATCTGGTCGGCAGGGACAAATTTGACCGAAGGTTTTGTTTAGTGCTGTTTATCTGTGCCTCACAGCTCAGTGGGTTTCAGTCTCTTCAAAGATAAAACTTAGTCTGTTTTATTTTAGTAAAGCTACAACATTCAGTAGGGCGACGGTTTATATCTTGAAATACGCATCTTATGAAACTTTGATTAAGTTTTTTTAATATAAAATATTGGTACTAATTTATTCTAGACTAGTGTTTTGTAAAGCTGTAAGACTGTGTGCATTTTTCTGGGTCTGTGGACTGTTATGGTGCAGAGATGGCCATTCGTACAGTGATGTGCTCTTCCTGTTGGATGTAGGAGATTAAGGAAAGTTTCAATGATCCTGATTGTCTGCAGGAAGTGAGGATTCAAATCCTGTAGGATTTCATGGATCAGATGGAGCGATGGTTAAAGGTAATTAAGAATTTACAGGAGCCGGGGGTGTGGGAAAGGTGGCAGTTTTAGAAAGGTAGGAAAACTGCCGATCCAGTCAGGTAGATAGGTTTCCTCTCGGAAAGGGAGGAGCGGAGGGCAAGTAGTGCAGGAGTCTCCTGTGGTTATTTCCATCTCAAACACGTATCCTGTTTTGGAAAATGTCGGGGGTCACAGACTCTCAGGGGAATATCGCAGTGACAGCCAAGTTCCTAGTGTATTAGATCTAGTGTAATGTGAGGTATATTCAGTTCCGCGCGATTGATGGTGATAGGGGGCTCTCTAGTCTGCAGCACAGACTGCAATTTCTGCAGCTAACAGTGAGACATCAGAATGGGGTGGTGCCTCCACACTGCCTAAGTGAAGGATGGCTCCAAGGGTGCAGAATATTCTGAAAGGGGAGAAGGATCAGTGGGAGGTCGCTGTACATTGGTACCAATGACATAAGAGAAAAGGATGAAGTCCTGATGAGAGAATATAGCAAATTAGCCTGGAGGATAATAAGCAGGTCCATGTGGGTAGTAATATCTGGATTACTCCCGGTGCCACATGCTCGTGAGAGTATGAATAGCAGGATAGAGCAGATGAATGCGTGGCCAAGGATCTGATACAGGGGAGAAGGATTCACATTTTTGGATCATTGGAATCTCTGCTGGGGTAGAATTGACGTGCATAAGAAGGATGGATTACACCTGAATTGGAAGGTGTCTAATATCCAAGCAGGGAGATTTGCTCGTCCTACTCAGGAGGCATTAAACCAGTGAGGGCGTAGGGGTAAACATAAAGAGATAGTGAGAAAGGAGTTGAGTCTGAGGCTGGTACAGTTGAGAAGTTAGACAGGCAAGGCAGGCCAGGGAAATGCACAGAATGAGGTAGGACTGACAAGGTACAATAGACAATCGGTGCAGGAATAGGCAATTCTGCCCTTTGAATCAGCACCACCATTCATTATGATCATGGCTGATCGTCCACAATCAGTATCCTATTCCTGTCTTATCTCCATAATACTTGATTGCATTATCTTTAATAGCTCTATTCATCTCTTTCCTGAAAGTATCCAGAGACTTGGCCTCCACTGCCTTCTGGGGCAGTGCATTCCATGTTTCCACTACTCTCTGGGTGAAGACATTTCTCCTCAACTCTGGCCTCTCCCTTATTTTTAAACTGTGTCCTCTGGTTCTGGACTCACCCATCCGTGGAAACATGCTTCCTGTCTTCAGAGTGTCCAACCCTTTAATAATCTTGTAGGTCTCAATCAGATCCCCTCTCATTCTTCGATACTCAAGTGTATACAAGCTCAGTCGCTCCAATCTTTCAACTTATGATCATTCCGCCATTCCGGGAATTGACCTCATGAACCTACCCAACACTCCCTCAACAGCCGTAATGCTCTTCCTCAAACGTAGAGACCAAACTGCACACAATATTTCAGGTGCGGTCTTACCAGTGCCCTGTACAGCTGCAGAAGGACCTCTTTGCTCCTATATTCAATTCCTCTTGTTATGAGGGCCAGCATGCAGTGAGCTTTCTTCACTAACTGCTGTACCTACATGCTTGCTTTCATTGACTGATGTACAAGAATACCTAGGTCTCGTTGTACTTCCCCTTTACCAAACTTGACTCATTTTAGATAGTAATCTGCCTTCCTGTTCTTGCCTCCAAAGTGGATAACCACACATTTATCCACATTAAACTGCATCTGCTATGCATTCGTACACTCACCTATCCTGTCCAAGTTAACCTGTATTCTCATAACATCCTCCTCACATTTCACCCTGCCACCCAGCTTTGTGTCATCAGCAAATTTGCTCATATTACTTTTAATATGTTCATCTATATTATTAATGTATATTGTAAACAGCTGCGGGCCCAGCACCGATGCTTGTAGTACCCCACTCGTCACTGCCTGACATTCCGAAAGGAAGCGTTTATCACCACTCTTTGCTTCCTGTCAGTCAGCCAATTTTCAATCCAAGTCAGTATATTCCCCTTTGTAAATCCATGCTGACTCTGACGAATCCTGACTCCAGCATCTTTCTCACCACTGACATCAGGCTAACCGGTCTATAATTCCTTGTTTTCTCTCTCCCACCTTTCTTGAAAATTGGGACAAAATTAGCCACCCTCCAATCTGACTCGACATCTCCTGATTCTGTGTCACCCCCTTCGCAAGGGACTGAACGTCATCCCTCATCAACAGGGCCATCCCACCCCCTCTGCCCATCAGTCTGTCCTTTTGATAGCACTGCATTGCATTTATTTCAATGCAAGAGGTTTGACAGGGAAAGCAGATGAGCTTAAGATATGGTTTTGAATATGGGACTGGGATATAGTGGGTATTACAGAAACATGGCTTAGGTTGGACAGGACAGGCAGCTTAATATTCCAGGGAATAGATGTATGAGGAAGGATAGAAAGGGGGACAAGAGAGAAGGTGGAATGGTGTTTTTGATTAGGGATAACATTATTGTTGTGCTTAGGGAGGATATTCGTGGGAGTTCACCCGAAGAACTTACTTGGGTGGAACTGGGAAATAAGAACAGGATGATCACCTTATTGAGGTTGTCTGTGTGGGTTTCGTCCGGGTGCTCTGGTTTCCTCCCACAGTCCAAAGATGTGCAGGTTGGGTGGATAATCCAGGCTGAATTGCCCATATTGTTCGGGGATGTGCAGGTTGGGTGGATTGACCATGTAAAATTGCCTACAGTGTTCAGGGATGTGCAGGCTGGATGGATTGGCCATGTAAAATGCAGCGTTACAGGGGTAAGGTAGGAGGATCTAAGAGTCAGTGTGGATGTGATGGGCTGAATGGCCTGCTTCCACACTTGGGATTCTCTGACGATAATTCTACTAGTTTTAAAATAGTTGCAGAAAATAATAGACCAGATCTAAAAGTTGGTGTTCAAAATTGGACAAAGGTGAATTTTGACGGTACAAGGCAAGAACTTTCAATATTTCTTTGCAACCCCCAGGAAAGTGGGAACATAAGAACAGAAGCAATAGGAGCAGGAGTAGGCCATCTGGCCCCTCAAGCCTGCACTGCCATTCAATAAGATCAGGGCTGATCTTTTCATGGCCTCAGCTCCACTTCCCTGCTCTCTCACCATAACCCTTAATTCCTTTCCTGTTCACAAATCTACCTTTTGTCTTAAAGACATTCAAGTTGATAATGTCAACTGCTACACTCAGCAGGGAATTCCACAGATTCATAACCCTTTAGCTGAAGAAGTTCCTCCTCAATTATATCCTCAATCAGATAGCCCCTTATTTTGATGCTATGCTCGCTAGGCTGACCCCCCCCCCCCCCCCCCAAAGGAAATTACCTCCCTGCTTCTTTCTTATCTATTTCCTTCTTAATTTTATTTTTTCCAATTCAACCTCCCATTCTTCTACATTCCAAGGTATAGTCTCAGTCTATTCAGTCTCTCCACATACACCAACCCTTTCAACTCCCGACTCAAACTAGTGACTCTCCTGCGCACCCCCTCCAGTGTCAGTACATCCTTGTTGAAGTAAGGAGATCAAACCTGTACACAGTACTCCAGGTATGGCTTCACCAGCACCCTGCACAGCTGCAGCATAACCATCCCTTGAGCAAGGAAGGACAATAGGCCCTTCACCATCTCTTTTAGTCCCTGGGATGCATTCCATCACGGCCATGAGACCCATGTACTTTTGGGCTGTTATCTTTCCCAACACTACCTCTTTACTGAGAATGACTGTTTCCATGTCCTCATCTGCCATTGCCTCCATAGGCCTGTGAAAATGAGACAACAAGAGAACATGGACAGTTTGTTCATGTTGAGGCCAACTCTGGTAGGTGAAGAGAATGCTGTGTGTCTAGAGAAATTTAGGAGAAAGTGAGGTCTGCAGATGCTGGAGATCAGAGCTGAAAATGTGTTGCTGGAAAAGCGCAGCAGGTCAGGCAGCATCCAGGGAACAGGAGAATCGACGTTTCGGGCATAAGCCCTTCTTCAGGAATCCTGGATGCTGCTCGACCTGCTGCGCTTTTCCAGCAACACATTTTCAGCTAGAGAAATTGAGGGTCTGGTCAAAAAGATGAAGGAGGGATATGGCAGGTACATACAGCTAGGTTTGATTGAATCCCTCAGGGTATAGGGGCAGTAGGAGTACACTTGAGGGAAAACAGGAGGGCAAAAAGGATACATGAGATAGCTGTGGGGGAAAAGAGGCTTAAGGACAATCCAAAGAGAGTCTACAAAACACTCAGGACAAAAGATTAACCAGGCAGAGAATAGGGACCCTCAAAGATCAACAAGGCTGTCTGTGGAACCACAGAAGTTGGGAGAGATACTATCCGAGGATTTCATGTCAGCTTTTACTGAAGAGGATATGGAAGCTTGAGACTTTGGAGAAATAAATAGTGATAACTTGACAACTGTCCATATTACAGAGGAGGTTGTACGGGGTGTCTTATACATAAAGCTGAGTAAATCTGTGGGACCTAATCAGGTGTATCCCAAATCTTTGTGGGAAGTTCGGGAAGTGATTGCCAGGCCCCTCGCTGAGATATTTCTATCACCGATAGCCACAGGTGAGGTGCTGCAAGACAGTCGCCATTATTTTAGAAAGATGATGAGGAAAGGTCAGGGAACAATACACTGGTGAGCCTGAGGTTAGTGGCAGACAAGGTGTTGGAAGGAATTCTGAAGGACAGGTTTATATGTAATTGGAAAGGCAAGAAGTGATTAGGGATAGTCAGCATGGCTTTGTACATAAATCACTAACTTGGACTTCAGAAAGACATTCAAAAAGGTTCCACATAACAAGCTGGTTAGCGAGTGAGACACCATGGGATGCAGAGAGAACCAGCTATTTGGATACAAATTGGTTGGAAGGTTGGAGACTGGAGGCCTGTGATGAGCAATATGGTGTAAGGATCGGTGCTGGGTCCACTGCTTTTCATCATTTATATCAATGATTTCGATGTGAATATATGAGGTATAGTTAGTAGGTTTACAGTCAACATCAAACTTGGAGGCGCACTGGACAGTGAAGAAGGTTAACTCAGAGTACAATGGGACTTCAATCAAATGGGCTGAGGATTATCAGATCGAGTCCATTTCAGATAAATGTGAGGTGCTCCATTTTGGAAAAGCAAATGAGAGCAAGAATTATACACTTAATGGGAAGGTCCTGGGGAGTGTTGCTGAACAAAGAGACCTTGGAGTGCAGGTTTTTAGTTCTTTGAAAGTGGAATCATAGGCAGGGTAGTGAAGAAGGTGTTTGGAGTACTTGCCTTTACTGGTCAGTGCATTGAGTGGTGGAGTTGGGATGCCACTTTGCGGCTGCACAGCACATTGATTCAGCCACTTCTGGAATTCTGCTTTCAGTCCTGGTCTCCCCGCTATCGGAATGATATTATGAAACTTGAAAGGGTTCAGAAAAGTTCTGAAAAGATGTTGCCAGGGTTGAGGGTTTGAGCAATATCGGTAGAGGGTGAATAGGCTGGGCTGTTTTCCCTGGAGCATCGGATACAATTGTGAGGGGCATGGATAGGGTGAAATCTCAGGGTCTTATTCCCAGGATATGTGAGTTCAAAGCTTGGGGGCTCAGGCTTCAGGTGTGAGGGAAAAGATTTAAAAGGGATCTAAGGAGCAATGTTTTCCAGCCGAAGATGGTGCGTTTGTGAAATGAGCTGCCAGAGGAAGTGTGGAGGCTGGTACAATTACCCAATTATGCCTTTCAGATGTTGTATGTGATTATCAAAAGCTTAGAAGGATATAGGCCAAGTGCTGGCATATGGGAGGAGA
The DNA here is from genome assembly GCF_037043375.1 of Chiloscyllium plagiosum. Lineage (NCBI taxonomy): Eukaryota > Metazoa > Chordata > Chondrichthyes > Orectolobiformes > Hemiscylliidae > Chiloscyllium > Chiloscyllium plagiosum. The sequence goes on from NW_028270176.1 coordinate 86,231,766, forward strand.
TTAATGTAGGATGTCTGGTCAGCATGGACAAGTTGGATCGAAGGGTCTGTTTCTCTGCTGTACATCTTTATGGCACTACTAAGGATGGCTTTCTCTTTTATGGAGAGTTAGCAGAAGATCAGATAATTCTCCTTGGAGCTGAGAAGGTTAGGCATTGATTTCGACCAGGAGCAGATTTTTTTCCAGGATATTTAATTTACAGAGAGACAGGGAGAAATTATTAACGTCACAATTTTTAGTAACTACCTTCAGGTAACTGGCAAACAATGCAGGTTAAAAATGTGAAGATTATTTTACTCAGTAAGTTCTGAGCATCTGGAACAGTTTGACTGACAGCTGGATGCAGATTCAGTAGTTATTGTCAAAACAAATTTGGAATTTAACTTTTTTAAGGAAGGATTTGGAGGGCTACCGACAAATGGGAGGTGAGTTGGGATAGACTGGCACCATCTCCAGAGGGGGAGAGTACAGCCCCAATGGGCTGAATAGCCCCAAACCCCTGTGCTCTGTGTTACTGCCCCATTCACTGTGCATGATGAAGCTCATCCCAGGGCAGAGTCATAGAGACATACAGCATGGAATTAGACCCTTTGGTCAAACTGTTCCATGCCGACCAGATATCCCAACCTAATCTAGTCCCATTTGCCAACACTTTGCACACATCCCTCTACACCCTTCCTATTCACATACCCATCCAAATGCCAAATGGTGTAATTGTACCAGCCTCCACCACTTCCCCGAACAGAAGATTCCATACACGCACCAATCTCAGTGTGAAAAAAGTTGCCTCTAGGGTCCCTTTTAAATCTTTCCCCTCTCACCTTAAACCTACACCCTCTCGTTGTAGACTTCCCCACCCCAGGGAAAAGACCTTGTCTATTTTTTCCATCCATACTCCTCAGGATTTTATAAAGGTCTATGAGGTCACCCCTCGGCATCCGATGCTCTTGGGAAGAGCCCACTCCTGTCACAATGAGGCCCGGGTGATTGACAGCAGTTTCAGACCAATAGGAGAATTGGCGTGATCCTCCAGCCAATGGGAGTGAATTGGGGTGGGTCCAGCAGACCAACACGTGGCCATGAGCTGTTCAGGCACAGTGTCACGGTGAGGGGGGACCCAGTGAGTGTGAAGTGAGTGGGAGAGACTGCAAAGTCTGGGGAAGAAATGGAGCTATTGTGGACTGGGAGGGTTTATAAACGCACGGTTTTAGGCTGCTAGACCTGAATTAGAAATTCCTGGTAAATTAGAACCAAAAGAACTGCGGATGCTGTAAATCTCTCACAACAACCAAAAGGTACTGGAAAAGCTGAGCAGGTCTGACAGCATCTGTGAAGAGAAATCAGAATTAACGTTTTGGATCCGCTGACCCTTCCTCAGAACTGATGTTACTAAGAAATGTCGGTTTATATGCAGAAGGTAGGGGTTAACGAGTAAATGATAGGTAGTGATAGAGTCCAAAGAGATAGGAGCAGTTGGACTAAGGAATGCATAACGATCTGGCTGGGGGAGGGTGAATAGCTGTTTATGAGGGCTGTCAGTGGCTTACCATAGGTAGTGTGTAATAGTAGGCTGTAATAACAAGGGTGTGGGTTAAGAGGCTAGGGCACTAGGACATTGGAGAGTTCAGGACCTAAAAGTATTGAATTTGATACTGGGGCTAGAGGGGTGCAGGTCCCCCAAGTAGAAGATGAGGTCTTGTTCTTCCAGCTTGCGTTAACGTGTGGCGCTGGAAAAGCACAGCAGGTCAGGCAGCATCTCAAGAGCAAGAGAATCGATGTTTTGGGCATATTCCTTTCATCAGGAATGCTAGGATTGGGGAGGGGGAGTAAGAGGGCTGAGAGATAAATAAGAGGGATGTGTGTGGTTGGTGGGAAGGGAGCTAGGAAGGCAATGTAGGTGTAGGATGATGGAAAGAGGGTGGAGTGGATAATTGGAGAGGAAGATGGACAAGTGGAACAATTGAAGAGGGTGGTGTCTAGTTGGAGGGTTGGATCTGGGATAAGGCAGGGGAGGGGAGATGAAGAAACCTTGATTCTGTGGTTAAAGTGTCCCAATGTGGAAGATGAGGTTTTCTTCCTCCAGGCGTCGGGTGGCTGGGATTTGGTGGTGGAGGTGGCCTAGGACTTGCATGTCATTGGCGGAGTGGGTGGGGAAGATCATGTTGTCGGCCACAGAATGGTGGGGTTGGTTGGTGCATGTCTCCCAGAAATGTTCCTGAAACATTCCGCAAGTTGGTGTCCTGAATCCCCAGTGGAGAGGAGACCACATCGAAAGCAAAGGCCGTAATAGGTGAGGTGTTTCGATGTGCAGGATAATCTCTGCTGGATGTGGGAGGGTCCTTTGGAGATGAGGGGGGAGGTGTGGGCACAGGTTTTACACCTCTTGCATTGGCAAGTGAAGGGCCTGGGAGTGCAGGGTGAGTTCGTGGGTAACATGGATCTGAATAGGAATTCACTTGGAATTGTCTCTGAGGAATGCTGAAAAGAATGGAGCGGGAAATATATTTCTGGTGGGATCTGATCGTAGGTGATGGAATGGCGGAGGGTGATGCATTGTATCTGGGTGGAAGGTGAGGACTGGGGTTCTATCCTTGTTGCAGTTGGAGAGGTGTGGTTCCATGGCAGAGGTGTGGCGACTGGTGGCGATACACTGAAGAGTATTTCCACATAGGAGGGGAAATTGCAGTCCTTGAAATACGGGGCGTTTTGGTATGTTCTGGAGTGTTCTGCCAGCTTGCATCAAGCTTCCCTGGAACACTGCAGTAAGCATGAGACAGGGATTTGGGCCAGGGAACAGACTCGTGTGTTAAAGTGACAGGCAACTGGAAGCTCAGGGTCTGTTTTGCAGCAGAACATAGATCATCAGCTGCCATTTCCAGTAGCTCCACTGAGGTGCTGCCAGACACAGGTTCCTGTCCCCTCCATTAACAGCTATGCACCCTCCCAGCCAGATTGTTATCCACTCCTTTGTCTTTCCAAATGTTACTGTCTCTTTTGGGCTCTGTCCCCACCTATTATTTACTCTTTAACCGCTATCCCCTGCAGTCCAAAGATATGCACGTTCGGTGAATTGGCCCAGCTAAATTTCCCGTGGTGTTCATGGATGTAGAGGTTAGGTGCATTATTTAGGGGAAATAAAGAATGATAGGGTCGGGGAATGGGTTTGGTTGAGAAAATCTTCAGAGAGTGTGTGTGGACTTTTTGGGCCGAATGGTCTGTTACCACACTGTAGGGATTCTAATTTTCCCAGCTGTTGTCGGTTCTGAGGAAGGGTCACTGAACCTAGAATCACCCTTGGTGTGTGCAGGAAGAGGAAACTGGAAAGGGGAGTTGGATCCAGTTTAGACTGGGAGGGTTTAATTACACTCTGTACAGGTAGTTAGGCCTGAATTAGAAACTCTTGGTCCCACGTTTACAGCAAATGGGAAAATGGCTGTGGCCCTCAGGCAGTGATGGGTCCTGCGTTATGGCTGCCATCTTTATTGGGGGCAAGGTACAGCGAGGCGCATAGACATGTCCTCTTCCTGGGTGGGTGCGGCGCGATTTGAAGAGGAGCATTTGCACATCAAACACATACCAAGAGAAGTGTTTGCCTTCTCTATTCATCTTGCATTGACTGTGAGCTTTGTTTTGTGAATTCATTTTATAGAATATTAATTGAGAATAATTGAGACAGGGATCTCGAAAGCAATTTTCTATCGTCAGCAGGATCATCAGGATCTGAATACCATTGACATTTAACTGTGGAAGAAGAAATCTGTGTCTGTTCTGTCTGTGGGAAAGTATCTTTTTTTTTCAAGCAGAAAGATGTTCAAATTAGTGGTTGGATCACCCTTGGGGTTTGTGCTCTGTTCTGGGCCCTGAAGCTGAGGAAGGAGATATTGTCCTGAGAGAGAGCACAGATTTATCCAAATTACACCTCGTCTCTTTGTAGGAACTGTCAGATTTGTTCACAGTCACCCACTTCATGATGTTAACCTGTAAAATCCTTATTTTCAATTCACTGCAAACTTCTCATTAAAATTCCTTATGGACTCAAATTCCAGCACCACTTCAGATGGAATGTTCCAGATTCTGACAACTGTCTGTTCATCCAGAAACTGCTGAAGTCGTTGTTGACTCTGGGGTTACAAAGGGCTGAATTGAAAGATGAGATGCAGTTCCTCAGCTCGCATTGAGATGCATTGGAACAGTACAGGAGGCTGAGGGCAGTGTAGATGTGAGAAGGCAATGAAAATGACAGGGCTGCACTGTGGGTGCTGCTTGGCTCAATGTGTGTTTCGGAGTTGGGTGTAAACAGACGGAGGGGAGACAGGGAGAAGGTGAAGCTCAGCTTCAGTTTTCGTTCAGGCCATTCATAAATTCACATGGTCCCACTGGGAACAGCCAGTTTGTAAGTGAAACCTGCTGAGTTTTTTTAACAGTTTTTAAAAGTATAAAATGTCAGCTTAAGTAAAGATTGGGGCTTTTGATTATAATGGAAATGTTTGAAGTGAAGGGAGGTTTCTTGCTCATTTAAATTCTCTTAATGGGAGTAACTAGCTGAATCTAGAGACGCATTGTTACAGGAGCCCTCAGACCCGTGGTATGCTCCTCTTGTACGATGTGGGACATAAGGGACACTTCCAGTGTCCGTGACGACTATGTGTGCAGGAAGTGTGTCCATCTGCAGCAACTGGGAAACTGGTTTTCAGACCTGGAGCTGAAACTGGACTCACTGTGGAGCATCTGTGATACTGAGAATGTGATGGACAGCACGTTTAGTGAGTTAGTCATACTGCAGGTGAGGATTACACAGGCAGAAAGGGAATGGGTGACCATCAGATCAAGTAAAAGGCTCAGGAAGGAAGTGCAGGAGCCCCAGTGATCATTCCCCTTCTCAAACAGATAATGTGCACCACTTGGGATTCTATAAGTGGGGGGGGGGGGGGGGGGGGGGGGCGGAGGGGGGGAGAAGAGAGACAGGTGGGGTGGCCTCTCAGGGGAAATCAGCAACAGCCAGGTTCATGACGCCACAGATAGCTCCGCTGCACAGAACTGGAGGAAGGAGAATGGCAGAGCTATAGTGACAGGGGATCCAGTAGTCAGGGTCAGAGACAGGCGTGTCTGGGCCCACAGACATGAATCCAGGACAGTGGAATTGAACCCAGGTCCACAGTGCACAGACCAATAAAGGTCGGCGTCCCAAATGCAACCTACAGCACTTGGTCACCCTGAAGCTCTACTATCCAGGGTCTGTGCACTTGTTCTGAGCCCTTCAGAGGGATTGAAGGGGATGGGGAGAAAACAGGAACATGGTTGTGTTGTAGCTCTACAATATAACGGTCACCCTCCCCTCTCGGTCTCCCCCCTCTGTCTCCCGCCTCCCATCGTGCCTCCTCCCCACTGCAGGGAAAAGTCCTTGTGTATTTCCCCTATCCATGCCCCTACTGATTTTATAAACCTCTATAAGGTCACCCATCAGCCTCTGACGCTCCAGGGAAAACAATGTATTCAGCCTCTACCTGTACCTCAAATCCTCCAACCCCGGCAACATGCTTGTAATACTATTCTGGCCACTTTCAACTTTCACAATATTGTTTTGATAGGAAGGAGACCAGAATTGCACGCAATATTCCAAGCGTGCCCTAACCAATGTCCTGTACAGCTGCAATATGTCCTCCAAACTCCTATACTCAGTGCTCTGACCAATAAAGGAAAGCATACTAAACACCTTCTTCACTATCCTATCTACCTGCGATTCTGCTTTCAAGGAGCTATGAATCTGCACTCCAACGTCTCTTTGTTCAGCAGCACTCCCGAGGACCTTACCATTAAGTGTATACATCCTGCTAATATTTGCTTTCCCAAAATGCAGCACCTCACATTTATCTAAATTAAACTCCATCTGCCAGTCCTCAGCACATTCAACCATCTGATCAAGATCCCATAGCAATCTGAGGTAATCCTCTTCACTGTCCACTACACCTCCAATTTTGGTGTCATCTTACTAACATTACTTCCTATATTCGCATCCAAATCATTTATATAAATTATGAAAATTAGTGGATCCAGCACCGATCCTTTGTGACACCCCACTGGTCACAGGTCTCCAATCTGAAAAGCAACCTTCCACCACCACCCTCTGTCTTCTACCTTTCAGCCAGTTCTGTATCCAAATGGCTAGATCTCTCTGTATTCCATGAGATCAACCTTGATAACCAGTCTCCCATGGGGACCCTTGTTGAATGTCTTACTGAAGTCCATGTAGATCATTTCCACTGTTTTGCCCTCATGAATCCTCTTTGTTACTTCAAAAAAATTGACTCAAGTTCATGAGACGAGATTTCTCACACACAAAGCCATTATAATATCCAGGACTTAACTCTGTACATTGGGGTCTGCGTCACCCAGTTATGGGTGTTAATATTCTGGATAAAGTTCACGTCTACCAGCTTTGTGTTAGTGACTGTGTATTGAGTCTTGTTAATATCACCCACACAGGTAAGTTCCATTTGAAAGGCTGTCCCCATATCCAGAACCCCTCTCCCATCTGCTCTGTCTCCATCCCCACCATATACAGTAAGTGGGAGGAGCTCATGGAGTTTCCATGTGAGAGAGATTGAGAAAATCTTCCCTTCTTTCCACTAGCCCACCAGGAATTTGTGGTAGTGTCCTTACCTATGAACCAGGAGGATCGAGCTCAGTGTTGAGTAACAGCATCTTTGAAAAGGCTGATTGGAAAACATGCCCAAGCCACCAGGCCATACTGTCGCCCAGCTGTCCCTGCTTGAGCCTCTAAACAGAACCTTCCTGTAGTTTCTCTCCTGTCAGACTCTCCCATTGCTCACTTTGTTCAGGATCCCCTCCTACTGCTGCACTGATCCTGTCCCTCACTGACCTGTCCATCCCCCAGGGTCCTCCACATTCATTCATTATTTACAATCTCCAGCCCTGCCCCGTCCACCCTATTGGGCAGCTGCTGCTGTCAATCACCCAGCTTCGTGTGTGATCTGGACCATGTGCTGTAGGAGGGGAGACCAGTGCATGGGCGCAGTGCTGTCCAATTGTTGGTGTATGTGCAGGGTGGGTCAGTGCCTGGGAGGCTGTGCATGTGTGGGGTTAATCTGTCATTGGCAGTTTCCTCCCTCTGGGAACAGGACCCAGGGAAATGGCCCCTGCCATGATATCGTGACAAGTGGTTGGCTATCAGTGGGGGGAGCATTTCGCAGAAAGTTATCAGAACTCGTGTGAAGATTCAGGAATGTTATGGAAAGGAACACAGATGGGCCTGCAATTAAAGTTCTAATTTGGTTCATCTTAGTTCAATCAGATATGGATTGGCCAGTGTGCAGGATGGTTCTCATCACAGGGTCCATGTGGGGGAAATAAATAATGTTCCAGATTGGGGAAAAAATCAGATTGGTTCTGACCAGGAAGGAAACCTGGGAAGTGGGAGAAGGATTCACCAATATCCAGGAGGCTCAGAGTCAGACTCATTGGTTTGAATAGATTAGATTTCCTACAGTGTGGAAACAGGCACTTCCGCCGAACCAGTCCATACCGACCGTCAGAAGTCTAACCCACTCAGACCCATTTCCCTCTGACTAATGCACCTGACGCTATGGGCAATTTAGCATGGCCAATTCACCTGACCTGCGCATACTTGGATTGTGGGAGGAAACCTTTTTTTGGTTCTTAGTCTGCAGGCAGGAGCGAGGAAGCTGATTTCAAAGAGAAGAGAGAGTCTGTGAGAACTGGGTGTGGAGGAAAAAGGGTGAGGACATTGGTTTGGATTTCAGTTCACAGATGAGAGCAATTGTGAGACTGAGATTTAAAGCTTTGGGCGAACAAAGAAACTACAATTTAATACTCTCACTGTCTTATGAATTTCCATCCTGTGTTAACGGTCGTGACCTGTTTTCTCTATTGTAGGGTTCTGAAAGGGCGGATTTGTGAATGAGAAATTCAAATTGAACTTCCTGTTCGGTTTTGATGGTTACTTGATCCGTGCCGGTCTGCATATCATTGGCCTTTTCATGTGGAAGGAAAGGTGTGTATTCTGTCCGTGGGCGAATATTTCAAATGTCAGTGTGTCTGGAAAAAGTACTGAGACACAGCCAAGTCCATGTTAGCGCGGTGACTGTGGTGAGAGAGTTCATTTGTTGTTAAAAGTCTGAAAAAACATGGCACATTTCCCAGGAACAAATAAGCTACAGATTTGTTTTGTATGAGGACAAGGTTTTAATTAATCATGCAACCAGAAAGAGACCAGGATACCTGCACCATGGAACAAACGATGAAAACGGGATTGTTGTAAAGGAGTTAATTATCGATCATGGCTTGTAATCCATTGGCGTTGTCACGTCAGTTCCAACGCCGTGAGGAAACACTGGAAATGTGTTGAATGTAATGTAGGTTTCAGTTATTAAACTGTAACAAGGTGCAGATGAAATTTACAAGGATGATGCCAGGGCTCAGGGGTCTGAGTTACAGGGAGAGGTTGGACAAGCGAGGATTTGTTTTGTTTAGAGCAGTGGAAACAGAGGGGGGGGGGGATGTTTTCTGGAAGTGTATAAGACCATGAGAGGCCTGGGTAAGGGGAATGCACTCCGTCTCTTTCCCAGGGAATCAAGGAGTGGAGGGCATCATTTTACGGTTAGAGGAGAAATTATAAAAGGGAACGTGAGGGGCAACTGTTTTACACAGAGGATAGTATGTATATGGACTGAGCTGCCAGTGGAAGCGGTTGAGACATTTGGACAAATACATGGATAGCAAAGGGTCAGAAGCAGATGGGCCAAGTGCAGGGAAATGGGGTTCGCGTGGATGGACATTCTAATCGGCATGGGCCAGATTGTGCCAAAGAGCCTGTCTCTGCTGTAGGACTCTGACTCCAAGTATATTTACTATTTCTCCCGCTATCTCTGGTAGTACCCTGGAATGTATTCCATCAGGGCAAATAGACTTGTCTACGTTTAGCTCCATTAGCTTGCCCAGCTCTAACTCTCTCGTGATAATGGTTGTTTCTTGGAACTCACCTTCCTTAGTCTCCTTATCAATTACTGGCATGTTCTTCGTATCCTCCACTGTGAAGACTGACTGCTGTGTACTCATATTCCTGAACCCTGCTGGATAGCAATAACTAGGTACAGAACTCTCAGAGGTCTTCTTTGAGTCTTTATTGATGAGACATGGCAGTTACATGCAGAACACCTCCAGGCAGCATCAGGTAACTCCCCGCCTGTCCGATGTGTCGCTCCCATTCTTAATCCTGATCAAGTTAAAAATCACAGCACACTCCAAAAACTTATATTTCGAAATAAACCTGTTGGACTATAACTTGGTGATTTGTGGCTTTTAACTTTGCCCACCCGGCTCCAACACCAGCTCTTCCACATCAGAATCCTGACAGAGAGCCCCACTGAAACTGAAGTGCCTGTTAGATACCTGAGTGAGCCACGGGGGCGTGGGGGAGGGGGATGTGGTTTAACCACAAAGTGCTGAGCTGAACTCGACTTTTTAACTGCCGTTGCCATGGAGATAATACTGAGAGACAGCCTCCATTCAAAACCACAAACCACAAAGGTATATCTCTATGGTAACAGTTAAGTACTTCAACAATTACAGAGGCCATATGTTCCCCACACAATAGGTTCCCCTCTAGCAGTGTAAACTGATATTCCGACCCTGGGGATAGCTGCTCATCACTTTTCTCCCCCAATTCCATCTCGCTTTCTGTTGGTCTTTAAAGTTTTTCTAATCTCCGAGTTTCTCCTTGGTCTTTGCCAATTTGTATGCTTTCAATTTCAATTTGATAGACTCCCTTATTTCCTTAGCCACTCATGGCAGATTACTCCTTTTCCTACAATCTTTCCTTTTCACTGATATATACTTTTGCTGAGCAGTTTGAAAAGTTCTTTGATATTCCTCCACTGTCTGTCAACTGTCCCACCCTAAAGTCTTTGCTTCCCGTCTGCATTAGCCAACTCCTGCCTCATCCTATTGTAGTCTCCTTTGTTTAAGCACAGGATCTTGGGATTGGATTTAATCTTCCCACTTTCCAACTGTATTCTAAATTCAACAGACTTATCACAAGTCTTTTATCAGATTACGAGGTGAGGCGATGTTACCTGGGTGTTTGGGTTTTCATTGTCAGAGACCTTGGCTTTGTAATAAAGTACAGGATAGATATTCACATCAGAGTATTCTGGACGGTGTGAATGTACTACACAATCTAAAACCATAAATCACTGTCGCCCCTCAGTTTCCATGATTTGGAGATGCCGGTGTTGGACTGGGGTGTACAAAGTTAAAAATCTCAACGCCAGGTTATAGTCCCTCAGGCTTAATTGGAAGCACACTAGGTTTCGGAGCGTTGCTCCTTCATCATGATCCAATTAAACCTGTTGGATTATAACCTGTTGTTGTGTGATTTTTAACTCCCCTCAGTTTAAAATTGCAAAATCATTATCTCCTACATGCTTCCGCACTAAATGTGGAACGCTAATCCAACTGACTATCCTGCATTTTCCGAAAATCGCCTTTGGTGAAGGTGGTGAGTTTTGGATTCAGCTTTCCAGTTATTACCGTAAGAAGATACCACGGGGGAGGTAATGCAGCCCTTCGAACCAGCTCCACCATTTAATACCATGATAATTAAGCTCACCTCAGTCTCAGCTGGATTTTCCCGCCTGCTCTTTCTCACCCTTTAACTCATTGCAAATTAAACATCTGTATCTCTGCATTAAATTTGCTCATTGTCCTGGCATCCACCGCATTTTGAATAGGGAATTCCACAGATTCACAGCACATTGAGATAAGTACCTTCTTCATCATGAGAATAGAATAGATTCCCTTTCGTGGTCCACACCAACCCTACAATGAGCATCCCATTCAGACTCACCCAGTCCCTGTATTTCCCATGGTTAATGACTTAACCTGCACAGGCATGGACACTGTGGGAATTTAGAATAGCCAATCCACCTAACCAGCACATCTTTGAACTGTGGGATGAAACTGGAGCACCCAGAGGAAACCTGCACAGACACAGGCAGAACGTGTAAACTCCACACAGTCGCCTTAGGCTGGAGTCAAATCCAGGTCCCGGACGCTGTGAGTCAGCAATGCTAACCATTGAGCCACCTCTGTTTAAAGTCTGCTCCTCCTATTAACCACCCCATGCCCCAGTTGGCTGAATCTATATTCCTTATATCAGAAAATCAGATTGTGTAAGCAGATGTCTCAGTAAAAGCCAGTGACAGTCCATATATTCTGTGTGTCTGAATGGGGATCCGATACACAACACCCTCCAGTCCACACTTTTCATTCACTTTCCAGAGACAGGGTTCCAATGGCTTCATGGGGACTACAACTCCAACAATCCCTGAAGCAGGGCCCATACGTGTGTGGGGAAACCCGGCACTGTACATGTACAGAATGTGGGCGGGTTTTGGAGCATGTGCTTTGGGTAAATAAACTTTGCGGTAAGTATTTCACACTGTGATTGGCTGGAGGAAGAATGCATCTGTTGGGGGAAGGGGTCAAAGTGTCACCACACCCATGTAGGACCACCCTCCATCCCCAATTCATTGTAATGGTGGGAATCAACTAATGGGAAACAAAGAAGGGTCTGACCCATTCTCCCAGACTGAAGGTTCCTCTTCTGTCCAGGGTCTGCCACCTCCATGTCTGTTTCCTTTTGTTTCATTCTGCTGTTACATTATTGACTTGCATCAACTGAAGGGAAAGGAAGTGAACCCAGAAAGGGTGCAGAGTCTAACCAGGGACGGGAAGTGGTGGCATGGATTTGTTTATCAGTAACTCCATGAGAATGGGGAGGGTGTACATTAGGGGATAGCAGAGTCAGAATGGTGGGAGAGAGTAAGTGGGCTGGAGGGTCACAGCTTTTTGGGAAGAAAGGGGAAAAATATTCCAGAGAAACTAGAATCGTCTGTTCTGAATTTCTAACCTGTACATATTCTTTTATACAGGGTGCTAGATGGTGAAGATTTGCAGACTGAATCAAAAAATCGTGTGCAGATCATGATTAAGTTACCCAGTGTTTGAAGAACCAAAGATAGAGAATCACTCGGCCAAAATCCTGCTACACTCTCCTCCCAGCATTGTCCGTCTCCCTGCGCCAAATGGACTGTGAATTGTACAAGACAGCAGCTCACTACCATCTTCTCAAGGGTAACTAGAGATGGGGAATAAATGCTGGCTGAGCCAGTGATGCCCATATCCTAGAAATGGTTTCTATCTGTAGTTGCTGAAACCCCGTTGATGTTACTGCAGGATGATGAGGGACGGTGAGTGCATCCTTCAGGAGGCAAAACCATCATATTACCCCTGCCTACACCCACACAGTAACACAGCAACATCACTGGAACAAAAGGCAGTGAAGCCAATTGAGGACTTAGATATAATTCTTCGAGGTAAAGTCATGAAAGGGGATTGGAACACAGCAGGAACAGGAGACTGAGCTGGATGGTCAGCTGTTTCCCATTGAATGGTGGAGCAGGATTGAAAGGCTGAATTGTCTCCTCCTGCTGCTATCTCCCAGGTATGTATATAGCCATGGATCCCGGGTAGGAAGAAGTCAGCAGGGCAGGGATTCTCCAGGAGATTGCACGTCCACATCAGTTTTCAGTGAGAGTTGGTTTGATGGATTTTATTTAACTATTGTCTTTTACATTAAAAAAAAACAACTTTGCAAACCTTGTGTTAAAGATTATTCCACATAAATAAAAGTAAAAGAATTGAAACTATCTGAACATAACAGTTTTTAAAATTTCAAGTGCCCTTTAGAACAAAATCATGTCTATTCCCGGACTCCATCACTTTCCAGTTACTCAGGCTCCAGGGAAATATTCCCTCCCTGTCTGAACCTTTGGTTTGATTTAACTGCTTTTTGGTTCTCGTTCTGTGAGCTGTGAAGCGTTCTTTTTCCCCCCTTTCTCCTACCCAGACGTGTTATCACACACAGCTGAGCAACCTTCCCATCATCAAAATCATCATTGCATCATTTTGCTTTTGGTTAATTACCCGTAGTAAACCACCCGTGTAACCAATTGAATATTTATAAACAAGGCCCATGACGGGCAAAGCAAACCAATACAAGTGACAGAGTGAGAAGGGACTAAATCAAAGTAGAGTTGGGGGTGAGGGGGCAGTGGTGGAGATAAAGCACTGTATCCCCTGCGGTGCCCACCTCAATCTGAAGGTATAGAGAGCATTGATACACACCACATGTTCCTTCTCCAAGGACACCCTGCTGTGTAGCCTTTATCCTCAATCAGAGAATAGAATTCAAAGTTTGTGAGAAGATTTGTAGCTCGGGTGCTGTCTATGGGAGGAAGCCAGAGCACCTGGAGAGGAGCACATTATCATGGGGAGAATGTGGGAACTCCACATTGACCAAGGCTGGTCTCCAACCTTGTACGTGGTTCTGTGAAGCAGCAGTGCTATGATCATAATTTAAATCAAAACAGATGATCATTGCTTATTGTCACATTGTTGTTTGTGGAGACTTACTGCCCAGAGAGACACCCAGAGGTTCAGAAAGTGGTAATATAAATTCTGTCAACACCAGCCCAGTTAATGTGATTAACAACCACAACATCAATACTCCAACAGTGTCATCATGAACAAGGTCCACTCCTGACCCTGATGAACAGTAACGTCAGAATCAGAGTCCTGCAGTGATGTGAGAACTCTACCCCACACGGAGCAGGTGGGTGACCACTTACTGGACTTTCAGTTGTCTTGAAGACTCAACAAATCCCTTGTCACACAAAGAGGTGAACACTTCATTCCCAGTGTGAACCCGCTGGGGTCTCAGGGAGTGGGATGAATCACTGAATCCCTTGCCACACACTGAGCATTTGAATGGCCTCTCCCCCTCTGTGGGCTCACTGGGGTCTCAGGGGGCAGGATGAGTCACTGAATCCTCTCTCACACACATCCATCTGAATGGCCTCTCCCCCGGTGTTGGCTCACTGGAGTCTCAGGGGGCAGAATGAATCTCTGAATCCTCTTTCACACACATCCATCTGAATGGCCTCTCCCCCTGTTTGGGCTCAATGGGGTCTCAGGGGGTGGGATAAATCACTGAATCCCTTCTCATACACTGAGTATCTGAATGGCCTCTCCCCTTTATGGGCTTGCTGGGGTCTCAGTGGGGCAGGATGAATCACTGAATCCTCTCTCACACACTGACCATCTGAATGGCCTCTCGCCCTGTGTGGGCTCACTGGGGACTCAGCAGGTGATACATTTGAGTGAATCTCGCCCCACACACTGGGAGCAAGTGAATGGCCTTTCCCCAGAATGAGCTCGCTGGTGTATCAGCAGGTCACTGAGTGAATCCTTTCCCACACACTGAGCAGGTGAAGGACCTCTCCCCGATGGGAATGCACTGATGCCTCTGCAGATGGGAGATTTGAATGAATACTTTCTCACACATTGAGCAGGTGTAGGTTCTAAATCCATTTTATCATTCATGGTGCCTCAGCAGATTGTAAGATCGAGTAAACCCTTTCCCGTACATGAGGCAGGTGAGCGGCCTCTCCACAGTGTGAGTGTGTCGGTGAGTGTCTACTGGGAAGGGTAGGTAATTTCCTTCCCCCAATCCTCACGTTTGCATACCCTCGCCCTGGTCCCGTCATAATGGTGTCTTCCCAGATCACATGACCAGTTAAATATTCGACCACATGCGAAACATGGGAATGATTTCTCTGGGCTGGGAATGCCGCTTTCCCCTTCCTTATTAACAATAAGGATCAGGACCTGCGGAATTGGATGACTCTGCAGTTGATGTGATGTTAAAGCTGAGTTTCCCATCTGGGAACTCTCTCTCTCTCTCTGTAAAACAATTTTTCCCTATCATTATTACACCTCCCAACACCAGCTCTCCCTTCAGTTCTCCTGAACTTCTAAATTTGGACTAATGCAATGACCTCAGTAATGTGCCTTTCTCTCATTTGTCTCTGAAAGTAAATTAGGACCATTTGGAATAACTTTGCACACTTTACCAGAAGAACCCACACCTATTCTATTATCTAAACGTTTTAACCCATGAGAAATTTATTACCTGCTCCAATTACAGTTATAATGCTCTGACCACTTCTACGGAGCCAGTGCAGGTCAATTCTAACAGTTATCAATAAATTGTACCTGAACAGGATGTCCCCACAACAGGAAGTGCTCTGACACTCAATGCCCTTAAGTTGTGTTTTTTTCTTAAAGCCCCTCATGCATCTGGCAACCTGGCAATACAGTTGAAAATATTTTATACAGTAACCTTACAGTCTCAATTGCCAGTTCCAGTCCATGAAGCAGCCAGTTACATGCACCAGTGACTTGAATTCTGACGACAGCATTGCCCTGGCAGGAGAGATTGAAGAGCATGAAACCGTCTTCTCTGGAGTATCTAAGAAACACTTGAAATTAATAAAATTCTTCAAGAGCTCGATAGGACAGATACAGCAAGGATGGGCTCCCTGGCTGGTGTATCTGGAATGAAGTCAGCACTAACTGTAATATCTTTACCCAGCATCCTCTTTAGCTGTATAAATGTTTAAGATGTATTTGCTGCTTTAATTCCACTCTCTTGATCACTCCCGTTTGTAACTGCTGTAGTGTTGGGGGCCATGAAAATTGATAACATTTGATTCAATCCATCCGAACTCCCCTCCGTGTCTGTGTCTCACTTTTGTTCACCGAGACCATCATTCAATCTGACCCCTTCACAATCCCTGCTCTGATATTTCCTTAGAGGGTTCATAATGAAATGTTCACAGAAGGACAAAAGGAGGCTGATTGGCTCATCACCTCACTGAATGCCATTCTTTACCTTTACCCCATAAACCTTCCCATTCATCCTCTTCCAACAACTATTCAATTCGATTCTCTTCATTGTACCTGACTCCACCGCACTCTTTGGCAGTGCATTCCTGACCATAAACTTTCTCTGCATGAAATTGTTTTGTCTCATGTCACATGCGCTTCCTTTGTCAATCCCTTTACATCGGTGCCTCCTCATTATTGATTCTACCATGCATGCGAACAGTTTGTCCCAATCAACTCTCACTGGATCTCTCTTGGAGGTATCTTTACCCAGTATCCCCCGGGATGGTGAATATCATCTCTTCCTGTCACAGGAGACCAGTGCGAGACCATTCAGGTGCTCTCACTGTAGGATTGGGTTCAGTACACCATCCAGCCTCACTGTACTCCAGCAAATACACACTGGGGAGAGGCCATTCACCTGCTCTGAGTGTGGGAAGCAATTCACTCAGATATGCAGCTTGATGAAACACCAACGAGTTCACAAGGAACCACAGCGATTGGATTTGTTTTGTTTGTTCATGGGATCACGACATCACTTGCTGGGGCAGCATTTGTCATCCATTCTGACTGCCCAGGAGATGGTTCAGAGTCAACCACATTATTCAGGGTCTGGATTCACATGTTGGCTGGTCAGGGTCAGAATTAATAGTTTCCCAGGCCCAATGACACGAAGAGTTGATTTCCGGTCTATTATCCTATTTCGGAAATAATAATGAATAATTTTTGCAGTTGAATTAAAAGTGCAAGACCAAAATGGGTTTTATTCTGATTGAGCACGTCCTCCTGTTTTCTCATTTGCTATTGACAATCTCATTCCCCTCACATCAGAACCTGTTCCACTCTCCATAGATGCTGCCAGATCTGTTGAATTTTTCCAGCAATGTCTGTTTTTGTTTCTGATTTCCCAGCATTTGCAGATGGTTAGTTTTTCATATTCATCTTGTCTGTTGCAGAGGAGTTTATTGATGAGTTTGGAGGGTTTGGAAAATTGCAAGTTAGGCCACAAATCAGCCATGATCCATTGAATTGCAGAGCAGGGTTGAAGGGCTGAATGGCCTCCTCCTGTTCCAATGAAAGTTTGGCAACATTTCTCCTCACTGTTCACTTCACCTCCATGTCTAACACACTGTTACTGACTGAACAAACTTCCTTTGTTTGAGCTAAACCTGCTAATGTTCAGTGGTTCTCTGTCTTGCCACCCGGGTTTAACTCTCATCATGGAATGCTGTCTCATATTACTGCGGGAATGCCCACAAAGGACTCAGCCTGGGGTCTGTATCCCCTGGGATCTACAAACCCAGTTTATTTCCTTCTTCCTCTTTTATTCTGGCTATTGAACTCTCGGTTTCAATCCATTCCCCTGACATGCTCTTCAGCATGTCCATGTGGGTGGGCTAGAGGCAGCTGGGATTTAATGAAGGGAAATTGGGATTAGGCGGAAGCACGAGGAGAGGTGACAGCAAAGACCATTTTCATTGTAACGGCAGAGTTTCTCCATGACCCAGTGAGTGGTGAGGCACCTGAGATTGTTGAGGAGGCCAATTCAATCAGGGATTTGGGAAAACACTCAGACACTGACCTACCCATCTGATTGTTAACTCAGACAGAAATACAAAAGAAAGATACACATCTAGATAGCAACTTTGACTTGGGGCAATGAACCATGCTTCAGACCCAACCTCAAGTCTCTGAACCCTCAAAAACAAAGCTTACTACTTATGCCAGGTTGTCCCTCAGCCTCCTCTTTTCTTGAGAAAAACATTTTGAGTTGTTAAGCCTTTCCTCGTGATTATAATCTCTATGTTCCTGTAAGATTTGTGACGAATCCTTTATTATTTTTCTGTTCCTTGTGAGTGATGCCAGCAGCAGAAACAGTTCCTGACCTATGCGGGTTTCGGTTGGTGTATTTGTATTTACAAATTCATTCTCACCCTCACGTACAGTGTGAAATTGCTGTAAAAAAAGGGAAAAGATTGAGTGAGAACCAACAGAAACACAAAGTCAGCATGTCTACCTGAGCTGAATGAACCTGCCGTTAGGAAAACGTGATGACAATCACAACTAGTCACAGAATCCCGTAGGTGCAGAAAGAGGAAATTCTATCTATCGAGCCTGCAATGACCTGCTTTCCCACCCTACCTCCATAACCCCACATTTACCATGGCTACCGCTGAACCTGCACACTACAGGCCATGTTAGCACGGCCAATAGAGCAAACCTGCACATCTGTGGGAGGGTCACAGATTACATCCAAATGGGCAGCATTGCGGATGAAGGTTCACGAATACTTCAATCTGACATAAATGTTCTTTTTAAAAATAAAATCTGGGGGAAACTGCAACCAGAAAGATTTCCAATTATCTCTGGAGGAAGAGAATTCAAAACTCGTGCCATTGACCCAAGGGGACACATTGAAAGTTACAGCGGTCTGGGAACCATCAGAAATGTAACAGGTTGTGAGTAAGATGGGGATGAGACAAGGACAAAAAGACAAAAAGACAGTCTGTCACATGGGGGAAGGCAGGAGAGATTAAATTGCAGAAATGGTCGTCCCTCAAGGCCACGGGGAATGGAGTTAGGGCTGGGAAAGAAACCAGGAAACAAGGTGAGCAACTGTCAAAGAAATACATTGAAAAAACAGATTATAACAATATGGAGGGCAGAGTATGCAGTCTGAAGTTATTGCTCTGAATGATGAGGACAGAATGCTGTAAAGCCTGGGTAATTTTATTACAGCGAACACATACAGGATGGGCCAAGTGGCTTATATCTGTGCTGCAAATTTCTGATAAATTTATTCCGACATTTAGAGTTCAAATCTGATGATGCTCATAAATTCTGAAATTTGACTGGAGTTTAATATTCTAGGGAAATGTCAAATAAATCACATTGATCCCTTTCTGCAGACTTTTGTCCATTGCCCTGCATGTTCCAGCATTTCAGTTACATCCATGTCCTTTTATTCTAATGTGATGCTGGTTACTGCCCCTGCCACCTGTCTCCCACCATCTCCGAGTTAAATGAATTCTTCCCCCGATCTTTCTGAGAATTAGTTTCAATCTAAAACCTCCAGTTACCGACCTCTCTGTTATAAATAGCTCCTTCCTATCCACTCGATCAGGATTCCTCAGCATTTTATCACTTCAATTATATCTCAGCTCATCTTCCTCAGTAAACATCCCCAGCCTATCCAACCTTTCCTCAGAGCAGAAATTTTCCAATTGTAGAAACATTCTGATCAATCTCTTCTGTACCCACTTTGGTTTGATCACATCAACCCTGGAATGTGGAGATCAGAAATGTGTGCTGTACTTTAGCTGTGGTAAAACGAGTGTTCCTGACATTTCCCATGTCACCTCCGTGTTCTTGTGGTTGTCGCTAATACAAGAAGTGTCCTGGCTTTCCCACATGGAACTGGATGTGCACTCCATAGGGCTGCAATTCCCCACCATGTGTTTATTTGTTAACTAATCCTAAATTCACTTCAGTTTAAAACAAGATTATCAGCGACCCACTAATCAACTTCTTCCATTATACTCAAGCCACCTTACTTTTTAAAATCTCTTTAAAATTATTACTATCTAAACACAACAGGCTTTAATTTGCTGATCAAGTATTCAGATGTCTCCACTGTTACAATCACTTGAAGATTATCTTTACCTTCAGCTACATTTGGTGAATTGAACACTGATTGTAAATATATGAATATCAAAAGGACTTGAGTTTTATGATGATTAATCCAGTCTGACATTCTTGTTGGTTAATATCTTGAAGAGAACTGTCCTCAGAGCTCCAGCTGTGCTCTGACTTCATTCACAACTGGATGTGGTTGGACTGCACATCTTAGATCTGTTCTGTTGTTTCCCGGATTGCTTCACTCTGTCTATCACTTGCTGCTTATGCTGTTAGGCACACAAGTAGTCCTCTTTGGTAACTTCATCAGGTTAACACCTCATTTTTAGGTATTCATGATGCTGTTACTAACATGCCCTCCTGAATTCTCTCAGTTGAATAAGGATTGATTCTCTGGTCTGATGGTAAGAGGCAAGTTGGGGAATATGCTGGGTAGTGATTCTGTAAGTTTTGTTGGAGTACAATTCTACTGCTGTTGGTGGAAGGAAAGAGCTATACTCTTGCACGGTAAGCCGTATATGCAAGAAGCTACATGCAGTATCATGAACACTGATAGACCAAGAAATGAAATGCGAGCATCACTGTACAATGATGCAGGATCACAACTGCAGCAGGGGGAGATTAAGAGCCAACTTGACATTGGAGTAGGGAAAGAAGCAGCTGATGAGATTGTCTCATTCATAGTCACAAAGAGACTCTGTGAGATTATTGAACTGTTAGAGGTGAGGGTGGAGGAGGTTGGGGAGATGGAGAGCCCTTCAAAAGAAACTAATCTGCCTGAGAGTTATGGGATCGACTTGATTGCCATGCATTTAATAGAAAGCTAATTGAAACTGTTTTTATCCGCAAATGATAACAAGACAATAGAAACAAACCCCAGAATACATGGTTTAGAGATGGATGTCAATAGCCCATCAATATCCAACTCCTGCAATCATTGAGCAAACGTATGTGTAATTATCCTGTTCTGATGAACCAGAAAACCGCTGTTCACTCTGTGCAGATGGACAGCGATGTGGAGAAGGATTGGCCTAGTGGTATTGTCACTAGACAGTTAATCCAAAGCCCCAGATAAAATTCTGAAGACCTGGGTTCAAAGCCTACTGCAGCACTTGGGGGAATTTGAATTCAATAAAAAAACTCTGGAATTTAAGAATCTAATGATGACCATTAATCGATTGTCAGAAAATCCATCCGGATCACTAATGCCCTTTCAGGAAGGAAGCTGCCATCCTTACCTGGTCTGGCCTACATTGTGACTTCAGACCCACAGCAATGTGGTCGACTCTTACCTGCCCCCTAGGCAATTAGGGATGGGCAGTAAATGCTGCCGGGCCAGCGACACCCTTATCCTGTGAATGAATAAAGGAAAATATAAGTCTCTACCCAATGTGAATCTGTACACGTTCAACGATGTTGTGAACATTTCCAAAGCTACGTTCTCTATATGCAAAACTGTATGAAGTGCCAAAACTATTGTTCATTACTTGGTGTGAGCAAGAGAAAATAAATCCTTCAACTTGTGGTTATGAGTAAATTCACTGGTGTCTCAGCAGGATGGATGCCTGAGTGAATCCCTACCACCCCCCCCCCCCCCCCCCACACACACACACACACACACAGAACAGGTGAGCAGCTTCTTCCCAGTCTGACTGGTTTGGCCAGTTTCCAGATGGGATGGGTAAAGTATTCCCTTCTGGTATTCCCCACATTTCCAGAGTCTGGCTGCACTTGTGTTTTGCCATTTCAGATAAATGCTAGCAAACTGTTACAATCACCGTTACACCCTCCCCCACACCCCCCACCACCCACAGAATCCAGTATAAAGCAGTAAACATTATCTCTTGCTGTGGAGGGACAGCCTGTGTTGGTCTGAGCAGGAACACTGAGCAGATTTATGACAACTTAATCGGTGACCAGAGCAAGTTAAGCAAGTCCAAATAAAATGCATTATAGCACAGAAAGAGGCCCATCAAATCCAAGCTGGCATTCTGTAGCAGAATCCAACATTCTCATTCCCCATCCGTACCCCAAACTCTGCGATTTTATTTCCCTCAGATCTGATATAATTGTTTTTATCAATCATTCATCTTCTCTGCTTGCACCACTGTAATAGGCAGCATGGTCTGCATATTTCCAGCCAATACAGTCAGCAGAGACACTTACTCATCTCCCATTGTCTCAAAACCTCATATCTGGTCTTAATTCTTTTGCCATCACCTATCAAATACAGATATTTTTGTCTGCTATATCTAGGTCTGTTATAATCTTATACAGCTTTATCAAAAATATATTTAACTTGTTTATTTCAAATAAAATAGCAATTTCTTCAAATCAATCCAGTGACTGCATTTTCTTCATCAGTGAACCACTCCAGTAAGTCTACTCCACACCCTGAAGATCACTCATATCTTTCCTTGTGAATGTCTGTTTTGTTCCACAAATCCAGACGACACAAAATTTCTGTACAACAGCAGTAGCTTTATTATCGGACAGCTGGCAAAAATTTCAAAGCATCTCTAAAGTCGCCGAGTGTCTACTTGTGCAGACTCATCTTCACGAATCTCTGCCTTACCCACAGAGACAGTGTATTTAATAAGAATTAGACAAAGGCATATCAGTCACATGGGCGATTGCCATTACATAGTTTAAAGCTGGTAATTATGAATTTACAAAGCTTGATGAATGCCAATGTCCTGTGATAATGTGTGATGGATTACAGAATCTGATTATCGTATTGTTCATGATTATGTGTTGACGGGAAGAGATTAAGGCAGAAGGGTTCTTCCTTCAGTAAATGTGGGATTCACTTACCTAAGCTCATATGGAGGGGAGGTAAGACAATGGGAGCGGGAGGCAGTTTAACAGGGTTGTGCCCAGGACTGTCAGTCTTGTCTGGAAAGAGCATATTCCTCTGTCTGGGGTTACGGGAGAATCCACATGTGTGGTTGCAAGAGGTTCCATTTCGAAGATACCGTCCACCTCACCCCGACTGAGGTGTTCAGTCTGTATTGCAAGAGTACAGGCCTTGTACTCTTACAATACGGCAGTAAGACCTTTGGCATGAGAATGTTTAACCCTTGAGTCGCCAATGCATCCTGAAAGAGAAGCAAAGTATGGAACAGGCCCCTCTGTGGTATTTTAACTTCCTCATCCTGACCAGGAATCTGTTGACCACAATTGGATGCAATGATTGACTGTGACCTAACTAGAACTTTGACAACAGTCAGCATCTTTTCCATGAGTATGTTATCATCCCCTCTATTAATGAAGCCCAGCATCCTATACGTTTACTCAAAACACTTTATGTTCTCTCTCCTTTAAGGATCTGTACACATTGTCCCGCATTCCTGCTGTCCTACTCTCTATGTATGTGCCGTTCAAATATATATTCCCTTTCTACATTGCTTCTCTCAAAATGCATCAACTTACTGTGTGTTCTAAAGAAGAGACATATTATACGCAAAATATTATCATTCTACCCCCTGGAAAACAGAACAGTACAGCACCTGAATAATCGGCCCACCATGTCTGTGTGGATCATGATGCCATTCCAAACTGATTCCATCTGCCTGTACATGATCCATATCCCTGACAACCCATGCCCGCTTATCTGTCTGTCCAAATGCCTCTTAAACATTGTGATTGTTTCTGCTTTTACCATCTCTTAGGCAAGTACATTCTAGTCACTGACCACCTCCTGCATAAGAAACTTGTGTGACACAACTCCGTTTTAACTTGCACAGATGTTGTTGAAAATGCTCAGCAGGTCATGCAGCATCTGTGAAGAAAAATCAGTTAATGTTTCGGGTCCGGTCTCCCTTCCTCAGAAATGTTAACTAATTTCTCTTCACAGATGCTGCTAGAACTGCTGAGCTTTTTCACAAACTTCTGTTTTTCTGTTTTTCTTTCTGGTTTACAACACCTGCTGTTCTTTCGGTTTTCATTCCCTTTAAACTTGCCCCCTCTCCCCTTAAATCTGTGGCCTGTGGAATTGGTAATTTCCACTTGGAAAAAGATTCAGATTATTCACTCTGTCTGTGCCTCTCGGATCACTCAACAGCCACCTCTCCCAATCCAGGCAACATCCTGTTAAACCCATTTCCAACCTCTCCAAAGCCTCCACATCCTCCTTATGCGGTGATCAAAACGGCTCACAATACCACAAAGGTGGCCTAATGACAGTTTTATATTCAGTCCCCTGAAAGAAGAAGGCAAGCCTGCCATCCACCTCTTTCACCACATTCAGGGAGCTGTGAACTTGCACCTCTGTATATCAATGCTGCTCAGGGCACTTCCTTTTAGTGTATACATTCCTCTTACAATGAGCCGCCCAAAACGCATCACGTCACACTTGTCTGAATGAAAATCTATCTGCAATTTCTCTTCATAACCTTCCAACTGATCGCGTCCTTGATGTTTCCTTTGACAACATTCTTCACGATTCACAACTTCTTCACTTTGTGCCATCTACAAACTTGCTAATTAAATCGTTTACATTTTCAGGCTAATCATTTATATGTGTTACAAACAACAGATGTCCCAGCTCTGACCCTTGTGGAACAGAGGCACTGGTCACAGACCTCCAGCCAGCAACATACCCCTGCACAACTGTTGCGGGGAGAAGTATCAAAGAGGAGCCTTGAGTTCTGTGCTGAGCAGCATGACCAATGTTTATTCAGAGCTCCTTACTAATGCATGATGGAAGAGTTCCCTCTCTGGAATTCTGTGGCTCCCCCAGCCAGGTCCAGCATTTTGATGTGTTTCTTTCATACATTCCACTAATATTTCTCCCCTGACCCGATCTCCTGGGTTCGGGATGTCAGCTCGGATGTTTATGAGCTCCCTTTCCCAGTCTCTGATTCTCTGTCCGTCTGCAACTTCCGCTCTCAGCTCATGCAGCTGCTTTGTCAGTTCTTTCACAAATTGTTTCACCCTATCCTTGCCATTGCACATCTCCTGCCCTCCCACTACCATACCCTCTGGCAGCTGCATAGTCCATCCGGTCATTAATTCAAAGGGGGATTGCTCAGTTCCCTTTGCTGGGGTTGACGTCAGTTTCATTAGGATTGTGGGGAGTACACTAACCCATCCCTGCCTGTCTCTGTCAGGGCCTTAGTCAGACTAGCTTTCAGTGTCTGCTTCATTCCTTCTACTGTCCCTGAGCTCTGGGGGTGGTATGTGAGATGGGATTTCTGCTCAGTACCAAACAGGCCACAGAGCTGCTTAACTTAGTTTCCTGGAACGTATGTCCCTTGGTCAGAATCTGCGGGGGAATGCTTCCGCCCACTGAGTAAACCTGTTTATTAAGACCCAGCAGGATTCCCTTCCCTGGGATTGGGATGGGGGTGTACGTAAAATCCATCTGTAATTGTTCCCGTAGGCCCCTGGGTCCCTGCAGCTTCCTCCATTTTATCCTGATTGTTTTCCCTGGCTCACACTGTGTACAGACTACACCCCTTCTACAAAACCTTCTTGTTCCAGAACACCCCTTTAGTTGATCATCCGATATTGCATTTTATCCTGCTCAATATGGGCCAGCCCATGATATGTTTTTAATAATATTTGTCTTATACAGTGGCACTGCTGGATCATCCAGACTCTGTCTTGTCGTATTACTGCCCCACCCTTTTCCCATTCCTGTTTCTCCTGCTGTGGGACTGTTTCTGGAAATGTCATTAAACTTTCCTTTCTTGCTTCTGTAGCTGCTGCCACTGCATCCTCCTCAAATGTCTGCACTGTTTCAGTAAGTATGCTCACCCATGCTCACCAACTACCCCGTTGGTGTGAGGTTTCTACTTTCCTGTGAGCTCTAATCTTCATTATTGCTGCTTCACTGGGAAAGTTAGCTGCTTCCACTAACTCTCTGACCTGTTCTTCATGCTCAATGTGGCCCCCAGACAGGGTGATGTACCTTCACCGAGCCCAGTCATGAACTATACCAAAGGCATGCTGACTGTGTGCATTTTGCCTCCCTCACCCCTGGTTAATGAACGCGCTTCTGCCAGGGCTCGTGATGGTTCTCTATTTCTGGATAATTCCTCACAAAATTCCCACAATAATTAAACAATCCTAAAGTTTGCCTGATCCCTTTACGGTGTGTGGGTAGATAATTTTATCAACATAGTTTTTGTTCCCACTGGGACTGTCCCCTCTCCCTTCCTGATTTGATCTCCCCAATATGATGTCCCAGTTCCGTCTCTCCCTACCTTCCCAGTTGCACTCTCTGTGCGTTAATTTTAAGCCTGGCCTGGCTAACCTGCTCCAATACCCTGTTTAATATCTAGATATGTTCTTTCTCACTGCTTGAGGTGATGAGGTGTTGGTAAGATCAGTGTGACTAAATCCATCAAACACACATCGGTGGGATATACTGGAGTATTGCGGGATCCCTGAGGTAATAGTATCCTGGTGGCCTGTTCTCCTCGGTCAGTAAACACCACTCTCGTCTGCCATTCAATGTCCACAGGTATGGACCCAGACTATTTCCAGCTTCTGTCAATCTATCACTGTCACAATTACTGCCTCCCCTGCCCCAGCTTTGATGAGAACCCGTTTGTGTGGGGAGTGAGAGGGCCCTCGATCTCTACAGGGTCGATAGATAATAACCCACATTCCTGTTTGAGTTACGCACACCGCTGAGTGGGTCCGAGCTATAACCCACCAGATTCTCTGACTGACCCAGTCTCCCTGCAATGTAGCTACTCCGGAGAGGTTGCCTCTCCTTTTCTTTCTGTCCCAGTCCTGGCCGGAGCATCCCCATGTTTAAATTCACGTGTTGACATCAATAGTTGCCATTTTAGAATAAATAGGAGCAACTCCCAGAATGGTCCCTTTTTGAGTTTCACACCTCTATACCTGAATACATTTTGTCATACTCCCGGTCTACATAGGGACAGGTTTATTTCATCCAGCTTCCTGAGTTCCCTCTCCGACTGCTCTTATTTTAGTCATTGAGGGGGTGAGTAGTAAATCCTTATCGGTAACTGATAAAGATGCTCCATATTAGCATAATGCGGTGCTGGCCCCTTAACAGCGCGTCAATAAATATTCATGAGTTATGCATGTGCACATGTGAATACAGGCCACACACAATGTGAACACCTATCTCCCTCTCTCTGCCTCCATTCCCTGGTTCTGTGCTCTTTCCTGCTTCCCTTGTAACATTGTGGATCTGGTTACCCTCCCAGGGTATTCCCCTGTGTTTCTGAGTTTGCCTCAGTTCTCATGGTCCAATTCAGAATGTTGTTAGAATTATCTCCCACTGGGAGTCCCATGTTTATAATTACAGTTAAATGTAGTACCATTTTAAATACATCAAACTGATTTCATCATCGCAGGATGGGGTTTGGTAATCCCCCGTGGTCCTTACACACCTCAGGCTTCCTCTCTGTATTATCCTCTGTATTACCCATGGGTCCCTGAGTCACCAAGGTTATTTTAGCCCATTCAGTCTGTCCTCTTCCCCAGTGTGTTCCTGCAATATCTGTAAATGCCTGGAGCCATTGATCGGCTGTGCTCTGGGGGGAACCGGGTCACACTCGCAACCTCTCATTGCAGCGACAGGTTCTGCTGTACACGTCAGGGCATCTTGGCTTGAAGGAGGGTATGCACATCATCATTGGTGAGACTGTGTACCTCAACTAATTCATCCATATTCTCCCAATAAGACCCATTATTACCATTTCTCTACCAGGCTGGGTGTTCATTCACCAACATCTGTCGTTCAGCCAGGTGAACGGTTCAGGTTTGGTTTCTGTCATTTCCATTCGCTGCCCCTCTCGTCTGTCCAAATTTGAGTTTTGATGCCCAGTGGTGCCATAGACACTGCCTTCCGGGCCTTACAGAATGGTGGGCCATACCATCCATGGCCGTTCCTCTGTCCATGCATGGGAGCTTTATCATATAACCCGTTCCAGTCAGTGTCACCATCCTCACTGCTTTCTGAGGAGAGCGGGGCACTAGGTACCTCCCCCACTATAACTACGATCTGGCCCTTTGGATTTAAGGCTTCACATCTGAGAGCCACCACCTTCACTTGTTCCTGTTTCTCATAATAATGTAACATTCCGTCATTCCTGGAATAAAACAGAACAAAATGTAGATTTGGTTTTACTTGAAATAAGAATAATTTGAGATTCACTCGACATAATTTTCGAGGTGAAAATTCTACTGTCAGTATTTAAGTGAAATTAACGTGATCATACTGTGAAAATAATCCTGGAAATCAACAACCATAAATGAGCTCAATAATATGTGATTATTTGTACCAGTTCTTGCATTGAAAATTCAATGTTATTCAACGCTTGTCAACTGTTACAACATGCATTGTAATCAGAGCAGAAAGTAATGGAAGGTTATCAGAAAAAAAAACAGACTTTAATTTTAGCTTCACTGCAATAATGAACCGAAACAATATTTGGACATATGATTGAACTGAAAACTGTGTTATAGAGTGTCCATATTGACATGAAAAAATATTTTAGTTTGCAAGTTGTTCTGCGCTAGGAATAATTTGAAATAAATTGTGATTATTAATTGAACATCTACAATATATTTTCAAGAGAATAATCAGATGTTTTTGGAGGAAATTAGGATAGGAAACAAATATGTATACCTTGATATGAATAGTTTAAAAACGTTTAGAAATTGACCGGGATTATTTGATTGAGAGAGGCTGCATGAGTATAAAGATTAATTCGCCTTTATCGTTGCATTGTTGGTTTCACTAGAATCTCTTGTATTCTAAACTCTTGTTGTGTGCAATGGACTGTCGCTAATAGCTTAATTTATCTGAGAGACCCTGATCAGGTTTCCTTTGTCTGTAAATCAGGGGGCCAGTGAGCAATACGCCTGTTTTTCTTAGGGCAAGCAAAAATTCATTTCAAAGGAAAGAAGTGGCAGATCACACTGAGAATGGTTTCCAGCACACACCATCAGGAGGGAAGGGTTTTTCCAAAGACTTCCAATCTCTGTCTACAAATCTGATGGTATCTGCGTTTGTCAGTTTGTTAAGGATTCAGCCTCTTTGGTCTGAGCTGTATTCATACAAGCAGTTGTTTCATTATGTCACTGCTTTTTTACTTCCCCTTTTACCATGATTCTGGGAGATTACTTTCTGCAGATTAGACTATTCTGTTAATCAGTAATGTTCAGTAACTCAACATTGAATGGTTTTGACTCTAACAGGGCAGTGGCCTTGTTTTCAGCTAATTATTCACTTTCAATTTCCTGGTTGTGTTGAATGTTTCAGAAACAGGCTCTGGGCAATGTTTCCATTCAGTTGTGTTGGATTCACTGACAGCCATGTGGTCAGTCAGTTTCTGGTGATGATCAGTTTCTCTGTCCTATTTGGCAATGCTCACTTGCTCAGTTTTCACTGTCTCTCCTCAGCATCAGTCCATCAGCTGCTTAAACCCTCCATCCAACATTTGATCCCTCTCAGCGTGACTACTCCAATACAGTCCAAGCTTGTCTCCAAAATTCTATCTCCATTTCCTCATGATCATCTCAGATTCTACTGTCTGTGTCCTTACAGCAAGTTGCGTAAGACATCTACGTCAGGTTTAACCTGATCTGCATTGCGTTCAGAAAGATAATTTCAAAATTTGGTTTGCTGCTTCTAAACCTACCCATGCCTTCACCCTGTCCATTCGTGTAGTTCCACACCTCCCTGAGGTATCTGCACTTATCCAATTCCAGCTGCTTGACAGTTTCTTATTTTATTCTCCTCCCTGTTGGTTGCTTTAGTTTCAGCTGCCTTGAATCCAGGCTTGATAATTCTCTTCCCCTATTCCCTTCAACTCCTCCATTCCATAGGCTCTCCTTAACATCCACTTGTTTGATCAAGATTTTGGTTTCCAAACTTAAAACTCTCCCTTTGTAGATAGGTAACAGCCTCATGGTATCATTGCTGAACCGTTATTATTCTGGGGACCCTGATTCAAATCATACTACGGCAGATGTAGAATTTGAATTCAGTGTAAATCTAGAAATATGAGGCTATTGATGACCATGAATTATCGTCGATTGTCAGGAAAAACCCACCTGGGTTTACTGATGTCCTTTAGGGAAGGAAGCTGCCATTGTTACTTGGTCTGGCCTACATGTGACTCCTGACCCACAGCAATGTGGTTGACTCTTACCTGCTGTCTGGGTAATAAATGCTGCCCTAGCCAGTGGTAACTACATCCAGTGAATGTATTTTAAACAAAGCTCTCAGTCCTGTGATCATGTGAGAGAGAATCAGAAGGTGACCATTCATCCCCACGAGCCTGCTCCACCATTCAAAAAGACCAGACCTGATCTGTTCGTGATTTGCATTCCATCTCCCCCCAAAGCCCCATTAACAAGAATCTATCAACCTGTGTCTTAAAATACTCAATGCACCCACCTTCTGCGGCAGAGAGTTCCAAAGTTGCACAGCCTTCTGAGAGGAAACAAATCTCGTCAACTCTGTCCTGAAAGCATAAACCCAATTTTAATGCAGTTCCCTCTGGTTCAGGAATGACCCACAAGTGAAACATCCTTTCCACATCCTCCTTCTCAAACCGTTCAGGATCTTATGCACTTCAGTCCTGTCACCTCTCACTCTCCCAAACTCCAGCTGAAACAAACCCAGCCTGTCCAACCAATCCACATTTTATTTCTGTCACGCTGGGTGTGAGTGGGGTTGAAATGTTGTTTTATGTTTATGATGCATTGAATGTGTTGCTTCACTGCGAGGGGTCTACAAGTCAATGCCTCACTGTATTACATATATCTTACATCACTGTGGTGTTTCCACCCCTCCCTCCATTGTCTAACGAAAAACAAGGAGAGAGAGAGAGAGATTGAGAAAAGTTATTAGAAAAGTTGTTATCACCTAAAAGGTCTGCAGTAAAGATTGCATTGGAATTGAAGTAACCAGTTGGTAACATTTTGTCATTAATATGAACTAACAATTTATCAACGACTGAGGGCAGGCTTATCAGCTGATAACTTATTTTACCTTACATCCTTCTTATACTGGGGGGGTTATATTAGCAATTTTCCTGTCCTCTGGGACCCGCCCTGAGTCCAGTGATACCTGAAAGCTCACAACTAAAGCCACCACTATCTCTTCAGTTATTGCCTTCACAACTCTGGGGAGTAGTACATCTGTTCCAGTTGTTTTATCTATTTTCAGACCTTTCAGTTTTCCAGCATCTTCTCCTTGGTGATGGCCACCGTACTCATCTCTGTCCCCTTGACTCTCTTAAAGTTTTGGGATATTGCTCCTGTCTTCCACCGTGAGGACTGATGCAAAGTACGTATTCAGTTCCTCAGCCATTTCTTTGTTAGCCGTAACTGCTCTGCCAGCCTTATTTTCCAACGGCCCAATGTCCACTTTTGCCTCTTTTGAACTTTGTATATCTCGAGAAACTCTGGCAATCTTGTTTTTAATATTACTGACTAGCTTTCCCTCATGCTTAATCTTCTCCCTCCTTATTTCTTTCTTCATTGTTGTCCATTGGTGTTTCTAGGCTTCCCAATCCTCTGGTTTCCCACTGCACTTTGCCACATGATGTGATTTCTCTTTTGCTTTTATGCCGAGTCAGCCATGATTGCCTCATGCTCTCTTTAATACGTGTCTTTCTCCTCGGGATAAATGTCTGCTGTGTCACCCGGATTACTCCCAGAAACCCCTGCCATTGCTGTTCCATTATCTGTCCTATTAGGCTCTTCTCCCAGTCAATTCTCTCCAGCTTCTCCCTCATGTCTCAGTAGTTGCCTTTATTTAGCTGTAATAGAGTTACATCTGATTCCACCTTCTCCCTCTCAAACTGCCAAGTAAATTCTATCATATTAGGGTCACTGCCACCTCAGGGTTCATTCACGTTAATCTCCCTTATGAAGGTTGCCTCATTGCACAACACTAAATCCGGTACTGCCTGTTCTCTACTGGGGTCCACAAGCTGCTCTCAAAAGCCATCTTCCAGAAATTCCATAGATTAATTTTCTTGCAATCTACTGCCAGCCCTATTTTCTCAGTACCCCTGCATTTTGAAATCCCCCCGATTACTGTAACCATGCTTTTCTTACATGCTTTTTCTATTTCCTCATGTGTGTTACGCCACAAATCTTGACTATTTCTTGGAGGTCTCTAGATAACTCCCATTATGGTGTTTTTACCTTCGTGAATCTACATTATCTGACTCCAATTCATTTATGCTATTGATTTAACTTCATTTCTTACTGATCAGGCAACCCCTGCCCACCTGCCTGTCTTTTCGTTTGGATGGAAGACTTTGAATATTTAGCTCCGAGAAAGCTTCAGCCTTATCTTTTGCACTGATGTGCAACGGTTTTCCATCATTGTCAATGGGAATACTGGTGGAGCCTCCTCTTCCAGTGAGTTGTTAAATTGTCCACAGCCATTCTCGACTGGATGTGGCAGGAATGCAGAACTT
Organism: Chiloscyllium plagiosum; assembly: GCF_037043375.1. NCBI lineage: Eukaryota > Metazoa > Chordata > Chondrichthyes > Orectolobiformes > Hemiscylliidae > Chiloscyllium > Chiloscyllium plagiosum. Next base: position 86,263,661 of record NW_028270176.1, read on the forward strand.
AGATCTGATCTTTTGCTTGCTGCATCACTTAGCTCTATTACTTGCTGCTTATACAGTTTGACATGCAAGTTTGCTGTTTGGTCGCTTCACCTGATTGGCACCTCATTTTTAGGCATGCCTGGTGCTACTCCTGGCATGCTCTCCTGCACTCTCCATTGAATCAGGATTGACCCCCTGGCTTTATGGTCATAGTTGCGTGGGGGATATGTCATGCCATGAGGTTACAGATTGTGCTACTGCACAGTTCTGCTGCTACTGGGGGCCTAGTGCCTCATGGACACCTTGTCTTGAGCTGTTAGATCGTTTCAAAGTCTGTCCCATTTAGCACGGTCATACTGCCACACAACACGATGGAGGTTATTCTCAATTTGAAGGTGGGACTTGTTTTCACAATGTCTATACTGTGGTTGCTCTTACTGATACCGTCATGGATAGATGCATCTGCAACAGGCAGATTGGTAAGAATGAGTTCAGGTATGTTTTTTCCCTCTTGTTGATTCCCTCCCCAACGACTGCAGACCCAGCCTCACAGCTATGTTCTTTAGGACCCAACCAACTCCATCAGTAGTACTGCCACCGAGCCACTCTTGATGGTGAACATTGAAATCCTCAACACAGAGTACATTTTGTGTCCTTGCCATCCTCAGTGATTCCTTCAATTGCTTTTTTAAAATTCATTTGTGTGACTTGGGCATCCCTATTTGCCTTTGAGAAGATGGTGCTGAGCTGGTTACTTGAATCGCTGCAGTCCACTTGTTGTGGGTTTTTGACCCACAATGCCATTAGGGAGGGAATTCCAGGATTTTGTCCCAATGACTGTGAAGAAACAAATATATATTGCCAAGGCAAGATGGTCAGTGGCTTTGAGGGAAACTTGTAGGTGGTGATGTTTCCAAGTACCTGCTGCCCTTGTCCTTCTGGATGGAAGTGATCGTGGGTTTGGAAGGTGCAGTCTAAGATGCTTCGGTGAATTTCTGTAGAGCACCATGTAGATAGTATACACTTCTGCTACTGATCGCTGACGGTGGAGGGATTGAATGCTTGTAGATGTGGTGCCAATCAAACAGGTTGCTTTTTCCTGGATTCTGTCGAGCTTCTTGAGTGTCATTGGGGTTGCACCCGTCCAGGAAAGTGGAGAGTATTCCATCGCACTGTTGACTTGTGCCTGGTCGATGGGGGATAGACTTTCAGGTACCAGGAGGTGAGTTCCTTGTCACAGTACCCGAGTCTCTGACCTGTTCTTGTAGCCACTGTGTTTATGTGGTGAGTCCGTTGAGTTTTTGGTCAATGGTAACAGTGGGAGATGGAGTGATGGTAATGCTGTTGAATGTAAAGGGACAGTGGTTAGAATGTCTCTCGTTGGTGATGGTCATTGTCTGGCGCAAATGTTACTTGCCACTTGTCGGCCCAATCCTGCGTATTGTGCAGATCTTGTTTCATTTGAGCATGGACTTCTTCAATACTTGAGGAATGCGAATGGTGCTGAACACTGTGAAATCATCGGCAAACGTTCCACTTCTGACCGTGGCAAGGTCATTGATGAAGCAGCTGAAGATTGTTGGGCCGAGGACGCTACCCTGAGGGACTCCTGCAGAGATGTCCTGGAGCTGAGATGACTGACCCTCCACAACCACAACCATCTTTCTTTATGCCGGGTATGAATCTAACCAGCGGAGTGTTTGCCCCCAGTACCCATTGTTACCAATTTTGCGAGAGTTCCTTGATGCCATACTCAGTCAAAAGCAGCTTTAATGTCAAGGGCTGTCACTCTTACCCCACCTCTGGAATTCAGCTGTTCCGTCCATGTTTGAACCAAGGCTGTAATGAGATCAGGAGCTGAATGACGCTGGGGAAACCCAAACTGGGCGTCACCGAGCAGGTAATTGCTGAGGAGATGCTGCTTGATAGCACTGTTGCTGAGCCCTTCCATCACTTCATTGATGATGGAGAGGCGAATGATTGGGCAGTAACTGGCCGGGTTGGATTTGTCCTGCTTTTTGTGTGCAGGACATAACTGGGCCATTTTCCACATTGTCGGTTAGATGCCAATGTTGTAACTTACTGGAAGAGCTTAGCTAAGAGAGCAGCAAGTTCTGGAGCATACTTCTTCAGTACTATTGCTGGAATGTTGTCAGAATCCATAGCCTTTGCAGTATCCTTTACCTCCAGCCACATTTTGATATCACGTTGAGTGAAACGAATTGACTGGAGACTGGAATCTGTGATGCTGGGACCACTGCAGGATCCCGAGATGGATCATTCACTCGGCACTTCTGACTGAAGATTGTTCCGAATGCATCAGCCTTACCTTTTGCACTGATGTGCTGGGCTTCCCCATAATTGACGATGGGGATATTTGTGAAGCCTCCTCCTCCAGTGAGCTGTTTTCATGTCCACCACAATTCACAACTGAATGTGGAAGGACTGCAATTCTGAGATCTGATGCATTTGTTGTGGGATTGCTTAGTTCTGTATACCACTTGCTGTTTATGCCATTTGGCACGCAAGCAGCCCTGATTGGTAGCTTCACCAGGTTGACACCTAATGTTTTGGTTTGCCTGATGCTGCTTCTTGCATTCCCTCATGCAGTCTGCATTGAACCAACGTTGATACCCTGGCTTCATGTTCATCATTCAGTGGAGGGTATGCCAGTCATGGGGGTGCTGGAGTACAGTCCTGCTGCTGTTGATGGCCCACAGCGCCTTACCGATGCCAGTCTTGAGCTGCTAGAATGGTTTGAAGTCTGTCCCATTTAGCACGGTGATAGTGCCGCACAGCACGATGGAGGTTATTCTCAATGTGAACGCAGGATTTCATGTCCACAAGCGCAGTAGTCACTTTTACCAATATTCTCATGGACAGATCCTGCTGCAGCAAGCAGATTAGTAAGGATGTGGTCAGGTATGTCTTTTTTCTCTTGTTGGTTCCTTCACCACCAGCCGCAGACCCAGTCTAGACGTTTAAGCTCCAGCATTAGTTATCAAGTGATTACCATCACAATAATTGCATAATAATTTAAATCAGTCTGGCTAACAAGTATACTGAGGTTGACATTTTAAATTAATTTATTGACTGGTAGGGCAAATAGTACAATATATTCTTTTTTTCAGGATTCAAACAGCAATTATTAAGCCATTGGTATTACAATTATTACACAATGCTGGAACTTAGTCTTGCAGACAAGTACAGTGGGTTCATATTTGAATTTAATCCATTGTTTCCTTGTACCAATACAGTAAGATAAATATCCATTTTATTTCAGATCAACACACCTCCAAAAGAATCAATCATTTCTGATGAAACACGCATTGTAAAAACCTGATTTTTGCTCATTTGAATGATCGCTGTAATCTCAGCCCTTTAAATTTAGAAAACCGTAATTTTCCCTGCAACAATTCCTGTTCATTTCTGCACATGGCACAGTCACATTGTAAGATGAGATTTATCATTATTCTGAAGTTCCCTAATAGCAGTTTGAAAATCTCTTTGTTGCTAATATATAATAATTGTTCATTTCAGCACATAGAATGTAGAATAAACCAGCACAGCACAGACCCTTTGGCCCACGACATTGTGCTGACCTTTTATCCTACACTAAGATCAAACTAACCTCCATACCCTTCATTTTACTATCATCTATGTGCCTATACAAAAGTCACTTAGAAGTCCCTGATGGATCTGATTCTCTGACCACCACTGGCAGTGCATTCCACGCACCCATCATTATCTGTAAAGAAACTATCTCTGACATCCCCCTAAAACGTTCTCCATTGACCTAAAAATTATCTTTTGTGATCAGCACATCCATCCTTGGAAAAAGTGTCTGGTTATCCACTCTATCTATGCCTCTCATTATCTTGTACGTCTATATCAAGCCACCTCTCATCCTCTTTCACTCCAGTGAGAAAAGCCCGTGCTCCCTCAACCTTTCTTCATATGACCTGCACTGCAGTCCTGGCAGCATCTTGGTAAATCTCCTCTGCACACTTTCAAAAGCCTCCACATCCTTCCCAAAATTAGGCGAGCAGAAATGAACGCAATATTCCAAGTGTGGTCTAACCAGGGCCCTATAAAGCTGCAGCATAACCTCCTGACTCTGAAACTCAATCCCCCAGCTAATGAAAGCCAACACACCATACGTCTTCTTGAGAACCCTATCATCTTGAGTGGCAGCTTTGAGGGCACTATGGATATGGTCCCCAAGGTCCCTCTGTTCCTCCACGCTGCCAGGAATCCTGCCTTTAACCCTGTATTCTGCATTCAAATTTGAAATTCCAAAATGAATCACTCACACTTTCCCAGGTGGCACTCCATCCGCCATTTCTCAGCCCCGCTCTGCATCCTGTCAATGTGCTATTACAACCTTCAACAGCCTTCCATACGATCCACCACTCCACGAACCTTTGTGTCATCGGCAAACTTACTAACCCACACTTCCACTTCCTCATCCAAGTTATTTATAAAAATCACAAAGAGCAGAGGTCCCAGAACAGAATCTTGCAGAACATCACTCGCCACCATGCTCCAAGCTGAATAGTTTCCATCTACTGTCACTCTGTCATCTGTGGGCCAGCCAATTTATTATCTGGACAGACAGGTTTCCTGTATCCCATGTCTCCTTACTTTCTGAATGAATCTACCATAGGATCCATATCATACAATTTGCTAAAATCCATATACATCACATACACTGCTCTGCCATCAATGTGTTTTGTCACATCTTTAAAGAATTCATTAAGGTTTGTGAGGCATAACCTGCTCCCTGCTGACTATACTATTCCAAATAATCATAAATCCTGTCTTTCAGAATCCTTTCCAGTAATTTGCCCACAACTGATGCAAGACTGACTTGTCTATAATTTCCAGGATTATCCCAATCCCTTTCTTGAACAAGAGAATAATGGTTTCCACCATCTGGTGGAACTCCAATGGACAGTGAGGATGCAAAGATCTTTGCGAAATGCACAGCAATCCCTTCCCTTGCTTCCCATAACGACCTTAGTTTCATCCGTTCTGGCCCAGGAGACTTATCTATCCCCATGTTTTGCAATATTTTCAGCACATCCTCCGTCTTAACATCAACCTGTTGGAGCATATCAAACATTAAGGACCTCCCATACCTCTTCCAACTCGTGGCCCACGTTCCCTTCACTGTTAGGGGTACAAATGTGGAATTATGTCTCAGTACTGAATTAATGTAACGATATTGCAGTCTATAACGTCTCAATTACAGTGGGCGGCACGGTGGCACAGTGGTTAGCACTGCTGCCTCGCAGCGCCAGAGACCCGGGTTCAATTCCCGACTCAGGCGACTGACTGTGTGGAGTTTGCACATTCTCCCTGTGTCTGCGTGGGTTTCCTCCGGGTGCTCCGGTTTCCTCCCACAGTCCAAAGATGTGCAGGTTAGGTTAATTGGCCATACTAATTTGCCCGTAGTGTTAGGTAAGGGGTAAATGTAGGGGTATGGGTGCGTTTCGCTTCGGCGGGTCGGTGTGGACTTGTTGGGCCGAAGGGCCTGTTTCCACACTGTAATCTAATCTAATCTACAGTGACTATCAAATTGTATTTTAACTGAGGAAAAAAATTTGAATTGATTTGGTTATATTTCACTTCATGCTAACAATAAGAGTTTCCTTTTCTCATTCGTAAAACTTACTTAAAATTCATCTCACTTTTATATACAGAAAGTAGAATTGACATCTGTTTGTTCCTTTCTTTATCAAAGACTGTTAATTTTGAATTTGTAGAAGTTGTGCATTCTTGGAAGGAAGAGAAATTGTCTTCAGCTGAATATTCACATTGAATGACTGATGCATTTTTTAAAAAGTCAACGTACAATTATCACGCAGTCAATTTGTCGTTTGAAGAATTGTCATGAGAGTCCTATTTACTTAAGAACATCATTCCTTTACTCTATTATTAATGTAAATTACTATTTCATTTCCAGTCCATTACACACACAAACTACCTAATTAATTCCCACTCCAATTACTACAATAAACAGCTGATTAGTTTTCATTTGAGTAACCACATTAAATATGCCAATACAGTCCTGCCCGTCCTGGGTGGGAACATTTTCAAAGGAGCTTGTGGAGCTGTGGTAGTGTCTCTACAACAAGACCAGGAGGCAAGGCTTCAAATCACACCTTCAACTGAGCTGTATCAGAACAACTCTGAATGTTGATTAGAAAATACCTAAGCACAGACTTTTCAATCCAACATTAGATCTGCTTCTATCTATTATTCGTTGCAATAATCACAAAATCTGATTGTTATTTTTGTCTCATTACCAAGAAATATGTGTGCAGGTATCCCCCACTTTGAAAAAGTTTGTTTTACGCCACTTTGATTTTCCAAAATAATTACCTTAGTACGTGTTTTCACTCGCTGAAAGAAATCCGAAGCGGATTTTAGCTTTTAGGAAATTGGAGGATTTTTTCCCCATACAAATGAATGCTTTTTCTATTTACACCATTTCAGCTCATGAAAGGTTTAATTGCAATGCTCTACTTTCGGATATCGGGGGATACCTGTATCTAATTACGTTGCTTATAAGTTCCTGAAGAATATTTGAGAATGTTGCAGAAATGGCACAGACTTTGGGTGGCACGGTGGCTCAGTGGTTAGCACTGCTGCCTCAATTCTGTGTGGCAACTGTCTGTGTCGAGTTTGCACATGCCCCCCGTGTCTGCGTGGGTTTTCTCCAGGTGCTCCGGTTTCCTCCCACAGTCCAAAGATATGCAGGTTAGGTGAATTGGCCATTCTAAATTGCCCGTAGCGTTAGATGGGTTAGTCAGGGGTAAATGTAGGGGAATGGGTCTGGGTGGGTTTCTCTTTGGAGAGTTGGTGTGAACTTGTTGGGCCGAAGGGCCTGTTTCCACACTGTAGGGAATCTAATGTAATCTAAAGTTTAAAATGTTTAAATCCAATTGATCATTCTTTTTTGTTTGGACTTGCCCCTTTGAAAAAATCGAAACACATGAAACATTACTCTTTCATACTATATATTTGAAATAAAGTTTATTTCTTCTTCAGTAAACTAACAAATCCCACTACCTATTTCTTGTCAGTCAACTGATTAACTACTTCGTAATTAAATATTGTGATTCATCGAAATATTACTCTGTCCTTTCATAAAAATGATTTTTAAATTATTGTTCGATTTATGAATTGTCAGAAAATTGTTTTTTATTTTTCCATTTACCTGTTCATTTTGACTGTAAGATTAAAATACTTTGAAAATATTGGAGTGTGTTCATTTGAAAATAAGCTTTTCACATCTCTCACATATCTTGCTTGTTGCATTGTGGATTAAGAATGGTGGAATTCTGGTTTTCTGGTGGAATTCCAGTAAAAGCCAAACATTTGTTGACTTTAACTAAGATCTTAACACCCAAATATCAATATGTTGTTACGTCATATAAAATATATCAATGTTATTGAAATCAATACTCACACAAACTATTGCACATAAAGCCCCACAAAGGTCTTCTTGGCTATAATGCAAGGTTACAGGAATATGGAAGGGAGATGAGTTTGGGTGGGATAATCTTCGGTGTAGTAGTGTGCACTTGATGGGCTGAATAATATGCTTCCACGCTGAGGGAATTCTATAATTACTGTTCAGTATAGCAATCTGAGTAAGTATCTTATTGTTCCTGAGATCAATAAACCCAGTAAACATTTGGTTGTCAGTCCATCCAAAAAATGCAATTGATATCTTATATTGCAATTCAGTAATTGCATATGATTCTTGTTGCTTAAAGCAATAGTCATACTTTATCATAAATTAACAAGGATGCAACAGCAAAAAGATTGAAATGTTGATAGTTCTCATTTGTAGCAAGTTTTCCAAACTGCTTTCCAGTTCAAATATCACAAAAATTGTGCAATTTTGCCTGAGTACAATCATAGATGTAAATATTGTGAGTTCGTGTCCATTAAAAAAAATTATTTGCCTATTCAGAGCAAATACTGAAAGTTGCCACTGTAATTTTAATTTACTGTGTCTTTAATTCTGTAAAACATTCCTGTTAATTGCTCCTCATTTTCTTTCTAACTCGAATTTAAAAGTCAAAACATTGCTCATAGTAAAATTATATGTATTAGAAATGAGTATTCTCTACAAGGAAACAAATGGAAGGATATACAGAATTATTGAACAGCCTATACAATGGAATGAAAAACAATTCCTTCTAGTATAAACTTTGCAATTCATCAATCCTGCCAAAACACTCTAATTCTCAATTTATCGATCTTAATGTGTATCTAATCAATGTCAGTGTAAACTGCATGAAAATATTGAATCGTTTTATTTGTTAAATGACTAAAATAATTATTACTTAATTGTTATTACAAAAGTGAATTATATTTTAACTATCCACTGAGGTCAAATGACCATCGATCCTAAATTGGACATTCTCAATTCACCCAAAGCTGGACTAACTGGGCTGAGCAGAAAATTCGCTAAACTCAATGAAACAGCAGCTAGTATCAGATGGCTGCGGAGAACAGTGGAAACCCAAGTCAAAGAGATCACAAAGTTTCAGGGAGATCCAGTTACAACCAGCTAAATAGTTGTGTATTGGAGGAGTTTCATCCAGAGTTGCTGTCATCTTGACTTCCTGCCAGTGGCTCAGCACTTTACACTTCTCCACCATGGCAATATTAAAGGGGTTGGAGTCACCCTGCTGGAAGCTTTCAATCCAGTTCATGGACATAGTAGGACCTTTATCACTCGACTATTAGTCATTTCCAAACCATTTAAAACCGCTTAACATTATTGAAATCAATGTGCACACAAACACTGTGATACATAAAAACACATGACTGTCTTCAAGGCCATGTAATTACTGTTCAGTGGAAAATGCTTCGTAGGTAACATATGCTTCGGTTGTATATCCACAGCACACATCTGGTTATCACCCCATCCAAGTCATCTGCAAGAGATAATTGACACACTACATGTTGATCAGATTGATAATCACTCTTTAATAATAATGCCTGAGGATATTAATATTAAAATATATGTGATGATATCCCTGAATATTTGAAAGATTTCCAATAATTTTCCAGTGCAAACATCAATTATAAATGTGTAATTGTGGCTGAGTACATCAATACCTGCAAGATTTTAAAACAAATCTCCATGAAAATTACTCATTTGTTTATTCAGACCAAATATTGAAAAAATCCTCTGTAAATGGCAGTGACTGTATTTTTATAGGATACCCACATTCCTCATCTAGTTATTTTTGTCCTAATTGTGACTTGAATGTCTAAATATTGATGATATAAAAAATTGCAGGAAATGTACTATTTTCATTGTGAAGAAAAGCAGAGAAAGGAATTCTTAAATAACTGAGAATTATGAACCAAACAATACTGATTAATAATCCCTCAATGTCTTTTGTTTTTCAAAACATCACCATGTCATTTTAATCTTCAATTCACTATCTTAATGAATGTCTAATCAACATTAGAGCAAACTAATTTGAAAATATTTAATCATTTAATTTGCCAGACCTCTAACATTAATTATCAATTTATTGCCATTCCAATAATCAGACAGTAATCTTGTTTAGTCTTTGTGACAGGCATCGTGAGATTCACATTTTAGTTTAATCCATTGTTTATTAGCATCAATATTAAAATGAAAAATTGTAATCATTCTTTCCATTATGCACATTCTTAACACATTTGGAAAAGAACCCATGATTTCCCATCCACCGTTCATAGTAAACATATTATCCCTTCTGATGTGAATGCGCAAAATAATCATGAAATTAATATTCAGTCTTATTATTTAACACATGTCAGATTGCTATTCACTCCAATAATTTCTGTGCATTTCTACACATCACACAGTTGCACAGCAATATGAGATTTCTTGCCAATTTAAAGTTTGACATTCACTGATTTAAATACAAATTATTTCTTGTTTCCAATATTTAATAATTGTTCAAATACAGTAGATCCAGCTTTAAGTTTGGAATCATGTTTCAGTACATCAACTGATGTACACATATCGCATGGTATCATTGTACAATTATAGCAAATGCTGGTTTTTATGGTAATAGTGCCATCCTAGTTGATTTTTAGTTCAGTAATGGGATGCAAATTGATTTTTATTTTAATAGTGGAATCCTGTTTGACTTGCTTCGATTTCAATTCAGTACAAACATTTATCTTGTTTTGAATGCCATATCCAGCTCGTGATAAAAATGTTCTAAATTTCCTGTGCTGTTTTTTTGTGCGAAGTGAAGTCACATAGATTTGCTGTTCAGTTCAACAAATTTAATCATTTTTGAATTCTTGAAAGTCCTGCTTTAAAAAAAAAGCAAAAGAGGAATGTGTCCTTCAGCTGATTAATCACATTAAATGAATGTTTGCTTTTATGGATCATGTGCACTGCAAACTTACATCAATTAAAAATACATGTTCCTTCAAGTAAACCAATAGAACGAAATACATAATTCTTGTATCATCTGCATTTTTGAGCAAAATTACTGAATGGCTCATTTTTTCTTCAATCCATTAATATATTTTATTCTTCAGTTTACCGATCTTAATGAACATCCAATCAACATCAGAGCAAAGTAATTTCAAAATATTTACTCAATTTATTTGTTCAGGTTAACAAAAATAATTATCGAGTCATTATCATTACAATAATTGTGAAATAATTTAAGTTTGTCCTTTGAAGGTTATAGTGAAATTCATGAATCAATTTAATCTATTCTTTAACTTAATCTATTGGAACAATACTATAATATGAAAATGCCTTTTTCTTTCAGGTCAACTATCCCATAATGGAATCCACAACTTACCATCCAAATCTCATTGTAAATACAGGTATCTGACTTTTGCTCATATGAATGATCACAGTAATCTCACCCTTGTAGATTGAGGTTTTCACTGCAATAATTTCTGTTCATCGCTACACATTGCAAAATCACATTTCTGATTCTTCTAACTGCACTAACAGAATTTTGAAAATCTATGTGTTGCTAATAGCCAATAATTGCTCAGTTCAGTAATGGGTGTAAATGTGGAATTATATCTCAGCATACGAACTAATGTGAAGACATTGCAGTGTACAAACTCACAATCATTCTGAATATCAATTTATATTTTAACCATGGAAAAAGAGTTGAATTGATTTCATTATATTTCACTTCAATGATCATATTTATTTGTATTTCTCATCACAGACTTTTTTAGATGTTACAAAATTCTTTATAATTCATGTCACTTTTTAAGGTCGCAAAGTGAACTTAAAACCCATTTGCTCTTTCCTTTATCAATCGTAACAATTTGTGTATTGAAGAAACGGAGATGGATACAGCACGAAAACGGGCCATTCAGCCCAACTTGTCCATGCCGACCAGGTTTTGTAAACTGAACTAATACCATTACCTGCATTGATAATGACCATTTCTTGTTTCTGTTCTTGTTTCTGATCTACAGCATCTACAGATCTTTCCATTTTTATTTATAATTAATGTTAGAATTCTAAAAAAGAAAACTGTTTCAGTGCTTTCAAAGTAGCTTACTTTGATGTTGATTAAATATTCATTAAGATCAGTAAACAGGATTAAAACAAGGTAACTAGGTTGATAGAAAACTAATGGTCATTATCAAACATTATCAAAGACTGTAAACTCTTTACGACTACAAAGTTCTTAAAATTTTGGAGGAATTTAAAAGCAGCATAATGACATTCATACTTAATTCGTGACCCGAAGCAAATAATTTGGAAGTATTGTGATCATTAAAATGAACAAAACTTACAAGTGGATTTAATGTTAGAGTGAAAAGCAATTCGGTAGATATTTATATATTTTCTCATCAAACTTCAGAGGTGCTTTGATAGACCTCTGTGGAAGGTGGGAATTGAATCCTGGTCTACTCGTAGAGACATTACCAGAGCTCCATAAGAGTTTTCCATAATGTTCCCACTCAGGAATGGGAGGACTATAATCACATGTTTACTGTAGATACTCTCATGAAAACTGCTCAGATATTTATGAAAATAATTGAACTGGGATGGAATCAGATACTTTCTGTGTGTAATGGACTGACAAAAATAATAATGTTGGAGCTAAACAACAATGGTTTTGATTAAATATAAATCGTGTGATAAATCGCAGAAAGTTGAAGGGAGAATCAGTGAAGACTAACAATAAATCAAATGATTCAATATAATTCAACAGTTATTCATTTACCTAAATGAAACTTAAACTGCATTGCAAAGGTCATCAATTGGAAATAATGTATTTTTGATTCAATATGACTCCTCAGCTGAAGAAAACGTCCCTTATTTCCACAAATTTGTGATTTGTACCAATTCAAGATCCACTGTTGAAGAAAAGAACAAACATATGTTAATTCTGTTTTGAATACATAAGTAACCCATGAAATTTAAATGCTTTTGAGCCTGAAAAATATTAAACTCTTATTGTAATAGTTAGAAATATAGAAATGCTAGCGTAATTGTGAAAACCAATCAATGCAAGAAACCATAGAAATGTGCCTGTTGGAAATCAAAAATAAAATCAGAAATTGCTGGAATAAAGCTCAGCAAGTCTGGCAGCATCTGCAGAGAGAAGCAGAGTTCATGTTTTGGGTCCAGTGACCCTTCATCAAAACACATTTTTGTTCACAACCAATTCACTTCAGCACAGTTTCCACTGTTGAAGCGGAAATCAATATTCACAATGATCAGGAGAATATACAATTAAAAAGTTTACATCAGTTGATGAAACGAGCCATATTTTCACAATGTAGCAAACCTGGATGGAAAAAATCTAATAGTAGATATTGGAAATAATTAGATTTTTAAAAAACTGTAAGTTGTAAACTAAAGAAATTTGACATATCTCATTGTTATTTGACTAAACAATCAACAGCAGTTATTGGAGTGAATTGATTCGGCTGAATAATAAGCAATGATTATTATGAGTATTCAAATAAGGTAAAAATGTGATATTTTCGACAAATCTAGATGTGAAGTTATTTATAGTTGGCAGATGTGTTAACAATGAGGACGCTTTTGCGGAAGGTCAGTCAACTCAAAACATTAACTCTGCTTTCTCTCCATTAATGCTGCAAGACCTGCTGACTATTCCCAGAAATTTCAAGTTCTTGTTTCTGATCTACAGCATCTACAGATCTTTCCATTTTTATTCATAATTAATGTTAGAATTCTAAAAAAGAAAACTGTTTCAGTGCTTTCAAAGTAGCTTACTTTGATGTTGATTAAATATTCATTAAGATCAGTAAACAGGATTAAAACAAGGTAACTAGGTTGATAGAAAACTAATGGTCATTATCAAACAGACTTATATTTTCATTCAAAAATGCAGGCGATTCAAGAATTCTCTCTTCTTTCCATTGTATTTCTTGGAGAGAAAGGTAATTTATAATTTGTCAAATTTTAACCGCAATCAGTGGTTAGATGTTTGGGACAGAATTAGACAGAACGTGAATAGATAATGAATGTGATTATCCTTTTTAGTGAAAGGTACAATCCATGACATTTGGTAGAAAGAAGAAATGTGACACACTTGTAAATATTGTACATTGACAAATAATTTGGATAAAAGCTTTAACATTTCTGTATCTTCAAATCACTTTTTCATACATTGAACTAAAAATTTAAAAACAATGTGCATGAATTGGGAAAGAAGAAAAGGTATTAAAGATGACAGATCAGCTAAAAGCAAATTCTCTTTTTCCAAACATGTGGTATTTAATGAAATAATTGGAAATTTAATGGATTTTTAGCAAGAACGACAATAAATGTGAACAATCAAGTGAAATATAATCAAATCAATCTAACTACGTTTCCACCCATGAAATTGAATTTAGCTATGTTTGGGAGATTGTAGAGTGCAATGTGTCTTTGAGTCAATTGATGTACTAAGCCATAATTCCACATCTACAGCTGGATATATTGGAGTTAAACCTGTTCGTTATTCGCTAGAAAATGGTTTAAAATAGCTGAAAACAAATTTAAGAATAATGAGAAAATTTGTATTGCAATGTGACTGTACGATATGTTGGCGAGAACTGAAATATTGTTGTGAAAATTCATTAGACTTCTTTTAATTGATAAAGCTGATTAATAATCCTTCCATTAAAATGAGTAGTGAGATGAAAGAGTATGAGATATTTACTATGAGTGTTGGATGAAAAATCTTTGGTTGATTCCTGGTGTGTTGACCAGAAAAAAATGTTAATATTTCATGATGATACTGGCATTAAGAAATAATGGATTAAAAATAAAGGGGGAATCTCATGATGCTTGTTAGAAAGACGAAATTTCATTAAGGTGTGATAGTTAAAATAAAAAAAATCTTTATAGAGAAGGCAATGGCTTAGTAGCATTATTGCTAGCCTGTTAATCCAGAGATCCAGATGATGTTCTGGGGACCCAAATTTGAATTCCATCACGGCAGGTCTGACTCCAAACCCACAACAACGTGGCTGACTCTCAACTGTCCTCTGGGCAGTTAGGAATGGGAAATAACTGCTGGCCTGTACAGCGACACCCTCATTCTGTAAAGGCATATAATGTTAGAACTCAACAATTAAAATGATTCAATATTTCCAAAACGGTTTGCTTTGATCTTGACTAGATATTCACTAAGAGTGGTAAACTGAGGATTAAAATATTGTTTCTTTTTAATAACATTCAGAGATTATTGATCAGAATTGTTTTGTCATTCAAGAGTCTCATTTATTCAAAAATTCTATATTTCCCTTATTTTCCCTCGTCCTTCCACAGGATCTGTACTGGGACTCTGTTGTTTATGGCGTACAAAAAATGACTTAGATGAAAATATAAATGATGTATTAGTAAGTGTGCAGACAATGCAAAGGTTGGGGGGAATAGTGGATGTGTGGAGGGTTACGAAATATTACAGTGGGACATAGAAAAGCTGCAGATATGGGCGGAGAAATAGCAGATGGAGTTTAATCCATGTAAGTGAGAGGTGCTGCTCTTTGAGAGATTAAATAATAAAGAAAAGTATATGGTGAAAGACAGGACCCTGAATAGCTTTGTTGTTCATGGGAATCGTGTCATTCAAGTCCCCGTCTCCCTTAAAGAGAACATGTAAGTAGATAAGGTGGTAAGATGGCATTTGTCATGCCTGTCTCTATTGGTGAGCAAATTGATTACCAGAGTCAGGTTGTCATGTTGCAGCTTTATAAGACTTTGGTTAGGTCATACTTAGAGTACTGTGTTCAATTGTGTTCACCACATCACAGTAAGGATGCAGTGGCTTTGGAGAGGACGCAGAGGGTGCTTACTAGGATGCTGCCTTTTTTATAGGGTATGAACTATAATGAGATGCCAGAAAAGCTCAGGATATTTTCTCTGGAGCAGTGGACTTTGAGGGGAGACTTGATCAGATCAGGCAAAATTATGAGATGCATAGATAAGGTTAACAGTCAGAATGATTTTCTGAGAATTGAAATGTCAAACACTAGGTGGCATGCACTTAAGGTGGAGGGGTGGGGTGGTGCATGGTGGGGACTTCAAAGGAGATGCAAGGGGCAAATATATTTTTACAGAGAGTGTTAGGTGTCTGGAATGGACTTCTGGGGTGGTGGTGAAGGCAGATACAATTGGAGCGTTTAACAGTCATTTATATTGGCACATGAATATAGAAGGACGGAGGGTTATGGGCCAAGGGCAGGCAGAAGGGAGGAGTTTCATTTGGCATCATGCTCGGAATGATGTCATTGGAAAAGTGTCCATTCCTGTGCTGCACAGGTCAATGTTCTATGCTCATTTCAAGTGCAATAATGTGTAACTCACATGACATTTAATATAATGAATATTTAACCGTGACTGTCAAAATTAGGAATAAAATAGGAAAACAACAAACTTGAGTATAATCGAAAGATATGGTCAATGACATTTACAGAGGTAATTTTTTCATTTTTTGTTCTGAATTAACAAATATCTTTAAGGCATGTGTTTAAAATATTTGTACTGAGCCATAATTTTTCACTGATAGTTTGACTAGAAACCTGTCAGAAAACTTCTGAAATTCATATCTTACCTTAATCCATTATTTCTTAGTGCCAATACTACAATAAACTGTGGCTGTGTGGAATGCTCTGCCACAGGGGGCAGTGGAGGCCCGCTCTCTGGATTCCTTTAAGAAGGAGTTGGATAGAGCTCTCAAAGATAGTGGAATCAAGGGTTATGGAGATAAGGCAGGAACAGGATACTGATTAGGAATGATCACCCATGATTATATTGAATGGCGGTGCAGGCTCGAAGGGCTGAATGGCCTACTCCTGCACCTATTGTCTATTGTCTATTGTCTAAACCAAAGCATTTTATTCATGTTCATAAAACAAAAGCATTAATTTTCCATACAATGCTCATTGGAAATAGCTGATTGCTACTCATATTAACAGTCAAAGTAATCACAGCGCCATCCATAATGAGATATCTAAAGACATTTTATCCAATAAATACTGTATATTTATACATATTGCTTGTTCAACTAGCAATGTGAGATTTCTCATTAATATTCAGCTCACTCATAGCATATTAATAATTTAGTTATTGCTAATATCTAATAGTTGCTCAGTACATTAAAGGGTATAACAGTTGAATTATGGCTCAGTACATCAACGGATGAAAAGGATTTGCAGTGTTCAATCTCCCAATTATTGTGAATATCGATGTGTGTTTTGAATTGATTATATTTTTCTTCAATGCTTAAATTTCTGATCAAACTGAGTGAAATATTTTAATGTGAAAAAATAGTACAATTTTTGTGAGTTTTTTTGTGTTAACAAGAAAAAGAATTTACAGCTGTTTGCTCTTTCCTTTTTCAATAAGAGTAAATTTTGAATTGTTGAAAGTTGTACAGTAGTGGAAGGAAGGGAATTTGGCTGCAACTGAATAGTCACATTGAATAACACTTTTTTCTGATTTCTTAATGTTGCAAAGAATTCTGATTGTCTTTTTATTATAAGAACAAATACTTTAAACATATTGAATCGTTTTATTTATTTAATGAATTTACAATATCACACGATTATGTCTACATGTGTTTCATTTAATTATCATGATATTAATTTTTAAGTATGACCATCTGTGCTTTGTACCGTTATTATTGTGAATTACTATTTCATTGTTAGTCCATTACACACAGAATCAGGCATATTATCGCAATGAATCTTGTTTAGTTTTCGTTCGCATAACCACAGTGAGGATGTGACAATACTCCCACCATTCGTTGATAAGAACATAATGAAAGGCTCTTGTGGAGCTCTGGTAATGTCTCTACTACAAGACGAAGAGGCGTGGATCGAATTCCCACCTTCAGCAGACATGTGTCAGAGCAGCCAAGAATGTTGGTTCAAAAATATCGAAGCGGAGACTGAATTGTTTTTGAATCCAACATTGGATTTGCTTCTACCTGTTGTTCATTTCCATAATCACAGAACTCTGCGATTTATTTTCTTCAGGTCACTAACAAAACTATGTGTCTCATTAAAGTATCTGAAAATTTTAAATTTGATAACATTGTAGTTTTAAAAACTTAAACTATCTAAATAATGATTTTTTGTTTAAAATATCCTACCAAAATTAGGGATGTGTACGGTGGGTCAGTGGTTACCACTGTGGCTTCACAGCACCAGGGTCCCAGATACGATTCCAGCCTCGGGCGACTGTCTGTGAGGAGTTTGCACATTCTCCCCGTGTCTGTGTGGGTTTACGTCTGGGCATTCCGTCTTCCTCCCACAGTCCAAAGATGTGTAGGTTAGGTGAATTGGCCATGCTAAATTGCCCGTAGTGAAAGGTGCACTAGTGAAAGGGAAATGGGTTACTCGTCGGAGGTTCGCTGTGGACTTGTTGGGCCAACGGGCCTGTTTCCACACTGTAGGGAACTAAAAAAAAGAATCCAATTAGGATCCATATGGTGAGCAATAGCATTTTACTGCCAATCAGCTCAGGAATGTTCACATATAATATATTCTCTGAATTCAATCCTGCAAAAGAATTTCAATAAACATTTAACACATAAACAATATGCATTTCAGAAAATCACGTACATCAGTCCTTTTTCTGAACTATGCAAGATAAAAAATTGATTTCTCCTTCAGTAAATGAAACATATGTCATTTCCTATTGCCCTTCAGTCTCTTGATTACCTTTATTATACAACAAAATTTGTAATTCATCTCATTATTGCTCCATCTTTTGATCAAATTAAATTTCTCCTTCCACTTCGATTGATGTACTGAGAGCTCATTTTACTTCCTCTCGCCTACTTATATTCAGTGTGAAATTAAAATGCTTTGAAAATATTGGTGCGTTCACTTGAAAATCGAAGTTGCAAATGTCTCACTGATCACATGTTGTTTTTAAATGTGATCTACAAAGGAATTAGAGTAAATTCTTACAACAGTGGCTTTAATTATGATCTTTAACACCCAATTGTTAATCCATTCCTATATCACATAAAAAAATCTCAATGTTATTGATATCAATGCTCACACAAAATGGCACATCGAGCCACACAAAAGTCTTGATGGTCATATAATTAATGCTGAGTAGAATCACCTGAGTAAGTTCTTTCTTATTCCTGAGAGCAAGCACCACAGTAAACATTTACTGATCATTCTATCCAATGAATTCAATCGTTACCTTATATTTCAGTTCAGTAATTACACAGGACATATGCAGTTAAAACCAATAGTAATTTTTTTTAAATTACAGATGGCTGAGGACGCTAGCACCAACATATATCGAGATGTTGATGATCCTGATTCGTTACAAGTTTTAGAACAGGTTCCCAGTCCAAAGTTGGCAAAACATTTCATTTTAGCTTAGTACAAATACTTTGTACTCATGTCTATTAAAAAAAAATCTTCATCTGCTTATTAAAAGAAAACACTGAAAATTGCCACTGTAAATTTTATTTATTGTTTTCATTCATGAAAATACTCATGTTAATTGCTTCTCATTTTCTTCTGAATTCTGATATAAATGTCGAAATACTGACCATAATAAATTATATGAATTATAAAGGAGTGTTGTCTGCAAGAAAACCAAAGGAAGGAAGTATGGACTTCTTTGTAAAACAGCTCCACGTTTGGGAAATCAAAGTGTACACATACCCTGCACAAAGACGACATGACCATGTTCATGGCCATCTAATTACTGCTGTGTAGAACACTCTTCTGAAGTATCTTATTGTCCTTGAGCTCAATAAGCACAGCAAATATTTCGTTATCATCCCATTCAATGGATGCTAGATGTTGATATTCCTGAATATTTCTAAGTTTTCTCATTGTCCAGTCTAATCATCACTACAAAAGTGTAATTGAAGCTCGTTATATCGATATCTGCAAACATTTTGGAGTTATATACATTAAACGTATTTGTTTCTTCAGAGAAAATATTGAATACCATTCTTCACCATTCAATAACATTGACTTTCATTCTGTAATATTAATTTTCCTTGCCTACTTATTTTCTTCCATGTATTAGCGCAAATGTCTAAATATTGATGATACATAAAGTAACTACAATTATGAATTATTTTTCTTCAGAAGCAAACCCGAGATAAGAAAAATAGAATATTGAAAAGCTGAGAATTTTGAATGGCAAAATAATTCTGATCAATGAGTACAGCATATCTGAGGTGCTTTTTACACACCATTATTCCAACATTTTTATTCTCAGTGCACTGATTTTAATGAATATCTAATCAACATCAGAGCAATCTTGTTTAGAAATATTGAGTTATTTAATTGTAAGACTTCTAACACTAATTTTCATTTCATTGTCATTCCAATAATTAGACAGTAATTCAGTTTAGTCTTTGTAACAACATCATGCGATTTGCATTTTAGTTAAGTCCATTATTTCTTAGTGTTTCATATTACAATGAAAAACAGATTATTTATTCCAGGTCAACACACCCACTAAACAAACAATGACTTGCATTCCAGCACTCGCAGTAAATACCTTATTCTTTCTTATTTGAATACGCTCAGGAATCATGACGTTAACGTTCAGACATATAAATCAAGTCATGTCTGATTTCTTTTCACACCAATAATTACTCTTCATCTCTACACATTACGTAGTTACATAACAACCTGACAGTTCTCATCATTAATATGGTGCAATGAACTTTTTGTAATCCAGATTGTAGCCAAAAAATATTTTAACATTGTTCAAATACAGTATATCCAGCTTTAAGTATGATATTATGGCACAGTACATCAACTGATGCAACCATATTACATTGTAGTTTCCCATTCATTGAAAGCAGTTTTTTATTGTAATATTGCAGTCCCAGTTGATTTTTAGTTCAATAATGGAATCCTATTGGTTTTTCTTTTAATAGTGGATTCCTGTTGACTTGCTTTGATTAGAATTCAATTCAATACAAACATGAATTGTGTTTCAAATGATCCCACTAAGACCTACATCTTTTACATACTAAAATTCTTTTAAAATTTTTATGAAGTTTGTTGCATGCAAGAAAAAGTGCAGTTACATCCATTTGTTTGTTCGTTCAACAAACACACTAAATGTTCAATTCTTGGAAGTCCTACTTTTTGAAAAAGGAAAGTTGTCTTCAGGTAAAATATCACATTAAATGCCTGTTTCCTTTTTCAAATCATGTTCTTCAAAGTGATTATTATTTTAATTTTAATTGTAAAAAAAGGATGCTTTGAATTTGTTGTTTTTTTAATTTTTATTTCAACATTATTTATCAATGTGCAATAATTACACAATTGTACAAATCCTTTTTAAACCACATGTCATTCACTGCATATTTTATTCACTATAAATTCACTTTCACTGTCAGTTTATTTTCTTCCTAATTATGACACAATTATCTAAACATTGATCAGAATAAGAATTATATAATTTAAAATAGCAGAGCTCTACAAGGAAATCAATGGATCAAAATAACATGCTTGCATTTCTTCCATTATTGAGCAAAAAGAAAATTTTGTCCAATAATCACTGAATGGATCTTTTTTTGTGTGTGTGTTCGGTCTTTAAACCTGTATTGTATTCCTTTGTTTACCAACCTTCATGACTATCCAATCAACATCGCAGCAAAGTGCTGTTAAGATATTGAATCACTTTATTTGCTTCCATTACAACATTAATTATCCATTCATTATCATTGCAATTATTACACAATTATTTCAATTAGTCTTTCTATCAAATGTTGTGAGATTCACATTTTATGTTAATCATTTGTATCTTAGCATGAATACTACAATATAAAATCCATTTTTTCAGCTCAACTATCCCACAATGGAACCAATGACTTCCCATCAAATACTCTTTTTAAATATCTGATATTTACCCATTTGAATAATCACAATAATCTCAGACTTTAAAATTCAGAGAACTATAATTACATTTTATTGGAATAATTCCTGTTTGTTTCTATACATTGCTCAGTCACACAACAAGATGAGATTTCTCATTATTCTTAAACAGACTGATAGGATTTTGACAATCCAACTGTTGCTAATATCTAATAATTGTTCAATCTAGTATGATATATCAATGTGGAATTCCAACTCAGTATCTGAACAAATATAAAATTATGGCAGTATATAATCTCTCAATCATTGTGAGCATCTAGTTTTATTTTAATGATGGCAACACTGTTGAATTGTCTTTCAAATCAACATGAGTTTTTAATCTGTCGTTCATTCCAATAATTACAATGCTATTTGTTTTCTTCAGGCCACATAGAACTGCTGGTTCGGTATTCCTTCGAAAATATTAGAGAATGTTGCTGTCTTAAAGAAGAAACAGTTGAAGTAAGGATATTCATCAATTCTTTTTCCAAAAAGCTTTGCTCAAACAACTAAAACATATAAAAGCTTATTCTCCATGAAAAGAAAATCAATTTCTTCTTCAATAAAATAATTAAATGTCATTTCCTATTATTCATCAATCAGCTGATTTCCTGCATTTGTAACTAAATGTTGTATTTTTTCTAATATCTTTATATCCTTTACTCAAAGTTATTTTTAAATTATTGTTTAGGTTATGAATTGTCTGAATTTTAAAAAAAATTCACTCACCTATGTACACTGAATGTCAGATTGGAATGTTTCGAAAATATCGGAGTATTTTCATTTGAAAGTTGACTTTGTGTAACTCTCATTTATAGCATGATGGTTTAAGTGTGTTTCCAAAGCAATGCTAGCTTCAACATTTCATTAATTTTAAATAAGATCATTGACACCAAATTATTCCATCTGCATTATTGAAATCAGTGCTCACACAAAACACAGCACATTGGGGAACACAGAACTTCATGAGCATCTAATTACTGTTCAGTAGAGTAACCGAAGTATTTTATTGTTCCTGAGAGCAATTACCACGGTAAACTTTTGGCCCTCAGTCCATTCAATAAATGCAATCTATACCTTACATTTCAGCTCAGTTATTAAACACAATGTCTGCTGCTTAAACCAACAATTACACTTTTGAATGAATATTGACTGAATACTAAGAAATAAATCTATTTCATGCTGAAAATCTTTTACATTTTCTTGTTCTTTCCTGTGTGCAAGAGAAAGCTCATGTTGCACACATTTTACTGTATTACTCAACAACACTAAATTTTGAATTTTTGGCAGTCTGCATTTCTGGAAAATGGGAAGTGGTCTTCAGCTGACATGTCACATTAAAGACTGCTTCTTTAATTCATGCGTGCTGCAAACTGTTTATTGTTTTTGTTTCATAATTAGAAAACTGCTTTGAACTTGTTCCAGTCTTGTCATTCTTATTTTAATGTTATATGTCAATGTACATTGATGACGTATTTATGAAAATTCCTTTTTCAGTCAAATGACATTTAATGTAGCTTTTGTTCAGTGTAATGTTCACTTTGACTCTATGCATTTTTCTTCCTAATTCTGACACAAATATATCAACATTGATAAGAATAATGACATAATTTTAAATAACAATGCTCTACATGGAAACCAATACACATATTTTTTTCATGTTTTCCCTGCATTTTTGAGCCAAACAAACTTTGTTCAACATTCGGTTAATGGTTCTTATTTTTCATCTATCTTTAAAGCCAGCTACTATATTTTAATCCACAGGGTGTTACCAGTCTTAATTAATATCCAACCAAGGTCACAGCAAAATGCTATTAAAATAATGCTATCGCCCCATAGAAAGATAAGCAAGAGATACCTTTGTATTATTTACATGCTACATCTTTCCTAGGGCAATAATCAAACTAAAATACTTACAGCTGAGAATGCTCATAGTAATCAATTCCAGCCTCGGGCAACTGCCTGTATGGAGTTTGCACATTTTCTCCGTATCTGTGTGGGTTTGCCCTGGTTTCGTCCCACAGTCCGAAGATGTGTAGGTCAGGTGAATTGGCTGTGCTAAATTGCCCATAGTGTTAGGTGCATTAGTCAGAGGGAAATGGGACTGGGTGGGTTACTCCTCGAAGGCTCGGTGTGGATTTGTTGGCCCGAAGGCCCAGTTTCCACACTGTGGGAGATCTAATCTAAAAAAATTCAAAGCATGTATTGAGATGATGCAAGTTCACGGTATGGGCAATCCAGCTCAATCACCCACACAAAAATGTAATTGTGACTCAGTACATTTTGATCAGATCCCCATTAAACTTAATCAGCTGTTTTTTTTTCCCAGAGACAATATTCAAAGCAATTTCTCTATAAATGCCGTTGACTGTATTTTTCTGATACCTATGTTCTTTATCCACTTATTTTCTTTGTTATTCTGTCATAAATGTCAAAACATTAATGACACAAAAATTGCAACAATTACATATGGTAATTCTACAAGAATAGCAGCAACACGAAGCTTAGAATTCTTCAATAACTGAGAGTTTTAAATGACAGCACAATTCTGATCCATACTTGCTACGTGTCAGTTTTTATCGAACTCATCATACCAGTATTTTAATTCTCAGTTCACTGACTTTACAAAATATCTAATCGACATCAGAGCAAACTCGTTGGGAAATATTGTATAATTTACTTTGTCAGAATTCTAAAATTAATCATCAATTCATTGTCATTCCAACATTCATACAGAAATTTAGTTGATGTTTTGTAACATGCATCGCGAGATTCACATAATAGCTGACTCCATTATTTATTAGGGCCAGTATTCGAATCCCTCCGCTGCCATTTTCGTTGATCAACTCCAACGACACAGCCTTATTTTAATGCTGTTTCTACCCCGGTGTATTTCTGTTTAAGACATAAGGAAAATGGTATTGCTTCCCGGGGAATTAACTGTGGTGTGGGGAAGTGTCTGTGCTGTCATGATCGTGTTCGCCTCCCGCACGGAAAATCGCAAACAGCTCTAGTGTTGCTTTACGTTCCAGGCAAGTTGAGTTTTTACTCGAACCGAATGGAGACTGTTATTTCATCGCGGTTGTGAAACAAAGTCCTTCGGTGACTCAACTCGTCGTTATTTGGTTTTCTGGCCAATGAGAAAATCGTTCCAATGAATTTCGTTGTCATATGATATTTAATTTCTCTGATTTCCTTCATCTCCGTCCTGGAGACATCGGAAGGGAAAGGTAATCTATTCGAGGCTGTGATTGGTGAAATTCATTTTTTTATGGCCCAATCTTATTATGTTCCTTCTTTCTATCTTTTCAGCATTGTCTGGGAAGTGGTGGTGCACTAAGACTGCAGTATG
Source organism: Chiloscyllium plagiosum (assembly GCF_037043375.1). Taxonomy (NCBI): domain Eukaryota; kingdom Metazoa; phylum Chordata; class Chondrichthyes; order Orectolobiformes; family Hemiscylliidae; genus Chiloscyllium; species Chiloscyllium plagiosum. The sequence continues at coordinate 86,288,394 of NW_028270176.1, forward strand.
TTTGAAAGAGTAGTTTGGAATTGCCCTGTTGTTAGTTGTGAGATTACTTTATCGCTCATGCCCCCGTACTGTCCCACATTTAGCATTCATGCTTCTCTGTGTCTGAAAATGCATTTGGTTCGCCAGTTTTGTTTGTGTTCCGTGTTAAATGCTTTCTGTTTTGCGATTCGCTCAATACATTACCTGTTAACGGGATTTCTGAGGTAACTTCCAGCAGCAAAAATCCTCAACTCCAAAATTAAACAAGTCCCATTGAACAATGAGCGATTGGAAATAGAAAGGTGAAAGGTAGAATGGCTTCAACTTTCAGTGCTGGATGCCACTGAGCCTCGGCCGGGGTGGCTGAGGCTGGTTTCTGCAGTGTAGTGGTCATCACGGTCGCTTTATTTGTGAAAGGTCCCCAGTTCGAAACTGGACAGGAACTGCTTTGTTCTTCAATTGCAGCATTTTACATGGACAAGAACTGAGCTTTCTTGCTTTCCCATCTACAAATCTGCCCTCGTAGTGAAATGTAATGTAATTCCATTTAATTACTGTGCAAAGCATTGTAAAGTTTTTCTCCAACCTGGTTCTGATCATATGCCATTCTGTTTGAGAGTGTAGTTACCGCCTTCTGATCCTTCCACGAAAAACAGTACCGCATTTGCATTCCTTGCGCAGGCGGCCCGGTTCAAAGACAGGGAAGAAGCTGATGTGCTGGTGTCACAGCGCACCACGGATTCCTGAACTAGTCTGTCTGTCAAATGTACCCCCAAAGTCGTCTCCGAAAGACCTCATTTGGAAGCTGTCTGTCGTTATTCTACGTGCGAGAGTTGGCACCAGAGGTCCTGAATCATGTTTTGGAGCAGTTCGCACGTTAGTGGCTCATTTAATCAGCAACAGCAATGAAAGAAATTACACTGTCAGAGGAACCTCTGGACCTGTGCTTTCATAGCGTCGCTAGGATTATGGTGCACCCCGAGATCTAAGCCACGTCGGAACTGAAACGGAGGAATCAACAGAGAGGCTACAGAATGACATCGCATCCATTTGGTTTTCTTTAAATTACTGACGAGCAGGAAAATGTACACTGGGAGGGCGAGTGGGGAAGTGAGGCAGTTGCAGCTCTGGTGAAATTCCTTCTTTGTGATTCACTCAACAACCAAAGACGTGAAGGTGACTCAGGCGTGAGAACTCTTCACATCGAGAACAAAAAGCACTCAAGGGCAGTTAGCAACTCTTCTGGAGTGGGGGTGTGTATGGGAGGTATGGATAGGTATGGGATGAGCTACCAGAGGAAGTGGAGGAGGCTATTCAACTCAGAAAATTGCAAAGGTAATCGAATGAGTTTCTGGATAGGATGGGTTCAGAGGATTTGGGCCAAATGCTGGGGAACGGGACTTGTTTAATTTTGGCTATGTGGTGAGCATGGACTAGATACACCGAAGTATCTGTTTCCACACGGTGTACCCCAATAACGCTGTGTTGCTTACACCGACTTTAAAGGATTACTTTTTAGCAGAGCTTGCCGTCGCAGTCTGTGGCACAATCATTTAGTCTGTTCGACTGCTCACGGGAAAGGTAGTATTGTGAAACACTGCAGAAACGAACGACTTCCTTACTTTTGCTCCGACTGACCATACTCTGTGAAATTTTCCCAGATCCTCAGCTGAGGATTTTTGCTGCTGGAAGTTACCTCAGAAACCCCGTTAACACGTAATGTATTGAGCGAATCGCAAAACAGAAAGCATTTAACACGGAACACAAACAAAACTGGCGAACCAAATGCATTTTCAGACACAGAGAAGCATGAATGCTAAATGTGAGACAGTCCGAGGGCATGAGTTATAAAGTAATCTCACAACTAACAACAGGGCAATTCCAAACTACTCTTTCAAACGTACCGCAGCCTTAGTGCACCACTACTTCCCAGACAATGCTGTAAAGAGAGAAAGAAAGAACATAATAAGAATGGGCCATAAAAAGTGAATTTCACCCATCACTGTCTCGAATAGATTACCTTTCCCTTCCGATGCCTCCAGGACGGAAATGAAGGAAATCGGAGAAATTCAATAACATGTGACATCGCAAATCTTTGGAACGATTTTTCCATTGGCCAGAAAACCAAATAACGACGAGTCGAGCCACCTCAGGACTTTGTTTCACAACAGCGATGAAATAATAGTCTCCATTCGTTTCCAGTAAAACCTGAACTTGCCTGGAACAGCTGAGCTATTTGCGATTTTCCGCGCGGGAGGCGAACGCGATCATGACATCCGAGACACTTTGAAATAAATCGCACAATCCCAAACCGCAGTTAACTCCCCGGGAAGCAAAACCTCTTTTCTCCTATTTTGAATATCAACAAACCCGGAAGCGAAACAACATTTTATCGAGCTGCGCCGTTGGAGTTGATCAGAGAAATAGCAGTGGGGGGATTTGAACCGGTATTCCTGTTGAGACGGGAGCCTGGACTCTGTATAGAAGACCAGTCGGCCACACTGCCCGCCAAGACCCACCGCCCATTTTGTTGCATTTCAAATTGTGCTCCCGCATAACAACAGATGCCAAGTCACATGAAAAGGATTCCATGATCTCTCTCCGACTCACACAGCTGCTGGGATGTGCCTGTCTGCAATGTCAATTTCGCAGCAGATATTGATAGCCCATCAATCCAGACAAAAGTCAATGGTAAGCTGAGTCTATCTTCTCAGACTCTTCTCAGCTGCAAATGTATCTGTGAGTGCGTGAAAATATATGTTCGCTTATGATTTGGTCAAATAACCATGAGCTGCTTGACATTACTGGAATTTCCATTCTTGCTTTGCAAAATGATTTCACCCTTTGATCGAAACAGGACAACTTTCACGTTTACACGAAACATGAAACACACCGGACTACAGGGAAAATGCACAAAGCTGAGCAGGCCGTGTTCCACATCATACCGTGCAGCCTAGGTACAGTCACTGTGTCTGTTTTGCAGAATAAGAGTCCCAAAGAATGTTCTCCACCCTAAAAACGGAGATAGCATTACAATCCGAGAACGGCAAATCACATTGTGAGGATGCTCTGACTTCGGAGCCATTTTGAGATGCCACTTTCCTTGCCTTTTACGTTAACCGTGTAACTTGCTACAGAGATGTTCACACCTGGACATGACCCACATGGATACCAACTGAGTTGGAAACCTGTGCGGGAATCGACGAGAAGTGGTTCAATAAATGTAGCTAAATTCCATGATGCTTCTTAGAAATGCAGTTTCTGTTCACCTCAATCTAAACGGCAGTTTCAGAACATAGTAACGGAAGTAACAGAAGTCACCCCACCCCCACTCTGGAAGAGGTGTGAACTACACTTGAGTGCTTTTTGTTTTCGATGTGAAGAGCTCTCACGCCTGAGTCATCTTCACGTCTCAATGAAAATGTCACTGAGACAAATTATTCTTAGATTCAACCTGTTGAGTCGAAGACTCTGCTGACCCCAATCCGTGTAACAACGCTGCAGTAGCTCGACGAATGCTCTGAATCACAGAGAAGGAGCTAAACGTCACCTTACCCTTGGAACATAAGGCAGTGTGGAGGGGGTGGTTGAGGTATCAGTGGGGGAGCACGTTATGGTAAGCCATCATAATTCTATTAGTTTTAAAATAGAGATGGAAAAGGATAAACCACGTCTAAAACATAAAGTTCTAAATTGTTGAAAACCAATTTTGATGATATTAACTATGAATTCGATTGGGACAGATATTCTCAGGAAAGGAGGTCAGTTGGGAAGCATATGTCAGGTATAGACAGCAGGAATTGAGGGTTTTTTCTTAATTAATTCACGGGATGAAGGCGTCCCTAGCTAGGCAAGCACCTATTACATATCTCTAATTGGCCAGAGGGTAGTTCGCAGTCAACCACATTGCTGTGAGTCTGGAGTCACTTGTCGGCCAGACGAGGTAAGAATGGCAGTTTGTTTCCTTAAAGCCTGTCAGTGAACCAGATGGACTTTTCTGACAATCGAAATGGTCATCATTAGCCTCTTAATTCCTGATTTAAAGTAAATCACTAGAAGAGTCTGAAGGCAACAAGAGTATACTTAAGAGGGAAATTGGGAGAATAAAAAGGGGGCATGTGATAGCTTTGACAAACAGAATTAAGGAGAATCCAAAGGAATTCTACAAATACATCAAGAACGAAGAGTAACTGTGGAGAGAATAGAACATCCTTAAAGATCAACAAGATTGCCCATGTGCAGAATCACAGGAAATGGGAGAGGTACTGAACGAATATTTTGTATCAGTATTTACTGGGCAGGAGGATATGGAAGCTAGAGAACTTGGGAAATAGGTAGTGACATTTAGGAAAGTGTCTGTTTTACAGAGGAGCTGCTGGACAGCTTAAAACATGCCAAAGAAGGAAAATGTCCTGGCTTTTATTAGATGGACGCTAGAACTCTGTGGGAAGATAGGGAAGTGATTGCTGGGCCCCTTGCTATCATCAATAGCCACAGGTAAAGTATCAGAAGACTGGAGCTTGGCTACGTGGTGCAGCAACGTAAAGGATTTAAGAAGGGTAACAAGGTAAACCTAGTGAGCCTGACGTTAGTGGTGGTTAAGTTGTTGGAGGGGATTATGAGTCATCGGATTTTCACGCATTTTGAAAGGTAACGACTGATTAGGGATAGTCAACATGACTTTGTACAAGCAATATTGTGTCTTACTGACGACTGAGATTTCTTTGAAGAAGCGACTAAGAAGATGAATTGTGATCGAGTGGTATACATTGTCGATATGGCCATCAGTAAGACGTTGAATAACATTGTGCATGGTCATCTGTTTAACAAGATTGGTTCATATGAAAGCCATTTGGTTACAAAACTGGCCCAAATGTCGGAGACAGAGGGTGGTGGTAGAGGGTTGGATTATCCTGGCAAAGGAGAACGTGAGGACTGCAGATGCTGGAGATCAGAGCTTAAAAATGTGTTGCTTTAAAAGCGCAGCAGGTCAGGCAGCATCAAAGGAGAAGAGAATCGACGTTTCGGGCATAAGCTCTTCTTCAGCAAATATCCTGGCAAAGGTTTGCAATGTTCCTCATGCTATGTAGATAGTCCACTTTGTGGAGTAGTCCACTAGCACGGCTTGCACAGCTCTCCATTTTAGCCTTTGCCTTACACCAGTTTATGCTGTCTTGGCTGGTTCTGTGAGGCAGATTCAGAATTTGAGGCAATGGACCATTCTGGCGGATCTGGCTATGTCTCTATTCAATGTTTGCTTTCTTGGGATTGGACCCAACATTGTCTCCATTATCCCGTTATTCCAATCCGCCCATCTCCTTATCCATATTTTCAGCAAGTTATCAGTTCATAAATTATTTGGTTTTTTTTCTGTATCTTTCCCTGGCCTTAGTTTTTGACTCCCTCGTGCATTGAGTGCTGGCATGGTGAAGCTCAGAAACGTTGAAATGGTGTGTGTCAGGCTGTGTTCACTTCCCGATGTGAAGGTCACTAATAACATGCCAGTAATTGTCAAAGGGAGGAAGGTAGGTGAGGACCTGGAAACAACCATTCCCACGATAGAGATAGTGTTGGGCAAGCTAATGGATCTAAAGATAGGTAAGTCTCCAGGACCTGATGGAATGCATTCCAGGGTTCTAACAGAAGTGGTGGGAGAAGTAGCAAATGCATTTGTGGAAACTTTTCTAAATTCACCTGACTCTGACGCAGTTCCAGCAGATTGGAAAACAGGAAATCAGACACCACTGTTTAAAAAGGGAAGTAGGAAAAATGGCGCATTATCGACTCGTTAGCCTCACATGTGCAGTGGGGAAAATACGTCAATCTGTAATCAAGGAATAAATAGCACGCATCTCGATAGAAATTGTCCCGTTGGACAGACGCAGCATCAGTTCATGAAAGACAGGTTATGCTTAACTAATTGACTAGAAATCCATGAAAACATTATGACCACGGAGACTCAGTAGATGTGGTGTACCGAGATTTACAAAAGGCATTCGACACAATGCCGCCAAAAGGTTTGCTGCATAAGGTAAAGATGCATGGCATTACGGGTAATGTATTAGCATGGATAGAGGATTGGTTAACTAACAGGAAGCAATGACTGGGAATAAATGAGTGATTTTCTGATTACTGATCAGTTACTCGTGGTATGCCTCAGGGATCGGTGCTGGGACCGCAATTATTCACAGCTTACATAAACGTTTGGAAGTTGGGGACCACGTGTAGTGTCTCAACAATAGCATATTATACTGAAATGAGTGGCAGAACAAAGTGTGCAGAGGACTAATCAACTTTACAACGGGACATAAATAGTATAAATGAGTGGGCAAAGGTCTGGCAGATGGAGTACAATTATAATAAATGTGAAGTCCTCCATTTTGATAGGAATACCAGTAAGAAAAAGACTATTATTTGAATGGCAAAAATGCAGCATGCGTCTGTGCAGAGGGACCTGGATGTCCTTGTGCATGAATCACAGTAGTTGGCCTGCAGGTGCAACAAATAATTAACAAGACAAATGGAATTGTGTCCTTCCTTGCGAAAAGGATTGAGTTTAAACACAGGGAGGTTATTTTGCAGCTGTGCAGGGTGCTGGGGAGGTCACACCTGCAATACTGTGTGCAGTTTTGGTCTCCCTACTTGGGAAACGACGTCTTGGCGACAATGGATGCAGAGCAGGTTCGCTAGGTTGGTTCTGGAGTTGAGGGGGTTGGCTTTTGAGGAGAGACTGAGTGGACTGGAATTATATACTGATTGAAATTTGAAATAATGCGGGAGGATCGGATAGAAACACATATGATTATGACTGGAATAGAAAGAATAGAAATAGCAAGGATGCTTCCAGTGGCAGGCGGAACTTGGGCAGGAGGGCAAAATCTCAAAATTAGGTGGAGCAGATTTAGGACTGAATTGAGAAGGAACTTCTTGACCAAGAAGGTTGTGAATCTGTGGAATTCCCTGCCCACTGAAATAGTTGAGGCTTTATCATTGAATGTATTTGAAGCTCAGATAGATAATGTTTTGTGCATTAAAGGAACAATAGGTTATGGAGAACAGATAGATAAGTGGAGCTGAGGCCATGAAATGATCAGCCCTGATCTTATTGATGCTCATAGATTTTATGCATTGGGTCAATATGAAATGGGAATCATATTTGTGAAAATGGCTGGTTGATACGTACGAAGAAGCAATGGATGAATGCATTTGGATTTTCAGAAAGATCTTGGTACAGACTCTGGCCTAGTATGCAAAATTAGATGTTACAGGATTTGGGCTAAAATATCAACATGGTTTTAGAATTTGAGAGCTGACAGGAAGCAGTGAACATTAATAAAGCAGTGAACATTAATATGTTTTGAAGTGGAAGGAACATGGTGTGCCGCAAGGATCGGTGCTTGGGCCTCAACTATTCCCAATGCATGTCAAACATCTAGTTGAGGGAATCAAATGCAATATTCCCAAATCTGTTGCAGGCACTAAACGAGGTCGGATTGTGCATTGGTGAGGAGGATGTAGAAAAACTACAAGGTGATTGAGACATGTGGAGTAAATGGTCAAATACGTGGCAGATGGAGTGCAATGGGGTGGATGCGACGGTGTGTGTTTTGGTGGGAACAATAGAACAGCAACCTATCATTCGAAAAGGGATTCGTTGAAACATTTTGATCTTTAAAGGGAATTAGATTCTAATTTTGTTTCTTCTGTGCAGCCCTCCGAGGTCCATGCAGGGCAGTGAGTTCTGAACCCAGAAGTCAATAATGGGAATGGCATTGATACACTGACCAGTGAACACAGACCCAAAAATAGGAGAGCTGTAACATTGAAAAGGACCTGGACCTCCTTGTATACCAGTTACTGACAACAATATTGCAGGGAATAAAGTAGTTAGGAAGATAAATGTTGTGTTGACCTTCATTTCAGGGAGATTTAATCCAGGAGTAAGGGTGTCTTACTGGAGCTGTACAGGGCCTTGGTGAGACCCCATCTCGAACATTGTGCAATATTGTGTGCAATGTGGTCTCTGTACCTCATAAAGGGAGAGCAGTGAAGGATGACCAGACTGATCACTGGCTTGTTATGGGGCAGCTCTTGCATTGACTGGATTGGACCTGTAATCATGGGCTTTAGGAAAACGAATGGAGATATCAATGAAATATATAAAACCCAGACTGGCGAGACAGATTGGAAGCAGGGATGGTAATTCCACTGGCTGGGACGTCTAAACCAAGGAGCCACAGTATCAGGAGCAGGCAGGTCACTCTGCATTGAGAAGATAATAAATGTCTGCACTCACAGACTGATGAACCTGGGGAATTGTCTCCCACATAAGGCTGTGGAAGCCAGGACATTGAATATAAATAAGGATTTCTGGAAGCAAAAGGCATCAGGAGACAGCTGGAGTACAGCTGTCAGAGGATCTCCGATGTTAGGAAGGAGATCTCTGCAGTATCAACAGGACTGTGTTGCCTGTTCCCTTTTCCGATACTGAGTTTGCTGTCGGTTTTATCCTTCCAAATTCGGAGCAGTTTGATAAATTTGAGTGTCTTGCTTGTGTGTTTTAGAGACCATTGAAGAGTTTATCACAAGTCGTGTGTCTGGAGTCACTTTTAGACCAGACCAGGCAAGCATGGGAGATTCACTTCCTGAAAGTACATTGGGCAAGGAAATAAATATTTACAATCGACATTGGCTTCAAGGTCACTGTTACTGACACCAGATTTTAATTCTTGATATATTATTAATTGTTTTAACTTCCACCAGCTGCCAGAGCATCAACCTGGTATGGATTAGTAATTCAGTGACATTTCTCCAACAGCACCATCTCCACATGGGGACCTATCAGATACCACACTGGGCAGGTTATTTCTGTGCTGCTTGACAGCTCTGTCAGAAAAAAAACCCACTAATTTGACTTTTGTGAAGACACTGATGGTGTGATAATTAGTCAGATTGTAACTACTTCTCTCTTTGAAACTGGACATAGCTGAGTAATTTTCCGCATTCCCAGGGAGATGTCAGAGTTGTCAGCTTGGTGAAAATGGTCGACTGAGGGATTATCCCAGTCAAAAAGTTACATTGTGTGTGATCAAAATGCTGTTTCAACTGCTGCTGCTGCTGTGGTGTACAGCACGACAACAATGCCAGGAATTCTGTATTTACGCAAGTTCAGCGAGTTATGTCATTGAAAGTATTTACAGAGGAGTTTTGACTTCGAAAATAATTGAGTGCAATGAAGAATTAGTGAGGAAAGAGGAGTTGTCAAGTCATAGACTCTGAGAGTCATATAACATGCAAACAGACCCTTTGGCCCAACTCATCCATGCTCACAGGTTTCCTAAACTTCCAAACCTTTCCTATTCATGTACGCATCAGGTTGTCTTTCAATTGTTGTAATTGCACTCACTAATACCTCTTCCTCTGACAGCTTGCTACACATACACACCAATCTCTGTGAGAAACAGATGCCCTTAGATCTCTTTTAAATCTCTTCCCTCTCAACTTAAACTTATCCTCTCTAATTTTGGACGCCCACACCCTGGGCAAAATACCTTGTCTCTTTATCCTATCCATGCCACTCTTGATTTTATAAACCTCTGTAAGGTCACCCCTCAGCCTCCTACGCAAAAGGAACAAAATCCCTGCATCTCCATATATCTCAAAATCTCCCGTCTCCGTCACATCATTTTAAATACTTCGCCCCCTTTCCAGGTTATAACATCCTTCCTACAGCAGTACGACAATAAGTGTACTCAGTACTCCAAATGTGGCCTTAACATTCTCTGGTGCAGCGACAACATGATGTCCCAATTTCTGTACTCAATGCGCTGACTGATGTAGGTAAGTGTGCCTAACGCCTTCTTCACATCACTGTCTACCTGCGACTTCACTTTCAAGCAACCATGTACCTGCACCCTGGGTCTTTCTGTTCGAATACACTCACCAATGCGCTACTGTTAACTGTATAAATCCTGCCCTAGTTTGTGTAACAAAAAGCACTACGTCACAGTTATCCGCATGAAGCTTTACCTGCCAATCCTCATCCCACTTTCCCAGTTGATCACGATCTCATTTTTCTCTAAGATAACCTTCTTCACTGTCCACTATTAACCCCAATTTGGGGGGATTTGTCTACGAACTTACTATCCATGGTTACTATATTCTCATCTAAATCATTTACAAAAACAATGAAAAGCAGCAGACTGTTCCTTGGGGCACACAACTGGTCACTAGCCTCCAATTTGGACAGCACATCTTTCCCAGCATCATCTACCTCCTACTGTCAAGCCAATTTTGTGTCTAATTGGCTAGCTCTCACTGATCTCCTGTGATGTAACCTTATGAACCAGGCTACTATGAAGAACTTTGTTGGGCCTGACGAAGGTCCACATAGACTACGCATGCTGCTTTAACTTCATCTAGCTTCCCGATCACCTCTTCAAAAACTGCAATCTAGTTTGTGAGACATGGATTCCCAGACACAAAGCTGTGCTGAATATCTTTAATCAGTCCTTGCCTTTCCAAATGCATGTAAATCCTGCCTCTCAAAATCTCCTACAAACACTCACGCACTCTTGACATGAAACTCACTGGTCTGTAGTTCCCTCGGTTTTCCATGCAGACAAATTACAAATAATGTAAAAACATTAGCTGCTTCCAGCACTTCAACCATGGCTGTCAATGATACACATAAGAAAGTCAAGAGAACTGCAGATTTCGTAAACCGGAAATCTAAGACAGACATGTGCTGGAAAAGATCAGCAGGTCTGGCAGTATCTGTGCAGCGAAATCAGAGTTAATGTGTTACAACACGGGGTAACACCCCCCCCCCCCCCCCCCAACCCCATCCCACACGCTAATTTAAATTTGCAAGACAGAAAAGATTTAGCCCGTGCTGTAATCTGTAAAAGTTCGGAAGGCCAAGAACCATCCTAAAGGTCAGTATTTAAAGTAAAAATTAGCAACTTTTTTAAAAGTCTAACAGGGAATAATCACCTTACAGCTATTTGCAACGCCTTTCTCTGACCTATCTTTTACTTTCTCTTCTACAACTGATCTTTTTTTTCAGCTTTATACCCCAAAGCAACGGGTCATTTCATTTCTCTATAATATTGCCAAATGCCAAATTTAAACTCGATTGTAGTTTAGCTTCTTGGGACATAATTTAAAAGGATTGAACAAATTTGATTTTATTTTTTGTCTCATAGCAACCCAGGTACTGCCAGCTGCTGAACCAAATGTTACATTCTAAATTTTCCAGAACTCACTGTGCTTGTAATTCCTTCAACTCTCCTAAAGGTACAATACCCTTTACACGTTCATAACAACTTCTCTCTTAAAAAAGAAGCATCATAATGAAAACACGGTCTCAATTGTTCTTTCTATTCTTTAAACACATTACCATAACATACAGATAACTGAAATCTAAGATCACCTTAACTTTTCCCATATACCTATATTTTACATTGGATAAATGCAAGTCTCGTCTAAACTTTATCAGTTAAATCTATGAGAACACCTCTGTGATTACATTCTTATGACATTCTACATGTCTATTTTTTTAAATGAAAAGTCTGTAACATAAGACTCCAACGAAATAGTCTTTAAAGCATTCAAAGACTGTAAGCAGATTGGGATCCGTGTACACAACCGTGTTCAACACGCTGTTTGTGAGTACACATTAAAATGTCGTAAGGCTAGTGCCAAACTCAATGGTTTTTTTCTCAATCATGGAACATGTTCTCTGGTGGATGTTGAGTTTCTTTGAAAAGTACAATCCTATCTCATCATCCTATAGCAGTATAGCTCCAATGCCTACGTCGCTAGTGTCGATGGCAACTTTGAAAGATTTTGAAACGTTTGGTATGTCTAAAACTGATTTGGTGGTCAATATTTCTTTCTAATGGTCGAATGCCTCCTGGCGTTGTTCTGTCCATCAAAACTTTGTGTTCTTCTTCAGCAAATTGGTTAATGGTGCCACTACACTGCTGACGTTTGGAACAAATTTCCGATAGAATCCGCTGACTCCTAAGAAGCGAAGCACCTTTTTCTTCGAGGTTGGTCGTGGAAATTCCTGGGTAACTTTTGTCTTTGTGTTCCATGGGGTCAACTTTCCATGACCGATGTTTTGTAATAAGAACATCACGTCTGCTTTCGTGAATTCAGTTTTGTTTAATTTTATCACCAGTTTTGTTTCACGTATTCATTCAAAGAGCTCTGCCAACTGTACCAACTGATCTTTCCAGGACTTAGTAAAAATCACTACATCGTCCAAATGGATTGCACAGTTCATTAATCAGGCCACAGCTCTGTTCATGGGTCTTTGGAATGTGTTGGATGTGTTGTTAATTCCAAAGAGCTTCACTTTGAATTGATGCAGTCCATTTGGCGTTACAATTCAGAAATTTATTTTACCGTCTCTGACAAAGGTACCTGCCAGAAATTACGCATCAAGTCAAACTTTGTGGTGTAACTGACTTGTCCAACTTTCTCGATACAGTCTACCAATGTCGGTATTGGATATAAGTCTGATTTTGTAACTGTGTTGACCTTTTAATAATCCAACCAAAATCATTGAGTCCAATCCGGTTTGGGAATGAAGGTAATCGGCGAGCACCACTCGCTCTGGCTTGGTTTGATGATGACCTAATTGAGCATAGCCTCCACTTCCTTCTGGACCTGCCTACTTTGAGAGGATTAAGCTGACAGGGGTGTTGATTTATCGAAATCGTATTCTATGCGTTTACTTCAGATACAATGGCATTAGTTATCCCCTTATGATTCTTACATAAGCCCTCATAATGCAATAACAAACGTTTCAACTGCGTTCTATGATCCTGAGGCAGATTGTTTATGAACCTATCCCACTACTCAAGGACTTCTACGTGTTTAACATATTTTGAGGCACATCAAACTTCACACCATTTGGAATGGTTCCTCACTCTGTGGGGCAGAAACTAGCACCTGTTTCTTCAATTCTGTCCATCCTGTACTTTTCCGGAGGGCACACTAATTCATAAGCCGCATGAAGGGGTTTCTGAATGTGGGAATTGGTGACAGAGGTCCTAGTTCCATTACTGCCTGTGGCCTACCTGCTATTTGGCATGTGTGACACGAATGCCAGAAGTTAATAATATCTTTGTGCATTCCAGGACAATACAAATGTTTTTGTCCCTTAACCTGAGTCTTTTGTATCCCTCGGTGACCTCTCATAGGTAGGTCACTTGCTACCCGTAACACTTCCTGTTTCTATGCTACCGGCAACACAATCTGGTGCACTTCAGCACACTACTCCTCTGCACTAACCTGCTGTAGTCTCCATTTCCGTTTTAGGATTCTATATTATGATAATAATCCTCAGGAATAACTCTGCCTCACTTTCGGAGTATGCATCCACATATATATATCTTTTACCATCTTAATTGTCTGTTGCAAATCTCTTCACCTTTCAGGACTAAACACTTTTTTCTGACCCTCTCTTTGTTCATGTTTTCCCTGCACCATTACGTCAAACAGGATGTCAGCTAACAGAACCTTAACTCCTTCATCGTTGTCTTTAGTTTGTGCTTCCTGCTGTGACTTATGATAGTGGGATCTGGTTACTGTACAGTCTGGGAAAATACCAGTATATTTCTGTTTTAACTCCTCAGTTTCCTGGTCTTCTTGGGCTTCTCCACAACAAGGGTATCGCTCCCAACTTGGACCATGCTAAATCATTCTCGAGAACAAACCGGATTCCTGGAACTCACACTCTGTCAGTCACTCCCATGGTTACTTCCCCAGACTTGAGGAGGCTTTCCAACTTCATTTTATGGAGAGGAAAGCTAAATGTCTGTCCATCTATCCCACGAATTATAACACTCTCGGGTAACAGATCAGAAATACTGCAAAGTTGCTCATCTCTTACTATTAGAAACTGGTTAGATCCTGTACCTCTCAAAATTATAACTTATTCTCATTCTCCCCCTGGTGTTTCTGAGTAAATTTTATTCACAGAGGCGAATTCTTTATTGAGATCAGGTAGTAATCCCATACCCAGCCTCTGCCGAGGCTGTGTACTTTCCTGCAGCTCTTCGGTTCTTGTTGGGGTTTCCTTTAAGACTTTCACTAATGCCACTGGCTTACCTTCTTTTACCACATCTTTCCCCACAGTCGCTTCCTGAACGATCAGCACTGTGACCATACATACCCCTCCTTATGGCAGTGAAAACATCTTTTCCCAATGCCCTTTTTAAACGACCGGCACTGTAGTTTTCTCTGCCCCACTCTATTAAGGGAAAGCACCTGAGGCCTTTCATCTCCTTTATATCTTCCTGGGTATCTTCGTTAACCTGTGGTAAACTCTTATTCTCTACTGTTTCTGTTACAGTGTAGCATCTCCACATCTCCCAAATGCGACCCTTCACAGGACGAAATTCTGGTTGGAAGCTTGTCTTATGCAGCAACATGTATTTATCTGCTAATTCTACTACCCTTCTCAATTTCTGAACTTTCTGTTCCTTCACGTGAATTCTTATCATCTCTGGAAGTGAGTTTTTCAATTCGTTCAGCAGAATAATCTCCATTAGAGCCTCATGGGTCATATCTATTTTTAAAGCAAGCATCCAGCTATCAAAATGCCTATGTTTAATTATTTCAAACTCAACATAAGTCTTTATGTTTCTGTACTGCTGTCTATATGATTCTGGTACCAATTTGTGAGCACTTAAAAGAGCCTGTTTGGCGTCTTGAGAATCTCGTGACCCTCACCTGACAGCGGAGAAAATACCTCATTCACCTTGCCTACCACTTTAATCCGAACTAGCATTACCCATAAATCCTTGGACCACTCCCAATGCCTTGCCAATGTTTCAAATGAGATAAAGAAGGCTTCAACATCTTTCTCATTAAAATGTTGCAGAGTATTGACATAGTTGCATATAACACGACCATCTCTTTTAATCTCCAACTTTTTAATGTGACTTTGCTGACTAAATCGCAACTTCTCAAGTTTAAATTCTCTCTCTTTTTTGTCAGCTAAGAACCTTCTCCTTCTCTCTTTTTTCTCACTCTCTGTTCCGTCTTGCTTTCTGTTTCTTCTCTCTCTCTCTCTCTTTCTCTCCCTTTGTTCATCTTTAAACTGTATTTTCCTCAATTGGAATTTACGTTTTGTTTTTCTCACTCCACTGCACTTGTCTGTGTTTCTGACACACCTTAGAATGTGAGAAGTTCCCGGACAATTTCAGCTTTACTTTTGTCCTTGGTTAAATCCAAATCTAACTTCCTTGCTAATTCTAAAAGTTTGGCCTTTATCTTTCCTTCTAAGATTTCGTGGCAAATTTGAGAATCATCTTCAAACCCCTATAAACTTTTTTAACAGCCATTTCTCTCACTTTTAATTTAAACAGACACAAGACATCAGAATTAAACAAGTTGTCTCACTGACGTTTTATTTGAAGATCTCAGACATGAACGTGCAAATGTTTAAATATACTTTGTTTACTTTTCATCCCACAAATCTATACAAATCTGCTCAAATCTCAGACTGGATCTATCTAAACCTGTTCATATCGTGGACGAAAGCCCCCAAGCTGTTACGACACAGGGTGAACCTCTCTCCTAAATTAAACCAGCCACACAGAAAAAGTTCACCTTATGCCATAATCTGTTAAATTTCGAGACGCAAAGATCCATTTACAGAGGTCACAATTTAAAGTAAAATTAACAATTTTGTTATTTAAGTCCAACAGAGAATAATAAAACAAACAACTATTTAGAATTCCCTTCGGTTAAACGTATCTTTGACCTCCCACTCTACAATACAGGTCCGATAAAACAAAAAAAAACGATTAAGGTTTACAAAAAATTAACACATTTCAAAACCTGTCAGCTTTGTCGATTCTCCATTGTATACTTTCCTCTGTAGAGCTTTCTCTCGGTTGTCATCGATGATCTGCTATGCAAACCTCTTATGGACAGGTACCTTTCAGAAAGTCTTTCAACTCGCAGTCTATCTTTCTGGATGTCCTTAGCAGTTCTCCTCATAAATGTTCAAAATGTCTAGTTTTATACCTCTAAACATCGGACCATTTCATTGATTTTGAAGTCATCAAGTATTTCAAACTCAATTTGATTTCAGTTTGTTGGGGCAAAATTTAAACTGACCGAATTTGAATTGGTTTGCGTTTCGTGGCGACTCAGCTATTGATTTCACAGTCAAATGTAACATTTAACTTCTTTCAGAACAGTTTGTGCCAGCTTCCAATCTCTCTTAAATGTAACATATATGTCTCCAGCTTCATAACAGTAACTTTTATCTGCCTTGCATAGCTTTCCTTCAATTTGATCAACTTTGTAATTTCACATGATAGTCTTTTCTGTTCCAAAAAGCCCCATTTTCTCTCATCCTTCCTTTACCTAAATCCTTATTTCCAGTTATCATTCTAATTATTTACATTGTTACTGGTATTCTTCGACAAAGAATTACATTGTGTGTATGCGTGTGTGTGTATGTGTGTGTGTGTGTGCTTGGATGTGTGTGTGTATGTGTGTGTGTGTGTTTCCATGTGTGTGTGTGTGTGTGTATGCATATCCGTGTATGTGTGTATGTGTGTGTGCGTTTTGTGAATAATTCGCTGTAATTGGACTGAGATGAAAGAATGCAATGTCATCACATTCCCATATGAAAGAGTAAATGTGCAATATTTCCAAGCTTTCTGATATCAAAGAAATGTAAAAACCTCCTTTATTAATGGATTGGGAAAGTGAACAAAGTGTCCATGGACCGAACAGCAGTAATGTAATGAACCTTTACAGGGATCATTGAACGACCAAATAATTAGTTTTCTCTTGAGAGTTTAAATTCACCTTGTTTTTTTTTTCAATCCTGTGTTGCATACGTTTTTATCAAAATGCAATCACCATCGGTGACAAAACCAGAAGATGCTGGAAATGCTCAGTAGTTCTGTCATTATCTCTTGTGAGAAAGCAGATTCAACATAATGTAGAGGAATGGGTCTGCATTGTTTGTGCTTTGTCAGTAGCGGTCAGCGATGTGCGGCTTATGTGCTTTAGTCAGGGGTAAATGCAGAATAACAGAGTAGGGAAATGGGTCGGAATGGGTTACTCTTCAATGGGTCAACGTGGGCCTGCTGTTTGAAATGGCCTGCTTTACTACCGTAGGGATTCTATGTTTCTATGATTTCTTCATAAAAAGGGTGGTCGGTGCCAGGATCAAGAATATCTCCGAGCATGCTCAGGGCATATTGAAGTGGGAGGGTAAACAGCCAGCGGTCGTGGTTCACTTTGACACCAATGACGTCGGTAAGAAGAATGAAAGGTTGAAATGCCCCGCTAAGAAAGTTCAAGGAGTTAGGAGTGAGTTTAAAAGCAGGATCTCCAGGGTTGTATTCTTGAGATTATTCCCCGGGCACCTGGAATGGAGACAAGAAAGAGGAAAATAGTCGAGTTGAATATGTGGCAAAGAACTAGTTTGGAAGGAGGGTTCTGATTTTTGGATGATTCGGATCGCGTTCAGGGCAGGTGGGAACTGTACAAAAAGGAAAGTGTGCACTTTAACTGGAGGGAGTCCAACATCCTGGAAGGGAGATGTGGTCACGTAGATTTAAGCTAATGATACAGGAGTATGGGAACCAAAGCAGCAGGTCAGAAAATGAGCAGAAAGTAAAGGTTTGTCAAATAAACAAGCAGAGCCATTTTAATGACCATGCTGAGGGAAGGAATCATAACAATTTTAAAAACAACGTGAGTTGAAAGTTGGAGTATATGATAGGCTCACGATTATCGTGGATCAATAAATAAGGATGGAGAGCCTGTGAACGGAAGTATTAAAAGAGAAAAATAAATCAATAGAATTTATGCTGAAAATGTTTTAAACTAAATTTGTGCAGTACTTGGAATAAAATGAATGAGCTGATAGCGCAAACAGAGAAAAAATAAATTATGGCATGGTGGGCATGACTGAAATGCGGTTACATGAAAGTCAGAACTGGGGTGTTAAATGTCCAAGCCTACTCAGTATTCAGACAAGAAGTAACAGCAGGTGGAGTGCCTGTATTAGTTAAGAATTATGTCAAGGCTGTCTTAAGAAATGATATTAGCACGTGGGACAAAACTGATGAATCAGTCTGGTTTGAAATAAAACACATGAAAGGAAACCCATTGGTATGAGCATTTCCAGCCCATAAACCACTCCCCCCTCCTCACAAATTACTTTCAGTGTAGGGAACAGCATGAACCAGGGAAAAACAATGACTTGAGACCAGGGCACATGAGTGATTATGGAAATTTGAACATGCATATTGACTGGAGTAATCAATTTGGCAAGGCAGCCTCAAAGAACGATGCGTCGAATATATGACAGATTATTTCTTTGATTAACATGTCATGGCACTAACCAGTGAACTGGCTTTGGTATTATGTAATGAGGAAGGAGTGATAAATCATATTGTGGTAGAAGGATCATCTTGTTGTAGAAGGACCACAACATGTTGGACTTTCACATTCAGACTAACAGTGAGGATAGAGTCACATAGGAGAGGCTTAGTGTTGGACAATGATAATTTTACTGGCCAGAGGAAGCGCTTGGCCTGAGTGGACATGTCATAAAGATTAAAGTGCAGGCCACTTGAAGAACAGTGGCAACTACTTAGGGAGATAGTCAAACCCCCTCAAATAAAGTGTAATCCTGAGTGGAAGAGGAATTGTAAATGCGATCCATGTCTTAACACGAAAGTCAACAATAACATGAAGGTTCTTGTCTGGTGGTATTATCGCTGACTGCTGATCCAGATAATGTTCTGGGGACTCAGGTTCAAATGCCGCTATGGCAAATGGTGGAGTTTAAATCCAATATAAATCTGCAATTAAGAGTCTATTGATGATAATTAATCAATTGGCCATTGCTGGAAACACCCATATGTTTAATGAATGTTCTTCAGGGATAGAAACCACCATCCCTACCTGGTCCGACCTATATGTGACTCCAACCCATACAATTTTGGTTGACGCTTAACTGCCCTCTGGGCAAATAGGGACAGACAATGAGTGCTGTCTAACCAGCGACACCCTCATCCTTTATTGAATTAAAAAAAAAATACTTTACCTGTCAGCAAACAGTTACTAAAAACAAAATCAAAATGGCTGCGAAGGAAAATGAGTAGCAAACTTAAGAAATAACAAAGAACACTTCTCCGAGCAGACAAAAAGTAACCGAATGCTGAAAGTAAATATTGGACTAGAGAGGATGAAAATGGCGAAGTAATATTGGGAAATTCAGAAATGGCAGAGGTAAAACCAACACTTGCTGTTTTCACAGTGCAAAATAATTTCTTCCCACAAGTTAAGACAACTGCAAAGGATCACGATGGAAGTACGATGACGAGGAAGAAGATATTAAATACATTGATGGGATTATAGGCAGCTCAGACCCTCGGCCTGCAGCCTATCGTATTAAAGGAGGAAACAGCAGAGACAGTGGACGTTATTAGTTAGGATATTCAAAAAATCCTTGGATTCTGGAACGGGATGAAGTATTGGAAAAGTAATAATGTGGTACACGTACTCCAAACAGGAGATAGGCAAAAATTCACAAACTATAGACCAGTGACTTTAACCTCTGTAGTGGGGAAGTTTCTTCAGTCAACCATAAAGTAGGAAATAACTGAACATTTGGAAAAACAAAGATGAATTCACCGTGTCAGCACGGTTTCATGGTGGGCAGGTTGTACTTGACATACCTGCTGGGGTGCTTTGAGAATGTAACCAACAAGCTGGTAAATGGGGATGCAGCAAATGCTGTACATCTAAACTTCAGAGGCATTTGACCAAGTACTGCGTAAAGGACTGATCTAGCAGGTTGGATCTGAGGGCTGAAGAGTAGAGTATTGAATTGGATGGAGGATTGGCTGATTAACAGAAAGCAGAGCATTAGGATAAATGGTCTTTCTCTGGCGAACAAAAACTAGTGAGGATTCCGTTGTCAAACCTCAATTGTTTGCAATCTGCCCAAATGACCTGGAAGGAGAGACAGAGTGTAGTAACTAAATTCACAGATGGTATTCAACTAGGTTTTCAAACAGGCTGTAATGAAGAGCTAAAGAGTTTACAGCTGAATATAGATAGGCTTAGGAAATGGGGCAGATTGCAGTATCTTGCAGACGGTGTTTAATGTGGATAACTGCACAGTTGAATTTCCTACCGCCACTCCTAATATCTATTTTTTTGTTTGGTCCATCTACAATTCTTTGGATTTTATTCACCATTGGTGGCTGGGGTAACAGGGGTCGAGTGTTTTGGTTGAGGGAGATGCAGGTTGCTCTGGGTGTGGGGAACATGACATCAGTGTGGAGAAAATACCGCAGTCAGGCATTGTTGATTTCGACAGCAGGACTGGCAACCAGCTGGCCTATCTCTGTTCTTACCTCCTGATGTTTAATTTGCCTGAAGTAAACAACAATAAAATATTGCAGTCATACAGACAAGTCCGTAATTAACATGCCCATTTCTTAATAAAGGTACAAATGACCATTTAGATCAGAAGTAAAGGCTTGGCAATTCGTTTGAGATTTGATAGCTATTTGCTGCAACTGTAGCCTGGAGATGGGCTGATGGGACAACAAAACACGTCAGCATTGTTGCAACTTTATAGTTTAGATATTTAGTGAAAATATTACATTATCAATTCTGTTAGAAAGTATCCATAATCTATATCTTATGAAAAATGTTTCGAATGCATTGTGGGAGAACACAAACATTGTAAAAGGTAGAAAAGGAAGATGTGAAGTGGATATAAGTCTTTAAATATATCCATGCATTTGAAGGCAACGGGCAAATATTGGCTATTGGATCATCGTTGGTAAAATGTGCCTGTGTTTTAGGGCAGTGGTGAGTTGAATGGAAATTCAGTGTATTAGTTCAATGAACTGATTACCAAACTGAGGCACGAGGAACAGGGAACCTGGGTAACAAAACAAAACTTCTGCTTCAGCATCATATTTTTTTAGGAGGCAATATAAATCTTGAAGTATTTTGAAACCAAATTCATTTAGAAACAGGAAAGTTTTACTACAATTTCCAGATTAACGGTGAGACCTCTTTGACTTTATAAGTGTGTCTCCTTATTATTGAGCCTTCGAGTAGGGGAAGAACTGCTCTCTGTTCACCCTGTGCATACCCCCCATGCTGTTAAAAACCTCCATCAGAAGCACCTCTCAACCTTCTTTGCTTAAAATAAAATCAAGTAAATCTAGCCTTTCTACAGTTTGAGTACACTCTTGTCTGGTTACTTCTGAAAAGATTCACATTTATCAGTGTTAAATTTCATCAGCGATTGATCTGTCCAACTGAACAACCAGTTTATACCCTCCTGTACCCTCACACGTTCCGACTCACTGTGAACTACCCGATCATATTTGTGTCATCCACAAAATTATTTATCCTTACCTCAAACTCCATCCCTCCCATTCTTACCATCATCGTTTATGAAGTTCACAACGGGGCCTTGATTGTCTCCTGTTTTTCAGATGTTGTTCACAGGGAAAGCATTGAGAATTGCACTCTCTTTTTTTAACCTATTTTGGTGAATTTACAGCGTGATGCAGTTGAGTTTTATTTTACGACGGAACCACAAATTGCATTTTTGACATGGAGCTGAATTCTCCTTTTATACTATGCGCCTCTGTATGTTTTATTAATTAAGCTTGTACGTAATTAGTATTGGATTATGTTTAGGTGGCTTTCACTGCAACATTCGTGTTCCACGTGGACCTGGATAATTTTCTTTGTATCCTTCCCTGCAATAGTCAGAGATTAAGAAACTTTCCGCTATACGATAGACCCAAATTCATAGTTTTGTTTAAATCAGCTGGAATGATGAGATTCAACTGAATTCTACATGTAGACTCACAACAGGAGATCCAATCATATGGGTCAGTCCACCTTTACTTAGAAACAAATTATTAAAACATACGCCCACTTTTCTTCATATTGTAAGAACAGTTTCAAAAAATGTTCTTAGAGCAGCATGGATCTTATAGCTGCTCCTGGGATAGCAGGCAGTTAAATATTTGATGTAGTCATTTTTGCAGTTGATATTATAGTTTATTTATTTAACATTAGTACATAGAACATAGAACAATACAGCACAGAAAAGGCCCTTCGGCCCACGATGTTGTGCCAAACATTTGTCCTAGCTTAAGCACCTATCCATGTACCTATCCAATTGCCGCTTAAAGGTCACCAATGATTCTGACTCTGCCACTCCCACAGGTATCGCATTCTCTGGGTAAAGAACCTGCCCCTGACATCCTCCATATACCTTCCACCGTTCACCTTAAATTTATGTCCCCTTGTAACACTGTGTTGTACCCGAGGAAACAGTCTCTGACTGTCTACTCTATCTATTCCCCTGATCATCTTATAACTTTTTTTTCTATTTTGTTTTATAAACATTCAAAAACAAACAAAAGAAAGCAAAAAAAAACTCACGATTTTCTTTCAAATGAACAATTTTTAAAAGAGTTTTTCAAGGTGGTTTACAAAAAAAGAAAAAGTCTATTTATGTTTTAAAACTTTTCTTTTATGACACTGTAAAATCATTTTTTGGTTTTGTAAAATTGATCAGTTTCTTTTTTTCAAAAATAAGGAGTTGTATCTTCCTTCTGGAGAGTACTACATATTTCCAGCACCGGAGAAGAATGTTTCCTTCTCAGAATTTATTGAAGAGGCATATTTTTATTCATTTAGTTAGCTAAATGGTTGATTTTATTTAATGTTTCGATGTTTGATACATATACGTATATATTTTTCAATTTTAACATTATTATCTGTAGGTAATGCAAGTTAACAGAAGGCGTCATTAAAAAGTCCTACTTTTATGCATATCATTATTAAGGTCACATGTAAGGGACAGAAAGGATGGCTGGATAATTTAGAAAAAAATATTATTCAGCAAATCAGTCATTTAGATGTGTGGCTGTAAGGAAAGATAAGAAGGTAGTTCAAAATTCTCCAGTGGCTATTCCTCTATCAAAATGATTTTCAGCTTTTAGAATAGCTGAAGAGGATTGTCTATCTGAGAAAAATGGAAGAGCAATCAATTATTGGACTCTTGGAATGATTCTTATGTTTAGCAGCGTCTGAGAAGATTTAGGAGAATTATTGCTTCAGTGGACTTTTCTATCGGGGCATCAACAGGAGATTCTGTGACAGTGGCCGTTAATTTAGGACGGTTTGTTGCTTTCCATGTGCTAGGATTAAGAATGTCTCGAAACATTTCAAGCACTTTGTTAAAGGTGAGATTAAGTAGCCAAACATTATTGTAGATATTGGCAGGAATGACATTATTTAGGGAAAGATTAAAGTAGTACAGAGTGAATTTAAGACGTGAGGTAGAGTATTGAAAATAAAACCTTTAAAGCAATACTTTCTGCTTTACTCCCAATGCCAAATTTAACTGGGAAGGAACAAGGTTTTATAGGGGAAACATCAACGGCTGAAGAGTTACTGTGTTGTTAAGGTATTTAGATTTTTGGGAAATTGGAAACTATTTTAGAATAGAAATGACCGGTTAAGAAAGGATTGGTCTAATCGAAACTGGAAAGTAACAAATATCTTAGCAGGGAGGTTTGCTCCTTCTCTGTATGCAGACTTTATGTTGATAGAGATGGAAAGGGAGATATTCCAAGAAGCAATACAAATGGTAGGATGGATGGAGAAGTTTATGAATGTGAGGACAGCACGTGAATTAGAAAATAAAAACGAAAGAATCAAGAGTATACAGTAATTCTAAAGCACGAAATTGCATTTATTTCAATGTAAGGGGTCTTACAGGGAAGGCTGATGAACTCTGGATATGTTTAAGGCAGCATCCGAGGTGCAGGAAAATCAACGTTTTTGGCAAAAGCCCTTCATCAGTCCATTCCTGATGCTGCCTGACCCACTGTGCTTTTCCAGCACCAAACTCCCGTATCTGCAATCTTCACTTTCGCCTGAGAGATGGTCAAGACTGGCAATTCAATGTTCCAGGTCTTAAGTGTCATGGAAAGGATGGAAAAACCACATGTGGAGGGTAGGGAGGGGGCGATCTGCCCTTTTTGATTAAGGAATAAATTATTGATTTAACTAGGGAAGATATTTCTGAAAATTTATCCAGGTAAAATATGCAGGTAGTATCAAAACTAAGAAAATAAAGTTCACTTTGAACAGATTGCACTAAATGCTCATTTATGACAAATCGTCCATATAAAATATATTGGTCAAAATTAAAAATAATGAAGAAAAGAGTACGTTGATTGTACTGTACCATATGATCTCCAACAGTAAGAAAGAAATTGAAAAACAAACACGTTGGGAGATACATGTAAGCTTAATAAGTTTGCAATAATGGGAGATTTAAATTTTCTAAAAATTAATTGGGACAACCACAGTGTTAAAGGGTTGGATGGCGAAGAATTTGTCAAATATGTTCACGAAAACTTTCTTCATCAATATGTGGATGATGCCAACAGAGCAGGAAGTAAACTAAGCCATCTTTTTGTGCAATAGGCAGGGCAAATGACTGAAGTAAACGTGAGACAATATTTTGGGTATTGCAATCATAACTCTATCAGTTTCGTAACGGTTATGGGAAAGAATAAGCCTTTCATTATTCTTTTTTTTTTAATTGGAGTACCGTAAGTTTTAATGGCATGGGACAAGGACTTACCAAGTTTGATTGGAGTAGACTGTTAGCAGGTAAAACGCTGTCTGTCAAGTGGGAGGCGTTCAACAGTATGACGACGGGAGCTGAGAGGCATTATGTTCCTGTTAGAGTGAAGGGTAAGGCTGGTGAGGTTAAGGCACAATGGACAACTACAGTTATTGAGCTTTTTCCAAGAATCAACGAAAACCTTAGTTTAGATATGGACAACTTTATTCAATTTAACCAATTAATCAATATAAAGAGTGTGGGGCATCATTTTGAGAGAAATCAGAAAAGCAAAGAGGAGATATGCGATAGTATGGGCAGATAAGGTTAAGGATAATCCAAAGATATTGTGCAACTACATTAACAACAAGAGGGTAACCACAGAGAGGGTAAGGCCTCTCAAAGATCATGATGGATATTGATGTCTTGAACCCAGAAGATGGGAAATAAAATTATCCCATTCCTGGTGCATCAGATACCAGCAAACACACACAATTGCTTGCCCCTCATATTCATCCAGCTTGAACTCTATCTGCTATTTGTCAGTCTATTGACCCATTTGGTCAAGATCATCTTGTATTCTTAGAAAAGCTTCTTCTCTGTCCACTGTGTCACCAGTTTTGGTGTCATCTGTAAACCTACGAACCATGCCTTCGATAGTCTCACGCAAATCATTTCCATCAATGACAAACAATGAATACCCAGAACCAACCTCTGTCTAACACTGCTGGGCATAAGCATCCAGCCAAAAAAGCAACTGCCTACTGTTACTCTCTGTTTCCTGACATTGCAACAATTGAAAGCACTAGAGAGAAACCTAGCAGTTCAGGCAGTATCAGAGCAGAGAAAATTAGAATTAAGTCTTTTTGTGTTCAACATAATTGGTTCAGAACAAGTTCATATAAGATTTGATATGTAACTCTGTTTGTCTGCCCAGATCCTGCGTCTTCATTTTGCACTTGTATTTCAGATTTCCACTGTCTCTAATATTTTGCTTTTTCTTGATTGGTCTGGATGTTGACCCCGGTTATGTTTGGACAATATGCTCCATTCCTGTTCCCATCCCCTGTGCCAGTGACACATGTATTATACTCGAGTCTGTTTCTTCTTTAAGTTCTAAAAATAAATGTGCAGATCTCATTAAAGTGATTTTGATTTAAAAGGTCTTTCAGGGACAACTACACTTGATGCAAAAATAGGAATAGTTTATGAATTATGACATTCTGGATTTTATGTCTAAACTTGTTTTTTCAGCGTCTGAAGGAGGGGGAGAGCATCCAGTTTCAACAGTGATCCTGACTCAACTAACCCTCCAACTGAACTGACCCGTGCAGGTGGAGAGCGGGCCACATCCCTTTGATTACACCAGTTTTTTTTTAAAGACATGAAAACCTTCTTCCCGAGGCATTATCTGTTAGGTAAAAAAGAAATGCACCTCAATGAAACATTCAAAATTGAGACATGTTGGAAAATTGGGTCGGTTAGAACCTCTCTGAAAACAATTCAAGTATAACATAAACGTGTACAGAGACCGCCTGGGTGACAGCTCCCCTGATATATAATTGAATCATCAATATCCAAAGATGGCTTCGGTTTTCAAAACTCCCAAAAATAGTGGTTCTTACTTTACAATGCGCGTGTACATTCGTTTACTATAAACATGCAAACGTGCACAACTACATCTGGATTCAGTGTGTTGTACTCCCATAATTGAGTGCATTTGTTTGTCACTCAAGTTTCAACAATGCATTGGCAATCATGTTTTCAAGACCTTCCCCGTACACAGTTTTCTAATTGAATTGCAGTAACAAGAGGCTCCACCTTAACAGTCCAGAATGTTTGTCCTTAAATTTCTCCAAACAAACTTCAATGCGTTATGCTCAGTTGTCTCAGATACTTTGCTGGTAATATATACACTGAAATATTGTAGTGCCAGCACAAAGCTCACAGTCTCTTTCTCAACTGTTGAATATTTCTGCCAATGAACGCTGAAGTTCTTGGAGAATTACCCAATTGGTCTCTGTTTTGTTGTCATATTCCTACAAGAGCCCAGCAATGATACCCACATCACTCGCATTTAAAGCCACCTTAAATGGTTTTACATAATCAGGTGTGTCTGATCGTGGGGCAGTGACTAACACCTACTTCATGCCGTGAAATGCCTTTTGACAGTCCTCTTTCCACTGAAATTCTTTCCCTTTCTTTAACAATTCGGTGACTGGAGCAGTCACACTACGAAAATGAGGCACACACATTCGATAAAATCCACTCAGTCCCAGGAACTGTCCTTTTGTCGAATGTACGGGAAATTCCCTTATTACCTAAACACTTACATCTCATGGCACCGTTTATAACATGGCCCAGGATGGTGACTTTTACTTTGGCAAATTCACTTTTCGCTATGTTTACCACCAAGCCTGCCTTCTAAAGTCAGTAAACAAGTCTGATATATGCTGTAAGTGTTCCTTCCATGAGTGACTAAAAACCACCAGGTCATCAATGTACACCACAAGATTGGATAATCTGGGAATTTACTGGTTAGTCGGCATGTGAAATGTGGTCGGCATCTTTTTCATACCAAATGTAAGTTGCTTCTCCCACGTTTTCAACACAGTCTTCCAACCATAGAACTGGGTATACATCAACCTTTTTAACTGCATTGACGTTATGATAGTCCACATATAATCGTTGGGTACCATTTGGCTTTGGCACAATACCTATGGATGAGTTCCAGTCACTCTAACACATGCTGATTATGTCACCTTAGAGCATGCGTTCAACCACCTTCTGAACCTACGCCAACTTTAGAGGATTATGCCTTAAAGGATGTTGCTTGATCATAGCAGCATTTCCTATAGCTACATTATGCACAATTATGTTAGTACTTCCAAGTTAATATCTGCATATCTCCCCGTGATATAATAATAACTCTTTCTTGTCATTTCAATTTTTCTCAGGAAGGTAACACAATAATTTATCCCAGTTTTTGACAATACCTCATTGTCCACATTAATTTGAAGAATGTCTGATTCAGAATCCTCTGAACTTGGTTCTTCTTTCTGTGCTGTCATCATTAATACCTTGTCCTCTTGCTGTCCATCCATATTAAAGCAAATTCTGAGCATTTTCACATGACATACACCGTGAGAGTTATTTCTTTCTGGAGTCCTTATTAAGTAGTTAATCCTCACTCAATGTTCTTTGTATTTCATAAGGTCAACTAAACCTTGTTTTCCAAGGTTCACCTATCACTGGAAGTAACAGTAATACCTTATGCCTGATAGCATAATTGCTAATGTTTGGTTTCCTGCTTTATTGCATGCTGCAATACTTTTAAATTCTGTCTACCCAACTCACCAGCGCTATTAATCGTTCCCTAAAATTTAAGACCTAGTGCAAATGTGTGGCCTTTGAATTCTGATTTACTATTTTCTCCTTAATCAATTTTCATGCTCCTCTCACTTAATGCCTTCGAAACTAATTCAATTTGATGGAATTTGCTCTGGGTTAATTTGGTGCATCCCTGATCACATGAAACACAAATGGAATTCCCTTACCCTAATCATCGGGATAACCCTGACCATCATTCCTCAGCATGGTATTTAATGTTTAATGTCACCTTTCTAGCGGTCCTTGCAACTTTGGATGGTACGCAGAAGATTTGAATTGCTTCATTCCTGTGACATTATAGTGAATAATTTGGACGTGAATTTTGAACCTTGATCTCTCTGTATCTCTATTGGTAGTCCCTATCTATTTTACAAAAAGATTAATTCCTGTGCAATTCGTATAGCTGTGATATTGCATCTTGGAATGGCCTATGGAACTCTAGTCGATGCATCCATTCTTGTTGACAAATACTGGTGCCCACATTTTTGTTTGAGTTCGGGGACCTAGCCAATCAATTAAGACTCTTTTATAAGGTTCCTGAAATACGGGAATAGTTAAGAAAGGTGCAGGGTTTATTATTGCTTGTGTTTTTCCAATTACCTGACATGTATGAGAATTCTGTCAAAATTCAACTACATCCTGTTGCAGTCCAGGCCAGTAAAATATATTTCAGCCTGTGTTTTCCTCAATCCTGGGTGGCCTCTAGTTAGTAGCTCATGTTCCATTCGCGTCACCTCCTTTCTGTACCCCATTGGCAATACCATTTGACGAACCTCTGTTCAATTATCATTTCCTTGAATGTGTGATCGTCTCCATTTCCTCATTCAGACCTCATTTTTAAGGTAATAATACTGAAGAATACCTTTAGAATTCCTAAAGTATAGGCTTTTTGACACAACTGCTTTAAAATTTAATCTTTCTGCTGCAACGCCATTAGTTTAGCTGAGCTAAAATATTTGCATGATCACCTGTTTGCTCCCGTTTTGTCGCAACTATCTGATGGAACACAGTCTCTGTTACTGCCACTTAAGCTTCTTCATTTTTACATTTTTGATCTCTCCTGTTTTAATTGGTGACATTGGGAACTTGTTACCCCACCATCAGGAAAGCTTCCACGATAAGGCTCCTGCATTGCTTCAGTTGCCTATGACTCTACTGGCTTTTCAACCAGAGCAGGCAGCACTCCTTAATATTGCATCCTCTTTACCTGCCCTATTTGAATAAATTTGCCCTTTGCAGGTATATTTTCTAAGCATGATCTAGCACTTCCTCCTCAACAAACCTCCAATCAGCTTGTACACTCTGATGCAGCGTTCTAGCTTCCACTGTGCTTTCTGTTACCACTCGAATAAAACTCCTAGGCTTATCTTCGTTTCCTGCATCTTCGGTTTTTTTTTGGAACCCACCAACACAGTGATTTCATATGACCTAATTGTTGCAGTGAAAACACTTTTGAACTTCTCTGTCTCCTTCAAGTATCTTCCTTTCACCCAATGATAAGTTATCATTATGATCTTCATATATTTTTCACAAGGACAAATTGTATTCCTGGAACTGAGAGATTTTCCAATTTTCCGACCACAATTTCTCCACACCTTTCTGGGCACTCTATCATCGCTTTACATAATTTTGCACTTTTTGTCTCTCTGTGAATTTCCTTTAGCAGTACCTTTTATGGAAATAGTCCTTCAGGAGTACATATCTCCTTATCCTTCAGCATCGCTGTCTAAGAGGATCATGTGTCCCTTAATATTGCATCCTCTTTACCTGCCCTATTTGAATAAATTTGCCCTTTGCAGGTATATTTTCTAAGCATGATCTAGCACTTCCTCCTCAACAAACCTCCAATCAGCTTGTACACTCTGATGCAGCGTTCTAGCTTCCACTGTGCTTTCTGTTACCACTCGAACAAAACTCCTAGGCTTATCTTCGTTTCCTGCATCTTCGGTTTTTTTTTGGAACCCACCAACACAGTGATTTCATATGACCTAATTGTTGCAGTGAAAACACTTTTGAACTTCTCTGTCTCCTTCAAGTATCTTCCTTTCACCCAATGATAAGTTATCATTATGATCTTCATCAAGATATACCTTTCCCTTTCCATATGAAAATTTCTCTTTGCCCCAGTTTCTATCCCTCATGGACTGAAATTGATTCTTGAAGCCAAACAGGTTTTACAATCATTAATCACGAGACATACTTACATTCATAAGCAACTTCATGTATGTGCCTAGCCGTTTTAACTCTCTGCTCTTCCGATTGAGTTTGTACTATGTCAGGCAGTGAAGATTTAGACTCTTCCAAATTAATTGTCTCTCGACGAACATCATAAATTTGCTCTATTTTTAAAACTCTTATCCATCTATCAAAATTACTTTTTTGATCCTTTCAAACACAGTATCGGTTTGACCAGATTCGGCCTTATATTCCTGAAACGTTGTCTGTCGGCTTCTAGCACAAGCTCATGTGCACTTTTCCCCTCCTCATACTTCCCCGATCTCTCCTTTAATAGTGTTGCGAATACCTCACGAGCTCTACCCACAGGTTGTGTTTGG
This sequence comes from Chiloscyllium plagiosum, assembly GCF_037043375.1. Lineage (NCBI taxonomy): Eukaryota > Metazoa > Chordata > Chondrichthyes > Orectolobiformes > Hemiscylliidae > Chiloscyllium > Chiloscyllium plagiosum. The sequence continues at coordinate 86,319,003 of NW_028270176.1, forward strand.
ATCAACACACCCACATGCTCACTGGCCAATGCAATTGTTTAGCTACTTTTTCAATTGAAATCAAAATGGTTTCCATGAATATACCGTGTATATCCTGTATTTTGTATATCCTGCTCTGTCTCCAGTGGTTTTTTTCTGCGAGAATATACCTAAAAGGTTTCTGACCAGGCTTTGGACCACCATGGGTTTGCTCATCTTCACTCTGTTCCTCACTAAGGTTACCTTTAACAATCATCTCCATCCTTTTAAGCTGGCTTTCCATTCTAAGTGTCAATCTCTGAAGCACAAATGCTCCCTATATTTCTTTCTCTCCTGCTAAAGCTATTTGATATTTTTTCTCTTTCCTCTGCTAAACCTATCCATTATCTTTCTTTCTCTTCTGATTTTAGTCATTACGCTAACTGATTCATTTGCGATTGAAGTTTAGTCATCTTTACAGATCCTGTTGGAGTTTCCAACAAATTGGAATGGTGAGCTACTGCTGCAATCATCTCATCTTTCCTCAAATTAGGAGTTAGCTTCAACTCCAGCTCGTCCACTAATTCCCACAGCTTGGACTTCATGTGCATTTTGCACAAACCCCAAAGTTAATTCTTCCACCTCCAAAACATGCGTGCTAACTGCAAGAGCCATTGCTATCCGAAGTTCTGTTTACTCGACCAAATCGACACGCGAAGTAAGAGACACTAACACCTGCCACTCGCCGATTAAATCCCACAAACAGCCCCCAATTTGTTATGGACCAGGCCCGACCCCCCCAACACATTTTTAAGCAGGTATCCCAGAGAGTAACTTTGCTATTTGTTGAAGGTTACTGTATCACGGATATTCCCGCAGTGAATTAACTGGTCAGAATGTCGAGTTTTGAACAAACAGACTTTATTTACCAAATTACCGAATGAAACACAAGGAACCAAAAAAAAAAACACCTGCATAACTTATCCTATCCAAACGCGACAGGGTATCCCGACTTAAGGATGCTGTTACCAATGCTTGAGAAATCCCAATAAACAAGACCTTAGTACATGGAGTAAATCTTACAAAAAAAACATTTTACAGGTTATGAGGTCAGAAGAGCAGAAGAAGAGGGAGAGCATCCAGTTTCAACAATGACCCTGACGCAACTAACCCCCAAACTGAACCAACCTTCCCAGATAAAGAGCTGACCTCATTCTATTGATTATACAAGTCTTTTTTTAAGACTTGAAAGCCTACTGCTAGGTATAAATAAAAGAGACCAAATGAACATTTCAAAATTCAGACATATTGGAATCTTGGATCGGTTAGACCCTCTCTGGCTAAAGAAAGATCAAGGAGAATGTAACCTTGTAAAGGGACCGATTTTGTGACAACATGCCACATTTAGCTCTGGAATAAAAAAAGTTAGTCTTATTGCTTTGAAGCCAGTAAAGTGTATTAAAGTGTTTGTGAGTTTACATAAAACAGTGCTCAAGCACATTCTGTGTTGAATTTACAAAATTGCCTTATTAGAGCGATGAGAGAAATGCCCAGATAGATGCACACTTCCTGTGTATGGTCAGAGCAAATATGTCTACTTTAAAACTACTGGTTAGCACCTGTTATGGTCGAGGAGGGATCAGCCCGGTAACTACATCTAGATTGTGGTTTTTGGGGTTGATAGTTGTGGGAGGTTCGGGCGGTTACAACATTTCAAACAAACAACACAACAGAATCATCTAGCCGCCGATAAGAAAACATCCATCATTCTCCCTCACAACTAACTTCATGAGAGCAATTGGTGATGGTAGATGTGACCAACAGCGAGCGATACTATCATTCAATCCAGGTCAGATGTTATTGTGATCTGAAGGTAATACACTGGAATGAGTTAACTGGATCTGTTTGTTCAGTGACTGTAATTGATGACAGTCTCCATGGATCCTAATTGTGTCACTGTATGGTTTCCCTCTTTTATTAGTAAGGGGCTTCTCCAATGCTTTGTAGCATCAGATTCATCGCCTCCACATTGACAGGGATCAACAGCTGCAGAGACAGGAAGAGGAGAGATAAACATCTGAGAATAGTGTGGAATGTTCCCTTAATGGATCAGAATCTGAGAACAGTAGACTGGAATGCTGCAACAACGGACACGAGTATATCCCTTGGACTTTTCTATCTTTACTTCTCTTGGATGACATGGCCAGATTGGATATACGGTGGACTGTTGATTATCCAGGCAGGATACTATCCCTTTCTCGCTATTGTTGGTGTTCCTGGTAAGTCTCCCCATCACTATCCATTTATAAAGCCCATTAGCCATGGTGAAACTCATTGCCATTTCTGTTACCTATATTTAGCAAAGACAAAAACTGTTGTCTTCAGTTTCACCTGTAAATGCTATTCATTACCCACACATTTCCGAACCCCATACCTGCGGGCTCAAAAACATCTGACAACAAGACTGTTCACAATCCCGATGTACATTTTTGACCTGAATTCATTTATGTCGCGGTATTCTGTCCATCACTAAACCTATTCACTTCCAGCTCGATTATACCCCCAGCCCCATCTTCTCGTCAATGCTGATGTTTAATTAGCCATTATCTATTTTAGTAAAATTCTGACTTTATGAATCCAACTCTCCTGCGAGCACTCTTACAGTTGCAGATATTTCGATAGCAACCTTGTTCTTGTCTCTAACGTAACTCCATGACAGGGACACTCTGTCAGAGTAGTAATGTCGCAAGAAATGTCATTCAGAGATACACTGTATGACATCTTGCTACAGATGATGCCAGAACATATATTCACATGCAGGATTTGGGAATAAAAGCGAGTTTCACTAATAACAACCATTACATCACCAGCATTTTATCTATAATTTTATCTATTTCACTGATGTTTTTTGGTAAAGAAGTCTAGCATAATAACGTGATCTGACTCAGACCCATAGCAATGTGCTTGGCTCTATAGTGCCTGAAAGAATGACTTCACAGGAAAAGACACTTGGTGATGGCCAACAATTCCTTGCCAGTGATGCAGACATCCCATGTAATAACAACATGAAAGGTTAAATAAAACAAAGAATGATGCTAGAGATCAGAAACAAAAATAACGAGAAATTGCCATAGAAACTGAGCAGCATTAGCAGCTTCGGGTCGAGAGGAAAACAGAATTGGCATTTCGAGTCCACTGACCAAACTTCAGAACTGAACGTTGCTGGTAAGTAGTGTAATTGCTGTTGGTGACAGAGACGTCAGTTGTGAAGGGAAGAAGGAGTGAGTTGAATAAATGTGGAAAGAGAGAGGTAGACAGAATGAAGCATACCAAGGGATTGTTGTAGATCAGCTGGAATGGAAATATAAATGAGATTAACCTTATCTTTTTTATTTCTTGTTCCCATATTACTGAAAAGCACGCCCATTTAGGGCATACATCAAAGTCCCTGTTTAAAGTGAGTTATGTCTCTTTGTCTCTCTTTGGTAAAGTGTGATCATCTACTTTTATTCAATAATGGGATGCTGGGTTAGTATTCCCTTTCCTCATTGTCCTTGAGAAGATGTTAGTGAGCTGCTTTTCTGAGCCAATGCAGTCTGTGGCCTGTAAGTCGTCAGTGCTGAGGTCCATCCAGTTTCATTTCTTTGAGACTTTGTAGTGAGTAATATAACTGAGTGCATGGCTTGGCCAATGGAAACTTCAATTGAGAGTTAACAATATTTCTGTAGGTCTGGAGTCACATATCAGCCCGACCAGGTGAAGATGGTAGATTTCCCTGAAGGGAATAAAGGTGCCTGGTAGGACGATCAATAATGGCTTCATCGTTTAATTTGATTCTTAATTCTTCATATTTTATTGAATTAAAATTCCAATATTTGCTGAGGTGGAATTCAAATCCATTACTGGGTCCCCGGGTTAATATTCCGGAGATAATACAGCCTAGGCCATTGCCTCCTCAGCATTTCCAACCATCTGCAATGGCAATATTGATGTTCCTGTTCGTCTACCTTTGCTTCATAGGACAAAGAAATGATTTGGTAAAACATATCATCCTTCTATTTTGTATGTATGAGAAGGCGAAATGGTCTTTGGTCATGAGTCACTGACAGAATTGATATGGATAAGTAATTAATCAGCACAGTAAATGAGTGGTGTCCTTCTTTACACAATGATTAAGTCTAATAGTGAAGGCACCATCCTGCAATTGTAAAGTGTTCTTGAGACAGCACTTGGGACAATGTGAACAGATTTTCTCTCCTTTATAATGAATGATCTACTTGCTACAGTGTAATGGAGTTTCACCAGACTATCCCTACAGTGGTGGTACCATGAGGAGACTGTGAAGGAGAACACTGCTTAATTTGTATCGCTTCAAAATATTAAAAAACTGATTGCATTAAAATTTGAGTGTCATGCACTAACACTCAGTATTTCCAAAACAAAACTTTGATGTCTTGAAATATAACATGTTTTCTGCGATACACGTGTTCACGTTTGTACAAATATATAGATAGGAAACTTTGAGAAGGATATTGGCCAAGTGCAGGAAAAGTGGGTGAGCATGGATGAATATTTTGGTCAGCATGAACCATTTTGGGCTAAACGGGTTGTCTCCGTGGTGTTGGACTCTATGATTCTATGATAGTGTACATAGCTCTGTGGAGCCACATGATGGTTAGAGAGAGCTCCAGGTTCTGAATGAACTTTCACCGCCTCAATGTGCAGTTAGTTTGTGATCCTGCACTGAACGTCTTGTTGTTCACAAACCTGTCAGCAGTCACACTCTGATAGAGTTAGCCAATCCCATCAGCTTCTGAACTCCGTACAGAAAACTAGCCCGTCTTCTCCATCACAAAGCTACTCGCTTTTTTTTCTCAAAGCTTTTCCTTGGCTCAAGGAGAGTCTGTCCTTGATTGTTTGCAGAGGGGCAATAAATTGACTCCGATCAGTCTGGCTTCGTACAGAGATGATATATGGAAGCAGATGAAACTTCCGGCCAAAGTGGTCATGCTTGACAAGGGACCTGTATAATGAAAGGGGAGTGGTCAGCTTGTTTTTTAGCTGAACGAGCTGAGCTGAGCTGACCTGAGCAGTTTTCAGTTGAGTCTTGAACTGGGAAGTTCTACAGGGAGCTGTGTGGAAACTCTCCTTCAACTTCAACCTGAAAGCATGTGTTGCATTTCTACTGGTTTTTAAAGGGAGTTTGCATCTTGGGACTGTTGTGCATATTTGGAACAGCATAATTAAGTCTAGCTGGATAAGTTCAGTTTGGTCGGGGGCCTTATTCTGTTCTTTATGTTTAATTGTGTAATTTTGTGAATAGAGCTTTTGTCTGTTTTAAAATTTAGTTGACAACTTCCCTATGTTACTCCTGGCAATTTTCATTGTACACTTACCGAAACAAACTGCAAAGTTATACCCTGGGCTGCTTGCTTAAGAACATTTTAAGTGGTCTAGACTAGTCCATAACAGATTGGGGGGTATTTGCGGGATTTTAAACAGCAAGCATGAGGTGCTCGTGTCTTGAATTCGGGTTTTGCTTTTGTTGTGTAGACAAATCTTGGGATAGCAATGGCTTGTTTAGTCGCCAAAACGTTTTCTGCATGTGGATGCAGTGACTAGAAGTTTTGAAGAAAATGAATAAGACCAAGTTGCATGAATTGGCAGAGAATCTGGAATCAGAACTGACAGCTTCTGTGAGGAAAGGAGAGTTAGTTGTAGTAGTAAGTCATCAATTAAACTATCTAGAGAAACCATCAGAATCTATACAGATGGTAAGAATTCAATTGCAAAGGAAGCAGCTTGACTTAGCGGCGAGAGGTAAGTCGTTTGTCATTTTTATAAATGACCTGGAAGAGGGGTTAGAAGGTTGGGTGAGCAAGTTTGCGGATGATACGAACGTCGGAGGAGTTGTTGACAGTGAGGAAGGATGTGGCAGGTTACAGCAGGATATAGAGAAGCTGCAGAGCTGGGCAGAAAGGTGGCAAATGGAATTCAATGTAGCTAAATGTGAGGTGATTCACTTTGGGAAGAATAACAAAAAGATGGGGTACTGGGCTAATGGTCGGATACTTGGTAGTGTGGATGAGCAGAGGGATCTTGGTGTCCATGTACACAGATCTCTGAAAGTTGCCACCCAGGTAAATAGTGCGGTGAGGAAGGCATATGGCGTACTGGCTTTTATTGGTAGAGGAATTGAGTTCCGGAGTCCTGAGGTCATGATGCAGTTGTATAAAACTCTGGTGCGGCCGCATCTGGAATATTGTGTGCAGTTTTGGTCGCCATACTACAGGAAGGATGTGGAGGCACTGGAACGGGTGCAGAGGAGGTTTACCAGGATGTTGCCTGGTATGGAAGGAAGATCGTATGAGGATAGACTGAGACACTTGGGGCTATTTTCATTAGAGAAAAGAAGGTTTAGGGGTGACTTGATTGAGGTGTACAAGATGATTAGGGGGTTAGATAGGGTTGACAGTGTGAACCTTTTCCCGCGTATGGAGTCGGGTATTACAAGGGGGCATAGCTTTAAATTAAGGGGGGGTAGATATAGGACTGATGTTAGGGGTAGGTTCTTCACTCAGCGAGTCGTAAGTTCATGGAATGCCCTGCCAACAGCAGTGGTGGACTCTCCCTCTTTATGGGCATTTAAGCGGGCATTGGATAGGTATATGGAGGATAGTGGGTTAGTATAGGTTAGGTGGGCTTGGATCGGCGCAACATCGAGGGCCAAAGGGCCTGTACTGCGCTGTATTGTTCTATGTTCTATGTTCTAATGGGCAGCAGAAACGAAACAGTTTCAGTTACGATTAAAAGCAGAACAGATGGAAAATAGAGAGCAGTGGTAGAGAGAGAAAAAGAGAGAGCAGAAGAGGAGAAAGAAAGAGACAACTGTTGAACAGCAAAAGCTGACACTTAAAAAAGGAAAGTTAGCGTAGCAGGCGGGAGATAAAGGTTGGAGGTATTGTTAGTGACGACGAGAGTGAGGATGAAGAAGCCCCAGGTAGTCAGAACTGAAAAGTGTTGCTGGAAAAGCGCAGGAGGTCAGGCAGTATCCAAAGAGCAGGAGAGTCAACGTTTCGGGCATGAGCCCGTCTTCAATCCTGAAGAAGGGCTCATGCCCTAAACGTCGATTCTCCTGTTCCTTGGATGCTGCCTGACCTGCTGCGCTTTTCCAGCAACACATTTTCAGTTCTGATCTCCAGCATCTGCAGTCCTGAGTTTCTCCAGGTAGTCTGAAACCTAGCCGATTACAAGCATTGTCTAAATTTGATGGCAAGGATGTGGAAGTCATTTTCAACTCATTAGAAATGGTGGCTAAAGAAATGCAGTGACCAGAGCCAACACGAGTTTTGTTGATCCAAACGAAATTTGTAGGTAGGGCTGTTGAGATATTTGCATCCCTATCAGATGAGGTACCTGCGGAATATGAGGAGCTGAAAAAAGCCATTTTAACTGCATATGAGCTTGAACCAGATGCCTATAGACAACGTTTCAGGAATCTAACAGATACCCTGGTCAAAACTACATTGAGTTTGAAAGGATCAAACAGAGTAATTTCGACAGATGGATGAGAGCCTTAAAAATCAAGCAACCTATGATGCCTTTAGAGAGGCAATTATTTTGGAGTAATTGATAAATGCACTGCCTGAAGGTGTGCAAATTCATGTTGAAGAGCAGAGAGTGATAACATCAAGGCTAGCAGCTGAAATGGCCGATGATTATAAACTCAGTTTGGATTCCAGAATCAAATTCAGTCCATCAGAAATAGATATTGGCGCTAAGAGATGTCATCACGTGGAAAGGGAAAAGTAGATATCAGTGAAGATCATAAGGCGAATTTACCACAGGGTCAAAAAAGAAACCCTTGAGGGGAACAAACAAGATAAGAGACCCTGGCGTTTTCATTATAATAAAGTGAGCCACACAAAATCACAGAGTCGTTGTGCGAAGAGAACACCAGAGAAGAATGTAAGATTTGTCAGAAAGTAACAAAAAGCTCAAGAGAAGTTAGACAACTGCCGCAGAGTATACAAGATGGTCAGAGGTTGATTAAGGAGGACGTGCCAGATCTGCTTATAACATCTACATGCAATGGTAAAGTTTAATTATATAGGCCAGGAGGAATAGATATGGAGGATCCAATATTAAGGGACACATTATCTTCTCAGTATGTAATGCTGAGGGATGAGGGGATTTGTACTCCTGAGGGGCTATTGCCAGAAAATGTGCGGGTAGTCGGAATTCATGGTGAGACAAAAAGTACTCAGATATGTAACGTGAGGCTAGAGAGTCCAGAAAAGAGTGGAAAATGTGTTGTAGGAGTACTGGACCCCAAACTCTCAGCTCCAGGAATAAAATTTGTCCTTGCAAATGACATAGCTGATTCACCAGCAGGAGTGATGCCTACTCTAATTGGAGAGCCAGTGGAGAACTGGAGAACGGTTATCCAGGAAGTTTCCCTGATTTTGTGATTACAAGATCACAGATGCACAGTTTGAAGCAGGAGAGATCAAAAGGCACATATAAGGAAGGTGACATAGAGTTATCCGAAACGTTTTTATTGACCCGATAAATGGATCAGACAAGGGGCAAGTAAGAAAACATGCAAGTATTTTTAACTCTGCTAAGCTGAATGATTTGCAGCAGAAAGATGGGTAATGAAAACAGTTAAATCAAAAGACATTTAGCAAGAAAGAGAATGATTGCATTCCTGTGTGTTATTACTCAACAAATGATGTCTTAATGCGGATATGTAGATCAGCGCACATGGAAGCAGATCAGACGTGGGCAGAAATTCATCAAATTGTTTTCCCTGTTGGGTATAGAAAGGAAGTGCTGCGAATGGCACATGAGCTACCACTTGGAGATCATTTCAGGGTGAGAACAATACAGCTTGAAATACAAGTATGTTTTCAGTGGCCTGGACAACACAAAAACGTAGTTTAATTTTGCCAGACGTCTCAAACATGTCACACAGACAGTAATAAAATCTGTGACTTCAATAGCTATTCCAGCATTTCAGGAAGCTTTCACGTGTCTTGATAGATTGCGTAGCTCCCCTACCTCAAACAAAAAGTGCGAACAACAATTTTTTAACAATAATGGGTGTGTCGACTAGATGTCCCATTATTGGTGGCAATCCCATTATGCAGCATCACAGTTAAAAGAATTGTAGAAAAAAATACGTATTTTTTTTTACTAGATGAGGACTACTAATCGAGATCCAGGCAGATCAAGGATCAAATATCATATCCGAGCTATTCAATGCAGTGATGGATAACTTGGGAATTAAGCAATTCAAATCGACCAAATTCAAACGATTTGAATTAATTTTTGGGCATGAAGTAAAGTGACCATTAACATTGATTAAGGAGAAGTTAATAAGTCAGAATTCAGAGAGCACCAATTTGGATGATGTGACAAATTTTAGGAACGATTAAATAGAGCTGGAGATTTTGGGTAGACAGCATTTAAACGTATTGCAGCATACAATGAAACAAGAAGTGGATCAGAAATCACGAATTCAGAATTTTGCAATTGGGAATAAGGTATTAGTTTTACTTCCAGTAACAGTTGAACCTTTAAAAGCAGGTTTTAGTGTACCTTATCAAATTGGGAAGAAATTAAATGAGGTAAACTACTTGATACGGACTCCAGACAGGAAGAGATCTCACAGAGTGTGTCGTGTAAATATGCTCAAAACGTATTTTGACAGGGAAGGAAAGCAAGCCGATAAGGTAGATACAGGAGATGCTGTTCTGATTACGCAACATCCTTATAGGTATGACTCTCCAAAATTGGCACAGGTTCAGAAGGAGTAGAGCGCATGCGCCAAGATGGCATAAATAATGTGAGTTACAATGACTGAACATCACGTATAGTCATGTTGCCATAGCCAGATGGCACCCAGGGTCATGTGTGGACTATCACAAACTCAATGCTGTTAAAAAGAATGATGCATTTCCAATTCCATGTTTGGAGAACTGTGTGGAAAAGGTGGCAGAAGTTACTTATGTTTCTAAGTTGGACAAGCTCAGAGGCTACTGGCAAGGACCTCTGTCACAGAATGAAAAGGCAATTTCGGCTTTCGGAACGCCAAATGGACTATATCAGTTCAAAGTCGTGGCATTTGGTATGAGAAACGATCCAGCCACATTTCCAAGAATGATAATAGGGTCATTGCCGGATCACCCAACTATGAGTCGTACATTGATGACCTGCTGATTTTTTGTCACTCATGGAAGGAACAGTTACAGCATTTATCGGACTTTTTCCATCGACTTCAGAAAGCAGGCTTGGTGGTAAACCCAGCTACAAGTGTATTTTCGAAAACCCAAATCACGTTCCTGGGTCACGTTATTGGATTTGGACAAATGGCCTCATGAGATATGAAAATAAAAATAGTTGGGGAATGTTCCACACCGTCGACAAAAAAAAAACACACTACTACGGTTCCTGGTATTGACTGGATTTTACCGAAAGTTTGTGCCAAACGTTAAGCAGTGTGGCTGCTCCCCTCACTGAATTGTCAAGGGCAAAAGCTCTCAGTGGACAAATAACTGTCAAATGGCATTTGACAGCCTAAAAACTGTGTTAACCACTGCCCACAGTATTAGCTACACAGGACGACGCAAGCATTTCAAGGTGGTTATCGATGACAGTGATGTGGGTGTCAGTCTGCAGGAGAATGACGAGGGAATAGAACGATCCATCGGGTATTTTTCTAACAAGTCGAACGTTTATTAACAAAAATGTTCAATGGTGTAGAAAGAGACTTTAAGCTTGGTGTTGCCATTAAAACATCACAGTGTTTATATTTTCAACAATGCATCTGAGACAATCATAGACACTGTTCACAACACATTCACGTTTGTGGAAAGATTCAAGGACAAAAATGCCAGACTGTTTAGATGGAGCTTGTTGTTGCAGCCGTTTAATCTGACAATTATGCATGCGGCAGTTCGCCAAAACATGAAAGCTGATGAGTTAGTCAACTCCAATGAGTAATGGAGGCGTTCACTGGTGGGTATGGGGCGGCCTGAATTTGCATGGGTTTGTGCATGCTTGCATGTTTAGTTAGCATAGTGTATATGTCTGGGTTTTAAAGGATAAAAATGCAACAATCGTGTTGTATTCTGGTTATCTTTTTGAGGGAGGGGGAGATGTCACAAAGCTAGTCCCTTTTTTTGTTCAAAAGCTGTTTCTTGCCTCAAGGAGACTCTGTCCTTGATGTTTTTCAGAGGGACAATAAAACGGGGCCGGGCTCCGATCAGTCTGGTTTGTTACAGAGATGAAAAAAATTATCAGAGGCCTTTTGTTTATATGGAAACAGATGAGACTTCAGGCCGAAGTGGCCATGCTTTATTTGTGACCTGACCTGAATACTGAACGGGCAGCGGACAGCTTTTTTCGCTGTCCTAGCTGAGCTAAGCGGAGCAGTTTTCAGTTAAGCCTTGAAATGCGAAGTTCAACAGAGTGCTGTGAAGAAACTCTTCCTCTTTTCTGAACTTAAACTTCAAACTGGAAGCACGTATTCCATTGAAACTGGTTTTAATTGGGAGTTTGCTTATTGGGAGAGTTGTGTATATTCGTAACAGCATAATTAAATTGAGCTAATGGGTTGAATTCTGTCGGGGTTCTTTATTCTGTTGTTTGTGTTTCATTGTGTAATTTTATGCACAAAGCGAGATGGTCTGGAAAGGGAGAAGGGGCATGGGTAGAAATGCTATTTCAAATTGGAGAAGACAACGTTGCGTCCTCCAGGCTGTAGGCTTGACAGGCAGATGATAAGTGATGCTGGAAAAGCACAGCAGTCAGGCAGCATCCGAGCAGAAAAATCGACGTTTCGGGCAAAATCTCTTCATCAGGAAAAGAGGCACGATGCCTGCAGAGTTGAGAGTTAAATGAGAGGGGGTGGGGGTGAATGGAAACCAGCATAGAGTACAATAGGTGAATAGGGGTGCGGATGGAGGTGATAGGTCAGACAGGAGGGTGGGCAAGGTAGCAAAGAGTGCAACGGGTGAATGGGAATGTGGAAGGCTTTTTTGGAGCCTTAGATGGACGTGAGGAAGGAGGTGTGGGCGCAGGTTACAATTCCTGTGGTGACAGGGGAGGGTTCCAGGAAGGGAGGGTGGGTTGTTGGGGTCGAGGACCTGACCATTTAGTCACGGAGCAAATGGTCTTTGCAGGAAGCGGAACTGGGTGGGAAGGGAAATATATCTCTGGTGGTGGGGTCCATTTGGAGGTGTCGGAAATGTTTTCAGATGATGTGGTTTATGTGAAGGTTGGAAGGTTGGAAGGTGAGCACCATGGGGTTCTGTCCTTGTTACGGTTGGAGGGGTGGGGTTTGAGGGCAGAGCGGTGTGGTGTGGACGAGATGCATTGGAGGCCATCTTTAACTACGTGGGAAGGGAAATTACGATCTCTAAAGAAGGAGGCCATCTGGTGTGTTCGATGGTGCTCGTGGGAGCAGATACGGCAGAGGAAGAGGAATTGGGAATATGGATGACATTTTTAAAGGAGGTAGCGTGGGAAGAGGTGTAATCCAGTTAGCTGTGGGAGTCGGTGGGTTTGTAAAAGATATCAGTGTCAATTCGGTCTTCATTAATGGCTATGGAGAGGTCCAGAAAGCGAAGGAATGTGTCAGAGATAGTCCAGGTGAATTTAAGGTCATGGTAGAAAGTGTTGGTGAAGTTAATGAATTGCTCAACCTCCTCGCTGGAGCACGAGGTGGCGCCAATGCGAAGGAAGCAGTGGTGCTGGTGCAATCACGGAAGATGAACTGTTCTATGTAGCCAACAAAGAGACAAGCATAGCTGGGGCCCACACGGGATCCCATGGCTAGTCCTTTGGTCCGGAGAAAGTGGGAGGATTTGAAAGAGAAATTGTTAAAGCTGAGCACCAGTTCAGCCAAACGAATGAGGGTGTCGGTGGAAGGGTAATGTTGGTGATATCGCGAGATGAAGAGACAGATGGCTTGGAGGCCCTGGTCATAGCGGATGGACGTGTAGAGAGATTGGATATCCATGGTGAGGATGAGGTATGGTGGGCCGGGGAAACGGAAGTCTTGGAAGAGGTGGAGGGCGTGGGTGGTGTCTCGAACGTATGTGGGGAGTTCCTGGACGAGGCGGTCAGGAATAAAGGCAGGGGGGCTGCAGAGTGGAGAGATAAGTAAGAGGGGAATGGGATGGGAGAAAGTAGCATAGAGTACAATAGGTGAATGGGGTGGTGATGGAGGTGATAAGTCAGAGAGGAGGGCGGGGGAAGGCAGCAAATAGTACAACGGGTGAACGAGAGGATCGGTATGGAGGGAGTGCTGCATTGTCAAAGGGCGGTGACTGGAAGATCAGGTCAGCCCCTGCAGGCCCGGACTGTGATGCTCGGTGAAATGTGCCCTTAGTTTACATTAGGTCTCTGCAATGTAGAGATACCGGCATTTGGAGCGCCTGATGCAGAAAAATAGGTTTGAAGAGAGGTCAGTGAACCTCTGTCTGAGCTGGAAGTACTGTTTATAGCCCTATAAGGAGGTGGAGGAGGTGGTGTGCCAGCAAGGATTGCATCTTTTACAATTGTAGGAGAAGGTACCTGGGGGTTATTGTAGTGATTGGTCGGAGATGGGCCCAGTGGTGGGATCAAAACCTAGTTTACTGCATCTGGTGCACCCGATGTGGTCTTCACTGCATCAGGAAGACCAAATGCAAATGAAGTGAATGTTTTGCTGAGTATCTCAGTCGGGCGTGTCATTGCTCCCATCACCAACCCGCTGATACCCTTTATCTGTGTTCACTTGTCCCCACCTCGCCACCTGACCTCCTAGTCACTTCCTATTTTAATTCTCTCGACCAATCCATTTCTGACATGGTCATCGTTGTTCTTCTCCATTACCACAATGAACCAAACCATTCATTGGAGGAACAAGATCCCAAATGTCACCTGTGCAGTCTACACCCCGGGGAATTAACACTGAATTCGCCAATTTCAAATAGCCTCCCTTGCAAACCCCCGACTCCCTTCCCAGATCCTCCCCTCCCTTCCATTCCTGTGAGCAACCCTTTTTCCAGCTACCAATTGGATTCAGCCCTCCCATCACCAACCCGCTGATACCCTTTATCTGTGTTCACTTGTCCCCACCTCGCCACTCTACCTCCTCCTCTCTCACCCGCCACTTTATCTATAGACCCCTTACTTCCACTCACAGTCCTGACGAAGGGTTAATCCAAGGCGTTGACTTCTCAACGTCTTGATGCCGTCTTGTTTATTTTATTTTTCCAGCCTCCTGCGTGACTATTTTGGATTCCAACAGCTGCTGATTTTTTAAAATAAAAAATATCTTCTTGTGTAATAGGCAGTAGAGAGTGAATGTGTTGAGCCTCTTGTTATGGAATAGGTCTGATGGGCTGAATGATGTTATTATATTACTGTAAAACAAGCTAGGGTTGCTGAAGGGGTTCCTCTTTTTATTAACAGTGGAAATGTTTAGTGTCCAGCAGTGCTTTTGACTAATGTTACCTTTACATTAAAAGCACAAGATTGAACGTTGTCCGAATTGATACTTTAATACCTTCGGAGTTGACTCATTGTTCTGAACAGTATATAATCTTCACAGAATATCCACCAGCTCTGATCGTATGACAGAGGGAAAGACATTGATGAAGCAGCTGAAGATGTTTGTGCCGAAGAAGCTCCCGTGAGGATTGCCCACAGGGATATCCAGGGACTGGGAGGATTGAAGTCCACCCATTGTGCTCTGAATGATCCAACCAGTGGGGAGTTTACAACTGATTCCCATCAAGTTCAATTTTGTACAGTCTCCTTGACACTTTGCTCAATCAAATACTACTGTGTCATCAGGTTCAATCACTCTCACGTTGTGTTCACATTTTTTGTTCATGTCAATAGGCCAAGGTATATGTATGTGGAGTGTTTCCTTCTCTCAGAGGGTTATTACAGTTGAGACCAGACAGTTAGGGGAGGCTACATCACTGAAATGTTAGGGGTGGGAGTGGGTGTCAATGGCTTTTGACACGTTAGAGAGTCGAGGGCTACAAAGAATTCGGCACCGAAAGAGAAATTGCGGCCGAGTGCAGATCAGCCCCGACCTTGCTGAATTGAAGGTCAGGCCTGAGGGGCGATGTAAGCTGGTGTAATTCCAGTATACCCCATGGACCAGTAACTTTGTGGCCTTTTCCATTTCCTGTCTTACTGACTTCAAGTAGCTGAATAGACTGATCATGTTGCTGTGTAACTGAACACTGGTGCTGCATGATCTACTCTAGTTACAGTTTTATCGGCCCTGAGGGCTGATTGGTCTCCTCCTGTAAAATGTAAGGACCGCGACATTTATCCACTTTCAAACATTATAATAAGTCCAAAATCTCCTCTTGACTGTTGTACGAAGCCTCTTGTTTGAAAGCCTTACTGGCTACTCTGCTACCAACGGCATGTCTCTCCACCCCTCCACATTTAGTATTGGTCATGGAAGATAGGAGACACTAGAGTGATGTAGTGTTTACGCCTTCAGCACTCCTTGACACCTGGAATTGTGGATAATATGGAGGTCTGTTGTAGTTTGCAACAGGACATTGAAAAGATGCAGCACTCGGCTGCTAAGTGGCAGATGGTGTCAATATGGAAAAGTGGGATAGGATTCATTTTGGAAGGTCGATTTTGAATGCAGAATACAGGATTAAAGGCAGGATTCTTACATTGTGGAGGAACAGGGGAAATCATATGGTCTATGGCATAGCTCCCACAAAGTTGCTCCCCAGATTTATACGGTTGTTAAGAAGGCGTTTGATGTGTTCATTAGCCGAGGGATTGAGTTTAAAAACTGCGAGGTTATGCTGCTAATCTATGGAACCCCTGTGAGACCACACCTAGAATATTGTGATCAGTTCTGTTTGCCTCGTTAAAGGAAAGATGTGTGGAAGCTTTGGTGAGGTTGCTGAGGAGATTTATCAAGATGCTGCCTAGAGTAGCGGGCATGTCTTAAAAGAAAATTTGAGGGAGCTAATGTGTTTTCTTCATTGGAACGAAGAAGCATGGAACGTGACTCGACAGAAGCGTACAAGATGATGAGAGGCACAGATAGAGTGGATAGCCAGAGACTTTCTCCCAGGGTGGAAATGACTATCTCGAAATGGGTATGATTTTAAAGTAATTGGAGGAAGGTTTAGGGGAGATGTCAAAGCTACTTTCTTTACACAGAGAGTGGTGGGTGTGTGCAATTAACAGCCAGCAGTTGAAGTAAAGTCAGCTATAATAGGGATATTTAATAGGATAGGCATATGGATATTAGTATACTGAGAGGTATTTAAGTTACTCTGAACTTAGACTAGGATAGAAGGTCGACAGACCCTCAATGGCCGAAGGGCCTGCACTGTGCTGCACTGTTCTATGTTTCCATTTTCACCCAGCTTGTGGATTCTCATCAATTGTTGAATGTGTGAGGGAGTGATGTGCGTGAGATTAGGAAGCTTTGAGTGGTGTAAGGACAAACCTCCAGTTATGGTGTGTTTTATTACAGTCACCTGAAAGCCAGTATAATATGTGTGGTTACTTAGCCCAGACACAATCCACCAAGTTCAGTTATTAATGTGATTTGTGGATTGCCGTTTGCTGCTGATTACTTCACATACATTCTACTGTGTGATCCATGTAGTAATCTCTGACCATTCACAGAGATGTAAAATTTTATTTTGAGACTGGAGATTGTGAAGGCGACGTTTATTTGACATGGCTTTAGAGGTTTCTTTGTGAGACAGAAGGCACTGCAGTAGATTGT
This sequence comes from Chiloscyllium plagiosum, assembly GCF_037043375.1. Lineage (NCBI taxonomy): Eukaryota > Metazoa > Chordata > Chondrichthyes > Orectolobiformes > Hemiscylliidae > Chiloscyllium > Chiloscyllium plagiosum. The sequence goes on from NW_028270176.1 coordinate 86,335,744, forward strand.
CAACTTGTTAACGTCTTCACCCATGTCTGGTCCGGGGTGCAGATGTGTGGAGTCTGGGAGGCAGGTCAGGTTTCATCAACATAGGTAAGTTGTATGGTGAGATTCTGGCTCTCCATAGCAACAAGTCTGCTCTCTGGACAAGGCTCTGACTGAAGATGAATTTCAAACGTGGTTCCTGCTAAGTGGCAGATGGTGTCAATATGGAAAAGTGGGATACGGTTCATTTTCGAAGGTCGAATTTGAATGCAGAATACAGGATTAAAGGCAGGATTCTTTCATTGTGGAGGAACGGGGGAAATCATATGGTCCATGGCATAGCTCCCACAAAGTTGTTCCCCAGGTTTATACAGTTGTAAAGAAGGCGTTTGATGTGTTCATTAGCCGAGGGATTGAGTTTCAAAGCTGCGAGGCTGTGCTGCTAATCTATGGAACCCCGGTGAGACCACACCTAGAATATTGTGATCAGTTTTGTTTGCCTCGTTAGAGGAAAGATGTGTGGAAGCTTTGGTGAGGGTGCTGAGGAGATTTATCAAGATGCTGCCTAGAGTAGCGGGCATGCCTAAAAAGAAAATTTGAGAGGAGCTAAGGTGTATTCTTCATTGGAATGACGAAGAATGGAACGTGACTTGACTGGAGCGCACAAGATGATGAGAGGCATAGATAGAGAACTATGATAGGGAGAGGCATAGATAGGATCTATGGAGCTATGAGGGAGGAGCTGGCCAAAGTTCAATGGTGCAATAACTTAGCAGGGATGACCGTGGAGGAACAATGGCGGATATTTCTGTGTATAATGCAGAAGTTGCAGGATCTGTTCATTCCTAAAAGGAAGAAAGATCCTAGGAGGAGGCATGGGCGGCCGTGGCTGACGAGGAAAGTTAAGAAACATATAAAGTTAAAAGAGAAAATGTATATCACAGAAAAGACAAGTGGGAAAACTGAGGTCTGGGAAGCTTTTAAAGAGCAACAGAGGATTACTAAGAAGGAAATACGCAGATGAATAATGAGGTACGAAGGTAAACTGGTCAATAATATAAAGGAGGATAGTAAAAGCTTTTTTTAAAATATGTGCAAGGCAAAAAAATGTTTAGGACTAAAATTGGGCCCTTGAAGACAGAAACTGGGGAATATATTATGGGGAACAAAGAAATGGCAGAAGAAGTAAATGGGTACTTCAGATCTGTGTTCACTGGGGAAGAGACAAGCAATCTCCCTGAGGTAACAGTGGCTGAAGGACCTGAACTTAAGGGAATTTATATTTGCCATGATTTGGTTTTGGAGAGACTGTTAGGTCTGAAGATTGATAAGTCTCCGGGGCCTGATGGTCTACTGAAGGAGGTGGTTCGGGACATCATGGATGCGTTGGTGATTATTTTCCAGAGTTCGATAGATTCGGGTTCGGTTCCTGAAGATTGGAGGGTGGCTAATGTTATATCACTTTTTAAGAAAGGTGGGAGGGAGACAGCAGGAAATTATAGACCAGTTAGTCTGACCTCAGTGATGGGAAAGGTGCTGGAGTCTATTATAAAGGATGAAATTACGACACATCTGGATAGTAGTAACAGAATAGAACAGAGTCAGCATGCATTTATGAAGGGGAAATCATGCATGACTAATGTTGAACTTTTTGAGGAAGTGACTCTGAAGATGGATGAGGGAGATCCAGTAGATGTAGTGCACCTGGCCTTTCAGAAAGCTTTTGATGAATTCCCACACAGGAGGTTAGTGAGTAAAATTAGGGTGCATGGTATTGGGGGCAAAGTACTAGATTGGATTGAAAATTGGTTGGCTGATAGGAAACAACGGTTAGTGATAAATGGCTCCATTTCTGAATGGCAGGCAGTGACCAGTGGGGTACCGCAGGGATCCGTGCTGGGACTGCAGCTTATTACAATATATGTTAATGAAATAGAAGATGGTATCAGCAATAACATTAGCAAATTTGCTATGATACAAAGCTGGGTGGCAGGGTGAAATCTGATGAGGACGTTAGGAGATTACAGGGTGACCTGGACAAGTTAGGTGAGTGGGCAGATGCATGGCAGAAGCAGTTTAATGTGGATAAATGTATAATTATCCACTTTGGTGGCAAGAACAGGAAGCCATTTACTACCTCAATGGAATCAATTTAGTTAAAGGGACAGTACAGAGAGATCTGGGTGTTCTTGTATACCAGTAAATGAAGGCAAGCATTCTGGTACAGCAGGTAGTGAAGAAGGCTAATAGCATACTGGCCTTCATAACAAGAGGAATTGAGCATAGAAGCAAAGAGGTGCTTCTGCAGCTGTACAGGGCCCTGGTGAGACCACACCTGGAGTACTGTGTGCAGTTCTGGTCTCCAAATTTGAGGAAAGACATTCTGGCTATTGAGGGAGTGCAGCGTAGGTTCACGAGGTCAATACCTGGAATAGCGAGATTATCTTACACTGAAAGACTGAAGCGACTGGGCTTGTATACCTTTTAGTTCAGAAGACTGAGAGGGGATCTGACTGAGACATATAAGATTATGAAAGGATTGGACACTCTGGCAGCAGGAAACATGTTTCCACTGATGTGTGAGTGCCGAACCAGAGGACACAGCTTAAAAATACGGGGTGGACTATTTAGGACAGAGATGAGGAGAAACTTCTTCACCAGAGAGTGGTGGCAGTGTGGAATGTTCTGCCCCAGATGCCAGTGGAGGCCCAGTCACTGGATTCATTTAAGAAAGAGTTGGATAGTGCTCTCAAAGATAGTGGAATCAAGGGTTATGGAGATAAGGCAGGAAGAGGGTACTGATTAGGAATGATCAGCCATGATCATATTGAATGGCGGTGCAGGCTCGAAGGGCTAAATGGCCTACTCCTGCACCTATTGTCTATTGTGTATTGGTCCACCATTAGTATTTAACCTGGACAATATGTGTACCTACACTGAGACCAGTGATAGTCTTTTGATGGGTTCTTCCCCTGCCCAAGGTGGATCCCAAAATATTTGTTTGAAGTACTGTTTGATTGGCCCTGGGCCAGGTTAGACGATCTATGCACAGATTTTGGGACAGACCCCTGAGTCTCCCTATATCACAGGCAGCTATTAGGTCCATTCGCACTGTAAATGATTTCAGATCTATTGGAAGCAATTTTAAGCCTAGCTCATTGCATGGTGTTGAGTTTGCTGACCAGAACAATAATCGGATGTTTGCTATATTTCATGAATTGGGCAAAACTAAGATGTGAACGATAATCGTTCAACTGGACTATAATCTCTTAAATCAATTATATTGATTCTATACTTATGGAACTAAAATATAAACTCCAGTCAAGATTTGCTAACACAGAAATAAAACGTATATTTTACTTTCGCGAAGAAAGAACATAACTCTTGCAGTGATCACAATTAGATATTGAATGTCAGGATTCAAAGCAATGTTTTGCCACTCCAATATTTTTTAAATGGTTGGTTTCTGGATAATTCCATGTTCAGAGTTAGCAGAAGATTGAACATACAAATAGAATTAGCGTCCTTATTCATTTATATATATTCAATCAGTTTAATTTCTCACTGAAATGTACGATCTTCTATTTGCCAGTAATTTTAAAAAGGCAACAATTTCACTTATTGTGAATATTAAACTAAATAAATTATTTGTTGTCAAATTTTAGTGAACAATAATCTGAAAGCTTTCAATTTTTTAGAATGAATCATGTTTAATATGAAATGTGGAGAGTGAAAACAAAAACAACGAAGATAATATCGCGTCAGGGAAATGTCAGAGCTTTCCAAAGTGTTTTGTGCCAAAGCAATGATATATTTGTTTTAGGAATTGGAATACGACATGTAAAATGTTAATGTTCTAAGTAATAATTAGACTTCATAATGAAGCTGACCTTGCAATACTTGCATCTTAAATTCTTATGCTGCACCAAATAATCAGATATTTGTGAGCATTTACACTGTGAAATAATTGGATACTGACTTTTATTCACAGTTGACCCTAAATAGAGTACAAAACTTTAAAGTACAGGAGGAGGCCATTGGCCATTATTGTATGCATCAGCTCCAAAAATGTTTCCCAAGCGCCTCCTATTTGCCAGCCTTCTCTCTGTTGCCCGTTACATTCATAATTTCCAAATATATATCCAGTTCCCTTTTGAATCTTCATGCACAACTTTCCCAGCCATTCAATTCCAATTCGTAACAACTCTCTAAATAAAGACGTTTTTCCTTATTTAACTCTGAGCTCTTTTGCTGACAACCTTGCAAGGCTAGTTGATCCTGGAGCAGAACAGGCAATAAAGGGCTATTTATTGCGGTGCTCAAAAGTATAAAAAAAGTTGTTCAGTAAAAAAAACATACTCTGTTAGTTGGCATTACAGCATCAATGAATTCTAATGACAAACACTACAACGGAAAACAAGTAGAAAACTAGTCACCAGGATAGATGAACATCAACTAGTCACATGACCCCACCTTAATTTTTAACCTACTGATGAGGGAGTAGGCCATTTTGACTAGGTCTGCATGTCCATCCTAAGACATGCCAAACAGAGACAAGCACGAAAATTCCGAGAAACGTGTCATTCCGTTCGGAACTACATCAACTAACACACGAATTTTGACTCCATGTATCACTCTCTGAGAAAAAGGGCCGGAAATGACATCATCGACACAGGAAATTACATTGCAAACTCAAGGAAACCGAAACACGTAAATAGAAAGTGGACGATAACACCAGCACTTCACTAGAGTCTCACTTACTGAGTACAGTCAATGGAACAAACCAACAACTGCCATTAGCTATTGCTTCAGAATATATCAGAGTGTTCATGGCTGCCACCACATAGAACCATTGAATGAAAATGCGATCCTGCACGACCATGTGCATATCCAAAGGCTTTTTAGAAAGTTTGTGAGATTACCTGCTCAAGGGTTTGGCACCTTGCACTGGAACATTCGCCTTTTGTGTGGTACTGTTCTTCGTCACAATAGTCAGAACTGAAGAAATTTTTAATCTGCAGGATGGACACAGACTCGTTGCTTGAATCAGCTAATGTGATGAGAATAAATACTCAATTAAATTCTATGTTATGGACAAACTGCAGGAGATCAAATCATATTCTCATGTCTACCTTGAATTGGAAGCAAATACATACTGTTAAAAATTTCAAAAAATGTTCAGACACCATACCAAGAGAGAAAAAAAAACATGTCATCTGCATTTGATGGAGATACAGAAATACAGAGTGAATGTGCAAACTGATCAAGGTTCAAGTGATAGAAAAAAAAGTACATCAACTCTTAATTTTCAATGGAACCAGATCCCAATGTTCCTGAACAGTCATGTTTTTCAACCTATTTCATTTTTGCCAACGCAAGTTTTTCCCAGTCACTAAAACTTCATTAGCCATTCTTCCTCCACCTTCCTACTCGTTTTTACACTCCACCTTCCCTTGCATTCCCCCTTCTGCTGCTACATACTCTTCCACTGATGATATCTCTTCACATCTTTCTTCTCCCTCTCCCACTGTAAGTTACACCCGTCCCCTAGTTACTTCCACTTCCACTGGCAATTCCTTTCCTTTTTTTGCTTTTCAACTGGGGTGATGGGAACTGCTGCCTTCTTTACTGCTATTGGTCATCAGTGAATGATGAGATTTTGATGATCAATGTCCAATAGGAACAGACAATAGTGTGTGTCTGTCACTGTCCAATGCACCGTGAACAGGGTGGTTTTGTTCCACATACAGAGTGGAACTTTTCTCTTCTGTCTCTGTGTCACAGTGCGTAAGCAAACAGCCTCATCACAAAGAGGATGAACCTCTCCTCAGAATCAGAAGTTCATGCATCAGTTTTTCCTTAAACGTTGTGAGGACATTGACCACATTTTTCAAACAACCCGTGTTCTATCATTTTGCTCTTTACCATGTTAACTGATTTTCCAATTTCATTTAAGGTGATATCAGAGTAACTTCCCTTGTATCGAAGTAATATTTGACTCATGTAGCATCATTCACCCTCAGCAAACTGTGGTTAATGGAAATCAGAGGAGCTGGTAATTTTCTCAATGAACAATGACACCTTCCCTAGAGCTATTAGGAATAAAAAAAAACTCTGCCCTTGCTAGTGCCTTCCAAATCCATGGATGGATTTGTCTTATTAATAACATCAAGATACATATGTTTTCACAGTTTGGTCTCAAGTCTCAGAAAAGTAAACTTTGCTGGTTGAATGTCACCCCAATGAAATCAGAGCATCACAATAAGATAACGAACCAATTATTTTCAATTAGTTACATTCTGAGGAATGATCGTGCGATGTCAGTGCCACTGAGATCAACATTTTCTCTGTCCAATAGCATCTCATCACATTGGCTCAAGGCTGCACCATTCCCCAATTCTACTTCATTCTCCAGCTCATTTGCCATGCTTGCCAGATATACGAGGCCCACAAGAAGGAATAACTCAGAAATGCCTATGAGCCTCTGGAACCTGCTACTCCACCAATGCTCTGCAATCTGAGTCCATCCCCTCCCCCAAGCTCACCTCCTGTCGTGTATTCACCATCCTTCCGAACCTTCCACGCTCTCATGCTGAATGTTCTGTACTCAGCAATGGTCTCTGCTTTATCCCTCTGCGCCCCACTTTAATGAATTTCAGGATCGACAGAATGCTGAACTTCTCTTTCACCGTCTTCTCCTCGGTGTCCATTTCTTTGGGCAAGAGTCCACTCCCCATCCCAGAGCCCCTTCGTCTAGTTCCAACACTCTCCCTCCACCTGGACCCATTCCTCTGGCGTTTACTTGAACTCAATCTGTTCATTCAGAACGCTCCATGTGAGTTTGGTTGTCTTAGATTCGCTGTATCCCCCTCACCCTATCCAAACTATCACCCTCTCAACAGACTGTACGCTGTATACTTCGATCCAACCCTGACTATGTTATTCAGCCTGTGCCCATAAGGGTGGTGCTTTTGTGGTCTCGTGGTCTCACCTCTACATTTCAGAGGCTGAGTGCCAGATTTCAGATAACTCCACGTGTCACCTGCTGTTCTATAACCCTACCATGGCACATCAGGCTATTTTATTAACTAAATCAAACCACATTTCATCTGGAGATTCCCACCCAGTCGTCCCTCCCTCCCCACTCACCCCAACCTGACAGTCCCGAAGGTGATGGTCCTCTGCTAGCAGAGTTCGCTTTTATCTCCTCCTGAAAATCCACAAACAGAACTACCTGGGCAGACCCATTGCTTCAGCCTGCTCCTGCCATACAGAGGGGATGCATGGATACATACGTGGGCCCATGTTCCTTCATGGGGTATGTCTCCTATTCCTTGTTCCGCTTCTATTTCAGCCGCCATCCACAACTTTGTCTCCGATACGTAGATGATATCATCGCTGCTGCTCCTCTCTCTTGTCCAGAATTGGAAAGGTTTATCGTTTCCAATTTGCACCACTCCCTCACTTTCACCTGGTCTACCGTTGACTCCACCTTTCCTTTCCTCGACATCTCTACTTCTATTTCTGGGGATAGACCTGTCACTGATATCCAGTATTAACCCACCGACTCCCACAGATACCTAGAGTACACATCCTCACACCCTGTTTCCTGCAAAGACTCCATTCCATTCCCCCAGTTTCTCCATCTCCACCGCATTGGTTCTGATGATGGCAATTTCAAAATTTTGGCCGCTGAAATATCCACCTTCTTCCTCAACCGAGAATTCCCCAGCATTGTTCTCGACAGGGCCCTCAACCAGTTATGATCCATCTCCTGCATTTCTACCCTCACCCTCTCTCCTCCCTCCTGCAACAGTGTTAGACTTCTCGTTGTTCTTACCTACCATCCCACCAGCATTCACATGCAGAAGATCATCACTCTGCATTCCCCCACCTCCAACGAGATGCCACCACCAGACACATATTTGACTCCTCTCCCTTTTCCGCTTTTTGAAGTGACAATTTCCTCCAGGACACGCTGGTTCACTCGTTATTCACTGCCCACACCTCCCCCCACCTCCCCAGCCCCCACCACAGGTCCACTTCGCTTTCCCCTGCCGGAGGTGTAACACTTTCCCATTTACCTCCTCCCTCGTCACTATCCAAGGGCCAAACATACCTTCCAGGTGAAGAGCATCCTAGCAACTTTTCCCTCAATCCGGTCTACTACATTAGCTGCTCACATTGTGGTCTGCTCTACACTGGTGAAACTAAAGGTAGACTGGGTGACTACGTCACAGAATAACCAAGCTGTAACTATGCAAAGGATCCTGAGTTTCCAATTGCCTGCCAGTTTAATATCGCATCCTGTTTCCTGGCCAACATCTCTGCGCCAGGCTTGCTGCAGTGTTCCAGGACATTTCACCGCAAGCTGGAAGAACAACTCCTCATTTTCCACGTTTGGACCCTGCAGCCATTCAGACTCAAAATAATGTTCAATAATTTCAGGGACTGAACTCCTCAATGCCCCACACGCATGCACCAGGCCTCGTTCTCACGTGGTCTTCCATTACTCACCCCCTATTGTTAGCTACTAACAGTCTCCAACAACAGCTATTCAGGCTCTGCTGTATATTAATCAACATTTTCAGGGCTACCATCAGTTCTGATGAAGGGCCACTGAACTAGAAAAGTGTATTCTGATTTCTCTGCACAGATGCTGCAGACCTTTTGCAGCAACTTCGATTTTTGTTTCAACAATGTCTCACAATGATTTTATTATCACAATCGATGTCATCATGGATATTTAGAGCTCTGCCAAACTTAGGAACTTTGTAATGTCTCATTAAATGTCCATAAAAAATACTCTAGATTCAACTAAGATAGAAGCTTTGCTTATATCATTCAGATCAGTCAATTTGTCACAGATCAGAAAGAAAAAATAATCGATAGAGGGAAACTCAGCAGGTCTGTCACCCTCTGAGTAGAGATACATGGAATTAACCTTTGATTTCAATATTACTTTTTCAGAACAGTGTTACATGATATTTGATATATTAACTCTGTTTCTCTCTGCAGATACTTCCTCATCTGTTGCGCTTCTACCATCATTTTTCATTTGTGTTTCTTGTTTCTGTATCACTATATTTCATGTTTCTTGACAGGGCTACATGCTTAATTTTGTTGTATATGGACAATGTAGTCCTTTCCTGTTCATATTATAGTTGATGTGTCTGGGACACCTGTGTTACGGACGAAATCTGTTTCTTTTTTCAGATTCAAAGAAAGAAAAAATATTTTTCTGATTATCCTGTAAATCTCATGAACTCCAATTTGATTGAAAAGACATTTTAGAGGCAGCTGAAATTTCATGAGATAATAGGAATATATTATTGATGGTGGAGCACTCTGTGTCCTTCGTTGAACCGGCTTGTCTACCCCCTCTCCAAATGTTTTGATTACATATCACAGAATTCTTTCAGCAAACGTAGGGGAAACTCAGCCCATTGTCTCTTCCAGCTTGACTGTTAGTCTCCTGCATTGTCCCCATTTCTCTTCACATATTGTTATTAGTGTCTGTTTTTAATTTTAAGTATCCTGCCAGATATGAACAATATGATCAATCTCAAACAAAAGGAAAAACAGAACTTAGAGGGGAAGCTCAGCAGGTCTGGCAGGATCTGTGAAGAGAAATCAAAGTTAATGTTTAAGGTTCGGTGACCCTACTCAATCTGTATTTCCAATGATTAAATGAGTGTATCCACTTTATCACATTTAATATTATCCTTTTAGTTCACATTGTTATTCAACATTGCATCTCCCAAATGTTGGCTGTTTCCTTGTTATGCATTAGATTTAATTCTGTCTGTTAGAAAGAGTGATGATGACTGGGGAATATCATTGTACTCCCCATGCAGTCTCCACAGCCACTATCCCCATTCCGCCCTATCGCCCAGCCAATATCATGTTCATTCGAACCTGACTCATTAATTCGTAAGTCTTGATGAATACGTTCATTGTCATTATCACTTTTAGTGTTAGACTGAGGCCAAAATGCGTCTAAAAATACCGTTTACAGCAAATGAAACTGCATTTAGCAGTCTGTCAATTTATATAAATAAATAACTGAAGCATATTCCCTTTGGAAGTTCCACAGTTGCCTTATTAGAGCAGTGAGAGGAACATTCAGAGAAGTCCACACTTCCTGTCTATGTTCAGGCTGACTGTGCCCAGTGACAGTCTGTTTGCCAGTGTTTGTTCCCATGGATGAGAGATCAGCACAGTAACAACATCCTGATTGTGATTGTTTTGGTGGATGGGGGGATTTTTGGAGAGATGGTTTCAGCAGAGTAAACGGACAACGACGGGTGGAGGGATTTTTGGAGACATGGTTACAGCATAGTAAACGGACAATAGAGCAGAATCATGCAGCCTACGAAAAGAAAATATTCTTATTCTCCCTCACAACTGACTTCACTAGAGCAATTGGTGATGGGAGATGTGACCAATAGCCAGCAATGTCACCATGTTTTCACCATCCCACAGACCTCCCTCTCACTGAGGACGAACGATCAGTCCTCAGCAAAGGACTCACCTTCATCCCCTTCCGTCCATGCAACAATGAATTTAATACACACCGTGACGTCGAACAATTCTTCCGTCGCCTCCGCCTCCGAGCTTACTTTCACAATCAGGACTCCCGCCCACCTTCCGAGGACCCCTTCACCCACCTCCAACACACTGCATCCACCTGGACACCCCGCATGGCCTATTACCTGCCCTTGACCTCTTCATTTCCAACTGCTGCCGGAACATTAACCGCCTCAAACTGTCTACCTCCCTTCCCCACTCCAACTTCTCACCCTCACAACGCACAGCCGTCCAATCCCTCTGCTCCAATCCCAACCTCACCATCAAGCCAGCCAATAAAGGGGGCGCAGTGGTAGTCTGGCACACTGACCTCTACACCGCTGAAGCCAACCGTCAACTCGAGGACACCTCTTCCTACTGCCCCCTCGACCATGACCCCACCACCATCACCAAACCATCATCTCCAAGACCATACAGAACCTCTTCACCTCAGGAGATCTCCTACCCACAGCTTCCAACCTCATAGTCCGGGAGGCCCGCACAGCCCGGTTCTACCTCCTTCCCAAGATCCACAAGCCTGACCACCCTGGCTGACCCATTGTCTCAGTATGCTCCTGCCCCACTGAACTCATCTCTACCTACCTCGACACTGTCCTGTCCCCCCTAGTCCAGGAACTCCCCACATATGTTCGTGACACCACCCACGACCTCCACCTCCCCAAGACTTACATTTCCCCGGCCCCCAACGCCTCATCTTCACCATGGATATCCAATCGCTCTACACCTCCGTCCGCCATGACCAGGGCCTCCAAGCCCGCCGTTTGTTCCTCTCCAGAAGTCCCCAACAGTACCCTTCCACCGACACTCTCATTCGTTTGGTGAACTGGTCCTCACCCTTAACAATTTCTCCTTTGAATCCTCCCACTTCGTCTAGACCAAAGGTGTAGCCATGGGCACATGTATGGGCCCAGGCTATGCCTGTCTTTTGTTGGCTACGTAGAGCAGTTGATTTTCCGTAATTAAACCGGCACCACTCCCCCCCTTTTCCTCCGCTACATTGATAACTGCATTGGCGCCATCTCGTGCCCCCGCGAGGTGGTTGAGCAATTCATCAACTTCACCAACACATTCCACCCATACCTTAAATTTACCTGGACCATCTCTGACACCTCCCTCCCCTTCCTGGACCTCTCCATCTTCATTAATGACGACCGACTTGACACTGACATTTTTTACAAACCCAACTACTCCCACATCTACCTGGATTACACCTCTTCCCACCCTACCTCTTGCAAAAATGCCATCCGTATTCCCAATTCCTCCGCCTCTGCTGGATCTGCTCCCAGGAGGACAACTACAACCACAGAACACACCAGATGGCCTCCTTCTTTAGAGACAGTAATTTCCCTTCCCATGTGGTTAATGGTGCCCTCCAACGCATCTCGTCTACATCCCGCACCTCCGCCCTCAGACCACACCCCTCCAACCGTAACAATGACAGAACGCCCCTGGTGCTCACCTTCCAACCTACCAACCTTCGCATAAACCAAATCATCCGCCGACATTTCCGCCACCTCCAAACAGACCCCACCACCAGGGATATATTTCCCTCCCCACCCCTTTCCGCCTTCCGCAAAGACCGTTCCTCCGTGACTACCTGGTCAGGTCCACGTCTCCCTACAACCCATCCTCCCATCCTGGCACTTTCCCCTGCCACCGCAGGAACTGCAAAACCTGCGCTCACACCTCCTCCCTCACCTCTATCCAAGACCGTAAGGGACCCTTCCACATCCATCAAAGTTTTACTTGCACATCCACTAATATCATTTATTGTATCCGTTGCTCCCAATGCGGTCTCCTCTACATTGGGGAGACTGGGCGCCTCCAAGCAGAGCGCTTTAGGGAACATCTCTGGGACACCCGCACCAATCAACCACACCGCCCTGTGACCCAACATTTCAACTCCCCCTCCCACTCTGCGGAGGACATGGTGGTCCTGGGCCTCCTTCACCACCGTTCCCTCACCACCAGACGCCTGGAGGAAGAACGCCTCATCTTCCGCCACGGAACACTTCAACCCCAGGGCATCAATGTGAACTTCAACAGCTTCCTCATTTCCCATTCCCCCACCTCAACCTAGTTTCAAACTTCCAACTCAGCACTGTCCCCATTACTTGTCCGGACTTGTCCGACCTGTCTAGCTCCTTTTCCACCTATCCACTCCACCCTCTCCTCCCTGACCTATCACCTTCATCTCCTCCCCCACTCACCCATTGTACTCTATGCTACTCTCTCCCCGCCCCCACCCTCCCCTCGCTTATCTCTCCACGCTTCAGGCTCTCTGCCTTTATTCCTGATGAAGTGCTTTTACCCGAAACGTCGATTTTGCTGCTGCACCTCGAATGCTGCCTGAACTGCTGTGCTCTTCTAGCACCACTAATCCAGAATCTGGTCTCCAGCGTCTGCAGTCATTGTTTTTACAACGTCAACATGTCGTACAGTCCAGATATATTGTGAACTGAATGTGCTGTATTGAAAGCTGGGAATGTTTGGCCTGACTGTGATTGATGTCTGTCTCCGTGCAATGCAACTGTGTCACTGAAGGGTTTCCCTCTCCTATTAGTAAGAGGCTTTATTTAGTGCGCTAACCCACTGTAGCAACAGATGCATCAGCTCCAACAGTAACAGAGATCAACAACTGCATAGATCTGAATCTGAGAATAGTGGACTGGAATATTACAACAATGGAGAGGAGGTTTTCCTTGAGTCTTTTCAAGATTTCCCCCACTTGGGGATTTCTACCATTTCGGTATCAGCAATGCTGATGATTATTCTGGGCGGGGTGGAGGGTGTGCTACTAACCTATTGTCGCTATTGTTGGTGTTCTCTACCTCTGTCTATTCGTTAATCCCATAAAAAAGTTTGAACTTCGTTGCAATTTCTGTTATCTATATTTGTCAGAGAAAGAAATTATTGCCTTCAGTTTCAATTGCAGTCTCCAAACATTACCCATGAATTTCAGACCGCTCCCTCACAAACATCTGAGAACAAAACTGTGCCAAACCTCGAGATCCCTTTTAGCCCTGAACTGATTTATGTCTCGTGTTCTCTCTGTCACCAAACCTGTCCACTACCAGCTCCTAATATCCCCAATCTTCATCTCTGTGTCAGTATTATTGCTGAACAAACCATTGGCTGCACGTTGGTAAAATTCAGACTTAATGTTTCAAGCTCTCTTCTGACCACTTTTCCAATTACAAATATTTCAATCACAAAAATGTTCTTGTCTTGGACGTTCCTTCATGATTAGGACAATGTATGAATGTAGGAATGTCGCTGGATGTAATTCAGAAGCAAAGCTAATTAAACGAAAGATATTGTTTCAAGTGCACCACAGCTGATGACAGAACTTAAATAAAAATGATAAGAATTGGAATAAAAGTGATTTTCTCGACAAACAAACATAAAAGCAACATTTTGTCTGAAAACGTTCTTCTTTCAATGATCAGCCTCGGTGAATAAATCTAATGTCATTACCCGGTCTGGGTTAAGTGTGACTTTAGACACATGGCAATGTGCTTTACTTTATATTGGATTGTGGAATGGCCTCAGAGTCAGGGCAACTAGTGATGGTCACCAAATGCTGCCCTTGGCAGAGATGTCAACATCCCAGGAATTAAAATAATTGAAAGTGAAATCAAATAAGGGAAGATGCTGAAAATCTGAAATTATGCAAAGAAATGCAAAGAAACGAACAGAAAGTGCTGGGAAACTTTCCTGAACTGAAAGCAGCTGGAAAGGAGTGTGATTAATACCGTTGACAGGGAAGTGTGCTTTGAGGGTGGAGGAGGAATCAATAGAGAAGGAAAGATACAGAAGAAAAAGAGCAAACAAAGACAATGATGATCAGCTGTGCTGGAAATAAAATGTGAGATTCACCTCATTTATTATTTGCCTTTTCTATCTTCCTGAATATCATGCCCTTGTAAAAACAAGTATCTCCCGCTTTTCAAAAGTTCGCTTTTCGCCACTTCCCTTTCTGAATGACTTACATTAGGACTTTGTTTCACTAGTCAAAAGAAATCCGAACAGGATTTTAACTTTTACGAAGAAAGCCGAAATTTTACCATACAAATTAGTGCTCCTGCACTTAACACCATATAAGCTTGCAAACGGTTTTGTTGGACACTCTACTTACAAATCGTGAAGAAAACCTGCATATATCTAAGATCATGTTTAAAGCGATTTGATTCCCTCTGTCTGTCCTCCTTAAGTGTGGTCATTTTCTTATATTCATTAATTAGATATGGGTATCTCTGACTGGGGCAGCATCAGTTCATTTGTCCAGTTGCCCTTGAGAAGACCTTGAGCCCCTGCAGTCCACGTGTTTGATCTGATTTGGTTTCGTTTATTTTAGTCAAATGTACAATCGAAAGGTTTGTTTCACGGGTAATCCAGGCACATGACCCTAAACAAGAAAACAGAAATCACAGGGTCCATGGACAGAGTGAGGCATACAAGGTTAAAGCTTCACAAGAGGTGCGCAAAGTAAGATCGACATTAGTAGATTAACATTATTTGAAAAGTGAGAGATGTCAATTTTTCAGTCCAATAATGTTAGGGAAGGAAGTGTTCTTGAGCATGCTGGTCCATTTTTCGAGCCTCTGTGTCTCCTCCCTGTTGGAAGAGGTTGTAGGAGATCATTACTGTTTTGGGAGAGATCTTTGATGTTGCCAACTTTTCTGCAACAATGGCAAGTACAAATGGACGGAAGGTTGTCTTGTGTGATAGTCTGGACTGTGCACACAACCGTCTGTAGTTTCTTATGGTCCTAGGCAGAGCAATTACCATGTCAGGTCATTATGCACCTGAATAGAATGCTTTGAGTTGCCAATATGCAGAACACTGGGAGCCGGGCGGTTTCAAAATAGTTAGATGTAAGAATTGACTGTTAAATGGTTACCCACGTTCTGATCGCTGTTTTCACAACAATTGAAATTTACCTGATAATTTTAAATTATATCCTCTGTACCAAAGCCCTGTTGAGTGTATTGTATTGTCAACATCGAACCAATGAACCTGCTTCAAATGAATAGAGAAGCCATCACCATCACAACGAAGGAGAAAGAGACAGAAACAAAGGGAAGGAGAGAGAGAACACAGAGAGGGAAACAGATGGACAGTCAGTCAAAGAGAGAAAGGACACAAAACAAGGAAACAAACAGTCATATGTGCAGGGAGAAGGGAGGATTCTAGGTTCAGGGAAAGAAACAGAAAACAGGGAAAAGGAAAACACAGGAAAATAGACATTGTGAGAGAAACTGTGAGAGACAAAGGTCACAGGGTGTTGGGGATAGGGTCAAGGGGAGCTGGGAGGAATGGGAGGAGGTGGGGGTGCTGACTGGAGAGACATCGGCGTGAGCACGGTAGGGAGCTTGGGGTAGGGAGGTGAGGTTTTCTTTTGTCCTGCGCCAAGATGTCCAGGTAGATCATCGATCCAGGTAAGCATGGATGCACTGAATGATGACTGTAAAACATGTCTGAGTGGCAGATAGGTTACGCTGCATAGGGCGTGCGTTAGGCGAGATCAATATGAACAAAGTCAGCATTATCTAAGATTAGAGAGTCCATTCATCAGTCTAATAACAGCTAGGAAGAAGCTGTTCCTGGACTTGCTGCTCTGTGTGTTCAAGCGTCTGTATCTTTTAGCCTGATGGAACAGGTTGTGGGCGATATTTATAGGGGTATGATGGGTCTTCGGTAATGTCAGTCCAAACAACATTCAAGTACAGGAACAGGCCATTCGGCGGCCCGAGACTGGGCCGAACCAAATCCCCTATCTCAATCTGTATCCCATTTACTAAAGGTCTGTATTCCTATGCTCCCTGCCCATTTATGTATCTTTCCGGAAACATCTTAAATGGAGCACCACTGGTCACAGTTCTCCATTTTGAGAAACTTCCTTCCCCTACTACGCTCTGTCCCCTGTTGCCAAGCCAGTTCTTTATCCATGTAGTTAGCATACCCTGGACAGTGAGTTCACTTTCTCCATAACCCGACCATGGGAAATCTTATCAAACGTCTTCCTGAAGTCCCAACATGACATCTACAGCCCCTCCCTCATCAATCAACTTTGTCACTTCCTCAAATAATTCTATTAAGTTGGTAAGACATGACCTTCCCTGCACTAAACCATGTTGTCTATCACTGATAAGACCATTTTAATCCAAATGAGAATAGATCCTATCCATCAGTGTCTTCTCTCGCAGCTTTCCTGCCCCAGACGCCAGGCTCACAGGTCTATTATTAACCGAATTATTCATGCTACCCTTCTTAAACAAGGCGATTAGAAACTTTCCAGTCCTCTGGGATCTCAGTTGTGGTCAAGGATGTTACAAAGATATCTGTTAAGGCCCCAATTTCCTCTCTCCCTACCCTCAGTAATCTTGGATAGATATTGGCAGCCTTTCTGCGGCAACGAGCCGTGGAAATAGAGTCAATAGTTGGGAGATTGGAGTCCGTCATAGACTGGGCTGTGAACACAATCTTCTGTAGTTTCTGTTGGTCCTGGGCAGAGTGTTGCCGTACCAGGACAGTACCCGGACAGTACATTCACAATAGTGCATCTGTAGAAGTAGTGCATGCTAAATATCCTGAGACAAGTGAGGAAGGAGAGACTTTTTGAACCATCTTGACTGTCACACCTATGTGAGAAGTTCAGGGTAGGTTACCAGTTATCATCACTCCGAGGGACTTGATGCTCTGCACTCACTCAACCGTTGATGCAGATAGGGACTTGATCCCTTCCTGTCATTCGAAATTCAATGAGCAGTTCTTTACTTTTGCCGAATTTGAGAGGGAGGCTATTATCATTCCACCATGCCACCAAACCCACTATCTCCTTTCTGTGTTCAGACTCATCGTTCTTTGATATCCCTCCTGCTTTGGTGATGTCATCCGCAAACTTACAGTTGGCATTGTTTGGAATTTGGCAAAAAGGCCACGTGTGTACCGGAATACAGTAGGGGGCTGATGACAAAGTCGTGTTTATACAGGAGTACAGTGGGGGATTGATGACAAAGCCGCGTGTTACAGGGAATACAGCAGGGGGCTGATGACACAGCCGTGTGTATACAGGGAGTACAGTAGGGGGCTGAGCGACACAGCCGTGTTTATACAGGAGTAAAGTAGGGGGCTGATAACAAAGCCGTGTTTATACAGGAGTACAGTAGGGGGCTGATGACAAAGCCGTGTTTATACAGGAATACAGTAGGGGGTTGATAACAATGCAGTATTTATACAGGAATACAGAGGGGGCTGATGACACAGTCTTGATTGTACAGGGAATACAGTGGGGGGTTGAGCAACACAGCCGTGTGTGAACAGGGAGTACAGGAGTGGGCTGAGGGCACAGCTATGTGTGTACAGTGAGTACATTTGGGGGCTGAGGGCACATCTCTTGGTATACAGGCTAACAATCGGGGGTGAGGACACAGCCATGCGTGTACAGGGAATACAGTTGGGGGCTGATGGACACTGCCGTGGGTGTGCAGGGAGTACAGTAGGGGGCTGAGGACACATCCTCCAGCATCTCCAGTGTTGAGTGTTATTGTGGCGGAGTTGCAAATACCTATCTTCACAGATTGTGGTCTGTGGGTCAGAAACCAGGGAATCCAGTTGCAGAGGGTGTAGCCGCGACTAAGGTCACGGAATGTTGAGATCAGTCTGGAGGGGATAATGATGTTCAAGGTGGAGCTGTCGTCAATGAGCAGTAGTTTGGTGTAGGTGTCTGTTGTCCAGATGTCCTAAGGATGAGTGCAGGGCTTGGGATATGGCATCTGTTGTGGACCCATTACATCAGTCGGCATTTTCTCGGGGATCAAGTTAGGCTGGGAGATTGGAGGTGATGTGGGCCATAACCAGCCTTTCAAATCACCCCATGTTTATTGAGATTAGAGCCACTAGGCGGTAATCATTAAGTCATTAAAGCATGAGCTTTCTCACTTACAAGGTTGATGTTATGATTTGGAGATGCCGGTGTTGGACTGGGGTGTACAAAGTTAAAAATCACACAACACCAGGTTCTCGTCCAACAGGTTTAATTGGAAGCACAATGATGAAGGTTGATGTTGGTCTTCTTGAAGCAGGTTGGGACTTCAGCTTGTGGGAGGGAAAGACTGAAATTGTATGTGAATACCTCTGCCAGTTGGTCGTCACAGGATCTGAGTGCTCAGCCGGGAACACTATCCAGGCCCGGTACTTTCCATGATTTGACCTGCAGGAAGACTGATCATGCCTGCAGCTGTGACAGCGGGCACAGGTACATCCGAGGGTGTCGGGGCAGGTTTCAGCCTGGCAGTCACACAGTTATTCATCATTGACATCCCCTCGCCGACCTCCCTCCATCGTCATCAATACACCGTGGCTTGGTTGGTGTGAGCACCACTCAGTTAGTGTTGAGAGGGAGTGACATCAATAGACTGGGATTGTGCGCCATAATGAAGTTAGCTCACAACAAAAGGGGGTAATGTGTGCTTCTACTGAGAGTCAGTGGTGCAGGGAGTGAAGACGTTTTAGGTGTAATTCAAGTCAAGCCACTGCTTCAACCTGAATGGAGTCAAGCACCTTGACTGTTGTGCCTTGTAGATGGTGGAAGGTGCTTAGGGAGACAGGAAATGTATTATACATGAACAAAGTGAACAAAGGACTTGAGGTCAGTTTCGCTAAGCTTGCAGTTAATATTGAGGAAGCGGGGAAGCTGCACAAAGGCTTGAACAGTTTATGACTGTGGGAAAACACGTGGCTGATGGAACACAATATGGGAATGTGTGAGAATATGCACTTTGGTCGGCGGAATACAGGATTCACTATGTTTTAATAGGATCCATTAAATCTGAAGCACATATGCATTTTGAAACACTCGTCCTCTCTTATGGTTAACGTGCATGTTTATTTGGCAGTTAGGAAAGCAAAAGCAATGGTCGCATTCATTTCAAGAGAGCAAGAATGCAAGACGGGAGACATACTGCTGAGAATGTAATGGGCTATGGACAGACGACATTTGGTCAATTGTGAGCTGTTTTGGACACTATCTCTGGAGAAAGATCTGCTGGTGTTGGCGATGATCCATCCTGGGGATGACAGCTTGTCATATGAGCGGCAGTGTGTGTACATGATGGAATGTAGAAGAATGGTAGGGTTTTGGGGGTATCTCATTGAAATTAATGGATTACTGCAAAGATTGATACAGTCTGTGTGTAGAAGATATTTCCACTTTTCATAGAGACAATGACAAAATGGCACAATATCAGAGCGAAGGAATGGGCTGAATGGCCTAAATCTATTGCTATATCTCACACCGTTTAGGTCATAGGTTCTATTATTCAGTATAGAATTTAAGTCTCTGACCTGCTCTTTTAACCCTTGTATTTGTATGTTGATTTGACTTCTCGTTATGGTCAATGGTAACACCTGTGATCTGGACGGTGGGATGATTCAGTGTCAGCCAGTAGTCCATTAATATTTTGAAAATGAGCTGCTATCAGTCACATCTGGCGGGAGTACATTCTCTCTACGATGATTGACATTTTCTGTCTAGTATTTTCGATGGATTGGTCCTGTTATGCCAGTATTGTTGATTTAAATAAAACAGATGCAATTTACCACAGCACTCAGCAACAATAAGTCATCGAATACTGAACACCCTTTGTATAACAGAAAAGTCTAAAATGTTCAATATTAGAAACACTGCTTTCCTGTTCGTGTTCAAATTAGATACCTGTCCCATCGAAATGCTCAACTTCCAAATATTTCTAAAAAAATCTTTTTTGGATGTGGGCTCGCTGGATGTGCCCAGCATTTCTTGCCAGTCCCCAGTTGCCCTTGAGAAGGTGGTGCTGAACTGCCTTCTCGAACTTCTGCAAACTACCTGCTGTGCAGTGACCCACTAGTGATTAAGTTGGGAATTCCAGGGTTTTCACGCAGCAATAGTGAAGGAACCGCGATATATTTCCAAATCAAGATGTTGACTGGTTTGGAGGGGAATTTGAAGATGGTGTTCCCAAACGTCTACTGGCCTTGTCATTCCAGATGGAAGTTTTCGTGAGATTGGAAGGAGCTGTCTGAGGATCTTTGGGTATTTCTCCATTTTGTCTTGTAGATAGTGCACACTGCAGCTTCTGAGTGACTATGGTGAAGGGAGTGAATGCTTGTGGGTGTTGTGCAAATCAAATGGGCGGTTTTGTCCTGGATTGTGTCAATCTTCTTTAGTATTGTTGGGGCTATTCCATCTCATTCCTGACTTGTGCCGTGTAAATGTTGGACAGGCTTTGGGTAGTCAGGAGGTGAGTCACTCGTGCCATATTCCTAGCATCTGATCTGCTCTTATGTGGAGAGTCCGGTTGAGTTTCTGATCAATGATACCCCCAGGATAATGATAGTGGGGGAGTTTAGTGATGATAATGCTGCTGAATACAAAGTGGTTATATTGTTTCTTATTGATGACAGTCATTGTCTGAATTTATATGGCGCAAATGTTACTTGCCACTTGCCTGCCCAAGCCTGGATATTGCCCAGACACTGTTGCTTTGGGCATGGACTGCTTCTGTATCTGAGCATTTACGAATGGCGCTGAACATTGTGCAATCATCATTGAACATCCCCACTTCTGACCTTATGCTGGAAGGAAGGTCATTGTTAAAGCAGCTGAAGGTGTTTGGACCCAGGACATTATCCCAAGGGACTACTGCAGAGATGTTCTGGAGCTGAGACGACTGACCTCCAGCAACAATGACCATCTTCCTATCTGTCAGGTATGGCTCCAATAATGGAGTGTTGGCCCGTGATACCGTTTTCAATTGGGGTCCTTTATGTCACATCGGGCAGAATGCAGCCTTGATGTCAAGGGCTGGAATTCAGTTCCTTTTTCTATGTTTGAAACAAGGCTTTGACGATTTCAGGAGCTGAGTGTCTCTGGCAAAACACAAACTGGGCGTCACTGAGCAGGTTATTGCTGAGCAGGTGCTGCTTGATAGCACTGTTGATGACAACTTCCATCATTTTGCTGATGATGGAGAGTAGATTGTTTAGGCGGTATTTGGACGGGTATTTGTCCTGCGTTTTATGTACAGAACACACTTGAGCCGTTTTTCCCCATTGTGTGTTTTCAAACGTACTGGAACAGTTTGAGTAGGGGAGCGGGGTGTTCTGGAGCACGAGTCTTCAGTACTATTGCCGGCATGTTACCAGGGCCCATAGCCTTTGCAGTATCCAGTGCCTTGAACAGTTTCTTGATATCAGTTAATCGAATTTGCTGAAAACTGCTATCTGTAATGATGGGGACCACTGGAGGAGGCCGAAATGGATCATCCACTCAAAACCTCTGACTGAAGATTGCAACGAAAACTTCTGCCTTATATTTTGCACGGATGTGCTGGGCTCTTCCATAATTGAGGATGGGGATATTTGTGGAGACCGACCTCTACACCGCTGAGGCCAAACGCCAGCTCGCAGATACCTCCTCCTACTGCCCCCTTCACCATGACCCCACCCCCCACCACCAAACCATCATCTCCCAGACCATCCATAACCTCATCACCTCAGAGGACCTCCCATCCACCGCCTCCAACCTCATAGTACCACAACCCCGAACCGCCCGTTTCTACCTCCTGCCCAAAATCCACAAACCTGACTGCCCCGGACGACCCATCGTCTCAGCCTGCTCCTGCCCCACCGAACTCATCTCCTCCTACCTCGACACGGTCCTGTCCCCATTAGTCCAAGAACTCCCCACCTACGTCCGTGACACCACCCACGCCCTCCACCTCCTCCAGGATTTCCGCTTCCCCAGTCCCCAACGCCTCATCTTCACCATGGACATCCAGTCCCTGTACACCTCCATCCCCCATCACGAAGGACTCAAAGCACTCCGCTTCTTCCTTTCCCGCCGTACCACCCAGTACCCTTCCACCGACACCCTCCTTCGACTGACTGAACTGGTCCTCACCCTGAACAACTTTTCTTTCCAATCCTCCCACTTTCTCCAAACAAAAGGAGTAGCCATGGGCACCCGCATGGGCCCCAGCTATGCCTGCCTCTTCGTAGGGTATGTGGAACAATCCATCTTCCGCAACTACACTGGCCCCACCCCCCATCTTTTCCTCCGCTACATTGATGACTGTATCGGCGCTACCTCGTGCTCCCACGAGGAGGTTGAACAGTTCATCCACTACACTAACACCTTCCACCCCGACCTCAAATTCACCTGGACAGTCTCGGACTCCTCCCTCCCCTTCCTAGACCTTTCTGTTTCTATCTCAGACGACCGAATCAACACGGACATCTACTACAAACCGACCGAATCCCACAGCTACCTGGACTACACCTCCTCCCACCCCGCCCCCTGTAAAAACGCCATCCCATTCTCCCAATTCCTTCGTCTCCGCCGCATCTGCTCCCAGGAGGACCAGTTCAAAATACGCACAACACAGACGGCCTCCTTCTTCAAGGACCGCAATTTCCCCCCCGACGTGATCGACGATGCCCTCCACCGCATCTCCTCCACTTCCCGCTCCTCCGCCCTTGAGCCCCGCCCCTCAAACCGCCACCAGGACAGAACCCCACTGGTCCTCACCTACCACCCCACCAATCTCCATGTACAGCGCATCATCCGCCGTCACTTCCGCCACCTCCAAACGGACCCCACCACCAAGGATATATTTCCCTCCCCTCCTCTATCAGCTTTCCGTAGAGACCACTCCCTCCGCGACTCCCTTGTCAGATCCATACCCCCCACCGACCCAACCTCCACTCCCGGCACCTTCCGTTGCAACCGCAGGAGGTGCAACACTTGCGCCCACACCTCCCCCTCACTTCTCTCCAAGGCCCCAAAGGAAACTTCCATATCCGCCACAGATTCACCTGCACCTCCACCCACATTATCTACTGCATCCGCTGCAGCCGGTGTGGCCTCCTCTATATTGGGGAGACAGGCCGCCTACTTGCGGAGCGATTCAGAGAGCACCTCTGGGCCACCCGGACGAACCAACCCAATCACCCTGTAGCACAGCATTTCAACTCCCCCTCCCACTCCACCGAGAATATGCAGGTCATTGGACTCATCCACCGCCAAACCACAACAACGCGACGGTCGGAGGAGGAGCGTCTTATCTTCCGACTGGGAACCCTCCAACCACAGGGGATGAACTTGGACTTCACCAGTTTCTTCATCCCCCCTCCCCCCATCTTGTCTCAGCCGAATCCCTCCAGCCCGGCACCGCCTTCCTGACCTGCAGTCTTCTTCTTGACCTCTCCGCCTCCACCCTACTCCGACCTATCACCCTCACCTTGACCTCTTTCCACCTATCACATTTCCAACGCCCCTCCTCCAAGTCCCTCCTCCCTACCTTTTATCTTCTCCTGCTGAACACTCTCTGCTCATTCCTGAAGAAGGGCATGTGCCCGAAACGTCGAATCTCCTGTTCCCTGGATGCTGCCTGACCTGCTGTGTTGTTCCAGCAATAAAGTTTCAACTTTGATCTCCAGCATCTGCAGACCTCACTTTCTCCTCGAATATTTGTGGAGACTCCCACTCCAGTGAGTTGTTTGATCGTCCGCCACCATTCACGATCGGATTAGCAGGACAGCAGAGCTTAATTCTGATGCATTGGTTCTGTGATCGCTAAGCTCTGTCTCTCCCTTGCTGTTTATGCTATCTGGTATGCAAGTATTTCTGTTTGGAAGCTTCAGCAGATGAACATTTTATCGTTATATATTCTTGGTTCTGCTGCATTATGGTAGATAAATATGGACAGACTGAAGAAGTTTTATTCAGAAATTCTTCCGTATGGCAAGCCCTTTGTCTGGGCGCCGTACACTGTGAGCACTGTGTTGATACTGCCTGTCATCCCAGATTGTGTTGTTCCAACAATATCATAGAGCTGGGTTACTGACAACTAAACAGAACCCATTAGTCAATAGGTTGGTTCCATGGAGAAAGCAGAGGTTTTAAATAGACTGTGCCAAGAGCAGCAGGAAATGATAACCACCACCCCGCCTACACGACACCCGCCCCCTACACACACACCCCTCATCGATACTGTATGAGAGAGTGGGCCAGAGAATCTCAGTGAGGGGAGTCACTGACAGAGGTGAAATCACGATCTTAGCTGTGGGTCAAATAATGATTGATAAAGTTTGCACACCACTTTATTCGTTATGTAATTCACATTACAATTTATATATCTCAATATCAAGAATGTATTTTAATAACCTTACCTGTTTGTACTTTGTATATATTGGTGTGTGCAGAAAATCATTTTGGTCCTGTATTTTACATTGCATAAACGCATTTCATTAATATTGTATCTGCTAATTCCTCATTGTCGATGTATTCTTGAATCTGTTCGTCATATGAGTTATAAAGAGTAACATTCCAATTCTGGTAAATGGGGAACATCACTGTCCCTCCACCCAGTCTAATCAGCCATGTCCCCCTGTCCTCTCCGTCTTCTGTCTTTTCCCCAATATCATTAGCACAATGTAATCGAAGCCCATTCAATGACACTTCATGCCAGTTCCTTAACATCGGTAACATCAACAGCATGACCCACAGTTGCCCTCTCTGATCCTGGAATAACAATCTGCACTGTGTTTGCCATGTGCAATTATCTGTTAACGTGTCCGTGCCGTTTGTTTGTTGTAACCCACGTTTTTTTTGGCATATTTTGCTATCACATCATGGATGATAGATGTTTTCTCAATGTTTTACTGATTTTCAAATGACGGATCAGTAGTTACAGGTTTTATTGTTGTATTTACGAACAGAGAAGCATGTTTATGTTCCGTTAAACTTCTGGCATTGCTTCCATATCCAAGGCTGACTGAATGAGTACACACAATCAATCTGCCATCTTCAATATTCCTTCCTTCAGTCACACTCGCATATCACACTCAGAATGCATAAATGTTCAACGTTATTTTGAATTATAATAAGGTAACATTGAATTCAAAGGGGTTAACTGGAGCTATTTGTTCAGTGATTGTAATTATGTCATTCTCCATGGATCGTATGCGTCCCTAGAGAGTTTCGCTCTTCTATCAATAAGGGAATATTTTCAGTGTTTTACCCCATAGCGTGAGCGGGAGCATGTTCAACAGCAGGAAGAGGGATCAGCAGCTTCAGAGAGAAGGGCAGGAAAGATGGAAATCTGGGAACATTAGACTGGAATGTTCCGATAATGGATAGGAGTTTATCCCATGGTCTTTACTGGCATTACCAGCCTTGAATATCATTAGTATCGCGGATTGAAGATGTACTGCTGGTTATTCAAGCTGGTTACTATCCTATCCTTGCTATAGTTGGTGCTCCTGGTAAGTCACTCTGTGTGTTTAGTGAAATGGCCTGAACTGATTCGATGCTCATGATATGCAGATTTTGGAAACGTGCAAGCCAACGTTTTCAGCTCCAATCAAAGATTCTATTCCGTAGAAATTACAACTAGCAAACAATTATTTACAAATTACTCACCAACACGCGAGGGTAAAACACACTGTTCTCAATACCCTTTGATTCATTTTCTCCTGCAGAGTGTACATCTCCACATCTTCCCCACATACTAGTCCTGTCCAGTGCCACCATTTAGACATCCCAGTCTCCTCCTCAGCCTCAGTTCAATTCCTGAATAAACTAAATTTTGTGCCTTTGTTAATTCCAGATACGTCTGTTTCATGTCTCCTCTAACCACGTGTCCATTGCAAAATAATTGCACATGAGATGTTTAACTTGTTATCTGCACAGAATCTGAAGATGGGCAGGCAGTGTATGGAGGGTCACGTCATTGGTTCGTATTCTAGAACCACAGAATGATACTTTGTTGATATCGGCTTGCCTTATGCCCATTGGAGAAGGCAGCAGGTCATCCTTCCCTGGTCAAGTCTCTGTTTAACTGCAAACCCACGACAATTTGTTTTACTATATATTGTCCTGTGGAACAGCTGACACAGCAACACAGTTCAAGATCGGTTTAACATGCTGGCCTGACCATGGCTACACACATCCAGTGAGGGCAGAACAAATGGAAAGGTAGCTCCCTTCCTCTGCCCGCATCCCAGATTCCAACGGCTCATTTCCATTCAGATAGGTATCCACGCACTGTTTTAGATGTATTCTTTGTGACTGGGTTTCTCCCAAGAGTGATGTCCATCTCCATGCTGGCTTTATTAATGATGACCGACAAATGTAAGGATGTTTTAAATTCTACATCAGTGGCAGTGCATTGTAAATGAATTGTTTCCTGTATAACACGAAAAAAATGGAGCCAGCTAATTGAGGGAAATTAATTATTGTGATCAAACCTGAGAGTGTTGTTGAGGCAGTATTTGGGGTATTGTGGACAGATTTTCTTTCCATTATATGGAGTGATCTATTTATTACAGAGAGAGTGAAGAGGAGTACCAGCAGATCAATCCCTAGGATGATGGGACCATGAGGAGTGAGTGAAGGTTGATCTGTTCCGCTGTGAGAGAATAAGAGGTGATTGCACTGAACCCTGAGAGGGATGGACAATCAATCCTTATATTCTAAACAAACAATGTGAATGTGATAAATTCCATGACTGCTATTTCACTCAGGATGCATGATTCAGGATAGCTTAAGTGCCTGGGCAGACGTTACGCCCACCCACCCCAACCACTACTCTCCATTGAGAGAGACGGAGCGGTCCAAGTTTTGAATAAACTCTCCCCACATTAATACAATGCAGTTGGTGTGTGATCCTGCACTGAATGTTATATTATCCACCATCCCGACAGCAGCCACAGTACCTTCATTCTAAAACAGTTAACTATTCCCAACAGCTTCCGACCTTCATGGAGAACATGAATGTATCTTCTCAGAAATGCAAGATACTTCCTTAACGTTAATACCAGAAGACTGTAAGACATTGGAACATAAATTAGGGCAGTTAGCCCATCGGGTCTGCTCCGTCATTCAATCATCGCTGAGAGGTTTCTCAAACCCATTCTCCAACCTTCTCCCCATAACCTTTCATCCACTGGATAATCAAAAACCGTCTATCTCCGTCTCAAATATACTCAATGACCTGCCCCACAGACTTTTGCCGCAATAAATTTCAAAGATTCACCATTCTATGGTTAAATAACTTTCTCCTTATCACTTTTCTAAAAGGTGTTCCCTTTCATCTAAGGCTGCGCCCTCGGATTCTAGTCCAATGGAAACATCTTATCAACATCCACTCTCTCCAGGTCATTCAGTATCCTGTCTTATTCCCTCTCATCCTTTCAAACTGTATCAAGTATAGACCCAGAGTACTCAAACTTTCCTCATGCAATAAGCGTTTAATTCCTATGACCATTCTCGTGAAAATCTTAACACGCACCAGGACTAGTACATCCGTCCTGAGGTATGGAGCTCTAAAATGAGCACAATACTCCAAATGTGGTCTGACCAGAGCCGTATACAGTCAGTTCTTATATTCAATTTTTCTCGGAGTAAATGCTCCCAATCATAATTGCAATTGCCCTCCTAACTACTGCCACAATCTGGAAGGTGACCTTGAGAGAACGCTGCACTAAAACTCCCAACTCCCTTTGCACTTCAGATTTCTGAATTTTCTCGCCATTTCGAAAATAAACCATGCCACTATTCTTCGTGCCAAAGTGCATGACCTCACATTTTCCAAAGTTGGAATGCATCTGACGACCTCTTTACCTGTCCCAATCCTTGTTCAGATTCTCCTCTTCCTCAATACGACCTGTACATCTGCCTATGTTTGTATCGTCTGCAAACCTAGCCAGAGTGCCCTCAGTTCCCTCATCTGGATTGTTAATGTAACAAGTAAAAAGTTATAATTCCAACACTGAGCATTCTGGATCACCACTTGTCACCGGCTGCCATCCTGAGAAGTGCTAGTTTATCCCCACTCTCTGCTTTCTGCCAGACAGGCAAGCTTCTATCCATGGCACTGCCTTGCCTTTAACACCATGGACCCTTATCATACTCAGTAATCTCCTCTGAGACACCTTGAATTCCAGGTCGATAACATTCATTGTCTATGCTTGGTCGAGCCTGCTCATTTCCTCTTCAAAGAATTCTAATAGATGTGTCAGGAATTAACATCCCTTGATGAAATCATGCCTACTTTGCCCTATTTTCCCAAACACTTTGAAGTACTCAGAAGTCTCATCCTTCACAATGGATTCCAGTATCTTACCCACGACAGACGTTAAAGTATTCATGGTGTTTTTTTTTCTGTCTTTTTCCTTACTCTCTTGTTCAAAAGTGGTGTCACGTTCGTGGATTTCCTGTGCTCTGGGATTGTTCCTTACTCTAGTGATTCCTGAACGATCTCCACGATTGCCTCCACTCCATCTTCAGCTATCTCCCTTATAAAACTGGGATGTAGTCCATCTTGTCAAAGGTATTTAACCACCTTCGGACGATTACATTTTTGTTCTACCATGTTCTCTATTGTGGGGTCCATCAGACTCAGCTCTGGCCCCTCAGTCTCTTGAATGCTTCAGGTATTACTCGTGGCTTCCACCATGAAAGCTGATGCAAAGTAATTATTCAGTTCCTTGGCCATTTTCTCGTTCCCCACTACTATCTCTGCATTATCATTTTCCAGCAGTTCAGTGTTCACTTTTGCCGCACTTTTATACTTTATATATTGAAAGAAACTGTTACAGTCGTACTTTATCTTACTGGCTAGCTTACCCCCATATTTAATAATCTCACTCCTTATTTTATTTTGTTTGCCCTCTGTTTTGTCTTTGTAAGCTTCCCAATCCTCTGGTTTCCCACTGCACTTTGCCATATTATGTCATTTCTCTTTTGCTTTTGTGCTATACCTAACTTCCCTAGTCAGCTATGGTTGCCCCATCCTTCCTATACAAGCCACTTTTTCCTCAGGATAAATCTCTGCTGTATCCTGAATTACTCCAAAAATCTCCTGCCATTGCTGTTGCACTGTCCTTCCGGCTGTGCCCGTCTCCCAGTCAATTCTACCCAGTTCCTCACTCATGTCTGTGCAATTGCCTTTATTCACCGGTAATTCCGTTACTTCTGATTTTAACTTCTCCATCTGAAATTGCAGAGTAAATTCAATCATATTATGATCACAGTCACCTTAAGCTCCCCTCATCTAGTCTGCCTGCACAAGCTGCTCCAAAAAGCCATCTCGTCGACATTCCACAAAATCCTTTTCCTGCCAACCACTATCAGTCTGAATTCCCTGTCCATCTGCATAATAAAATCTCACATGATCACTGTAACTTTGCCTTTCCAACAGATCTTTCTAGTTCCTGTGCATCTTACACACCGGGTCCCTTTATATATATACTCCAACTGCATTTTTTCACCTTTTTGATTCTTCAATTCTAATGACACAGGTTCTACACCATCTGACCTTATTTCATTTCTTATTATTGATTATTGATTCAATTCTATTCTTTGTACTGAGACAACTCTGTCACTGTAATGTCCACTATATCGTACCTGTCAATTTATGGATGAGTCACAAGCTCATATACCTTATTCTGTATGCATTCCGATATAATAGTTCAGCCCTGTATTACCCATCGCTCTTCTCATTGTCATTTGTTTGCCCAGCCATTGGTGTCTACATGGACCCTGACCACTGGATCATTCCCCTTCCGCGCCAAGTTCTGCAACCCAGATTAGATTCGATTGCTTCCAGTGTGGAAACAGGCCCTTCGGCCGAACAAATCCATCCCGACCTGCCAAAGTGCAACCCACCCATTCCCCTACACTTACCCCTTTACCAAATACTACAGGCAATTTAGCATGGCCAATTCAACTGACCTGGACATCTTTGTGACTGTGGGAGGAAACCGGAGCACCCGGAGGAAACCCACGCAGACACGGGGAGAATGTGCAAACTCCACACAGTCAGTCGCTTGAGACGGGAAATGAACCCGGGTCTCTGGCGCTGTGAGGCAGCAGTACTAACAGCAGTGGTACCGTGCCACCCAGACTCGAGCACCATGTAGGCAACACAACCTTCAGGACTCTTAATCCCGATCACGGAGAACACTATCTATGCTTTTAACTATGCTATCCCCAATTATCCATCATTGGGCAACGTGGTGACACAATGCTGCCTCACAGTGCTGAGGACATTTGGTATATTTTCAATCTCTGGACACTGTCTGTGTGGACTTTGTACATTCTTCCCGTGTCTGCAATGGGAGGGTTAACTCTTTTATCTCTCCATAGTACGTTTCTGTGTTTGCTTCAGATTTGTACTATCTACAGCATTTTTGCTTTTGTTCGATGGCGAAATACAGCAAATGTGACAGTTTTTTGTAAACGCAGCCGTGGTTCGCGGGTTCCTCTGTGTGTTTAGGAATCTTGCCCGGCCACTTATCTGAGTGCTGTGTCCCTGGATGCACATTCCTTCTCTCTCAGTTCTCTCAGTCCATCGTCACGACGAACAGCCTTTCCTTGTGCCACCCCTGGGACTCCCCACACCCCATTGCCTGGCACTGGATACCCCCTTCGAAGGACAGTGCACACAACGACACTGGGAACATTCTGAACCGCTGGGGATGCTGGGTAAAGACCCTGCCATTGAAAGGAACAGAATAATTAGAATCCAATTGAATAGTAAAGCTGAGTAAACAGGCTAAATTACATCCATCTGCTCAGACATTTTCTAATCGTCTGTTTATCCTCGTCCATCTGCAAATAGGTGGTCCATATATATGCCTTGTGAAGCAGGTTTCGTGGCGGGGATTAGATATCAGATCCGGTGCATTGGACTGATTCAGTGATCTCACTTTCCTGACGTCACACTTAAGTTTTTATTTTCAAGTCAATCTAGTTTAAAGAAAAGGCCTTGCTGGAGTTGTGCTGAAAGGATATTTGAATTTTGGAGACATTAGAATATGTCACGTGCGAGTGAGGTTTGGAATTGTAAGGTAGTACAGTTAAATACACGATCAAAGTGCTGGTCGGGGAGGCAGCACTTCCGATATGTGGATCATTGGGATTCCCAAGTCGGTAGGATATACACAAAAAGGACGATATGAACCTGAACTGGCAGCAATTTACGATATGTGGATTATTGGGATTCACGGGTCAGTAGGATACACACAAGAAGGACGGGATGCACATGAACTGATAACAATCTCTGATATGTGAAACATTGGGATTCCCGGGTTGGTAGGATATAAACAAGATGAACGGATAGACTTGAACTGGCAGCAATCTCCTGGCAGGCAGGTTTGCTATTGTCCTTTACCAAGGTTTAAACTAGTGTGTGGCGGCGGTGGGGGAGGGGTGTGTGGAACCACAGCAGGAGGTCCACAGGTACAGGGACTGAGGAAGAGTTGGAGACTAATCCCAGTACAGCTAAGACCAACAATAAAACAACATAGACCACTGTGTTCAGTGGCCTGGCAGTCTGAAGTGTGTTGATTTTAATATGAGGAATCTGTTTGAACAGATAAATCGATGTCACTGCATGTCAGAAAATGGGAAGAGAATATGGTTAATCGTCCACTGTGTCCTTCACTGGACCAGCTTGTCTCTCCAAGCACCAAAATTTGTTACTGTGGGTCAGAGAACGTCAGAATTAATACAACACAGAAGGAGGCCATTCAGCCCACCATGCGTCCATGAGCTCTCCAAATTGACAACTTGAAAATAGAAGGACTGTTCGGAGCCAGACTGTGAGGGAGAGAAATAAACAGAGAGAAAGACAGTAAAGTGAGATAAAGAGAGTGAAAAAAAAAACAGCGACAGAGTAAGTGAGAGCAAGGGGTGTCAAACGAATGTGAAGTTAGATCAGGAGACAGCATGAAGAGAAATACACAGAAACCTTTCTTAGAAACTCTCACAGACTGTAAGCCCTTTGTCTGGTGCCATACCCTGTGAGTACCATGCTGATACTGGCTTTCATCCCAGATCATTTATTGCCAATAACATCCCAGAGCTGAGTTGCTGACAGATAAACACAATCCAATAGACCAATAGATTGGTTCCAGGGAGAAGGTGAAATGTTCTAGGCTAACAAGAACTTGTAGCCCCTCTAGACACTGGGTGATAGGCAGGGTGGCATCTCAGTGAAGGGAATCACTGGCAGAGGGGAAATCAGGATCTCAGCTTTGGGTCAAATAATGATTGATAAAGTCTGCACACCACTTCCATGGTTTTGTAATTCACATTACAATTTATATAGCTCCATTTTAATATTTTGGTATGCACCGAAAAGCTTTCTTATCCTTGTATTTTGTGTTGAATAAATACATTTTATTACTGAGGAAGAAAGGACCTGCTCCGATGGGACAGTCGTCATCTGAACCGCGCTGGGACCAGAGTCCGTGTGAATCCTAACCAGGGCTGGAGACAAAGTTTATACTGATTAAGTGTGTGTGTGTGTGTGTGTGTGTGTGTGTGTGTGTGTGTGTGTGTGTGTGTGTGTGTGTGTGTGTGTGTGTGTGTGTGTGTGTGTGTGTGTGTGTGTGTGTGTGTGTGTGTGTGTCTCTGTCTGTCTGTCTGTCTGTGTGTGTGTGTGTGTGTATGTGCGGAGTGGGGGTGCAGTTATAGGGTTTAATTAGAAAAGCCGAATTAAAAGAGGAGGTAAGAGTACAGAACTCAGGAGAGGTTATTAAAATCTCCAGCACAGACACAAATAAGATAGACCATCTGGAAATGTTTAACATATCAAAATTCAAGCGCACTGCACAAATGAATGACAATAAGAAGAGGGACGGTCAATGCAGGACTGAAGGGGTTATAACTGAATGCATGCTGTATAAGGAATAAGGTAAATGAACTTGCGGCACAGAATTAAATCAGCAGGTATGAAGCGATGGGCATCACGGGGATGTGGCTGCAAGGTGATCTGAATATTTAAGGATATTTATTCTATCGAAAAGAGAGGCAGGTGGGCAGAGGGAGTGGGTTTGAATTATTAGTAAGAAATGAAATTAAATCAACAGTAAGAACGGAAGTAAGGTCCGATGGTATAGAATTTGCGTGGGTAGAATTGAGGAACCACAAAGGTACGACAACCACAGTTGAAGTCTTGCACAGGGCTCCAAAGTGGACTCAGGAGCTGGGGCACAAGATACACCAGGAGCTAGAAATGATGTGTAGGAAAGGCAAAGTACAGTAATCATGGGTGATTTCAGTATGCAGGGGAATGGGGAACATCAGATGGGTAGTGGTTCGCAATAAAAGGAATTTTAGGAATGTTTATGAGATGGCTTTTTCGAGCAACTTCTCGTGAAGCCCACTCGCCAACAGATGATATTGGATTTAATGACGCAGGATTCGCAAGAGAGATTAAGGTGAAGGTAACCTTCAGAAGTAATGATCAGAACGTTGTTGAGTTTATTCTGCAATTTGAGAGAGAAGATAGAATCAGAGGTTACTGTATTTCAGCTGAATAAAGGCAACTACAGAGGCATAAGGGAGACGCTGGGTAGAATTGACTGGGAAAGGGGTCAAGCATGAAAGACAGGGGAACAGCAATGGCAGCTGATTCCAATATTAATTCAGGAGCCACAGCAGAGATTCTTGCCGAGGAATCGAGGCATGATACAGGGAGGATGAGACAGCCGGGGCTGACGAGGGAAGTCAGGGATTGCATACAAGCAAAAGAGCAAGCGTATAATGTGGTGAGGGACAGTGGGAAACTAGTGAATTGGGAAACTTACAAAGACTAACAGAGTGCAAAAAAGAAGACAGAGAAGATTACAAATGGAGGTAAGATAACCAGTAATAGAAGGAGACTGTAAGAGGTTCTTTAGATATATAAAGGGGAGAGGCAAAAGTGAATATGGACCACTGGAAAATGATGCTGGAGAGACAGGAGTGGAAAACAAAGAAATGAATGAGGAACTATGCATCAATGTTCATGGTGGAAGACACGAATAATTTCCCAAAAATTGAAGCGAGTGAGAGGGCAGAGCTTAGTATGGTGGTCATCACCAAGAATAACATGTTAGAAAACTGAATGGCCTGAATCTGGATAAATCACCTGAACCATATGGACTACACCCTAGCATTGTAAGGGAGATAGCTGAAGAGGTAGTGAAAGTGAAAGTGGTAATCTTTCAGGAATGCCTAAACTCAGGAAAGGCTCGAAAAATGCTAACGTGACACTCCATGTAATAAGGAAGTTAGGGTGAAGATGGTAAATTACAGACTGATTAGCCTAACCTTGGTTGTGGGTAACATCCTGGAATCCAGGGTGAAGAATTGGATTTCTGAATACTTGGAAGTATTTAGTAAAATAGTACAAAGTCAGCATTGTTTCATCAATGGCTGACAAACCAGCTGGAATACTTTGAGGGAGTAACTAGCAGATTTGACCAAGGAGAACCAGTAGATGTTATCCACCTACTTCTCTAAAATCCTTTGTTAAGGTGCCACGCAGGAGGCTATTGAGAAAGATCAGGGTCCCAGGTGTTATAGGCAAGGTACTAGCTTGGATAGATGGATGGCTGTCTGACAGAAAGCAGAGAGCGGGGATAAAAGTGTCCTTCTTAGGTGTTATTCCTCAAGATTCAGTGTTGGGACCACAAAATTCGGTTTGTGCATTAATGGTCTACATGAAGGAACTGAGGGCATTCTAGCTAAGTTTCCAAACAGTGCAGCGATGGAATAGAGGGATAGGTAGCATCGAAGAGGTGGTTTGGCTGCAGGACCGTGCAGTAGCACCCTTTAGCATCCTTCTGATGCTCGCCTTCCAGACCACCCTCAGGATACAGCGCATCATCCTCCGCCATTTCTGCCACCAGAAGTCAGACCACACCACCAGAGATATACTTTGCTCCCCACCCCTATCAGCATTCTGCAGACCATTCCCTTCACGACTCCCTCGTTAGGTTCACGCGTCTCGCCTCCCACACCCCAACAAGCCACCTTCCACTCCCGGCACATTCCCTTGCCATTACAAGAGGTATGAAACCTGTGCCAACAACTTCCTCCTCACCTCCATCCAAGGCCCCAAAGGATCCATCTACATTAGGCAGATTATATCCTGTGCATCCAGACACCTCATCCACTCTGTCGATTGCTCCTCGTCTCCTCTTGGGAGACAGGACGTCAACTTGCAAATGGTTCAGGGAACACTCTCCATCACAAAAAGAACAACCCCACTTCCCTGTGGCTAAATGCTGTCCACCCCCGACCACTCCTCCATGGACATGCAAGTTCTTGGCCTCCTCCACTGCCATATTCTAGCCACCAGACCTCTGGAGGAAGAGCGCATCGTCTTCCACCTTTGGACCCTCCAACCATATGGTATCCAGCGCAATGTCACCAGTTTAATTATCTCCCCTCCCTCCACCTTATCCCAGATCTAACCCTCCAACTGAGCACAGCCTGTTGAACTGTCCTACGTTTCTATCTTCCTTCGCATCTATCCACTCCATCTTCCACTCTCTCCGCTCACCTTTATTTAGCCATCGCCTTCCAAGCTACGTTACTCCCAACCCCTCACATTCATCTCTCAAACCCCTTCCGCCCACCCAATTCATTCCTGAAAAAGGTTTGATGACTGAAACGTCGAATATCCTGCTCCTCAGAGTCCGCCTCACTGGCTGAGCTTTTCTAGCACCACACTTTTTGACTCTGATCTCCAGCATCTGCGGTCCTCACTTTCTCCTGCTGAAGGAGTTGCACAGGTTAGGGGAGTGAGCAAAGAAATGGCAGGTGGGGTATAACGTGGGCAAGTGTGAGGTCATGCAGTTTGCCAGGAAAAATAAAGGCACGGAATTATTTCTAAATAGCGAGCAAGTTCAGAAGACTGTGTGTGTCGGTGGTGGGGGTGGTTCTAGTCAAGGATCATGAAAGGTAAACCTGAAGGTTGTCAGCAGTTAGGAAGGCAAATAAAATGATTCCATTTATTTCAAGAGAGCTTG
Organism: Chiloscyllium plagiosum; assembly: GCF_037043375.1. Taxonomy (NCBI): domain Eukaryota; kingdom Metazoa; phylum Chordata; class Chondrichthyes; order Orectolobiformes; family Hemiscylliidae; genus Chiloscyllium; species Chiloscyllium plagiosum. The sequence goes on from NW_028270176.1 coordinate 86,372,164, forward strand.
GATATAAATGCAGGGATGCACTTCTGACGCTCTATAAGATTTCGGTCAGGCTGCATTTGGATAATTACAGTTTGGGGTCCCATATCTCAGGAAGGATGTACTGGCCCTGGAGCATTTTCCGATGAGATTCACGAAAGTGGTCTCAGGAATTAAAAACTTTGATATGGAGAAGATCTGAAAGCTCTGGGTCTATATTTGATAGAGTTCAAGGTCTATTTGAATCTTACAGAATATTGAATGACCTGGATGGACAGGGTGGATTTTGGAAGATATTTCCAATGGAGGGGAGACGAGGACCAAGGGGGACAAGGTAAAGAGAAGACTGGTTCAAACACAGATAAAGACGAACCTCTTCAGTCAGAGAGTAGTGAATCCAGGGAATTCACTGCTACAGAAGGCTGTCGAGGCTAGGTAATTGAGTATAATTAAGAGTAACACAGATAGGTTCTTGATTGTAAAGGGGATGAATGTTTACCGATAGAAAGCAGAAGAATGGGGTTGAGAAAGTTAACAGCCATCATTGAGCAGGCTCAATGGGCTGAAAGACTAAATTTCTGCTCCAATGTCTTCTGGTCGTATGATTAATATTGGCTCTCCTCATTCCTCATTGGAGATGTATTCTGGAATTTGATCTTCTTATAATTTATAAAGACTAACATCCCAATACTGATGACTGGGAAAAATCATGTTCCCTCCCTCCAGTCTCTGCAGCCATGTCCCCAATATCATAATCACACTGAAATTGAAAACCAGTGCATGGTAATTAATCACAGTTGATTGACATCAACAACACTAACTGCATGACCCTCACCTACCCTCTCTGATCCTCGACTAACCATCTGAATTGTGTGTCACATCATATTATCTGTTAACATATCCGTGCCATTTGTCTGTTTAGATTAGATTTAGATTACTTACAGTGTGGAAACAGGCCCTTCGGCCCAACAAGTCCACACCGCCCCGCCGAAGCGCAACCCACCCATACCCCTACATTTACCCCTTACCTAACACTACGGGCAATTTAGCATGGCCAATTCACCTGACCTGCACATCTTTTGGACTGTGGGAGGAAACCGGAGCACCCGGAGGAAACCCACGCAGACACGGGGAGAACGTGCAAACTCCACACAGTCAGTCGCCTGAGGCGGGAATTGAACCCGGGTCTCTGGTGCTGTGAGGCAGCAGTGCTAACCACTGTGCCACCGTGCCGCCTGTTCTAACTCATGTTGTCGTAGGCACATTTGCCTGTCAGATTATGGACTAGAAAAGTTCTCTCCATATTTTACTGACATTATAATCACTGATCAGTAGTTACAGACTGTATGTTTCCATTTATAAACGGAGAAACTTGTTCATGTTCTGACAATCCTTTCACATTACTCCCATATCCAGGGCAGATTGAATGATTAAACGCAATCAATCTACCATCTCCAATACTTCTTTCCTCAGCCAGCCACACATATCCCTGGTTAAATGGGTAAATTTTAAACATTCGTTTGGATTTTAATGAAATCAATATTGAACTCAAAGGGCTTAAATGAAGCTATTTGTTCAGTGACTGTGATTAATGTCCATCTCCGTGGATGTCCTAATTATCATAGTCGAGAGTTTACATTGTTGAAAGATAATTGGGCTCTATTCAGTGAGAGGGAGAGGAGAGATCCGAATCTGAGAACATTAGACAGGAACGTTACAATAATTGTTCATCATCTGAGGACCATGGATTGGAATGTTCCAACAATGGATCAGGATCTGAGAACATTAGACTGGAATGTTCCAACAGTGGATCAGAATCTGAGAACATTAGACTGGAATGTTCCAACAATGGACAGGAGTTTATCTGGGGGTCTTTACTGGCTTTCTCAGCCTTGGATATCATTAGCATATCGGATCCAGGATATCCTTTGGATTATTCAAGATGGTTACTATCCCATCCTCGCGATAGTTGGTGTTCCTGGTAAGTAATTATATTTGTCTACAAAACCGGGTTGAACTGAATCTCTGCTCATGATATGCACATTTTGGAACGTGCAAGTAAATATCTTCAGTTCCAAACAAACAATCAATTCCTTGTACATTAGATCTATCAAACTATGATTTATGAGTTACTCACTGATATGCGAGAAGGAACCAGACTTTTCTCAAACTCCATAATCCATTTTGTCCTTCACAGATTTCCATCTCCATGTCTTCCCCACTCACCAATCCTGTCAAATACCACCATCAATATATCCCAGTCTCGTCCTTATTCTCAGTGCAATATCAAAATAAACCATTTTTGCCTTTGTTCAATCCAGATGCAACAGTTTCACGTTCCTTGTAACCACATGTCCGTTACTAAATAATTGCTATTGAGAATGTTTAACTTGTTCTCTGCACATAAGGGAAAACAGTTTATGGTGGTCAAGCTATTGACTCATAATCTACAGCCACAGAGTAATGGTCTATTGATATCTCATGAAGGAAATTATAAGCAACCATTATCATTTGTTTTAAAAATGAATCTGCTTGCCTTAAGTCATTTAGGGAAGTCAATGTGTCATGCTTCCCTCGTCAGGTTTCCGTGTGACTTTTGTGATGAACACGTGGGTGCACTGTACCTTTGAGAGAATTAAAAACCAACAATTACTACCTGACAGCACCAAGAGTTCTGAAAAAGTTATAATGTAACATTTGGTCGAACTCCTGATTAGCTCATTGTCTTGAAACAAATTCAACCAGACATTTTAAATTATACCCCAAAGTACCCACGTCCAAACAAGTTTCAATTTATTATATTGACAATCTTAACAGCCAATGATACAATCCAATATTTGGGTGGTACAAGACCACGGAAAATTGAACAGTTAAGAGGAGAACTGCCAAGCTGCCAACATGCAAAGATTGCCTGAAAAATAGCTCTCCTATGGATACCTTTATTGATTAGTAACTGGTGAAGCAGAGTCCCCAAGAAGAAAGAAGACAGGAATATGGAGAAGAACCGAAAGCTTCCTGATTTTGAGATAAGAAGTTTTGTCTCGTAAATCTTAATTAGGAGTCTTAACGGACGAGTATTGTGGAGGGGGAAGGTAAAAGACAGGTTAGAAGAAGAAGTTATATATAGTCGTTCGTTTATTCTTCTCTGTTATACTTTAAGAAATAAAGTTTTTGATTTTTACTTTAAATAGATTTGGACTCTAGAATTATCACAGATCACAGAATGAGATAAATCTTTTCTGTGTTGTTGGTTTTAATTAAGCAGGAAGATTTATCCTGTGTTGTAACACTACAAAACCCATAGCTATACGTTTTACTCTATACGGTACTGTGGAACAGCTGAACCAGCCACTTAGTTCAAGACCTGCATAACATGATGACCAGGGATTCAGACATCCTGTGAGAAAAGAACAAAGGTAAAGATAGCTCCCTTTCTCTGCCTGTTTTCTGTATTGCTACATCTCATTTTCATTCAGGTACTTGATCATCACTATTTTAGGTATATTCAATCTCATTGAAATTCTCCCTGAGAGTGATGCACATCTCCATAGGTATCTCTGGTGCTGACTTTATTGATGCTGACGTACAGATGTCAGGGACTTATAAATTCCATGTCAGTCGTAGTGCATAGAGAAGGAATGGTTTTTTGTGGCACAGGAAAGAAATTACGATGTCTGAGTGAGAGATTAGGTGTTTTTTGATAATGCCGGAGAGTGTTGTTGAGGCAGTATTTGGGTTATTGGGGTACTGTGGATAGTCTTTCTCTCAAGATTCACCAGTCTAGTCCCTCGGATGATGGCACCATGAGCATTGAGTGAAGCTCAGTGAGAGAATAAGAGGTGATCGCATTGAACCTTAAGGGAATGGACAATCACTCATGATGTTCTAAACAGACACTTCTACGGTGATAAAAACCATGGCATTTTTTCACTCAGATTATATGATTCTAGATAGTTTAAGATTCTCTGAGAACGTTCCCAACCACTCCGACTCCCTATTTCAACTGAGACAGAGAGAGAAAGAGAGGGGAGAGAGAGAGAGAGGAAGAGAAAGAGGGAGAGAGGTTCAGGCTTTTGAATAAACTCTCCCAACATCAACAGTTCAATTGGGCGTGATCCTGCAATGAACGTAATGTTATCCATAATCCCGACAGCAGCAACAATACCTTCATTATGAAAGAGTTAACTCTTTCCAGCAGTGCGGAGAGAAGGAAAGTCTCTTTACACCATAGGAAAGAAATGGAGATGTCTAAGAGGAAGAAGAGTTAATGTGATCATCGTTGAGAGTGTTGTTGAGGCAGTATTTGGGATATTGCGGAGAGACTAAAACAGTTAACTATTCCCACCAGATTCTGACCTCCTTGGAGAACATGTGTGTGTCTTCTCGGCGATGGAAAATGCCTCCTTGAGACTTGCCACAAGTCATTTGGCTTCCCTCCTCATTGTCAGCAAACTTTATAAGGAATGATCGCCTTGCCACAGAGAGAGTGCAATGGAGTTTCACCAGACTAATCCCTGGGATTATGGTACCATGAGGAGGCACTGAAGATTATTCTCTGGTTTTGTGAGAGAATGAGAGGCGATTGCATTGAAACTTGAGGGTGAGGGACAGTCACTCACGATGTTCCAAATAGACAATGATACGGTGAATGATTCCATGGCTTCTTTTTTTTTATTCGGGTTGCATGATTGTCAATAGTTTAACATCGTCTGAGAATATTCCCCTCACTCCACACCCAATCTCCATGTCGCATGAGAGAAGCAGAGGGCCAGTCTTTGAACAAACTCCCCCCACATTAATACAGCGCATTTGGTGCATGGTACTGCACTGAAAGTCTCGTTATCTGCAATCCCTACAGCAGCCACAATACCTTCATGCTAAAACAGTTAACTATTCCCACCAGATTCTGACCTCCTTGGAGAACATGTGTGTGTCTTCTTGGCGATGGAAAATGCCTCCTTGAGACTTGGCATAAATCATTTGGCTTCCCTCCTCATTGCCAGCAAACTATGTTCCATTGCCAACAAACAATAGAACCATGATTAACATCATGGAGTCCTCTATCAGTGTATTCTCAATTTCATTGATGTGTCATGTTGGAATATCAATGAACTCCTCTTGTTCCTGTCTAACTGTCTCGTGGGGATGAATATCCTCCTCCTGGTCGCATGGAACTCGTTTAAGGTTCTGATCGGGCTCTGCCTGCTCTTGTCTAACAGCTCGATGCACTAAACAGACTACTCTTCTTCCCCTGTAACAGCCAGGAATAGTGAATGTGCTGTCACTCTTTCTGTTCCTGAATGCCAGCTCATACCAGTGTGAAACCAGCTTGAGATGCTGAATGTGTTCCTCTGTTAGCTGTTGAAATGTGCAGTGTATGGCCGTGCTGTTCCATAAATTTTACGGACACTTTATCTGCGCAAACCAGAATGATGCCTGGATCTTGCTGCACATGGACACAAAATGGTTGAGGAGCTGATGGGGGACAAATTGTGCCGAACATTCTGTGATCTACAATCATCATGCCGACTTCAGACCTTATGATGGGAAAATACATTGATGGAGCAACTGAAGATGTTTGTGCTGAGGAGGCTAACCTGAGGATCTCCTGCAGAGATGTCCTGGGACTGAGAGGATTGTTTGCGACTGACCCGAAACCTCTTTATGTGTGTTCTGAAAGACCCCGTCCAGTGGAAGGTTACACCTGGTCTATATTCAGCTAAACAAGTAGGTGGTCCCGATGCCATCATCAGTTAAATACTGCCTTGATATCAAAGCCATTCGCTCTTTCCTGAGCCCCTGTGTTCGAATCCTTTTCATATCAATAGGTGACGGTGTATGTGTAGGGAGTGTTTTCCTTTCACAGGAAGTAATCAATGTCAGGAATTACCTGGGCTGGAGAGCTAGGGGGGCTATATCACTGAAAACATTTAACGAGGAGGTAGATGGATTTTTGACCAGTCAGAGAGGTAAGGGGTGAAGAGTTAGGCATTAAAGAGGAGTTATTGTCAACAGTAGATCAGCCATTATGTTATGCAATGTCTTGATCATCCGAATTACCTGATCCTGTTCCTTTTGTCCTCATATTCAGTAATTGCAAAGTTAATAGCTGTAATTTTCCTGAATGTTCTTTTATTAAACGTTGCAGTCAGAGACAGTAAAGTATTTCGTGAGTCATCTCTGGTTGAGGTGACTGTATTCACGGTGAATCTGGGTCTATAATATCCCCAACAAATGAACCACAAGTTGCAGAGAGGAAACACTCTGTAAAGAGACCAGAGGCGTCTTTCAAACCACATAATATTTTCCAACCGACACCAAGCCATGTGTGACAGTCTTGAGGGACTGAACGAGATCCTGGATTACTGTTCAACAGGTATTTGGATCAAGTGGCCTCCTTCTGCTCCTTGCAGGAGCTGTGAGGAGTTGAATAGAACATAGCAACACAGGACTGAGCAGCAGGAGTGGGTCATTAGATACTTTGTCACCGCTCCATGTGCTTTTGGTCACAGCAGCACGTTTCTGTCTGTATACCATTTTACTCCATATCAAAAAAACTTTAAATAAATGCAAACATCCAGGTACCACAATCCTCTAGGAAAAGGAATTTCCACTTGAAAATTCCTCCTTTGTCTTCCAGCAAATGTTGGAGGGTCACTGTGTCCTTTTCCAGTCCCACTTCTCCACTGGTTACACCCAGTTTAAATGCAACCAGTTTAGTGAGGTGGCCAATGATTGAGGTCTCAGACTGGGCTATTTTCTAGAAAAATGTAAGACACAGAATGTTGAACTCATAACAAGTTGTAAAATGATAGAGTGCACCAAATGTTATTCTGACTTTAAAGTTATTCTGCTCACACAAGCTACTGGTAGTGGGATTTCTTTCTGGAGCACTGGGATTTGGCTGGATTCCCTCCGTTTTAGGCAGTGGTGAGATTCCAATGAATCCTCACCAGGAATCCTTCACAAGTGGTAAAGGTGACGCAAGGATTGTATGGCCTCACACTTTGCTATCTGGCGGAACAAAGTAAGAGAGAGGGGTCAATCGGCTGCTGCTTCTCAGACAGGGAATACTTTTTTTCTCCCTCTCTGTGTTGGAACATATAATAATGTCAACTGAACATCAAACTCGACCATGTGCGATCTCCTGGAATATTCTCTGGAACACCTGATGATGGATTATATGCAGATGCGTCATTGCTCTTGTTGTACACAATTTCTTCAAATCACAAAAAATGTCCCCACTATGCAATTTGAAGACATGCTTACATGTGTATGTGCATTTTGTAAATATCAGTAGGTATCTTCATAGTATGTGTGTTTACATCAATGCATGTTTTTCTTAAAGTTTATTCTCTAGCTTTAGTTTCTCTGACAGGAGATAATATACATAATATAAGATAATGTACTTCTCAGAAAGTCATGGATGGTTCAATACTATTTCTCAGCTAAGATCGAAACTGATAATTCCCCATAACAAAAGGCCGGCATTCCAGGAATAAGTAAAGAGAAACCTCTTTGAAAATCTTCGAAAATAATAATATCTTTTTTTATTTTAATTTAGGGGATCAATCCTGCACACAGTGCATCAGGTCTGGTCTTAGAAATGCCCTGTACAGATGCAGTAAAACATTCCTGCAATAAAACTTGTATCTTTTGCCAAAAAACACTTACCTTCCAAAACACTTTCTGCATCTGACTTCATATGATTTATGTTGCAGAACATGGAAACTGCCTCTATCACAGAGTTCGGCAATCTCTCTACGTTTAAATTGTATATCATTGTTTCGTCTTTCATGCCAAAACAGTCAATTAACCTTACGTTATTTCTGCTGAAGCTTTGCTCACGAACCTTCCCTGTCTGTATCACGTTGCAGACTCACTACCTCCACTTGACGACACATTGAATGGCCATCTTGGTCTATGAGCTAATTGAGCTCCAAGCTATTCCCTCCCCTTCCTCCAAATCTTTGATACAGATTGTTGATCATTGATGACCCCACAGTGATCTCTGAGGCACTCCATCAGTTACAGCTTTGCAGCCTGAAAATACACATTTATCTCTATTCTCTATTTCTGTTAGCAACAGCTTCCCTCTTCCTGTGTAGCGACTCCGGTGGGTTTAATGGCCTCCTCCTGGACTGTGTAGTGTACTGAACGAGCTGAATTACTTCATTCGATATTCCTGTGCAATTCCTTAGAGGGACAGATTGGTCTCCTTCTGTGTCATTGTAACGATCCTGTCTGACAGAATGGAGTGGTCCCCAACCCTGCAACAGCATCGAAGGGTGGACTGAGGGAACAACACATGGGGTAGGGACAGCAGTATATCTCTGTTACAGCCTCGAGGGTGGATTGAGGGAACAATACATGGGATAGGGGAAGAAGTTGCCCATTCGGCTGCAAGATTCAGAATGTTCATGACTGATCCGAATGTGTCTGACCATCCATTTCCTGTCTGTTCCCAATAAACACTGACCCTTCAGTCCAGTAAAGATCAGTCGAGCTCAGCCTTGAATATCTTCAATAACCGAGTCATTACTGCTCCCTGAGGATGAGGACACCACGGGTAGCACAACACTAAAGTGAAAGGGACGTCCTTATTTCATTGTGGGGCTGTTATTTTAAGACTGTGTTAACTGAACATCAAATCATCACCTCTTTTCAGACATAAGGACAGAAAAATTAGGAATAATTTGAAACATAATCCATTCCGGACTCCAAACCTATCCCGCATTCCCACTGCCCCTTTCCAATCAAATATGTATCATACCCAGCCTCTGCTGCTGTCTCAGGAAGAGAATGCGTGATAGCATAATACCGCAGGAGCATCAAGGGAATAAGCAGATTGAGGATATTCAGCCTATCGAGTCGGAACTTCCGTTCAATAATTTCTTACATGTACCTCGACCTCATTCTACTGCCTTCTCCCTGGAATCCTTGATCCCCTTACAAATCAAAAACATATCGAATTGTTCTTAATGACACTAGTGTCTGTGCCTCTGTGTATCTGTATGTGAGTAAGTGTTTGTGCGTGTGTCTGTGTGTGTGTCTGTGCCTCTGTTTGTTTGTGTCTGTGTGTGTGTGTACCTGTGTGTGTGTGTCCATGCGCTTGTTATCTGTGTGTTTGCGTGTCTACATCTGTCTGTGTATCAGCCTGTGTTTCTATCTGTATTTATGTCGATTTGTATGTGACTGTATATGTCTTTATACGTGTATGTATACCTCTCTCCTGATAAGTATTGTGTGTGTCCATCTATGTATTTCTGTGTCTGCGTCTCTGTGCAGGGAGGTATCTGTGTTTTGTTTGGAAGTGAAAGGACTGTTGTTGGAACTGACAGTGGGTTTAAACTGAAAATTGTCTTTCACTGAACATTGGTCCTTAACATTGTCAGTAGGACGTGGATGTTTCAGATTCTCCAAACGAGGCTTCCTGGTCCTCTCCAGCTCTTTCTGAGTCCTTCCCACATGGTGGGAGAAGGGGAGTGAGGGAACGGATATCGGGCACTCCATTACCTGGCTTGGCCCTTTCTATCCTATTCCAGGCTGTTTCTCCTGGAATGGACGAAAGAGATGGAGGGAGAGTGGGAATGGGTGACCCTGCTGTTTGTGCTGGTGTAGGTGGGGGGAGATGTGAGGTGTCTGGAATGAGTCAGCTGACAGTTTTGAATCCATATAGGATTATTAGTTGCTGAATTCAATAGTGAGAGTGGTAGTGCCTGAGCCTTATTTGGAGACATTGCGTGAATCCTGTTCGGGGTTAGGTGCTACAACAGATGTACAGTGAGTGTGAGGGAGCAGAGATTATATGGAAACTCATTTCCTAACAGAGCGAGGAGGATATTGTTGCTTGTCCAGTTTTGTGGGACATTTCTTCAGATCATCTCAGCGTCGAGGTGAGCCGACCTGAATGTCTTGTCCAGGTCTATCACTGATAACGACACAGACATGTCCCTCAGAATCACTTGAGGTAGAGTTTACAGATAGCAAGGAGAAGCAAATATCGGTGTGTGAAATATCGAAACCAAAACGGTAGCAGAAACTCTGAGCATCATATGATCTGGAAATTAGATAGGCAAGTATTGTGTATACCGCAGTCTTATTGAATGATCTCAAGTTGTATCTAAACTGCGTAAACAAAGTGACTGCTGAAGCTGTGAAAAATAAGTTCCGTAAGTTTATATGAGGTGGGTTGAAGAGTATGTTGTGAAGCAAACAAGAGAGCAGGTTATTTCGGATTTGATGTTGTGTGGTCAGAAGGACGAATTATTAACCTTGGTCAAAAGCAGCCTTTAAAGAATAATGGCATTTAAAAGGTGCATTTTACAAGGTGTCTGCATACAATATGGAATGCTTGAATAGTCCAGTCAAACATCATTGAAGTCAGGAGGCTAGTGTGTCAAGATAGCTACAGTGAATTTGGACCTGCAATATTCTTCCCGACCTCTCCGCCCCCACCCCCTCTCCGACCCATTACCCTCACCTTAACCTCCTTCCACCTGTCGCATTCCTAACGCCCCTCGCCCAAGTCACTCGTTCCTACCTTTTATTGTAGCCTGCTTGGCACACCCTCCTGAAGAAGGGCTTCTGCTCGAAACATCGATTCTACTGCTCGTTTGATGCTGCATGACCTGCTGCGCTTTTCCAGTAACACTTTTGTAACCAAATATTGGCACTAGTAAACATTTCATGCTGCCATAGTATTGTAACATGGAGAAAAACAAATCACCATATGAAGTTGATCTGAGTATTGTTTACCTGTCATGTTTAATATTGTTTAAATTTGCAGTGCTTATTTTTAAATGCTAGTTCTTGAAGGTAGTATCAGATTGAGTGTGGGAGGTTGGGTGGTGACATGGTAAAAGTTTCTAAAATCATGTGAGATATGGAGAGGGTGAATAGCCAAGATTTCTCCCACAGCCATAGTAGGCATAAGGTCAAAGAGGGAAGATTTTAAAGGAACGAAGGGGCAACTTTTTACACAGAGGGCGGTGTGGATATGGAATGAGCTGCCAGAGGAAGAGTGGTAGATGCCAGTACAGCTACAACATTTAAAACTCACTTGGACAAACATATGAATGGGAAACATTTTGGAGGCGTATGGCCCAAATGAAAGCAGATAGGACGAGCTTAATTTGGAAAACCTGGCCAGCATGGACATTTAGAAAAGCTTCACGCAGAGTTCGTGTGTGTTTCTGAAAGGGAAATTATATTATGCCCTGTAAAATCATGCAAAGTGTTTCTGGAGATGCCTGAGAATGTAACAAGCGGATTTAATAAAGGGGATCTGGTAGACAAGAGGCTTACCAGAGATTTTCCATAAGGTATTACCAAATAAAAGTTCATACACAAGACAGAAGCTCGTAGGATGATGGATAATGTATTAACATGGGATGATGATTAGTTAACACATAGAAATCGGAGAGTCAGGATTACTGGATATTCATGATAAAGGTACATCTGCTGGAGTACCACAGTGTGAGTTCGATTGCATCAGTTATTTACACTCTATACTGATGACCTGATGGCGGGAGCTGAGTGCAACATACATCCGAGTTTGTGGACGATACTGAGAACCAAACGACAGGCTGTTATTTAATGGAAGCGACTTCCAGAAAAGGAGCAGTACATAGGGATTGGAGTCTTCCTGTTAGTGAAACGTAAAATCAGCACGCTGATGCATCAAGTAACTAGGTTGGTTCATTACGCAGCTTCCTGAGATAAAAGGTTTGAATTATTGACAACCTCTAAAATGGTGAGGCGATCATTCATTTGAGTTGAAATGAATGAGGAGTGATACTGCTGAAAAATGCAAGACACAGAAGGGCCTTGAGGAGGTAAATGTTGAGAAGTCGTTTCCTCTCCTGAGGGTAGTCTCGAACTCGAGGACATAAATACTGAATATGGAACATTGATGTTAATCTGAGATGCAGAATGATGTCTACTCTCAGAAGATAATAAATGTCTGGAATTCCCTAACCCAGAGAGGTATGGAGGGATACAAGGAGTCAGCAAGAAAGTGGTGTTGAGCCCTGGAGTAGATCATCCATGTTCTTATTAAATGGCAGGGTTAGCTTGAGGGGCCGAATGGCCAACTCCTCTTCCGACTTATTAATTCCACATTTTAAGCTTTTGGAAAGTAACTGGTTATTTTCCTGGAAATTGTGTTGTACAATGTTGCATTCAGGGCAAGCAGAGGATTTGTTTGAGTTCACCCTGAGTGGGGTATGAGGGCTGTATTCACAGCGAATCTGGGTCTGTAACATGACTCCCATCTGGAGCAGAAGTTACAGAGAGGGGAAGCCTGGAAACAGGGATTGTGGGTCGTGGTCATTTCCTGACCCAGCCTGGATTTTCCAAGTGCATTTCCAAAACTACACCTAACAATTGGAGTGGTGTCGATCTGCTCCTTTGTAGCAGGTCCGAAGGGCTGAATAGAACGCCAGATCACAGGGCTGAGAGACACGAGTGAGCCATTCGGACATTTGAAACTACTCCATCAGTAAAGATGGTCATTGTAGTCCCAGCTGCACTTTTCTCTCCATGCACCATTATCCCTCATTCACCTGTCTATGGATAATCGGACGAAGCCATCTTCGATATAATATAACATAGACGTATGTAACTAATATAACTAACAGAGGAGCATGGTGAATCTGTGGTTAGCACTGCTGCCTCATATAACCAAGGAGTTGGTTTCAATTCCAACCTTGGTTAACCCTGTATGTGGAGTTTGAACATTCTCCCTGTGTCAGTGTGGGTTTCCTCCCAATGGTCCAGTTTCGTATCAGAGGCCAAAGATTTGCAGCTTAGAATGGTTTGGCCATGCTACAGTGCCGAGAGATGTGTAGGTTAGGTGGGTTAGTAATGGGAAATATAGGGTTACATGGAGGGCAGGTCTGTGTTGGATGCTGTTCAGTGGTTAGATGTGGATTCAATGGGCAGAATGTCCTGCTTCCTCTCTGTAGAGGTTGTATGACAATGATAACAAGTTTGGACTATGCAAACACACAGTGGGTATCGACCTGATCCACTCTCCTCAAGGTTTTGTATGTTTGTATAGGATCAGCTCTCATTCCAATATAAGCCCTTCATCCCTAGAATACGTGAAGTGAAACATCTCTCAACTGCTTCCAATGTAATTATATCATTTCTTAGGTAAGGAGACAAAAAAATAATCTTACACACAGATGAGTTTCATTTTTGTTTTCTCAGTGTTGTGAGTCTCTGTAACACTCTTCCCCGCCGAACACTGGGGGCAGAGATATTCAATATTTTTGAGGCACAGGCAGAAGGTTCACAAATAACAACAAAGTCAAGGATTATTGAAGTTTGGGCAGGAATGTGCAGTGTGTGGGAAATTCTAACAGTGGTACAAATGAAACTGTCCAGAACATCCAGGAATATAATGCAAAACGAAATGATAAAATAGGTAAAAATTTAAAATGCCACAATACAGTATCAAAGGACCATGGGGCTGCTCTGTCATTAGAGAGAGGATATGGGTGGTGGTTTGTCCTGAGGGTCACCACACGTCGGGAGATGGGATGAGGTTGCAAGAGCGTCCCCTTCATGGTAATTTCTGTCAGTGTGGGGAACTGAACCTGCGCTGTTGGCCTCTCTCTGCATCACAAACCAGCCGTCCAGCCAACTAAGTGGGAGAGAGTGTAACTGTTACAGACAGAAACAGTCACAGACAAAGGAAAATAGAAACTTCCATAACAAGGTAAAGGTGCAATTGAGATAACAATCAAGATAACGGCTAAGGATGAAAACGTTCTCTGCTAGAAATTGTATTTTATAACGAGGCAAGTGGTTAGAAGCTGTCTTTGGCTGAAAGCAATAAGATGAGCCAAGTGAAATAACCAGAATTATTAATTAAAATTAGATATCTATAAACATAAAATAAGTGCATTTTTTATTGTTCTGTGTAAAATGTGCTGATCATTACATACAAGTATAAAACTGATGGAATATATTGTGAGGGGAGTCCGTCTGTATGGGAAATGCCCTCGAACAGACGCTTGAAGAACACCAGGGTAAATGTGCCTGAGTGTCATCCGCTCAGTGACAGAAACCCAGGGAGTTGAATGACTGAAAATTCCTGTAACATGGAGCTGGGAGAACGAACCGACCAGCTGCGAGCTCATTATATGATGGAGCACATTCGAAGGGCTGAAGGGCCTCATGATGGATTTGAATTGTCTGTGTATTGAAAAACATGCAACGCTATTCATTGGACATTGACACTTTCCTGAAAATTGGAATGATTTGAAAGATTATCTTTAACATTCTATTGCCATGTGGGGGTATTGCAAAGGCAAGAGGGAAAGAGAGAAAAAGAGAGATGGGGAAGGTGCGGCATGCCGCAGTGAGCATGGTAGACCATTGGCCTTGTTTGGGGGTGGTTGCTACAGCAGAGAGAATACGGTGACCCTTTTCCTAACAAAGCAGGGAAGGTTATTGATGCTTGTCCTGTATTGCTGGACATTTCTTCAAACTGAAGATACAGTTCTGAGCTCGGTGGTGAGCTAAGACCACGTTCGATGGGTCTTGTAGTGTGGCCACTTCTGAGAAGAGAATGGTGCCCATCTGTACTAGCCCATCCACATATCCAGGTTGACAAATTGTGGTGTATTTGCCTCTTATCTGCCATGCTAGCGGTAAACTGTAAAGGGCAGCTCTCAACTGAGAAAGCTCAAAAGTGTGCCCATTGGCCTTTTGAATTTGGCACCAGGCCCAGGGATCATGGTATAACTAGGGATATCCGAGCGATGGTTAGTACCTCCAGCCATGATGGGTGGGAGAATCGAGCTGGTATTGAATGAGAGGGACACCATGGGGTCGGGTGGATAGGTAATGACGTGAGTTCGATAAGACAGCACCAGGAAACCAGCTCGACCTCGTGCAGACAATCCCTCTGTCACATTCAATAAAAATGTCGTTGATATAAATTGTTGTTACACGCAGCCCAACGAGTCATAGACTCTGCTGTGCCCACTCACAGATACAAAGCTGCAGAATAAATGCTCATCCAAAAATCCATCATCTGAACCCACACTGGTATCCTATTCACCAATAATTCCTGGGAATACTGTCTCACGTTGCAGGAGTCTGTCGAAATATCTTTATTTCAGCATTCTGAAAACTGTGATCTTCAGGAAATTGTCTCTCAATCTTCCTTTCCCGTTTTTCCAAAATCCTTTTGTTTGGTGGAATTCCCTCACCATCTCTCTCTGGCAGTAGTTTTCACACCCACAGCACACACTTGTCATGGTACAATGGAGATATGGAGCTGTAAATGTATGGGAGCTTTACATCCTGTCACTTCCAGCATGGGCTGCAAGTATCCCCACACTGGGCAGGGATCTAACACAGTGTTACTGAGCAATGCACTGGGGCGGTGTCCACAGATCTACATGCTGGGAGGGTAACTGCTCCTGGATTGCAGATCAATTCATTTCTCTTCATTGCTCTTCACTGCACAGCTCCCCATACTGAACAGGTTCTTTGTTCACGTTTATAGAACAAATTATTTGTGTGGGCTGAATATCACCCCATGCTGGACAGAAAGTTTCGTCCAGGTTTCTGAATCAATGCACCAGTTTGATCTGCACTGCTCCCTATGTTGGACAGATAGCTAGTGGGCCGGTGACACGTGCAGAGTGCTTCATCCTGAATAGATTGCTGGATTGTACTGAACATGGACTGCACAGTATTCCATCCTGGACAGATTGCTTGATTGTACTGATCCTTGTCTGTACAGTGCTCCATTCTGGACAGATTGCTGGTTTGGACTGAGCCTGGTCTGCACAGTTCACCATGCTGAGCAGGTATTTCATCTGGGCTTACACGTGTCTGGGCTCGATCTGTGAGGTGGATTTTGTATGCAATCTAATTCCTGATAGAGCTATCACTCCTCCACGTCGGTGCATTCCGCTGTGAAAGCCCGTATTTCTGCAACATGTTGTCCTTTAAGTAATTCTCCAATTAAAACGTGAAAATCTTCAGTTTATGCTATGGATCCGAGCAGACCGCCCCTCACAATATATGACGAAGGTAGTCTCGACCCGAACGCTTTCTTATTTTAAAGGTAAATGTGAGGTGCTGTGTTTCAGATATAATTCGTTTGGTCAAAATATTTGACTTTAAGCAAAACACAATCTATTCAAATATAACAACAACAAGAGGAACTTGGTATACCTTAGTTCTATTGGAAAACCTAAAAGAATTATAGGTTATTTAACTACTATACAGTAACTGCTCCAATATAGTAACTTTCCATAAGCATACACTTGTGAAAAACAAATTCAGGAAACAGATCATCTCACATGCAGTTCTCCAATCCAGCAGGAAAGAACATCAAAAGCCAATTCTGAGAGAAATCTCAGAGAGAGAGTGCAGTAGCCAGGAAAGATTTCCAACCGTCCAACTCTGCTGAGACCCCAGCAATACCTGGTGAAAGGTAAAACTAAGAATCCTGATTCAATGAGAGTTTGACCAACCCTCCACATGACTAGGCCGCAGCTGGACCAGAAGGAATGCACTGTACATACTCCGTCTATGACACTGTAGGAGCCTCTTAAAAATGCCTAATCTCACCTAAGACGTTAAATGATGGTAAGATAAATGTCAAAGTTAAACATAAATACTTGAAACGAAAGGATGCAGAAGCCCTGGTGATCAGACACAGACGGCCTTGAGACACCAGCTATTCCCATGCTGCCAAAATATAGTAGGGTCATCGAACTAGTGAATAGAAAGTATCATCATTCTGCCTCATCTCTAAATTTACAATTGGAGACGTGATATTAGCCCAATAGTTAGCGATGTCAACATCCCAACCAGACCAACTATTGTTATGACGTATGAGAGTTGTAGTGAAAAAGGTTTACTGGAACTATTTGTGACTGTGGTTGATGTTAGTCTCTATAGATCCTAACTGTGTCATGAGAGGGTTTCCTTCTTCTATTAGTAAGGGGCTTCATTCAAACTGTTATTCCATAGTATCAGCGGCAGCGTCATCCTAAAGACGATTGTGCTCAGCAGCTACAGGGAGAGGGAAAGGAAAAGAATCTTAGAACAATAGACTGAAATGTTCCAACAATGGCTCAGAATCTGAGAACATTAGTCTGGAATGTTACAACAACAGACAGGAGTTTATCTGATGGTCTTTATATCTTTCCCGGGATTGGTCATGGATAGAGTTGCGGATACGAGCCATATTGATGATTATTCAGGCAGGTTACTATCCCATCCTCGCTATTGTTGGTGATCCCGGTAAGCCTATCTCTTTCAACTTGATAAATGATGGTGAAGGTTATTACTATTTCTGTTATTTATATTTAACTATTGCATAATCTGCTATCTTCAGTTTCAGTCACAAACTCCACTTTATTTCCAACAATTTCAGACTACTCACTCATAAACGTCTAAGAAGGAACAAGACTGTTCCGACCCTTCAGTTTTCCTTTTGCCCAGAACGGTTTTAAGTCTCGATATTCTCTCTGCCATCAAACCTCGATAATATCCCCAGTCTCAACCTCTGCCTCAATACTGTTGTTGAATTAGCCATCATCTTACGCCTTGTTGACATCTGATTTTATGGCTCCACTTCTTTTCTGACCACTGTTGTAGTTACAAATATTTTGACCACAAACTTATTCTTGTCACTCTACCTATTTCATAATTGGGACCTCTTTTCAGAGTAAAAATGTCAGTGGCCGTGTAATTCAAAGACACAAGTTATGACTTTAAATGCATGTTTCAAATCCTTCCACAGCCGATGACAGAAGTTAAATTCGAGTGGCAACACTTGGAATGAAAACTCATTTTGCAAACGACAACCATAAACCATTAGGATTTCTTTTATTATTTCACTGATAGCCTTTTGTAAAAAAAACTGAGTGCGACAAAAATGATTGGCTCCATATTGTCTTGACAAATGGTCTCTCGCAGTCAACGGCAATTAGTGACGGATGACAAATACTGTCCTTACCAGTGATGCTGACATCCTGTGCAACAACAGCATTAAAGGTGAAATAAACCAATGAACTGTGGGTGATGGAGATCCGAAATGAAATTCTCCAGCGTCTGAAAATGTTGGAGAATCTCGGCAAGTATGGCAGCCGCTGTAAAGAGAAAAACAGATAAAGTTTAGAACCTAGTGACCTTATATCACAACTGAAACCAACTGGGAAATAATATTAATGGTTGTATGAGTGAGGGAGACGTTAGTTGAGTGGATGTAGAAATTTCCAGCGAGAAAGAGAGAGAGAGAGAAATGAAAAGCAAATATAGAGACTGCTAATAATGAACCAGAAGGAAAATAAAGTTGGTGTTCCCCTTTTCCCATATTCATGAATATCATATCAATTTAGATGTGTCTCTGTTTACATTGAGTTATATTCCCTCTATCTTTCTCCTCTGAGTGTGATGATCAACTCCATAGGCAATACTGGTGCTGTCCTTATAGTTGCTCAGATACAAAGAAACGAAATGTTACATTGTCAACTGATTTTTTGAAGAATGGAACTGTAACTGTCGGACTGTGCAGAGATGTAACTGTTTTTTCTGCTAAGAACAGAAACATTTTCAACACTGAATGGGTGCACCGTTTGTGTCGAGATTTGACTTCTCCTGTCATTACAGAATAAAGGGAGTTTCTGTGTACACTTTTCTCGGGTATGTATTATCAGTTGCCGCGTCCATTCAGAGCGACCCAAGAGTCTGGTGACCTCACTCTGGAAGAGATATAAGCACTGCATTTACAGAGTGTTCTGGGTCCATGGTAAACAAATGGAGTCGAGGTTACACAGAAGGGAAACTCCGTACACAGGGAGGACAGGGCATTGCATGACCCTCTCTGGGATTTCCAGGAACATTTGTCAAAACTGGACCCATTCCAATTGTAAATTGTGAAACCAGAGTCTTTCAAAAATGAGGTGGTCACTGAGCTGTTTCCCCTTCTTCAATATAGCCTGTAAACTCACAGCAGGGATAGGACTGTGCTGACACTCGCCAGGAAGTGAACTGGATTGAGTCTGGAACTTTCCAGGTAAGAGAGCGAGACATATACATCACCATGAAGTGTATTGGATTCATTCTCGAACTTTCCAGGAGGAGTGAGTGACATACCTGGAGCGCAGTCCTCCTATATAACACGAGCTGACAGAAGCTATCTGCCTGCCGAGAGGAATATATTGGTTCTTTCTCCACGGAGGAAGAAACTAACTTCCAGAAATACTAGTGATCAGGAGCCCTGGTGAAAATTAGGGGATGCACGAAATTAGAATTAATGAAGAGTATGTCTTTTAAATCTATTCGCATTGAAGCTTGGTATGTTGCTAGATCTGATGAGCTACATTCCAGAGTATTGAGAAGGTGGCAACAGAGCTACTGAAAGAATTACTGATTATTCTTCAAAGCTGGTTAGATTCTGGAGGGATCCTGCAGACTGGAAAGCGGCTATGGTTCCCCTAAATATCCAAAACAGAACGGAGAGGGAAAACAGAAAACTAAATAGGTAGATGTCAGCTGTGAGAGAAAAACAAACATTATAACCTTAAAAAGGAATGTGACAACTAGACACTTGGAAAATAATGATATGATTACATTCAGCCGAGATTCAGGAAAGATAAATGTTCTTTGATAAGCCTGCTGTAGTTGTGGAGATTTTCCGTTGTGACATTGACAATGGACGACCAGTGGGAGTGGAGTTTTTGAAATTTCAGAAAAAGTTTGATGCAGTTGAATACTGGTGAGTGAGTAATGTTAGAGTCCTTTGGTAGGTAGGGTTGGAACACACAGAATGAATCAAAAAATGGATAATGGACAAAATGAAGAGAATAGTATTTTTATCTGGGTAGAAGGCTTGTGGGGAATCAGAAGAATCAATGCTTGGGCAATAGCTATTCGTAAGATATAACATGATTAAGATGGGAACAACAAATGTAATGTTTCACATTTAAGTTTATGAAATGGTGAGAGTTTGGAAAGTGGTGTTGTTGAAAAGGACTTGGATGTCCTTGGCTATAAGTCACTAACAAAGTTCGGATGGGACAGAAGTAATTATAACTGAAAATGATATCTTTCATGCAAAATAAATGAAGTACCATAGTAAATATACCTTACTCAATGGTAGTGTTTTGTTGAAAGAGTATTTGGGGCATTTTATACAGACTGAGTCTGTTTATAAAAATTATCTCCACGTCACCGAGACAGTGCTAAGGAGTTTCAACACATTGAACCCTGGCATGATGGTCTATCAGGAGAGAATTTAGTGAGTATGTGTTTAACTTGTAACACTGTGAGAGACTCCGAAGTTGAAACTTAATGGTTATGGACGGACACTCATTGTGTCCAAAAAAAGGTTGATAAGGTGGGAAATTCCATACTTTCCATAGGATGCTAGATTCCTAATAATTTACGTGCCCGTGCAGAGACCTTATTTCTATTAACAGAGAGATACAGCCTCTGAATGAACTCTGAACACTATAATACATAGTTACTGTGTGACCCTCCACTCAACGTTGTATTGTTCATAATCCTGTCAGCAGCCACAATACTTTCATTCTGAAACAGTTAGCTATTCTCCAACAGCTTCTGACTTTCAGATAGGATGTAGGTCTGCTCTCTCAGCGATGGAAGATGCCTTTGAAACTGGTTTAAAATATCGTTTCAGTCCCACTACCAGGAAGCCATGCTAACATAACACGGATGTTCAAAGTTTGGGAGAAGATTTGTAGCTCGGGTGCTCGTTGTTGTGGTTCTGTTCGCCGAGCTGGGAATTTGTCTTGCAAACGTTTCGTCTCCTATCTTGGTGACATCCTCAGTGCTTGGGAGCCTCCTGTGAAGCGCTTCTGTGATGTTTCCTCCGGCATTTATAGTTGCCTGTCTCTGCCACTTCCAGTTGTCTGTTCCAGCTGATGGACCACACAGCAGGAGCATTTCTGCACTGACAACCAGACTACTGCGACCACTAGGACTCATAACAGCACACAAACCAACAGCCATTCTCAGACAACAGCTCACCAGAACGAAGGACCCGATACCCAACATGAGCAAAACCAATGTAGTGTACAAAATCCCATGCAAGGACTGCACAAAACACTGTATAGGACAAACAGGAAGACAGCTAACGATCCGTATCCATGAACACCAGCTAGCCACGAAACGACACGACCAGCTATCCTTAGTAGCCACACACGCAGATGACAAACAACACGAATTCGACTAGGACAACACTACCATTATAGGGCAAGCCAAACAGAGAACAGCCAGGGAATTCATAGAGGCATGGCACTCATCCGCAGACTCTATCAACAACCCATCGACCTGGACGCAATATACCGGCCACTACAGCGGACAGCTGGAACTGACAACCGGAAGCAGCAGAGACAGGCCACTATAAATGCCGGAGGAACCATCACAGAAGCGCTTCAGAGGAGGCTCGCAAGCACTGAGGATGTCACCTAGACAGGGAACGAAATGTTTGCAAGACAAATTCCCAGCTCGGCGAACAGAACCACAACAATCACACGGATGTAATATGAATAAAGAAGCCACGAGGAATACCATGGAACAGTCCGTCTGTACAGCCCCTGCTCCATTTTGTTCGTTATGTTGGAGCATCTCTGACACCTTCCTCTTCCTGCATTAGTGACTTGACAAGCTGAATGACCTCTTCCTGTTCCTTTATAATTGACTCCACGTGTGAAATGGTCACTTACTGATCTCGTGTTAGCGACGTGTGGGAGTGAGCAGACTCCTTTCTTCCTGTGCAACAGCAGGGGGTACTGAATGGGCTGTCCCTCCTCTTGACAGTAGTTTTGATGGGCTGAATGAATTTCCTATATTCCTGTGAAGCCCGATTGAGGTACTGAGTGACCTCCTCCATTTACTGTGGAAATGTGCAACGCTGTTTCATGAATGTTACCGACAGTTTAACAGCACAGGCTTGAATGTTGTCTCAGTCTTGTTGCACATGGACATAGACTACATCAGGAGGTCAGGGATGACGAATCGTTCTGAATATCGTGTAACATTCAGTAAATATCCCCACTTCTGATTGATGTGGACTCAATGGGATGAATGGCCTGCTTCCACACAGCAAGGATTGCTTGCTGCCAAACTGTGTTTGCCTGGGCTGAGGTAACTACCCTGAGGATTTCCTGCAGAGATGTTGCACGGCTGAGATGATAAACATGTTCCATTGTGTTGTGAATTACTCCAAACACTGGAGAGTTTGCAATGGATTCTGATGAAGTGCAATTTTACTCAGGATTCTTGATGTCATCTTCAATTAAATATTGCCTTGACATAAGGGCCAGTCACTCTTTGGTAGGCCCTTGCATTCTATCGCTCATATTGATAGATCATGGTGCAGGAGCAGGCAGTGATTTCTTCAAACAGAGGGTAGTGAATGTCAAGAATTCTCTATTGCAGAGAGTCAGGGGAGCTATAGCAGTAAGTGGCCTCCAACTGTTCCTGTCTTGTAGGTTGGATGGTCTGAATGGAACATCAGAACAGGAGCAGGGTTAGATCGTTACACACTATGAATCTTCTTCACCAGGCACTAAGATTGTGGCTGATCAGGTTATGGTCTCAGCCCCACTTTCCTGTCTGTATCCCATTATCTGTGATTCACTTCTGCATAAAATATTTAACTAACTCATCTTTGGATAAAGGTGAATAAAGAGGCACCACATACCTCTGGAGAAGTGACTTCTCACTCAAAAAGTCCTTTAAGAATTTCTCCTCATCTCTCTTACAATGTCATAAAGCACGGAGAACTGTCCACGTATCTCAGACATCCCAATCTGATCGAGTCCCATTTGTCAGCATTAAGCCCATATTCCTCTAAATCCTTCCTATTAATATGCCTATCCAGATGCCTATTAAATGTTGCAGCTGTACCAGCCTCCATCACCATCTCTAAGAGCTCATTTCATACACACACCACAATCTTCATGAAAATATTGTCCCTTTACTATCTTTCTCCTCTCACCTTTAGCTTTTGTCGGATAGTTTTGAACTCCCCTATCCTGGAAAAAAGGCTTGGCTACTCAGATGATCTATTTCCTTCATGATTTTATAAACCTCCATAATGTCACGTCTCAGCCTCCGATGCTCCAGCGTAAAAAAAGCCCCAGTCTGTCCAACCTCTCCCTATAGCTCATCACTCCATGTCCGGCAATATCCTTGTAAATCTTTTCTGCACCCTCTATAGTTTAACAGCATCCTACCTGTAGCAGAGCGAACTGAATTAAACACAGTATTCTAGATCTGGACTCACCGACATCCTGTCCAGTTGCAACATGAGCTCCCAACTCGCATACTCAATGTACTGATCAATAAATGCAAGCATATCAAACACCACCTTCACCACCCTGTCATTCTGTGACACAATTTTCATGGATCTATGAGCCTGCACACTTTTTGTTCAACAATACTCCCCAGGACCTCACCATTAATTGTATATGTCCTGCCCTGTTTTACCTTACCAAAATGCAACACTTCACATTTACCTAAATTTAACTTCATCTGTCATTCCTTGGTACATTGGCCCATCTGATCGAGGTCCCATTGTACACTGACGTAAACATTGCTGGCCACTGCACCTCCAATTTTAATGTCATCTGTAAACATAATAAACAGGTGAGTATTCACATTCAAATAATGTATACAATTAATGAAAAGCAGTGCTCCTTTTGGCACATAACTGGTCATAGGCCTCTCGTCTGAAAAGCTGTCGTCTACCACACTCTGTCTCCTACCTTCACTCTAATTTTGTAGTCATTTGGCTATCATATCTTGGTTCTATTTATGACCTAGGGGAGAAAGTGAGGTCTGCAGATGCTGGAGATCAGAGCTGGAAATGTGTTACTGGAAAAGCGCAGCAGGTCAGGCAGCATCCAGGGAACAGGAGAATCGACGTTTCGGGCATAAGCCCTTCTTCAGATTCCTGAAGAAGGGCTTATGCCCGAAACGTCGATTCTCCTGTTCCCTGGATGCTGCCTGACCTGCAGCGCTTTTCCAGCAACACATTTCCAGCTCTATTTATGACCTAACCCTACTAACTTGTCTGCCATACGGAATCCTGTCGAATGCCTTGCTGAAGTCCAGATGGACGGCGTCTACCACACTGCCATCACCAATCTTCTTTATCATCTCTTCAGAAAATGCAATCAACTTTGTTAGAAATGATTTCCCACGCACAAAGCCATGTTGACTATCCTTCATCAGGTGTTACATTTGCAAATACATATAAATCCTGCCCCTCTCAATGCTCTCCAACAACATGGCCACCAATGTCGGCAGGCTCATTGATCGATAGTTCAGGACATTATTCCCCATTCCTCGTCCCACACTTCCGCTGCTCGCTGCAAATGATAATCTAACCGGGTTGGTGATATGATCAATAATATAGGTCTCAGAGTGTGTGAGGATGAGGAACAAGTCAGGCAGGATTCTTTAATCTGCTAAAATTTACGAATTTATGACCGAAACAAAGTTGCTCATACTACGATGGAAAGATGAATGACAAACGGTTTGAATATTGTAAATCTGTATGTCGATGTTTCCCTCTCTAAAAATACTGACACATGCACAGGTTTGATGACAAACTGAAAAATATAATCTCTGCAGAACGTCAACTTGGAAGAACTGAGCCCAAATATTAATCGAACTCATGACGAAAGGAAACATGAGGGATTGTTCCAAATATCATTCAGTTTATATAGCTATTCTGCTCTTACATACTACTGGCAATGGGATTACTTCTTGGAACAGTGGATTTAGCTGAATTCCCTTTACTTCAGGTAGTGTGCCGATTCCAGTGAATCCTCGGAGAAACCCTGCATGAGTGGTAAAGATGACTGTGAAGTTTTCAGCTCGCACACATTGCTGGGAAGAGGAACACAGAGAGAGGGAGCAACAGGCTGTTCCTTCTCAGGAAGGTTACATTTTCTCCCTCCCTGTGCTGAATCACATAATAACGTTATCCTACCCCAAACTGGACGAAATGAGATCAATTTGAACAGTGACTCAACTGTTGACTCCGTCGCATTCCCTACTCCATGTAGGTACATCGCTATTGCAGTTGGATACCCAACCATTTATTTCGGAACAAATAGCACCACTAGATTGAATATGTGCTTATATTTTCCACTTTCCTTTTATAATACAACTTGTGATATCTTCACAATATCTGCATTTCAATGAATGCATCTTATTCTTAAATTTGCTCCAGGTCTTATTCTCCCATAGAAGATAAAATATCCATCAGGCATTCACCAGCTCAGAATCTTATATGGTAACTTAGCACATTTCTCATTCTCAGACCGAAACTTCGAATCGTACACACATAATGCCTTTATTGCAAGAACAAGTAAAGAGAAACATCTTTGAGATATTTAAAAAGCAATTTGTTTTTCACTTCAGTGGAATTACAACCACACACAGTACATCAGATGCCGTCTCAAATCGGCCTGTACAGATGCAGTAAAACATCCTTAAGATCAGACGCAATACTCGTTATCAAGAAAAAAAGTATCACTTCATTTATTTTCTATATTCACGTGCTGCATCTACAGACTAACGTGATGTGATTTATGGATCAGGACAGGCTAATCCCTTTGCACCACCGAGTTCTGCATTCTGCCTCCAGTTATATATTTTACTGTTGTTTTATGCTTCGTCCAAAACACAAACTTCCCATCACCCACCTTGTACATTTTTTTTTGCTGAAGGTTTGCTCACGACACTCCCCTGTCTGTATCCCATTGCAGACACTCTGTCTCCACTTGGCATCTTATTGAATGACTATCCTGGTGTGAGGGAAAATTGAGCACCAATCCATTTAGCCACGTCATCCAAATCATTATTCTAGATTGTAAACTGTTGATAAACTCACACTGATCCCCGAGGAATTTCACGAGTGACAGCTTTCCAACCTGAAAATAAACAATTATCTAAATTCTGTATTTCCTCGTAGCTGATCAGGACTCCCTGTTCCTGTGTACCTGCCCAGAAAGGTTGCATGGCCTCCTGCTATGCTGTGTAGCTGGTTGCCGATTTGTTTCTGAACTCAGTGATCCTCCTTCCGGCAATTTGTTATCAGATAATCAGGTGGAGTTCCTACTCTAAATGTTCCTAATCCCTGAGAATTTAAAAGATGAGCACAGAATATAGACTAACATTTGGGGGGATCGCTACCCGGTCGGAAATGTGGTCTTTCAGATGCAGCAATATAGCCATTCTGCAATATCGGGCACGTGCTCAATTTTCACCAGACAGACACTGAGGAGGGGGGAGCTTTCCTACAGCCTGACTAACATGTGTCCCCTTAACAACACAACTCATGATCCTCATCATTAAATTCATTGTTGGTTGTTGCTGCTGTGTTGAATAATTGCAGCAGTCACTTCACATTAAAATAAACGATTCTCTTTGAGAGGTGACCATATAGTGGTTTATAAAATCACGGGGTCACTGATAGAGCAAATAGGCAAGGTTATTTCACTTGGGGAAGGGAGTCCAGAACTACAGGACATAGTTTTAAGGTGAGAGGAGCAAGATATGTAAGGGATGTAAGGGGCAACTTGTTCACACAGTGTCTGGTGCGTGTGTGGAATGAGCTGCCAGAGGAAATGTTGGAGGCTGGTAAAATTACGCCATTTAAAAGTCAACCAGATGTATTTATGGCAAGGAATGATTCAGAGGGATATGGACGAAATGATGACAAATGAAGACATCTGGTTGGCATGGATGAGTTGGACCAAAGGGTCTGTTTCCTTGATGTATATCTCTATTGCACTGTGACCGAATACTTCATTCTATTCCCGGCTATCTCCTTAGAGGGACGAAATGGTGTTCCTCCTACATTATTGCAGTGATACTGACTGGCTGAATGGTGTCTTCCTCTCCCTCTGTCACAGCCTCAACGGGTGAAGTGAGAGAACAATATGGGATAGGAGCTCCAGACAGATGCGCAGTTTATACAGATCATGGCTGGTCTGTTTGCGGCTGAAAACTCCTTTCCTGTCTATTTCCTATAAAGACTGACTCCCCTGTCCAACAAAAGTCAGTAAAGGTGAGCCGGTAATATCTTGAATGACCCCCCAGTACTTTTCGTCTTTTACATAACTGGTTTGGATGTTAGCATATGAAGTATAGTTAATAGATTTGCAGATGACATCCAAATTGGAGATGTAGTGGACAACGAAGAATATTATCTCAGATAACAATGAGATTTTGATCAGTTGGGCCAATGGTCTGAGAAGTGGCAGTGGAGTTTAATTTCGATAAATGTAGGGTGCTGCATTTTGGGAAAGAAAACCTTGGCAGGACTCATACACTTAATGGTAAAGTCCTCTGGAGTGTTGCTGAACAAAGAGACATTGGAGTGCAGATTCATAGCTCCTTGAAAGTGAAGTCGCAAGGAGATAGGATAGTGAAGAAGGCGTTTGGTTATGCTTTCCCTTATTGGTCAGAGTACTGAGTACCGGAGTTGGGAGGTCATGTTGCAGCTGCACAGGACATTGGTTAGGCCATTGCTGGAATATTGCGTGCAATCCTGTCTCCTTCCTATCGAAAAAGATGTTTTGAAACTTGAAAGGGTTTACAAGTATGTTGCCAGGGTTGGAGGATTAGAGCTATAAGGAGAGGTTAATTATGCTAGGGCTGATCTTCCCGGAGCATCGGAGGCTGAGGGGTGACCTTATGAAGGTTTACAAAATCATGAGGGGCATAGATAGGATAAATAGAGAAAGTCTTTTCCAGTGCAGTAGGGCATAGAGAAGAAAAACGTAAGAGAGGCATAAACGACAATTTTTACCACACAGAGGGCGGTACTTGTATGGAATGAGCTGCCAGAGGAAGTGATGGAGGCTGGTATCATCGCAACATTTAAGAGGCATCTGAATGGCTATATGAATAGCAGGGGTTTGGAGGGATATAAGCTGAAAGGTGGGACTACATTGGGTTGGGATATCTGGTCGGCATGGATGAGTTGGACCAAAGGGTCTGTTTCCATGATGTACATCTCTATGACTCTATGGCACAGTCTTCACAGTTCCCTGGGGTTGTGAATACCACAGACAGCCTAAGAAGATAGGAACATCCTAATCTCAATCTTAAATGGTAGAACATCTAAATTTAAAAGTGTATGAACCTCACAGTCAGCTTCTCTTTTTTTAAAAAATGAAGGCACAGCCAATAGGAAATACATAGCCCATTCAGCCCCTCAAACCTATCCCATATTCCCATTTACTCTGTTCAGTAAAGTTTTAATATGACCCAGTCTCCACTGCTCTTTTGGGTTGACATTTCATGCAGCGTAAACCATACAGCATATGACATTGATGCAGAACCATAGTATTTGGTCCATCGAGCCTGATCTGCTGTTCGATCATGGCTGACATGTGTCTCAACAAAATTCTCCCACATTTTCACTGTAACCTTTGCTCCGCTTATCTGTCAGAATATATCTATCCCTGTTTTAAACACAGAACTATGTCTGTGTCTCTGTATGTTTGTATGTGTGTGTGTTTTGGGTTATTGGCAGGAGGCAAAGGGTGGTGGAAAAGGGTTGTCTTTGGGACTGGAGGCCAGTGAAGAGCGGCGTTCCACAGGGATTGGTGCAGGATCCATCTTTGGTGTCATTTGTAGCAATGATTTAGATGAGAAGTATAGAAGGCATGGTGAGCAAGATTACAGCTGACACCAAGATTAGTTATATAGTGAAAGGTGAAGAAGGTTACATACGATTATAAAGAGAACTTGACAAATTAGATCGATGATTCCAAGAGTTGCGCAGCTCAGAAACAGACCCTTTGGTCCAACTCTTTCGTGACACCTAGATGGCTTAAATTAACTTAATTTCATTTTCCACCATTTGTTCCATGTCCCTCTAAACCTTTCCAATTCATCTCCCCATCTAGATGACTTTTAAACGTTGTAATTGTAACAGCCTCCACCGCTACGTATGGCAGCTCACTGCATACACACACCACCCTCTGTGTGAAAATAGTCCTCTTAAGTTCCTTTTAAATCTTGTCCATCTCACCTTAAATCTATGTCTTCTAGTTTCTGACTTCCCATTCACTGGGGTAAAGACCCTGACTATTCAACCTATCCATGCTCTTCATGATTTTATAAACCTCTAGAATGTGCAAATGTGACTTCAATCAACACGAATGGCTGTGTTTTCTGTCAACCTGGGCTTAAATTCTGAAATTCAATGCTGACACCTCTTCATTCTCTAACACATCACAACTCTAAAATAATTTAATTAACTTGTTCAGCCACATTATGAAACACTTCTGTGGGATTTGAATCTCGACTTTTGGGCTCAGAGGTAGGGACACTACCACCACTTGGCAATATTCCCTAAAGTTGCAACATCATTCATCTTTGTGCTTATTCATCAGCCTGTTTTTAAATACTGTGACATACCTTCGTGACAGACGGGACTTTAATCCAAAACTTCTGGTCCAGAGTGAGAGACATTACCACGTGAGTTCAGGTTTTGCAATATAACCCAGAGCTCTGGCTCAGAGGCACGGGCGTTACCCACTACACATGACTTCAACCATTCCCAGATTATGGGTCACATTTTAAATATCAGCTTTCAGCTCGGTGTGGAGTAATTAAAATTTGGTTCACTTTACTGAATTATACAGTTGAAAGAATTACATTTTTCAACAGATGAAAGGTACTCACCTCAAATATACGATATTGAGTCATGTGCTCTGCCTTCATGATAAACTATGAAGATCTTTAATTGTTTGGAAATGATTTCCACCTTAAGTGGCTATTATCTTTCCCGCGTGTAACATGTGACTGCCCTTTTCATAAAACCACGAAATGATTTGAGGCAGCAGATTACTTTCCAGCCTTTCTTCCCCAGTACGAGAACTCATTCAGCTGAAGAGTCGCAGATGGAGGTTAACTTCAATAAATGCAAGGTATCACAATTTGATAAAACAAACAGGGAGAGGACATACACAATAAATGTTAGGCCACTGGAATCATTGGAGAGCAGAGGGATCTATGGTTCTCGTATATTTCTTTTAAGTTTGCATCATGTGTAGGCAGGGTGGGTATTTAGGAGTTTGGATTGATGGCCTTCATTGCCCAGACCTTTGAGTACAGGAGCTGGAAAATCATCTTCAGGTTGTGCAGGACATTTGTGAGATCTCTCCTGGAGTACTGTGTGCAGTTCAGGTCACCCAGTCACATTGACGATATTATTAAACTGGAGATGGTTCAGAAAAGATTACCGGATTTTCACTGGGAATGGAGTGTTTAGGTTATAAGAACAGACTCGATGGACTGGGACCTTATTTACTAAAGTTTTGGAGGTTAAGACCTTTTCAACCTTATAGAGGTTTATAAAACAATGACGGGTATAGATAATGTTGAATGGCAGATGTCCTTTCCTTAGGGTGTTGGATTTCAGGACTGTGGGTAATTTTAAGATGACAGGAGAACGTTTTACACAGGACATAGTGTCATAGAACTATTCAGCATGGAAACAGACCCTTCTATCCGACTCGTCCAGACTGACCAGGTGTCCTACATTAATGTGGGTCCATTTGCCTGCATTTGGCCCATATCCACCGAACCACTTCCTATTCATGTGCCCATCCAGATGCCTTTTAAATGTTGTACTTGTCCCCCCCACCCACAACTTCCTCTAGCAGCTCGTTACATATAAAGCACCCTCTCTTTGAAAACGCTGCCCCTTAGATCCCTCTATAAGTCTTTCCCCTCTGAACTTCAACCTATGTCCTCTAGTTTTGGAATGTGCTACCCAGGGGAAAAGACTTTGGATATTGACACTATCCGTTCCACTTGTTAGTATATCAACCTTTATGATCACTTTTCAACCGCTGATGCTCCAGGAAAAATAACCCTGACAGATCCAGCCTCTCAATAAATCTCAAAACATCCAACCCTGGTAATATCTTTGTAAATCTTTTCAGAATGCTATCAGGTCTCACACATCCTTCCTTAAGAAATTTAACAATTATTCTTCACATCCTTCTCTCAAAACTCCTTCTTTTGGTTTATATATAAAATTGCTCTTTTCTTGATGTACTGTGATTATAAGTGAGAAATGTAACGACAAAGACATGTGGGAGGAGCTGTCCAGAGTTAATTGGTAGGGGAGCTGAGCAGGAAAGGCCATGAAGCAGCAATGGCAGGAGTTTCTGGGGATAATTCGGAGGATATCAGAAATTCATCCTAAAGAAGATGAAACATACTCATGGGAGGACAAGGCAGCAATGATGAATAAGGCATCAAACCAAATGAGGAAACATACAATTTGGTGATGATGGTTCAGAGAATTCATTGGCTCTGAAACTACATAAGTCTGGAATCACTGACACTACAGAGCTCTTAATCATGGTCAGGGAGAGAAACAGAGGGAAAGACTTTCATTTCTAACACAGAAGATGTTATTACTCAAGGAAAAAAAAACGTTTCAGATTAATTAAACAATTGAATTAAAATTAGTTAATTGGTTTTGCAGAATGTGTGAGATTGGAGGTATGACCCAGGGACCGAGCATCAGCAGAATGAGAGTTTGAAAATGGAAGTAGGTCCACATTAGAAACCAGAGAAAGTCACTGAGTACAGGGCTGATGGGTGAATGGGTCTCGATGTGAACTAAGGGACAGACAGCAGAATTGCATTGCAGATATTGCAGCTCAAAACTGCATATTTATGTCGTGGTATAGACCACAACAGCAGGAGAAGCAGAACAGCATTCAACCACAATCTGTAACATTTTTGCCCTGGATAATCTCGTTAGTCTGCCATTACAATCAACACGATCTATGGCTCAGTAATGACTGTGGGTGAACATGTCAGGGTCAGAACCATGTGAACCTAAACATGATGCCAACACATTAAAGCTACCTCAGTTGATCAACAGATCTGATTGAAGCTCTGCAGTCCTGCCACATTCGGTCATAAATGATGAGGGACCATAAAACAAATGACTGGAGGAGAGGATTCCATAAATATCCCCATACTACATAACAGAAATGCCCTGTACACCAGTGTAAAACACAAGAATTTAGTATCAGCCAGAAGTGTGGAGATGATAATCCACCTCTCTCTCGTCATGATGTCCACAGGATCACAAATGCCAGTCTTCAACCAAGACGTTTCGCTGCACGAGACATGAAGAAACAGCTGAACACAATTGATACGTCACAGACAATGGGTCCTGACCCCATTCCTGCAATAGGACAGAAGACTTGTGCTGCACAACAAGCCGTGTCCCTGGGGAAGCTGTTTCATCCAGCTCCAAATCTGAAACCTACCTGGCAATGTGGAAAATTACTCAGTTATGCCCGGTCCCCTAAAAGGCGAATAATTACCATCTGATCAATCACCACCCCCTCAGTACCATCACGATAGTCACATTGGTGGGAGATACTTTTGACAGAGCTGTCAAGCAGCACATAAATAATCTGTTCAGTGTGGTTTCTGATCGGTCCCCATGTGGAGATGGTACTGTTGTGGAAATGCCACTGGATTACTAATTCAGACCAGGCCACTGCTCTGACAGCTGGTGGAAGTTAAAAACAATTGATAAAATATTAAAATGCACAGTGACCTTGATGCCAATGGCGATTGTAAACACCAATTTCCTTCCCCAATGTACGTTCAGGAAGTGAATCTCCTGTACTTTCTTGGTCTGACCTAAAAGTGACTCCAGACACACAGACATGTAATAAACTCTTCAATTGTCTCTGAATCGGCCAAGCAAGACATTCTATTGTATTAAACTGTTTCGAGGTCTTAAAGGATAAACCTGGACAGAACACCCAGATCCAGTCTCGGTATCAGAAAAAGGAACAGGAAACACAGTCCTGTTGATCCTGCAGAGACCTCCTTCCTAACATCTGAGTGCTTGTGAGAACACTTACAGAGCTTTCCCACAGACTGCACAGAAACAGCGGGAAAGGACACATTGAGCGTTCCTCATTGTTGTTCATTTTCAAACATCTCCACAATGCACTTATCCCAAACAATGAATATATGCGTTAATATGATTAACCTTGGGAAGCCATAAAGTAAAAAGTGCAGTGGTTCCTTTGGTCCATCAAGCTTGCTACCCAATTCAATATAATGATGGATGGCCCTTTAATTCCACACCGTACTCCTGCTTTTCCACCATCTCTTTACTGTCTCTAAATCCTTATTTGTATTCAGTATCTTGGTTTCCAGGTTCAAGTGCATTCTTCCGGTTCACCAGTCTCTGAGTGCAGAGATTTATTATCATCTCAATGCAGAGTGTCCTGCCTGTACCTAATAGTGTGGTCCCTTGTATTAGTCACGAGAGCCTGGAGAATTATCATCCCTGCTTCCAATCTGTCTCGCTCTGTCACAGTGTTATATATCTCACTGAGATCACCACTCATTTTCCTAAAGCCCGTGGAATACAAGCCCAGTCGCCCCAAACTCTGCTCCCACAACAAGACTGTCATCCCAGAGATGAATCTGGTCATCCTTCGCTGCTCTCCCTTAATGTCAGGTTTGCTCTTTATTAGATACAGAGACCAAAACTTCAGACAATACTGCCCAATGTTCGAGATGGAGTTTCACCAAGGCCCTGTACAGGTGCAGTAAGACACTTTTACTCCTGGATTCAGCACATCGTTGATATTCCTAACTGCTTTCTGTTCCAGCAATATGGCTTTTAATGAATGGTGTTCAGGGAGATCCAGATCCTTTACAATGTCACAGCTCCCCACTGGATTGATCTATATACACTGGTCAGCGTGCCAATATTGACTTCTGGATTCAGAACTAACTGTGCTACAGGGATCTTGCAGGGCTGCGCAGAAGGAAACAAAAAAGGGGCCATACGTCCCTTTGTAGATCAACATGGTTCAAATAATCCCTTTTCAAACGGTAGGCTGCGAATCTCTTCTTTCCACCAAAGGGCACACCGTCACCTCTACCCACATTGCTCTCCATCTGCTACGTATTTGCCCATTCACTTCACTTGTCTTAGTCACCTTGAAGCTTTTTTACAAACTCCTTACCCACTCACAATCCAAAATCCTTTAGTTCTGTCAGCATGTTGATATCTATTGTATTTGATTCCCGCAAATGTTTAATGGGTATTGTGAACACCTGGGGCCTGAGCACCGATCCCTGTGATATCTCAGCAACCTTCCTCTGTGAAAAAATTTGCTTTTCAATCCATTTATGTCGTGAATCTGGGTGTGACTGGCTGGGCCAGCATTTATTGGCTGTCCCTTGTTGCCCTTGAGAAGGTCGCGGTGAGCTGCCTTGTTGAACTGCTGCAGCCCAATGTGGATTCAGCAATGGCACCACCATTGAATGCCAAAGGGCACTGATTAGATTGTATTTTAGTGGTGATGGTCACGGTCTGGCTTTTGTGTGTCGTGAATATTACTTGCCACTTGTCAGCCTGGATACTGTCCAGATCTTGTTGCATTTGGACATGGACTGCTTCAGTATCTGGGGAGCCACAAATGTTGCTGAACATTGTGCAATCATTGGCGAACATCCCCACTTCTGAACTTATAATAGAGGGCAGGTCATTGATGAAGCAGCCCTGAAGATGTTTGGGACTAGGCCACTGTCCGAGGGACTCCTACAGACTTGTCCTGGAGCTGAGTTGACTCACTTTTTTCAATCATCCTACGTGTCACGTATGATTCTAACCCGCGGGAAGATTTTACCTGATATCCATTGATTCCAGTTTTGCTAAAACCCCTCGATGCAACACTTGGTCGGAGGCAATCTTGTTTTTAAGGGCTGTCACTCTCATTCCACCTCTGGAATTCAACTCTTTTGTTCATGTTTGAACCAAGGTAATGAGGTCAGGAGCTGAGTGACCCTGGTGGAGCCCAAACTGGGCGTCGTTGACCAGGTTATTCCTGAGCAGGTCCTGCTTGAAAGCACAAACTCCTTCCATCACGTTACTGATGATCGAGAGTAGACTGATGGGGTGGTAATTGGCCGAATTGGATTTGTCCTGCTTTTATGTATAGGAGGTACTTGGGTAATTTTCCACTTAACCACTGTGGGCGGCACGGTGGCACAATGGTTAGCATTGCTGCCTCACAGCGCCAGAGACCCGGGTTCAATTCCTGCCTCCGGCGACTGACTGTGTGGAGTTTGCACGTTCTCCCCGTGTCTGTGTGGGTTTCCTCCGGGTGCTCAGGTTTCCTTCCACAGTCCAAAGATGTGCAGCTCAGGTAAATTGTCCGTAGTGTTAGATAAGGGGTAAATGTAGGGGTATGGGTGGGTTGCGCTTCGGCGGGGCGGTGTGAACCTTTTGGGCCGAAGGGCCTGTTTCGACAGTGTAACGTAATCAAATCTAATCTTAATCGGGGAAATGTCGTTGTTGTAATGATATTGGAACAGCTTAGCTAGGGCAGTGACAAGTTCTACATCACAGGTTTCCAGTACTGTTGTCAGCATGAGTTTCCTTTGGAGTATCCAATGTCTCCTACCGTTTTTGGATATCACGTGGAGTGAATCAAATTGGCTGAACACCGGCAACTGAATTGCTGAGGACCAGTGGAGGAGGCTGAGATGGGTCAGCCACTCAGCATTTTTGGCTGAAGGTTGTTGCGAATGCATCAGCTTTATCTTCTACACTGAAGTGATGGGCTCTTACAAATTAATGATGGGGATACTTGTAGAATCTCCTCCTCCAATGACTTGTTTAATTGTCCATAACTATTCTCAACTAGAAGTGGAAGGACTGCAGAGCTTAGATCTGAACCGTTGCTTGTGGGATCACTTATTTCTGTCTTCAGTTACTGCTTATGCCAATTGGCACGTGAGTTGTCCTGGTTCGTGGCTTCACCAGGCTGACACCTCTTTTTCAGGAATGCCTACTGCTGCTCCTGCCCTCCTGCACGCTCTTTTGATCCAAGGTTGATTCTCTGGCTTGATGGTAATTGTTGTGAGGGGGTATGCCACGCCATGAGGTTGTGCGGGAATACAATTCTGCTGCTATTGATAACACATAGCACCTTATGGAAACCCCGACTTGAGCCACTGGATCTGTTTAAGTCTGTCTTATTTAGCATCGTGATAGTGCCACTCAAAATGGTGGAGGTTATTCTCAATGTGAAAGTGTGACTTTGTCTCTGGAATGACTCTGCTGTAGTCACTCTTCACGATACCGTCATGTGCAGATTCTTCTGCAACTGGCAGATTAGTAAGGATGTGGTCAAGTATGTATTTTCCTCTTGTTGGTTCCTTCACCAAGTGCCACAGACACAGTCTCGCAGTTATATCCTTTAGAACCCGACAAGTTCGATCAGTAATGCTGCTGCCGAGTCACTCTTGGTGGGTGGACATTGAACTTCCCCACACAGAGTACATTTTGCGCCATTGCCACCCTTAGTGCTGCCTCCAAGAGTTGGTCAGCATGGAGGAGTACTGACTCATCAGTTTGGAGAGACTGGTACATGTTAATCAGCATGAGGTTTCCTTTCCAATGTGTAAATTAACGCCATGAGACTTTGTGGGGTACGGAGTCATTGTTGAGGACACCCAGAGCAATTCACTTCCAACTGTATCCCACTGTACCGTCATTTCTGCTGTGTCTGTCCTACTGGTGAGTTGGGAGATATCCGGGGAAGGTGATGGAGTGTCTGGGATATAATGATACTTACAGAATCATACCTTACAGATATTATCAGGCTGTTGCTTGATGAGTCTGTTTTTTTCAATTCAATGTTTCCTCCCAGCTGTCCCATTCTAGAAACATGGCCATATATTCGCCCCAATCCACTCAGATTTAATTTTCTAAACTAGGCTTGGAGCTTTAACAAAAAATCTTTTTCTGAAAATCCAAATAATTACATCCATTGCTTCTCTTTCATTTGTCTCTCAGTCTGCTTCTCCAAAATAATTCCCATTTCAGAGAATCTATGTTAGTGTTGTCTATAACCATTATTTCAGCCCCAATAATTTCTCCTAAACCATTCACTTACTATGTTCTATGTTACAAGTACTATATAGTTTATCATACCAGACTTGGTTTTCCTTGTATTGTTAGAAAGTTCTGTGAAGACAGAACTGAAGTAGCTATTTCATAGTTCTGACATAGTTCTGACCTGTTCCCCATTCTCCATTCTCTGATTTCACATTTTTAGGAAGTTGCACTCGTTTTCTGATATTTCTCACATTGACATAATTTGACGAGCTATTACATTTCACTCGTATAACCCTTGTGAATAAACTTTTCAGAAATCCATCAATTCCTGCCTTAGCTGCTCAATGATTGACCTTGCATAGCCATACACTCACAGGAGTATATATTTTGTGCAATCAGAAATACAGCACGATCTACACCAGGCCCATAGTCGGGAATGTTATTACACTTACAAGTGCTCGTTCGAGCACTTTTTAATTGTTGTGAGGATACCCGTGATAAATCTCCTCTCTGGAAGTAAATTCCTGACCCCAACACCCTCCTGGTGAAAAAAAAAATCTTTAAGTTCTCACTAAACTTCAAACCCTTCACTTTAAAAGCGTGCTCCCTTGCTCTTGACCCTCTGACTAAAAGGAATAGCTGCTGTCTATCCATGCTGTCCATGCCCCTCATAATCTTATCCTTCCGAATCACATCCCCCTCAGCCTTCTGTGCTCCAAACTAAACTGCCCGATCTTACCCAGCCTTTCTCCAAAGCTGATATGCTCCATCCCAGCGAACCTCCTGGTGAATGTCATCTACACCCCCACAGATCCTTCCTGTAATGTAGTTCCCAGAATTGCACACGGTTCTCCATCTTGACCTAACCAAAGCCCTGTATAGCTCTTATAATCTACGGCCCGATTAATGAATGATACATCCAAGGTCCACTTCTTAACTAACCTATTACCCTGTCCACTCCCATTCAGGGATGCATGCAGGGCCACCATCTAAGCTTCCTCGTGTGCTGCCATTCATTGAGTCTTCCTTGTCTGGTTCCTTCTTCCAAACTGCATCGCCTCATATTTATCTGGTTTATGTTCCATCTGCCATTGATCCAATCTATCCGTATCTTTCTGTAATATAAGACCGTCTACCTCACTGCCAACCAACCAGGCAAACACAAACTTACTTATCACAACTTCCACCCCATCCACTCAATGTCACCCCCCCCTCCCCCCATTCACATCTGCACCATTTGTGAATACCATAAATAACAGGGACGCAGCACTGATCTCTGTGGTACAGGGGACACTGGTCTCCAGTCACACAAACAGCCTTATCCACCACCTCTCTCTCCTGCCACTAAGACAGTTTTCGTTGTAAATTGTCAAGTTATCCTTGATTCCATGAAATTTTACATTATTTGTCACTTTGACATGTGGAACTTTGTCAAAGACCTTGCTGCAAAACTAATTAAGCGGCCTCCTCAAACTAATTTAAATTAATTAGATGTGACTTACCTCTAATGAAGTCATGATGATTATCCCTGACCAAGCCTTGCCACTCTGATTGGAATTCAATTTTCTCCTTCCCTATTTTCTCCAGTAATTTCCCTAACAGTGATCTAATACTTGCTTGTCTATAGTTCCCTGGTCTTTCTCTACAATCTTCACTGTGAAATGGAATCGAATTAGCGGTTCTCCAGTCCTCTGGCACCTCCCCTATGGTCAGATTCAAATTCAATTTTTCATTCAGGGCCTTTCCTCCCTTGACTCCAACAACAGCCTGTGTTACAACTCATTCGGACCTGGCAATCAGTCCAGTTTTCTACCAGCTAAAGCCTCAAATTCCTGCTCTCATTTTACATCAATCTGTTCAAGAACTTCCCCATCCACCTTCTCGAATTCTGTAGCTGCCTGCTCCTTCTCCCAAGTAAAACAGATGTGAAGCTCTCATGTCACCATCTCTCAGTGTTCTCCAGCTTCACACACAGTTTGCCCGTTTGATTTCTGATGAACACTAACTGTTCACTGATTATTCTGTTCTACTTGTTGTCCGTGGAGACTATCATGGGATTCTCCCTATTCGTGCCTGCTTGCAGTTTTCCATGATCCTCTGTTATTCCGTCCCCTCTATGTTTCTAAGATTCTAAGATTCACTACGACCACCTCTCATTATTTGAAATTAGAGATCACAGGCTGAGTTTCCCAGTCAGACAATCTTGCCATTTTAGGGATTAATCTGGAGAATGCCTTTTGCTGTTCCTCTGTTCTCAGTATATTCTCTTTTAGATGGGGACTCCACAGCAGTACACAATACTCTCAGTTTTGTCTCAGCAACCTAATTTTACTTTCCATTTGCATATGTTCTGACCAACACCTTTCAATTTAACTTTTGTTATGATATTAGTATGTAAGTTCTTTAAAAAATGCTCCTGAATATCGAACTATACGTTATCCATTGGTTCCTCATTGCTGATGTCGACAAGAATCATTTTCAAACCATTCCAAAAAATTGTTTGCCACTTCTGGTTTTCCTTTCATCGATGCATTATCACACTCCCCAGTTTTGCCATTACATTCTATATATCTAGTAGCATGTTCTGTTCTTTCGAGTCCAACAGACACCCGGCTGCGGATGACAAGTTAACTGGTCTGTCGATCATCACTCTCCATCTTCATCCTTTCTTAAACTGGCGGATAATATTTATAACCGACCCTTATCCCTTATCCCTAATGGCTACCTACCTTTCAGGAATGTGTCGGAAAATAATGTGAAAATCCGTAATGCAATCAATATGACTATTGCTGCTTCCACTGAAACTTTTGTATGAAGTCAATCTGGCCTGTCAGATTTATCAACACTCAATCCAGCTCTCTTTTCAAATGCTACCTCATCACTGATATGAATGATCTTAGACTTTACTTACACAAGTCCCATGGTCACTTGGGATTTCTGGGAGAACTTCTGGATATTTTTCCATGAAGACAGACAGAAATAAACTGTTTCTTTTCCCTGCGACTTTTCTGTCCTTTACAATAAATTACTCTGTCATCACACTCACTGTTCCACGTTTGATCGTGTTTTTATTTTTGTTTCATACATTGTTAGAAGCTTTATAGCAGTTTTTACATTGTTTTTGGTTTGCATGCTTTATCTCTTTTTGATTTCTTTCTCAGTCTCTTGGTCCTCCTTTGCTGGGTCCTACATTTCTCTGAATCCATTGGTTTACTATTACACTTCGCATTTTTCTAAGCTGCTTCCTTTGATCTAATAGGTAGATGGGGGGTGAAAGTGATCGATCAGAGAGGAGGATGGAGTGGATAGGTGGGAGTTGGGAAGTAAGATTGACACATAGGAACATTCTAGATGGCGGTGCTGAGTTGGAAGGTTAGACGGGATAAGGTGGGGTTTGGGGAAATGGGGAAACTGGTGAAATCCACATTGATCCCCTGTGGTTGAAGGGTCTCATGAGGCGTTCTTCCTCCATTACTCAGGTGGTTAGGGTTTGATGATGGAGGACGCCCAGGATCTGCATGTCCTTGTTGGAGTGGGAAGGGGAATTAAAGTATTTACCCACAAGATGGTGGGGCTGGTCAGTATGGCTGTACCAGAGATGGTCTCTGAAACGATCCACAAGTTGACGTCCTGTCGTGCGAATGTAGAGAAGACCACATTGGGTTTAATGGATGCAGTAGATGAGGCGTTCTGTCTCCCTTCAGCGCCTATCACTTTCAACCTCTCCTTCATCTACCTCGCACATTCCAGGCTTCCTCCCCCCGACACCCCACCCACTCCCATTTATCTCTCACCCCCCTTGGCCCACAAGCCCCATTCCTGATGAAGGAATGCCTGAAACGTCGATTCCCATGCCACTAATATGCTGCCGGACCAGCTGTGATTTTCCAGCAGAACATTCTTCGAGTCTGATCTCCAACATCTGCAGTCCCCACTTTCTCCTCACACCTTAATGGCTTGTATGACTCAGATTCATAACCGTTACTTCAAAAAAGCAAAATCTGTTGTATACACAAACATCAGAAACCAATAGAGGCAGCACCATGCTTCATTGTCGAGCACTGCAGCCTAACATTAACAGGGACAGCTATTCCTGTTCGGGTGACTGTCTGTGTGGAGTTTACAGATTCTCCCTGTGTCCAGGTGAGTTTCCTCCGGGGACTCCGATTCCCTCCAATAGTCCAAAGATGTGCAGGTCAAGTGAATTGGCCATTCTAAACTGCCAATAGCGGTAGGTGCATTAATCAGAGGGAAACCAGACTGGGTGAGTTACTCTTTGGAGGGTTGATGTGGACCTTTTGGCCCGAAGAGCTTATTTCCATACTGTAGAGAATCTAATCTCAGATCAAAAGTTGTGGTCACTGTTCCCAAAAGGTCACTTACAGCAAGTTTTCAATTAGCTATTCTGATCATCCAACACCAATTCCTAAATAACCTGATCTCGACCTCGGTGGTCGAAATAATGTTAATGTAAGCCATCTCCCACATGCTCATGAAATCCATTTTTCCCAGCATTAGCATTCAGTTAGGTTAACAAAGCTTAGATGTACTTTAAACAGTACATTATTACTGCAGTACTCAGAAACGTATATATACCATTTCCTACTTTATAACATGCCTAACATTTGTATTGCAGCTTTCACTTTAATATATAACTCCCATCAATATTTGCTTCTCATTGCTGTTTCTGAGCTTCACCTTTCAGGATTCAGTGAAGTTGGTTCTGGGGAGACTAATGGTAGAAATTATCCTGCTACATCATTTATGATCTTCTCAAGTTTTATTCTGAGTTTTTCTCCAGATCTCCTGTTATGCTGGTGGCGTGGAGAAGGACAATGATCTTTCAACAATGCTGTGTAATCCCCGCGACAGCTGATGCCTTACAGCAGGCTAGTAAAGCGTAGCTGCTGCTGTATAAGATCTTAATGAGTTCACATCTGGAGTGGTATGTACAGATTTAATCTCCTCACTGAGGAAAGGATATTGTTACATTGGAAGCAGTTCTGAATTGGTTCCCTCAACTGATTTGTGTCATGAAGCTGTTAGTTTATACGGAAAGGATGGTCACGTTGATCCAATACACATTGGACTTTACAAGAATGAGAGATTATCTTATTTCAGCATAGGTGACCAGAAGGAATCAGCCACAGAAGCCAATTACACACATAATGGAGAAATTCTCCAGCCTGTTACACAGGAACAACAGGAGGATATTCAGACCTTCAACACTGTTACACCAGAACATGACGAAGCTATTCAGACCCTAGAGCCTGATATGCGGTTACCGGAGGAGACCAATCAGCCCCTCGAGCCTATAACCATGGACCTTGAGTAGGCGATAACGGACCAGTATCCTATTGCAAAATCAGTCCATTCAGCCTCCTCAGTCTGTTACACAGGAACTGGAAGAGGCCACACAGTGACAGGAGATTGTTACACTGGGATACAGGAGGCCATTGAGCCCTACTGAGCCTATTGCAAGTGAATTGGAGAAGGATACAAACTATCTGAGACTTTTTATGAGAAAGGAAGAGGTAAGTCAGCCATTTGTCTGTTGTAAGAGAACGGGAAAAGACCAATCACTCCCTCAGTCCCATCTCAGGGATGCATGAGGTGACCGTTCAGTTTCTCCAGCCTGTTATGGAGGAATATGAGAAGACCCATCAGCTCCTCGAGCCTTTACACAACAACAGGAAGATTCCATAATCCCCCAACCCTCTAACATATCAACGGGAGAAGGTCATTCTGGCCTTGGAGACAACAATATGAGAACACCAGAAAGAGGTTAGTCCATCGAGTTTGTACACCAGCAGGATGATGAGTCCATTGAGCTACACATGGGTCTTACACAGCAATTGGAGCAGATTTCCTGAAGCCTTGTGCCCGTTAAATAGGAATTCAAAGAAAATGCAAAGGTTTTCTTAAGGGAATAACTTATAATAACTGTATACATTAGTGACTAAATTGTAAAGATAAACTATAGTAAGTTGAGGCAAGTTGTCAGAATGCATTGTTCAGAACATTTGCAAAGTTAAACCACAGTGTCAACAGGGTTGTACGAAGGCTAAATCGTGTGTGAATTGTTTACTTCATTTGTTTAAAGATGTCACAAACAAGGTGGATCGTGGGAACCCTGAAGATGGAATATATCTGGTCTTCAAGACGGGTTTGGATATATCGCTTCTCCAAAGTGTAAGCAGTAAGATCAGACAACATGTGTTTAGAAGTAATTCATTAGGTTCGATGGAGGATTCGTGCATTAACATAATGCAGTCAGATGAAATAAATGTGTCATTTTCTTTTGGCAAATGTAAATTGTTGGGTGTCACAGATTTCAATACTCATGCCTTAACTGTTTGCCATCAATATTATTACTTGTTGACAAGATAGAAAATACTATAGCCAATTTTTCAGATGACACTGCCATCGGTGAGAAATTACTTCGGAATGAAGATGAAAGAGGTTTAAAAGTGAATATGGATAGGTTGGGTGAATGGGCTAACATTTGGCAATGAAAATTAAAGTGGACAACTATGAGATTTATCAATTTGGTCAGCAAAATAGAAAGACAAATTGTTATCTAAATGGAGAGAAACTTCAAAGTGCTAAAGTGCAGAGGGCTCTCTGTGTTCACGTGTATATCACAGAAAACCTGCATCGAGGTACGGCAAGAAATCGGAAAGGCAAGCGTAGTTTCAGGTTTTATTTGTAAAAGGATAGAGTAGAAAGGTAGGGAGTATTGCTGTCGCTATACAAGACATTAGTGATGCTGGAACTGGTTACAGTTTGTGTGCCCTGACTTGCGGAAGGACGCAATTGCGTTGGAGATAATTCAGAAGAGGTTCATTAGATTGATTCCAGAGATAAGGGGTTTGTATTATAAAGAGATTGGTCAGTCCAGGCCTATACCCTCAAGTTTATAATAGTGAAAGGAGATCTCATTAACGTCTGTAAAATGCTAAAAGTAATTGAAAGTGTAGTTGTGGAGTGGATATTTTTTTCATGTGCTGCAATCGACAACAAGAGACCAGAGTTTCACGATGGAGATGGTAGGAAAGTGGAACAGGGGCTGCAATGACATCAGCCATGATTGTATTCAATGTTGGAGCTGACTCGAGGGGCTGGATTACTGACTGATGTTCCTTGTTCTTATTTAGCCCTTCGAATATGTTACACAGGAATGGGGACGACTGGTTATCGAACAGGAAACAGGCACTCCTGATAAATCAGTCTAAATCAGTTTGACAGAACGTTACCAGTGATGTAGACAAACTGCGAGATGATGGATATGTCACCCTCTCCTGCCTGGAAAATTCCGGATCATAGAAGCTGAATACAACTGTGACCCTAACAGCCATTGACAGCACCATCCTCCCCCGGTATGAAGCTGCAGGTCGTGTTGAAGGAGGGGACATCGCTCACAGGGTCCCCTCACACTCTGCTCCTGGTTTAAGTGGGGCTTGGGAAGCTGTTCCTGGAAAACCAGGGGTGGATGCAGCAAATCCCTTTCCTCACATTCACTCCGTGGTTTCAGAGCTTTCCCTCTCTGTATCCTCTGCTCCATTTGTTCATGTTACACAGTCAGATGCTGTAATTACAGTCCCCATGCTCCATCCATAGCTGGGTCAGCAAATACTCAGGTCTCCCAGAATATCTTAGGTGGGTCACAGAACAACCTCCAGCAAACCATCCCCAACACCTCCACTAACTTTTCAATAACAGGAGCTAATCAGAAGCCCCTGAGTTATGGATCAGACGAAACCCCCGTGAAATATTTTAAGAAGGTTGCTCCAGCCCAAACTTT
Source organism: Chiloscyllium plagiosum (assembly GCF_037043375.1). Lineage (NCBI taxonomy): Eukaryota > Metazoa > Chordata > Chondrichthyes > Orectolobiformes > Hemiscylliidae > Chiloscyllium > Chiloscyllium plagiosum. The sequence goes on from NW_028270176.1 coordinate 86,416,896, forward strand.
TCCTTATTTTAAACGTAGATATGAAGTTTGAAGCAAAATACAATCTTTCAAACGCTTTAGTTAAAATTCAGTGAGAGGAAGGAACAATTGCGTTCGTTTATATGTTGGAACACACAAAAGTAGATGCTGTACCTTCGTGGTACACACCGCCTGGCACAAAGATAAACTCAAATACAGATTATTATGTACAGCTTCTCAATCCAGAAAGTAGTAATATTAGAACAGTTCTCACAGAGAAGAGCAGCTGGGGATCATGTAATAAAACTTCCACCCCTCTGGGACCCCAAGCAGCCGCTGAATGCTGCAGCTAAAAACAAACCGAGAAAACGAGGTCTGGGAGAGCTGGGAGAGCTGGCAATAAAACCTAAAGGCCTCCTCAGTTATTTACTCCAGTCGTTTTCAGGCGGCAGTTCGGCATCGCTGCCTTTAAGACCTGTCTTCAAAAACGACCAAGAGAAAATAATCTTTTTAAAGTGACAGTATCGTCAAACCTCCCCCTTTGACAAAACGTGAACCACCAAGATACAACTGTAGCTTCATTTTAAGCCTCTTATTCTTACTCTATTAGTAGACTACAATACGTATATATGATATTGACACTAAGCATGCAAACATTCACAACTCCATTCTATTTCAGTCAGTTTAGTCCTGCCACAGAATACCTCTGTCTTTCTTCATCCACGTCTCGACAACTTGGCAGCAAGTACAGTTTCCGTCCTGTCACCTGTATAACTTACAAATTGAATGGCAACAATAGTAATCTCCATCTGAACAGACTGGAAGAATTCTCCCTAAATTTGTCCAAAAACTTGTAAAAGTTATGATCAGTATATAGATTTTGCTCAGGCATGTTATTGGCAATGTAAATGCTGAAATGTTGCAACGCCAACACCAAGCTCAAGGCCTCCTTCCCAATTGTGAAATATTTTTGTTGATGGTTTCAGCGGGCACTCCAACCACACGTTACATAATGGAGCACTTCTCATCTCTCCAATAGTCCCTCTGAATGACATATCACCTTTTGTCTCAGCATAAAAGAATTACATGCTTCTGCACCTCTTAATGCTGTAACCTGTTTACCTGCTAGTCCTGGCCTACGCCAGTAAACCTTGCTCTCAGGTATATGTTTTAAGAAGATCTAGCACATTCTTCTCAATCCCTTCCAGAAGCCAAACTTTGATTTATGGACCAACTGATAATCATCAGCCATTTCAGCTTCTAGTCGTGTCAGTTTAACTCTCTGCTCTGCAACTCGAGTTCTCACGACTGCAGGAAGTAAAGTTTTGAACTTCTACAAAATAAGAATCTCTTTAAGAGTGTCGTAGGTTTTTAATGCCCTTATCCACCTTTCAAACTTGCTTTGTTTGATTTTTTCAAACTCGTTTAACCAGGGACGCTATTTTAGATTCCTGAAAAACTATCTGTTGGCTTCTGGCACAAGCTCATATGCACTTCAGATGGCTTTCTTCACCTTCTCATACCTTCCGCCCGTACGATCAGGATCCTGGAATGCCCTCTTAATGGCATTGTGTGTCAATCCACAGCAAGGAGACGGCAGCGATTCAAGAATGCAGCTCACCACCTTGCTTCTCAAGGCAAATAGGAATGGGCTATTAATGCTGGTCAGCCAGCCATGCCCTAGCCCCATAAATGATTAAAAATAAAAGATAATGGCCAGGGATGGGATGGAGTCCCAGGAAGGAAACAGAGTTTGTAAACTTAATGGAGGGCAATAACCTCCCCACTCCCAATATTTAAATAACAAGGACACTGAGACGATGGTTCACATCTGGAAGTGAGTAGGTCAACATAGAGACCCATGAGTAACACTGCCAGAATCAGGGAGGGAGACAGTAATTGAACACGTTCCCTGATGCAGTTAGTAGTGGTCCTCAGAGTGAATATCTGGATTCAGAGACTCAACATGAAGAATTATAATGGCAAGAAATGAAGACTACATGAGAGAAAAGAAACACAGTCAAAACTGGTTTATAGAAAAAAAAATCTGGATGGTGTGACCTACCAGGAACACCAACGATCGACAGAAGAGGATAATAAAAATATTGAATAATCCGAAGGACATAACAGATCCGTGAATATAATGACAACCAATCATAATATGTAGAAAGAAACCAAACATAATCGGATAAACCCCTGTCCATTGTTGGAACATTCCAGTCTATTGCTCTCGGATTCTGATCTATAGTTGGAACATTGTAGTCCAATGTTCTCAGATTCTGTTCTATTGTTGCAGCATTCCAGTCTAATGTTCTCGGATTATGATCTCTCCACCTCTTCTCTATCTGATGCTGCTGATCTCTGTTAGGGTTGTCAATGATGCTCCTGCTCATACTTTGGGGTAACACATTGAACGGTGCCAATTTATCATTAAAAGATTGCAACTCTCCACTGGGATAATTAGAATCCATGGAGACTGACATTGATTACAGTCTCCGAACAAACAGTTTCAGTTAACTCCTTCCTTACATAACATTTTATGTAATAATAAAAGGCAACATTTACTCAGTCTCGATTGAATGGATGAAGGTGACTGAAGGACGGACTTCAATTTTTTCAATTTTATTAAATTTTTCCATGTACTTGGAAGTATTGCCAGAGCACTGCAGGTCTGCATATGCCCCACTCTGTTTATAAATGAGACAGGGATAAAACAACAGACCAGCTGCCTAAAATATCTGGTGGGGAATTTTCTGGATACATTAACTCAAGGGAGAAAGTGAGGGTTGAAGATGCTGGAGATCATAGTCGAGAATGTGGTTCTGGAATAACATAGCATGTCAAGCAGCATCAGGGGAGCATCGACATTTCTTGTGTAAACCCTTCATCAGGAATGAGACTTGTGGCCCAAGGGCACTGAGAGATAAATGGGAAGGGGATGGGGTTGGGGAAGGTAGCTGTTAATGTGATAGGTAGATGAAGTTGGGGTTGGAGGTGATATGTCAGAGAGGAGGGTGGAGCAGAAAGGTGGGAAGGATGATTGACAGGTAGGGCAGTTCATGGATGCTGCTGATTTGGAAGGTTGGATATGGGATAATGTGGCGGTAGGGGAAATGAGAAAGCTGGTGAAATCCACATTGATCCCATGTGGTTGCAGGGTCCCAAGGCAGAAGATTGTCTCTCTTCCTACAACGTTGGGTGGTTAATGTTTGCCGGTGGAAGAGTCCCTGCATATCCATGGCGGAGTGGAAGGAGGAGTTAAAGTGTTCAGCCACGCGGTAGTGGGGTTGGTTGGTGCGGGTGCCCCAGCAATGCTCTCTGAAGTGTTCCGTACATTGGCGTCCAGTCTCCCTAATGTCAAGCAGTCATCAGGAGCAACAGATACTGCAGGCGATGTCTGGGGACGTGCAGGTAAATCTCCAAGTAATGTGGAAGTATACTTTGCGATTTCGGACGGTGGTGAGGGTAAAGTTTTTCCAATACTTGCGGTGACAGTGGAAGGTGCAATGGAGTGGATTGGTGTTTGGCGTGGACCTGATAAAGGAGTCACGCTTCGAATATTCTTTATGGAAAGCAGATCGGGGTGGGAGGGAAGTATATCCCTTGTGGTGGAGTCTGTTTGTAGGTGGCACAAATGGGGGAGGATAATGCATTGCATCTGGAGGTTTGGTGGGGTGGAAGGTAAGGAACACGGTGTTCTTTCCCTGTTGCATTGCGAGGGGTGGGATTCGAAGGCGGAGGTGAGGGAAGTGGATGAGATGCTCTGGATGGCATCATCAGCCGTGTGCGAGGGGAAATTGCTGTCTTGAAGAAGGAGGCCATCTGGGGATTACACTGGGTTCAGAGTGTGCTGCTGGAAAAACACAGCACGACCAGCAGCATCTGAGGAGCAGAAAAGTTCGACGTTTTCGGGAAAAGCCCTTCATCAGAATTTGGACTTTTTTCAGAAAATCGATTCTTCTGCTCCTCGGATGCTGCCTGACCTGCTGTGCCTTTCCAGCACCACACTCTTGACTCTAATCTCCCGCGTCTGCAATACTCACCTTCGCCTACACGCTCGGTTCAGCCACTTCTGTAATACTGCCTTTAATTCTGTTCTCACTGCTGTAGGGACGATGTTGTTAAACCTTAAAGCGTGCTGAAAGGTTTTCCAAGTATATTGACAGTTTTGTGTAGGGTGGTGGTGGCGAGTGATGTTGATCTACACGGAGAGTATGAATGGGCTGGGGCTGTGTTCCCCGGAGCGTTGGTTCTGAGGAGTCACCTTGCTGAGGTTTATCACAGTGAATCCCAATGCTCCAGGGTGATCAAAGCCAAAGGCCAGGGAAATAGACGGAACAGTTATTCACATTGAAACCGGACAGTTACGCATGGTAGAACAACTTAATGAACTATGTAGGTAGACTGAAGAATGGGACTAGCAGGAACAGTCAGAATTTGGAGGCTCCAATCACATGATTGAGAACAAAAATAAAGGCATTGCCATTTCAACTGAAATGATCAGTTATATCACATTCTCAATCTAACTTACAGAATCAGACTAGACACCATAAACCCAGAGGAGATATGTTTTCAGCATGGAGCACTGCACAGTCCAGACTAGTGTACTGCTGAAAACCACGCTGCAATCAGTCCACAGTGGAACACTGTGCAGACCTCCGCAGTGCATTGACCTATAAAACTAGATGAAATATGTGTTCAGCAGGGAGCATTGTGCATACCGGAATGGTGTTCAGTACAACGCAAACCACAATCTACCCGATGTGGAAAGGTATGCTGACCACAGCAGTGCATTGATCTATAAACCCAGATGAGATATGTGACGGGGGTGTGGAACTGTGTCCATCATCCCAGTGCATTGTTCAGTAACATTGTGTGAGATCACAGCCCAGCGTAGGAAAACATGCAGCCCATGCTGGAAGTGACAGGATTGGCAGCTCCCATCCATTTACTGCTCCAAATCTCCATTGCGGCATGACACAGGGGTGCTGTCGGTGTGAACATCACTGCCAGAGAGAGATGGCGGGGGAATCATCAAATGGGAGGAGTTTGGGGAATAGACAGAGTGGGGGATACTGAGAGAAAATGTAATGGAAGGTTTTGTTCCCAAGTTCCAGAATGCTGAATTGAAGACATTTCAACAGTATGCTGCAACATGTGCCACTGTTTAGGAATGATGGGTGAACAGGGTATTGGTGTGAGTTCATTGAATGTGACGGAAGGATTGTCTGTATGAGACTGAACTAGTTTCCTGGTGCTATCTTATCGAACTCATCTCATTAACTACCCACCCCAGCCCATGGTGTCCTTCTTATTTAATGTCAGCCCGATTCTCCAGCCAATCATGGCTGGAGATACTCACGAACGCCCGCATGACCCCAGATATTCCATGATCCCTGACATAAGTGCCATCTTTAAAAGCCAATGGGCACACGGTTGAGGTTTCTCTGTTTTGAGTTGCCCTGCACAGTTTACCCAGAGAATGGAAGTTCAGGGGAAATTACATCACGGTTTGTCAACAGAGACAAGGGAATCCTGGTGAATGAGCTAGTACAGAGGAGGACCATTCTCTTCCCAGAGTGGGCCACAATACCAGACCCACCGAGCATGGTCTGAGCTCACTACCCAGCTTCGTGCAGTATCTGCGGTCTGAGTAAATGTCGAGCAATACATCAATAACCTTCCCCACACTGTCAAAATAAGGATCACCATATTCTTCCTGCTCCCTCACACTCACTGCATATCTGCTATAGCATCTAACCCCAAATACGGCTCATGCTCCACCACTCTCGCTACTGCAGGCAACATGTTCCCCCCTCACCCACCCTCTCTCTCTCTCAATGACTCATAGAGTCATAGAGATGTACAGCATTGAAACAGAACCTTTGGCTCAACCCATCCATGCCGACCAGATATCCCAACCCAATCTAGTCCCGCCTGCCAGCACCTGGCCCATATCCCTCCAAACCCTTCCTATTCATATACCCATCCAAATGCCTCTTAAATGTTGCAATTGTACCAGTCTCTACCACTTCCTCTGGAAACTCATTCCATACACGTACCACCTTCTGCGTGAAAAGTTGCCCCTCGGTCTCTTTTATATTTTCCCCCTCTCATCCTAAACATATGCTCTCTCGTTCTTGACTCCCCCACCCGAGGGAAAAGACTTTGCCTATTTATCCTATCCATGCCCCTCATAATTTTGTAAACCTCTATAAGGTCTCCCATCAGCCTCCGACATTCCAGGGAAAACAGCCCCAGCCTGTTCAGCCTCTCCCTGTACCTCAAATCCCCCAACCCTGGCAATATCCTTGTAAATCTTTTCTGAGCCAATTCAAGTTTCACTACATCGTTCCGATAGGAAGGAGACCAGAATTGCACGCAATATTCCAACAGTGGTCTAACCAGTGTCCTGTACAGCCACAACATGACCTCCCAACCTCTGTACTCAATACTCTGACCAATAAAGGAAAGCATACAAAACGCCGTCTTCACTATCCTACCTACCTGCGACTCCAACTTCAAGGAGCTATGAACCTGCACTCCAAGGTGTCTTTGTTCACCAACATTCCCTAGGACCTTACCATTAAGTGTATAAGTCCTGCTAAGATTTGCTTTCCCAAAATGCAGCACCTCACATCCTGAATTAAACTCCATCTGCCACTTCTCAGCACATTGGCCCATCTGGTTCAAATCCTGTTGTAATCTGAGCTAATCTTTTTCGCTGTCCACAACACCTCCAATTTTGGTGTCATCTGCGAACTTATTAACTGTACCTCTTCTGCTCGCATACAAATCCTTTCTGTAAATTACAAAAAGTAGAGGACCCAGCACTGATCCTCGTTGCACTCCACTGGTCACAGGCCTCCAGTCTGAAAAACAACCCTCTATCTTCTACCTTTGAGCCAGTTCTGTATCCAAATGGCTACTTCTCCCTGTATTCCATGAGATCTAACCGTGCTAATCAGTCTCCCATGGGGAGCCTTGTCGGACGCCTTACTGAAGTCCATATAGATCACATCTACTGCTCTTCCCTCATCAATCTTTTTTGTTACTTCATCAAAAAATCCAATCAAGTTTGTGAGACATGATATCCAAAGCACAAAGCCATGTTGACTATTCCTAATCGGGGTGGGTCATTGCCTTTCCAAATATATGTTCATCCTGTCCCTCAGGATTCCCTCCTATAACTTGCCCACCACTGCGGTCAGGCTCACTGGTCTATATTTTCCTGGCTTGTCTTTACCACCCTTCTTTAACAGTGGCACTACGCGTCTTCTGGCACCTCACCTGTGACTATCAATGAGACAAGTACCTCAGCAAGAGGCCTAGCAATCAATTCCCTGGCTTCCCACAGAGTTCTCGGATACACCTAAGCAGGACCTGGGGATTTGTCCATCTTTACCTGTTTCAAGACATCCAGCACTTCATCCTCTGTAATCTAGACAAGTTGCAAGATGCCAGCATCTATTTTGCTACAGTCTATATTTTCCATAGCGTTTTCCACTGTAAATACTGATGCAAAATATTTATTAAGTATCTCCCGCATTTCCTGTGGCTCCATACAAAGACCACCTTGCTGATCTTTGAGGGGCACTATTCTCTCCTTACTTAGCCTTTTGTACTTAATATATTTGTAATAACCCTTTGGATTCTCCTGAATTATATTTACCAAATCTATCTCATGACTCCCTTTTGCCCTCCTGCTTGCCCTCTTAAGTATACTCCTACTTTCTTTATACTCTACTAAAGATTGACTTGATCTATCCTGTCTGTACCTGACATATGCTTCCTTCTTTTTCTTAACCAAACCCTCAATTTCTTTAGTTATCCAGCATTCCCTATAATTACCAGCCTTTCCTTTCACCCTGACAGGAATATACTTTCTCTGGGTTCTTGCTATCTCATTTCTGAAGGCTTCCCATTTTCCAGCCATCCCTTTACCCGTGAAATCGGCCTCCAATCAGCGTTCGAAAGTTCTTGCGTAATACCGTCAAAATTCGCCTTTCTCCAATTTAGAACTTCAAATTTTAAATCCGGTCTATCCTTTTCCATCACTATTTTAAAACGAATATAATTGTGGTCGTTTTACTTCTCTGTCTGTCTCTCTCTCTCGCTCGCTGTCTCGCTCCACTTTACCCCCGACACTAACAACACTGCATGGATACAACAATGCCGACTGACTCCCTCTGGACACCGCACCATGTCCCCGTTCGCCATCTGGACCAGCACTAACAGCAAGATCAACCACCCCCACCCTCCGTCTCTCATTCCCTTTCTCCCATTCCAGGAGAAACAGCCTGGAATAGGACAGAAAGGGCCAAGCCGAGTGGTGGAGTATCCGAAGTCCGCTAGCTCACCCCTCTCCCCTGCTATGTGGGGAGAACTCTGGTACGAGCCGGAGAGGACAGGGATGGAGATTCTGAAACATCCACGTCCCACTGACCGATCAGGAGCAGTGTTCAGTGAAGGGCAATTCTCATTGTAAACTCACTGTCTGTTCCATTTCCCCGGCACAACTTAGAAGATGTGGCACTGGTGTCATCTACTTTCTGTGTCGAGATGGTACAAATGGAATACCCACAGTCTCGGTGGGCAGGAGGGTGGACTCACAACACATCGTCTCCACCACCTCCCAGGAAGGGAGCACGGAAACTCCCTCCTACACCTCGCCCTGTAAACAGCTCAGATACTGAAACTAATCTTTGATAGTTACTGCTCTGCCAACTTGTCCTGACATCTTCAATTATCTGTGCTTACATACACCCAGCATTCTATGCTCCTACACTCCCTTTATAATTGTACAGAATGTTTTATATTGACTTTTAGAGTTATTCCGACCAAGGTGCATCGCCTCATTGATCCTGATCTGCCATAAACCTGAAAACTACAGCAACGTGTCACTGTCCTGTTGAAGACTCACAGTGTCCTCCACACACTTTATAATACTTCCAGGTTTGGTCTCTACAAACATTGAAATTGTCCTACAGCCACACTCCACACAGAAATTCTGACTCAGTCACTATTGTGAGCAATTGCAATACTAATACACTCCCTGAGAACAGACTTAAATAATAACACACATCAGACAGAATGATTGAATGATTGGCAAGTTTACCATGGAGCAAAAGAAATACTGATAGACACTCCATGTCTTTCTTGGTTTCTGTGTATTTGTGAGTGTCAATAAGTCTCTGTATTAGTGTGCATCTATCTGTGTATATCAATGTGGAGCGAGTCTGGCAATCTCTATGGTGCTTAAATTGATATAATATCCCTCTGATACGAGATCCGAGGACGGGTCCTTTCATTTCAGTTCACAGATGCTGTCAGACCTGCTGAGCTTTCTGTTGCTGTCAGTCTCTGCTCGCCTACCCAAACCACTGTACAGTAGGGGCGTAGGGTGAAAATCCTCAGGGAGTCAGTTTGGGAGGGAGAGAGAGAGGGCAGCAGCTCTCAGCACCATCAACACGCACACACACAGACACACAGGCACACACTCACACAAACACACACAAAGGCACACACACAGAGACACACACACAGAGACACACACAGACACAGACGCACACACAGACACACACACACCCATAGACACACACAGACACGGACACATAAACACACAGACACAGACATAAAGACGCACCCACAGACACACACAAATCCACAGACACACGCACTCATTCACAGACACACACACACGCAGACACGCACTCGCACTCACAGAAACAGGCACACATAGATGCAGGCACACACACAAACACACATAGAGTCAGACATAGACACACACTCACAGGAGCAGACACAAACAGATGCAGACACACACAAACGAAGACAAACACAGATACATACACAGATGCACACACACTCACGGAAACAGACACACATGCATATATACACACATGTGCACACATACACACACATGTACTCACAGAAACCCCACTCCCAGCCAGGTGCACCTACACAGACACACCCACAAACACATCCAGACACAAACCCAGAGGCAGAGAGACACACAGACGCACAAACAGACGCACAGAGACGTACACACGCTGACTGATACACATGCGCATTCGCACACACACACACACACACACAGACACACACACACCCATAGACACACACAGACACAGACACATACACACACAGGCACAGACATAAAGACGCACCCACAGACACACACACATCCACAGACACACGCACTCATTCACAGACACACACACACGCAGACACGCACTCGCACTCACAGAAACAGGCACACACAGATGCAGACACACACACAAACACACATACAGTCAGACATAGACACACACTCACAGGAGCAGACACAAACAGAAGCAGACACACACAAACGAAGACAAACACAGATACATACACAGATGCACACACACTCACGGAAACAGACACACATGCATACACACACACAGCTGCACACACGCACACGCGTACTCACAGAAACCCCACACCCACCCAGGTGCACCCACACAGACACACCCACAAACATATCCACACACAAACCCAGAGGCAGAGAGACACACAGACGCACAAACAGACGCACAGAGACGTACACACGCCGACCGATACACATGCACATTCGCACACACAGACACAGACAGATAGACACACACACACACACACAGACACACACACAGCCACAGATTTGACCAGTTTCCTCATTTCCCCTCCCCCTCCTTATTCCAGGTCCAATCCTCCAACTCGGCACCTCCTTCTTGACTTGTCCTACCTGTCCATCTTCCTTCCCACCTATGCACTCCACCCACCACTCGGAACTATCACCTTAACCCAACCTTCATTTACCAATCGCCTTTCCAGCTATTTTGCCCCCCAGCACCACCCCCTCATATTTATCGCTTGGCCCACAAGTCTCATTCCGAATGAATATTTATGCACGATATTTCGACTATCCTTCTCCTTGGATGCTGCCTGAACCGTTGCGTTTTTTTTCAGCACCACACACTTTCAACACAGGCACACACACACACACAGACATAGAAACACACACACACACACACACACACACACACACATACACATACTGACACACGCACAAACACACAGACAGTCACACTTCCCAGCCACGCAGGCATCCACACTCCCCCCAACACACAGACACCCACAATCCCCACACATATAACACATACACTCTCACACAGGTAAACACACAGAGACTCACACAATCACACACAGACAGATGCCCACACGCACCCTTACACAGACACCCACATTCCTCACACACATGCACACGCATGCACAGATACAGATGTATACAGACACACAGGCACGCACTCACCCAGACAAGGACACAGACTAACACACACCGACACTTACCTACACCGAAGGGCCTGTTTCCACACTGCAATGATTCTATAAAAATAAGAATGGTAACAATGACAGTAGAGTTTTGTTTTAGCTCGTACGCATTACTGTGATGAGGAATAATGAAGGAGAGAGAATGCAATAGGCCGTTTCTTCTCGGGCAGATGGCATTTTCTCCCTCTCTGAGTTGTATCACACCTTAATGTCATTCTCTCCCAAACTGGATCATGTGATGTCACCTTGTACATTGTCCAAACTATGTCTCCATCACTTTCCTTGCTCCATGTCGGTGCATCATTGCTGCTATCATACACAGAGCCATACCCTAAGCAGAAAAATGGTCTCGGTCGATTTGAAAATATGTTTATATGTCCCTGCGTTATGAAAAAAAAGTTAAATGTATTAAAAATACTGTTTTGAAAGGATTTTTTTTAACAAATACAGAAATTGTTGAAAAAGCTTGGCAGGTCCGTCAGCATCCAGATGCATTTTACATGTTGTGGTTGTACTAGCATTGTACAACATGTGGTTGTACCACATTGCAGTGTGGAAACAGGCCCTTCGGCCCAACAAGTCCTTACCAACTTTCCCATGCCCTTACAGTTACCACTGATTAGTGCACCTAAAGTAGAAATCGCTGAACACTATGGACTCTTTGACAAATCCACCTGAATTATACAGCTTTGGACTGTGGGAGGAAACTGGAGCACCCATCAGAAGCTCACGCAGACAAGGAGTAAACGCCACACAGATAGTCACCCGAGGCTGGAATTGAACCCAAATTCCTGATGCTGTGAGGCAGCATTGCTAGCTACTGAGCCACCGTGCTACACTGGAACCCCCTGACTGCCTAATGCAAAGGGAATTCAGCCAAATCCAACTCTCGCATGATGAAATCCCGTTGCTAGCAGCTGTGTGAGTATAATATCTTCAGAAGCAGAATAACATTTTGGACAATCTCTCAATTTTTCCTTTTGTCATGAGTTACACCACTATTTGGAGAAAGTTCTTTCAACGTGAAATTGCAGAGATTTTGTTTATCTGAGTGTGTGTGTGTGTGTCAGTGTTTTTAGAAAGGGAAATATCAATTCTTTATTTGCAATACCCAAAGAGTTTGTCATCATGGTTTGAGGAACATTGTTCTGGATCATAAACGTGTTTATCATTTGTTGGGAGCAGTGGAGCAGTGGTACTACAAAAGGAAACATTGACCCCAAAAGCCGGGGAACTATTGACTGGTGAGGCTGATGTCAGTGATGGGTTAGTTGTTGGAGGGGATTCTGTGGGTTAGCATTTACATGCATTTGGAAAGGGAAGGGCTGATCGGGGTAGGCAACGTGTCTTTCTGCATGGGAAATCATGTCTCATTAATTTGGTTGAGTTTTATGATGAGGTGACAAAAAGATTGATGAAAACAGTTTGTTAGACATTGTCTATATGACTTCAGCAAGGTGTTCATAATATTCCGATTGGTAGGCAGATTAGGAAGTTTCGGTCACATGGGATACAGAGGAAACTAGTCACAATTGTCTTTAAGGAATAGGGGTATTTTTCAGACTGGAGGCTTGTGAGCAGCACTGCGCTGTAAGAATCACGACTGAGTTCACTGCATTTCATCATTTATGTAAAGGATTTGGATGTGAATATCGGGACCATAGTTAGTAATGTTACAGGTGACATCAGAAAGGTTGTGTGGTAGATTATCTCAGAGTACAACAAGACCACAACTGGATGGGACAAAGGGACAAGGAGTGACAGATATAGTTAAATTTAGATAAATACGAGCTGTTGCATTTTGAGAAGGCAAATCAGGGCAGAAATTACACACTTAATTGTCAGGTCCTGTCGTGGATCAAAGGGACATAGGTACTAGCCTCCACCAATTCCTTTGTGGGCGGCACGGTGGCACAATGGTTAGCACTGCTGCCTCACCGCCCCAGAGACCTGGGTTCAATTCCCGCTTCAGGCGACTGACTGTGTGGAGTTTGCACGTTCTCCCCGTGTCTGCGTGGGTTTCCTCTGGGTGCTCCGGTTTCCTCCCACAGTCCAAAGATGTGCAGGTCAGGTGAATTGGCCATGCGAAATTGCCCGTAGTGTTAGGTAAGGGGTAAATGTAGGGGTATGGGTGGGTTGCGCTTCGGTGGGACGGTGTGGACTTGTTGGGCCGAAGGGCCTGTTTCCAAACTGTAAGTAATCTAATCTAATCTGATAGCTCATTCCATACACTCACCATCCTCTGTGTGAAAAGGTGCCCCTTAGGCCTCTTCAAAACCTTTCCCCTCTCACTTTCCACCATTGTCCTCTAGTTTTGGACACCCCTAACCTGGGGAAAAACTTTGACTACTCACCCTATCCATGACCGTTCTGATTTTATAAACCGCTATTGCTGCGAAATGTGACTCCAATCAACATGAATGACTGTACTTTCAATAATCCTGGGCCTAAATGCTGAAATTAAATACTGACGCCTGTTCTTTCTCCATCAAGCCATAATTCTAAAAACAGTTTAATCAGTTTGTTCAGATATGTTAGGAGAAACGTCTGTGGGATTTACACCTAGACCTTTCTGCCTGGAGGTAGGGACACGAGCACCAATTGTCAATATCCATAAAGCTGTAACATTTTTTTCCTGTGTCTTTGTTCAGCAGCCTGTTATGACATGCTGTGACATACCTCTGCAACGGGCAGGACATGAATCCACACCTTCTGGTCCAGAGCTAGGAACACTATCAAACAAGTTCAGGAATTGGAATCAAACCCAGAGCCATGGCTCATAGACAGGGACACTACCAACCACACTAGTATAACAAGATTTTGGGTCATATTTTAAGGGCCAACGTTCAGTTCGGTGTGGATTTATTATAATCAGGTTACCATGACTGAACTACACAAAACACTTTGGTTTATTAAACAAGTGCAAGATCGAAGTTAACTATGAATATCTTCAATTGCTATTATCTGTAGTCTGCAAAATTAGTGAAAGAAATCCTGCAGACACACTCTGCCCAATTAAGGGTCTCAAATAGATATTTATTACTGAACGCCAGTGACGGAGAAAGACCATAATTTCTGGTTCCAAAACACCGATCAGTATAACCCAATTCTCACGTGTGTCTGCCCTCTGCCTAAAACCATGACATGATACCAGGCCACTGATTACTGTCCAGCTTCTTCTCCCCACTGACTGGGTCTGCAAGCTGTCCCACCTCTCTCTAACCACACAAGGCAAACCAAGCTCAAAGTCTTTGTGAAAATCAAGGCTGGAGTGTGCAGGCTTCCTGGAGAAGGGATGGGCATTTTAAATTTAAACGGGAAAGGGCCGAGGAGTGGCAGATGGAGTTTAGTTTTGATTAATGCGAGATATTGGATTTGGTAAATCAAACAAGGGCAGGACCTGCACAATTAAACGTAGGGCTTTTGGCAGTGTTAAAGGACAGAGACCTCGGCCGTCACGTATAATTCTTTAAAATTGCATCTCATGTAGTTAGTGCAGTTAATAAGATGGATTAACCTGGATATTACTGGGAATGAAAGGATTGAACTATAAGGAGAGGCTGGATAGGCTGTGGCCTTTTTCACTGGAGAGTAGGAGATGGAGGGGTTTATAAAATCATAAGGGGTACAGATAAGCTGAAGGACTGATGTCTTTTCCCTAGAGTTGGGGATTCAAAACTGAGTGATATGTTAAGTTGCGAGGAAAAAGATTTACAAAAGTCATGAGAGGTAATTATGTTAGACAGAAGCTAACAGGCTTGTGTGTGGAATGAACTTCCAGAGGAAGTGATGAAAGCAGGGACAGTTACAACGTTTAAAGGACATTTAGATCAGTACATGGATAAGACATGAGTTTGGATGGTACTGTGAGCAGCTGCCCTCTCCCTCCCCCTCTCTGAATGAATCCCTGTTGGTTTTCACCCTCTACCAATGCCTGTTTAGTGGCATGGGGCCGCCAGCAGCGGGTGGCATTGCATCACTTTAAGCACCACAGAGACTGCCAGACCTGCCCAACACAAAGACACAGATACACACACACGGGAATTGTTAGGACACAACATTGAGCTCATCTGGTAATTTAAACTAAACATAAATAAATGCTCAATTTGCCTTGTAAACTGACAAAATATGAGTGATAGATAACTCCCAAATTCCATTGTTTAAATAAAAACAACAATGTATTTTTTGACACTGAAAGTGAATTGAAAGAAATCCGATATCTCTTAACTGCTTATTACCCGACTCCAGTTCTCTAGCAATATACTGTTTCTGGGTTTGCCATCCTCTCATATCACAGGTGCTTGTAAGCTCTCAGTTCAGAACAGCATCCACCCTCTCTTAAAGGTACAGTTCACGTTTTCAACTTGATCACCTGATGAATATAGATAAGTGGAACCTATCCGGATTTATCTTGCTCTGTGGTTTTTCAATATTCCATCCACTACGTCTCGTGTGAGACAGGATTTTTGTAGCTCCATTGGCAGCATCGGATTGTTCGACTCTGTCCGTGGGAATATAGCAGTATTTCACTTGGTAACACTCATATGTGTGGGGCAGGATTTCAGTTGTTTCATGGGGACTGTGACGCTATAATAATCTCAATGTTTGTAGATGGCACTGAAACTGAAAGAATTGTAAAGTCTATGGAGGACAGTGAGGAACTCTAACAGGACAGTGACGTGCTGGTGTATTGTTCAGGTGTATGTCAGATGGGGATCAGTGCAGAGCAGTGTGAGGTGATGCACTTTGGTAGGAACGACAATGAAAGACAGTGTAAAACAGGCTGCACCGTTATAATGGGGGTGGAGGAGCAGAGGGTCTGTATATGAGCACAGATTGTTGAAGATGTCAGGACAAGTGAGGAGAGCAGTAACTTTTACAGATTAGTTTCAGTATCTGAGCTGTTTACAGGATGAGGTGTTGTAGGGAGTCTCGGTGCTCCCTTCCTGGGAGTTGGTGGTGACTATGTGTTGTGAGCCCACCCTCCTGCCCACCGAGACCGTGGGGATTCCATTTGTACCAGCTCGACACAAAAGGGAGATGGCATCAGGGCCACGGCTTCTAAGTTGTGCCGGGAGGGGGGGGGGGGGGGGGGAGAGAGGGGGGAGAGCTGCCAATGGGTTTAAAGTGAGAATTGCTCTTCACTGAATATTGCTCCTTACGGTCGGTGGGACGTGGATATTTCATAATCTCCACACGAGGCATCCCGGTCCTCTCCGGCTCATACCAGGCTCCTCCCCACATGGCGGGGGAGGGGGGGTGGAGGGAACGGATATCGGGCACTCCACCGCCCGGCTTGGCCCTATTGTCCTATTCCAGGCTGTGTCTCCTGTAATGGGAGCAATGGAGGGAGAGAGGGAGGGAGTGGGTGGCACTGCTGTTAGTGCTGCTGTAGGTGTGGGACAGGGTCATGGTGAGGTGTCCAGGGAGAGTCAGTCTACAGTGTTGTATCCAGGCAGTGTTATTAGTGTAATGGAAGGGGTGACAGAGAGAGAGAGAGAGATGGGGTGGGGGGAAGGTGGTTCATGCAGCAGAGAGATAGATGGATCATGAGCCTTTATCGGGGATCGCTGCTATAACGCATGTTGTGATTCTGTTCGCCGAGCTGGGAATTTGTGTTGCAGACATTTCATCCCCTGTCTCGGTGACATCCTCAGTGCTTGGGAGACTTCTGTGAAGCGCTTCTGTGATGTTTCCTCCGGCATTTATAGTGATTTGTATCTGCTGCTTCCAGTTGTCAGTTCCAGCTGTCCGCTGCAGTGGCCGGTACATTGGATCCAGGTCGATGTGCTTTGATTCTGTCCAGAATTCTGTCAAAATGTTTTCATTTCACCATTATGAAAACTGGGAACACATTCTCCCATGACACTGTGCCTCGGCCTCCCCCTCTCTGTCTATTTCCCATACTCCTCCCATTTGTTATTGTTTAAACTGATTCCCCTCCATCTCTCTAGAAGTGATGTTCACACCCACAGCATCCCCTTGTCAGGGCACAATGGAGAGAAGGAGCTGTGAAATGGATGGGACCTGTACATCCTGTCACGGTCAGCATGGGCTGCACGTTTCCCCACGCTGGGCAGGAATCTAACACAATGTTACTGACCAATGCACTGGGTGGAATACATAACTCTGCAGGCGAGGAGGCTAACTGCTCCAGGTTACAAATTGGTGATCACTGGACAGCTCTCTGTGCTGGACAGATATCTAATCCGGGTTTATTGATCAATGCATGGATGTGGTGTCCAATGCTTCCCACACTGAACAGACAGGAGGCTGGAGGAACACAGCAAGCCAGGCAGCATCCGGAGGTGTGGAGTTTGACATTTCCGGTGTAAACCTTCTTCAGGATTCATGCGGAAGGGTTACTCCCGAAACGTCGACTTCTCCACCTGCTGATGCTGCTTGGCTTGCTGCGTTCTTCCAGCCCCCAGCCTGTCTACTTTGGATTCCAGCATCTGCAGTTTTTTTTGTCTCTAACCCAGCTTCCCATACTCGACAGATGGTTTAAAGATAAATGCCATGATCTGATCTGTGCAGTGTTGCACTCTGGACAGATTGCTGGGTTGTACTGAACAGTACACTAGCCTGGACTACACAGTGTTCTGGGGTGAACAGATATCTCCTCTGGGCTAGTTCTGTGAGGTGGATTGAGAATGTCTTATATCGCAACATTTCAACTGATCAAGTAAGGTCTTTAGCTCCCATTCTTCTAATTGAACCCTCCGCCTCTCACCCCATAACGTTACAGTGTGCCCAGGCACAGTACATCATGTTGGTGAATACCCACTCTCCTGGCAGCAGCCCCAGCCTCTTCATTCAGAAGCAGGCAGCCATTCACATTGTCCTCGGGTCTCCACGGAGAAAGGAATAATGGCCTTTCAGATAAAGGCTGTCCAGTTGGTACAGGGCGCAAAGCATCCTCCCCCTCACCAAGTCCCACCAACAAACAACCACATCAAAATAGCCGGTGTGTACAGAGAATAATGGGGCCACTGTGAACATCAGTGAGCAGACCATAAGAGAGATGGGGCCACACTTCCAATGTCTGGACAGGTCAGAGTGAACCCTCCAGTACACATGGTATCACAAAGTCCTGTAATCCCTCTCCATTTCTGTTATTCTCCCTGAAAAATAAAATCACAGGTTCGCAGTTACCCACATTATATTCAATCTACCAAGTCGTTGTGCGTTACTTATCCATTTACAGATTCTGATTAGATTAGTTACAATATTGAAACAGGCCCTTCATCCCAACAAGTCCACACCGCCCCGCAGAAGCGCAACCCACCCATATCCCTACATTTACCCCTTACCGAACACTACGGGCAGTTTAGCATGGTCAATTCACCTAACCTATACATCTTTGGACTGTAGGAGGAAACCGGAGCACCCGCAGGACACACACGCAGACACGGGGAGACCGTACAAATTCAACACAGTCAGTCGCCTGAAGCAGGAATTGAACCCGGGTCTCTGGCTCTGTGAGCCAGTAGTGCTATCCCCTGGACCACCGTGCCACCCATTACCTCCCTCGCTAACTTCAGTTTCTCTCAATCTTAGTGTCAGCATAAATATAGTTAGAACATGTTTGTTCCATTTCTGGAAAGCCTTGATATAGTTTGCAAATATTTGAGGTCCCAGCACTAGTCACTGTGTCACTGCAGTCGGTGTTTGTGTTAAAATGATAGAGACTGATTGCTTCCTAATTTATCCCTGCTCTGGCTCAGTATACCGTCCCCCGCGGATTCCTGTGTAGCAGGTTTGAAATGCTGAATATTCCCTTCCATTTCCTGTGTAACAGGTATGAGAGATTAAAAGATCTGCTCCAATTGCTGAGTAACAGACTCCAATGGCCGAATGGCCACATTCTTTCCTAGATAAATCTCTAGATGGGCTGAATAGCCTGCTTCAATACAGGTGTAGTTGGGAATGATGCTGAATGTTTTGGAACCATCAGTGAACAGCCCACTTCTGACTTTACCATGGAGGGAAGGCCATTGATGCTGCAGTGTTGCGAGCTCACAGTGCCTCATGGATGTCCATTTTCCATTAGCACGGTCCTTGAGAAGTATGTCCTATTTCACAGGAGGGAGTGCCACATAAAACAGTGGGCAGGGTCTTTTATATGAGGCTGAGAATTTCCCTCCACCAGGACTGTGTGCTGGGTGCTCCTACAAATACTGTTAGCGACAGATTGATGTGGGACAAAGGGTTTGGTGAGAATGTTTCCCTCTTGTTGGTTCCCCCATCACTTCCCCCAGTCTGGCTGCTGTGTATGTGAGGTCTTTCCCTGGTCAGTCAGCGGTGGGCCTATGGGGACACTCTTGGTGATGGACCTTGAAGTCCCACACCCAGAGGACGGTCTGTGTCCTTATCACCCTCAGTGCTTCCTCTGATTTGTTTCCAAAATCGAGAGAAACCAAGTTATCACCGAGGGACAGGTGAGGGGCAGGAGATGACCATCCTCAGGCGATTTCCTTGATCATTTGTGATCTGTTACCATGATCCTTCCTGGGTTCTGGAATCAATGTTGGGGAATTTCAGGGTAACTCCTTCTCTGACTGTATCCCAGGGAGTCCCCACCACTGGTGGGTCTGTCCTGCCGGTAGGACAGTATATACCCAGGGATGGTGATGGGGCTTCACGAAACATGACCCATCAGACCTGGTCCCGTGAGTATGACGGTATCAGACTGTTTCTTGACTGGGAGGGTGGTGCTGGAAAAGCACAGCAGGTCAGGCAGCATCCGAAGTTCAGGGGAATGAACGTTTCGGCATAATCCCTTTATCAGGAATGAGGCTTTTGGGCCGGGGAGCTGAGAGATAAATGGGAGGTGGGTAAGGCTGTGGCTGGGTGGAAGGAAGCTGGGAATGTGATCGGTAGATAGAGGTGGGGGAGAGGTGATAGGTCAGAGAGGAGGGTAGAGTGGACATAGTGGGACAGGTGATGGACACGTCAAGGAGTTCCTCAGAAAGTTCTGTCCTCGACATTCTATTACAGACATTCCCCGAAACTTTCTGTTCCCAAAATTCTATAACTGACACTCTCCGGAACGTTCTGTTCCCAACATTCTATAATTGACATTCCCCAGAACGTTCTGTCCCCGACATTCTACAACTGACATTCCCTGGAACGTTCTGTCCCTGACATTTTATAACTGACATTCCCCGGAACGTTCTGTCCCTGATATTGTTTGTGAACGGCTGGACGTCAGTGAATTGAACAATCGATAAGATCCCGAGGGAAGAGATCCCGTTTGCGAGAGAAGGAGACACTGTTCCGAAGGCCCCTCAGGCAGTTAAAGCGGTGAATACCTTTTCCCAGCGTTTACATTTCTTCACGTCACAGGATCGGCCACAATTTAGACCAAAATACAGAAATTCCCAAACTCAGGAAACTGGGAGAGAATCCTTCAGGACAGCAACGTTTCCACACTCCGTCTTAGGAACTGGGAAGGAGTGACCTGTGTCTGCTCTCGAGTGATCGAGTGTGTGGGAATGTTCTAGAAACCATCTGTCCTTATGGACGTATCTCTGTGCGTTTGGGGAGGGAGGGTTTCTTGTGGTTTATGTCACATTTTTGTCAGTAATTCCGACCTTCCCATTTGCTATTCCAGTTCCAAATATTTTAATAAATCCCTGAAGACAGGGACAATTTTAAAATCTCACTGGGTCCCCAATCAAACGGGTCCCTTTGCCTCCAGGCTGATGGATAATGGGTTTGTTTTCCTTCCTCACAGTTAACACAGTGACCATCTACGTCCTGCTTTATAAAGATTGTGGATTGTCTCCATGTGTCAGACGTTACCTGGGGGCCATGGCAGCGGCGGATCTCCTGGTCATTATCCTCGACCTGATCCTGAGACACATTCCCATTGTTTATCGGAAACAGTTTTATTTCCTGAGGGACTCGGTCCCCGTGTGTAATATCCACGCCGTCCTGCTTTATGCAGCCACTGACTGCTCTGTCTGGTTCACCGTCACTTTCACCTTTGATCGGTTTGTGGCCATTTGTTGCCAGAAGCTGAAAAGTAAATATTGCAGTGAGAAAACGGCGGCTGTGGTTCTGGGAGCAGTGACTGTGCTGAGCTGTTTAAACAACATTTCCTGGTTTTTTATGCTCATGGCTCGGTATCGGCTGTGGAACATACCCTGGTTTTGTGATGTAACAGATGCTGTTCGTTATTCCAGTGTCTGGGTCACAATCGAGTTCCTCCACCACATTCTAACCCCGTGTGTCCCATTTCTCCTGATTCTGCTGCTCAATGTTCTCACCGTCAGACACATTGTAGTTACCAGCAGAGCCCGCAGGAGACTCCGCGCTCACACCAATGGGGACGTTCAGTCTGACACAGAAATGAGAAACCGAAAAAAATCTATCATTTTACTGTTTATGATCTCGGCCAATTTCATCCTGTTATGGTCAATATTAATGCTGTATTCTATATGGTACCGGATATATTGGATTGTGTATTCCCCTGTGTCTCTTCATCTCTTTGTGCGGGAATTGGGCTTCATGCTGCAGCTCCTCAGTTGTTGCACAAACACCGCGATTTATGCCGTGACCCAGACTAAGTTCAGGCAGCAGCTGAAGAATGTGCTGAAATATCCCTTCACCCAAATCCATCCATCCATCAAATTCCCTCATTAATAAATACATTCGGGATTTTCTCATTTCAGTTCAGTGTTTCAGCAATGGGGCAGCCTGTCGCTATGGTAACAGACTGAGGGTAGCGCGGGTTTGTCCATTCTTATCCCATTGAGGAGTTACAGGGAAACATATCAATGTTTTTCACAACTCAGGGGCCAGTGAGAAAAGGCACCATCCCACTGACTGTATCCATCACTTCCATTTCTAAACAATAAAAATGTTGATTAAAGCGTGCCGAGCAGCAGAGTGACCGAAGTTGTTGTGTGTCTTTGTGTTGGAGAAGCTGAGCTGGAGAGAGACAGACTCAGCCCCAAGTCCTGGTCCTCAGGGAAGGGGAGGGCATCGCGCCCTGAGATCAGGAGCTGGGTTAAACTCCCTCTGCCCCCCCCACTCCAACCTGACCTCCAAGTTTCCACTCCCCTACTCTTTCTCCTCAATTCTCCCACTCTCTCTCTTTCGTTCTGCACACTCTCTTTCTCACCACCTCTCCCTTTCACTCTCCCCCGTCCCCCCTCTCTCTCACACACACACACCCAACCCCGGTTTCTCCACCTGCCACCACTCTTCCCTCTCCCCTCCCCTTCATTCTCTCTCTCCTGCCGTCTCTGTCTCCCTCCCACAATTCCGCCTCTACCCCATTTCCCCCTTCTCCCACCTCGTACATCTCTCTATCATCTCAACCCCACACGCAGCCTCACCACCAACCCCCCAGTCTCTGAGTCAGATGGAGAGGAAAGGATCAGGGAGACAGAGTGTGTAAAATAGAGAAGGAGGGAGGGAGGGAGATTCAGTCAAAGAGAAACAGAGGGATGTGGGGGGAGAGAGACACAGAGGGAGGGGGATCGAGAGTGAGATAAAGTGGAGAGAGAATGAAGGAGCAGGGAGAGAGAGAGGAACAAGGGAAAGATAGGGCGAGGGAAAAAGAGAGAGAGACGGGGAGGAGATAATTTGAGAGATGGGTGAGAAGAGGGAGCGAGAGAGAGTGGAGAGAGAGAGGAGGGCGAGAGAGAAAGGCGAGCGAGAGGGGGGCGAGAGGCGAGAGAGAAAGGGGTGCGACAGAGAGGAGATGGCGAAATGAGAGAGAGGAGGGGCGAGAGAGAGAGGGGGAGGTGAGGGGGCGAGATAGAGGGGAGGGCGATGCGAGAGAGGGGGGGGACGAGAGAGGGGGGCGAGAGAGAGTGTGGGCGAGAGAAAGGGGACAAGAGAAAGGGGGTTAGGGAGAGGGGGCGAGAGGAACGGGGTGAGAGAGAGGGAGCGAGAGAGGGGGCGAGAGGGAGGAGGCGAGACGAGCAGAGATGGAGAAAGTGAGAGGGAAAAGAGAGAGAGTGGGATAAAGAGACAGGGGAGAGAGAGATGGAAGAGAGAGAGGGGAGAGAGAGTGGGGGAGCAAGGGGGCGAGAGAAAGTGGGGTTAGAGAGCACGGGCGAGAGGGGTGCGAGAGAGATGGGGTGAGAGAAATGGGGTGAGAGATTTGGAGTTGGAGCGGGCGAGAGAGAGCAGGCAAAAGAAAGGGGGCGAGAGAGGGGGGCGAGAGAGAGGGGAGCGAGCGAAAGTGGGGCACGAGAGAGGGGGTTCAGAGAGAGGGGGCGTGAGAGGGGGGACGAGAGAGGGTGGGAGAGAGAGAGTTTTGAGAGAGGGGAGGACGCGAGAGGGTGGGAAGAGAGAGGAGAGAGAGAGAAGGGCGAGAGAGGGTTGGAAGAGAGAGGGAAGGGAGGGGAGAGAGGAGTAAGAGAGTGGGGACAGAGCTTGTTGGGACAGAGAGGGGAGAAGAGAGAGCAGAGGTAGAGAGACTGAGACAGAGGGAAAAGAAAGAGGGGAGAGAGATGAGAGAGAGAAAGAAAGGGGAAAGAGAGGGGAGTGAGAGAGGGGAGAGAGCACAGAGAGAGAGACGGAAGAGAGAGCAGAGATAGAGAAGGAAAAGAGAGAGAGGGTAGAGAAAGAGTTAGAGAGTGTGGGAGAGAGAGTTGGAGAGAGAGAGCGGAAAGAGGGAGAGGGGAAAGAGAGGGTGGGAGAGAGAGAGTAGGAGAGACGGTGGGAGAGAGAGAAGGGAGTGAGAGGAGGGGAGAGAGGGGAGGGGAGAGAGAGGGGAAGAGAGAGAGAGAGGAGGGAAGAGAGAGGAGGGTGAAGAGAGGAGGGCAGAGATAGGAGGGTGGCGACAGGAGGGGAGAGAGGAGGGTGGAGAGAGGAGGGCGTGAGAGAGTGGAAGGGTGCGAGGGCGAGAGAGTGAGGGGGATAGAGAGAGACAGAGATAGAGAAAAAGGAGGAGAGAGGGAGATAGAGATAGGGGATAAGGGGGGCAGAGAGAGGGTGTAGAGAGACGGGATAGAGTGAGGGGAGAAGACAGATGAGAGAAAGAGTGGGGACAGAGGTGAGAAGAGATAGGGTTGGAGAAGGGGGTTGGGGGGAGAATGAGGGAGGGGGAGAGTGAGAGAGAGAGAGAGTGATAAGATGGGAGGGAATGGGTGAGAGAGTTAGAGGCTGGGTGACAGAGTGGGTGAGTGATGGTGGGAGAGAGAGAGAGTGGGGCAAAGAGAGGCTGAGGGAGAGAGAGTGTAGTGGAGAGAGAGGGGAGAGAGAGGGGGCAGAGAGAAGGGGAGCGAGAGGGGGAGCGAGAGGTGTAGAGAGGGGGGCAGATGGGGGCGAGATAGGAAAGGCGAGAGAGGGGAGGGCAAGAAAGGAGAGGGCGAGAGTTGAGGGGGCGAGAGAGGGGAGGGCGAGAGAGTGCAAAGGGCGGGAGTGGGGTGAGAGCGGGAGAGGGGAGAGGTCGGGAGAGTGGAGAGAGCAGGAGAGGGGAAGCGGGAGTGGGAGAGCGAGAGAGGGGAGGGCGAGAGAGAGGGCGAGATAGAGAGGGGAGGGTGAGAGAGAGGGGAGGGCGAGAGAGAGAGGTGCGGGTGAGAGAGGGAAGGACGAGAGGGGATGGTGAGAGAGAGGTAGGGCGAGAGAGAGGGGTGCCCGAGAGAGAGGGGAAGGCAAGAGAAAGTGGAGAATGAGAGGGTAGGAAGATAGGGGAGGGCTAGAGAGAGTGGAGGGCAATAGAGTGGGTTGGGAAAGAGAGAGGGGATGGCGAGCGAGCGTGGAGGGCTGGAGAGAGGAGAGGGCGAGAGAGGCGGCGAGGGGGAGTGCAAGAGAGGGGAGGGCGAGAGACAGAGAAGGGCGAGAGAGTGGGGAAGAAGAACGTGGGGAGGGCGAGAGAGAGGGACGAGAGAGAGGATGGCGAGGGAGAAGAGATTGAGAGAGGTGAGAGCAAGAGAGGGGAGGGCGAGAGAGAGCGGAGGACGAGATAGCGGGGAGGGCGAGGGAGGCGAGGGCGACAGAGAGGGGAGGGCGATGGGTAGGGCATGAGGGGAGGGAGACTGAGTGGGAAGGCGAGAGAGAGGGGAGTGCGAGACAGAGGGGAGGCGTGAGCGGGGAGGGCAAATGAGGTGAGGGCAACAGAGTGGAGGGCGAGAGAGGGGGGAGGGCGAAAGAGAGGAGAGGGAGGGAATGCGAGAGAGGAGTGGGTGAGAAATAGGTGGGCGAGAGTGGATGCTGAGAGAGCGCGGAGAGCGAAGGAGAGGGAATGACGAGAGAGAAGGGAAGGCGAGAGAGGGGGGTGGCGAGAGAGAGGGGAGGGAGAGAGAGAGGGCATTTTGTTAGAGGGGGCAGGGCGAGAGAGTGAGGGGAGTGTGAGAGGGCAGAGTGAGAAAGGGGGAGGGCAAGAAAGGGGAGGGAGAGTGCGGGGCGGGCGAGAGAGTGGGATGTGCGAGAGGGAGGGAAGGAGGAGCGTGTGGAGGGCAAGAGAGAGAGGGGAGAGGAGAGAATGGATGGCAATAGAGATGGGATGGTGAGAGAGGGGAAGGTGAGAGAGAGGTATGGTCGAAAGAGGGGAGAGCGTGAGCAATAGGAACGACAGAAGGGATGGCGAGAAAGGGAAGGGCGAGAGACGGGAGGGCGAGAGACGGGAGGACAAGAGAGGGGGAGGAGAGAGAATGGAGGGTAAGAGAGAGGAGAGGGGGAGAGAGGGTGTATGGCGAGAGAGGTGAGAGCAAGAGAGAGGGGAGGGACAGAGAGAGGTGAGAGACAGAGTGGCGGGAAAGATAGCGGAGGGCGAGAGAGGGGAGGTCGAGATAGAGGAGAGGGAGTGTTTGTGGGGTGAGGAGTGAGAGGGGCGGGCGATAGAGAGGCGACAGAGAAATAAAGGCTCAGAGAAGAGAGGGCGAGAGAGAGGGGAGGGTCAGTTAGCGGGGAGGGTGAGTGAAGGGAGGACGAGAGAGAGGGTATAGCAAAGAGATGGGAGGGCGAGAGAGGGGAGGGCGAGAGAGTGGTTGGCGAAAGAGGGGAGGCTGTGAGAGAGGGGAATGCCGAGAGATAGGGAGGGCGAGAGTGTGGGGAGGCGAGAGAGAAGGGAGGGCGAGAGAGGGGAGGGTGAGAGAGTTGATGTCGAGATGCAGGAGGCTGAGTGAGGGGAGGGAGAGAGAGGGGGAAGGAAGAGAAAGGGAAGGGCGATGGAGGGGAGGACAAGAGAATAGAGTGCGAAACAGGGGAGGAACGTCAGAGGGGAGGGCGAGAGAGGGGGGAGCATGAGAGTGGAGGGCGAGGGGGAGGGGGAGTGCGAGAGAGAGGGGAGAGCGAAGGAGAGGGAATGACGAGAGAGAAGGGAAGGCGAGAGAGGGGGGTGGTGAGAGAGGGCATAGTGAGAGAGGGGGCAGAGCGAGAGAGAGGGGAGGGCGAGCGAACGGGGAGAGAGAGAGGGGAGGGTGAGAGGGCAGGGTGAGAGAGACGGGAGGGTGAGAGACGGGAGGGTGAGAGACGGGAGGGAGAGAGAGGGGAATGCGAGAGAGTAGTGGGTGAGAAATAGGTGGGCGAGAGCGGATGCCGAGAGAGAGGGGAGAGCGAAGGAGAGGGAATGACGAGAGAGAAGGGTAGGCGAGAGAGGGGGATGGCGAGAGAGAGGGGAGGGAGAGAGAGAGGGCACGGTGAGAGAGGGGGCAGGGCGAGAGAGAGGGGAGGGAGAGAGAACGGGGAGAGAGGGGAGAGAGAGGGGAGGGTGAGAGGGGGAGAGGGGATAGAGAGGGCAGTGTGATAGAGTGGCGAGAGAGAGGTGAGGGCGAGAGTTGGGGAGGGCGAGACAGAGGGAAGGGAGATAAAATGTTGGACGACGGAGAGGAGGGCGAGATAGACGAGAGGAAGAGTTAGAAGGGAGGGATAGTGAGTGGGGAGGGCAAGAGAAGTTCGAGCGAGTGAAGAGATGTTGAGAGAAAGGGAATAGCGAGTGAGAGGGGTAGCCGAGAGAGGGCAGAGCTAGAGAGTGGGGGGCGAAAGTGGGGAGTGCGAGAGAGAGAAGGGAGGGCGAGAGAGCAGAATGAGAGTGAGGGGAGGGCGAGAAAGGGACGGTGCGAGAGAGGCAAGGGCGCGAGATGAGAGGGCGAGAGTGCGGAGGGCGAGAGAGAAGGAATGGGTAGAAAGTGGGAGGGAGAGAGAGTATAGGGCGAGAGGGGAAAGAGCGAGAGTGAGGGGAGGGCGAGAGAGATGGGCGGGCGAGAGAGTGGATGACGAGAGAGAGGGGAGGGTGAGAGAGGTGAGGTCAAGAGACGGGAGGACGAGAGAGGGGAGAGCATGAGACAGGAGGGCGAGATAAGGGAGAACGAGAGAGGGAAGGGTGAGAGGCGGGAGAGCGAGAGAAGGGAGAGCGAGAGAAGGGATAGCAAGAGACAGGAGGGCGAGAGAGGGGAGGGCGAGAAAGGGGAGGGTGAGGGAGGGGATGACGAGAGAGAGTTGAAGGAGAGAGAGGGTGGGCGAGGGAGAGGGGAGGGCAAGAGAGGGGAGGGAGAGAGTGAGGGATGGGCGAGGGAGTGGGGAGGGGGAGAGGGCAGATAGAGAGGGGAGTGTCAGAGAGCGGTGAGAGAGAGGGGTGGGCGAGGGGGGAGGCGGGAAAGAGAGAGGAAGTAGAGTTAGAGGGGAGTGACAGTGAGAGAGGAGGGTGACAGAGAGGTGATCGAGACAACAGAGGTCAAAATAGCGGGGAGGGCGAGGGAGACGTGAGGGTGAGAGACGGGAGAGCTAGAGAGTGGGCGAGCGAAAGAGGGGAGGGCAAGAGAGAGGGGAGGGAGAGAGAGAGAGAGGAGAGTGCAATATTGGGGAATGGACGACGTATTAGAGAGAGAGGGGAGGGTGAGAGAGAGTGGACGGTGAGAGAATGGGTCGTGCGAGAGAAGGTATGGGGAGAGAGAGGTAGGGAGAGATAGATTGTAGGGCGAGAGAGGGAAGAACGAGAGAGAGGGGAGGGCGAGAGAGACAGGAGGGCGAGAGAGGGGAGGGCGAGAGAGGAGAGGGCGAGAGAGGTTAGGGCGAGAGAGAAGTGTGGGCAAGGTTGAGGGGAAGGGGAGGGGGAGAGCGAGAGAGTGGAGTGCGAGTGCCCAGCGAGAGAGAGAGAGGGGAAAGGAAGAGATGGCGAGGGCAAGAGCGAGGGAAGGGAGAGAGGGGATTGCGAGAGAGGGGAGAGGGAGGGAAGGAAGGTCGAGAGAGAGGGGAGAGAGATGGAGATGCAAGGGTGAGAGAGGGGAGAGGGCGAGATAGTGGAGTGGGGCAGAGGGGAGAGAGAGAGTTTCGAGTGCGAGAGAGGGGAGAGGGAGAGAGAGGGTGAGCGAGGGGAGGGAGAGAGAGAGGAGGGTGAGAGAGGTGAAGGTGATAGAGAGGTGAGGGAGAGAGAGAGGGGACGGCGAGAGACGGGAGGAAGCGAGGGAAAAGAGAGAGAGAACTGTGCAAGACAGAGAAGAGGGGAGAAGGGAGAGAGAGAGGGGAGTGCGAGTGACTGGCGAGAGAGAGGGAGGGGAGAGAAGGGGAGGGAGAGAGAAAGTGTGTCGAGAAAGGGGAGGGTGAGAGAGGGAAGTGCGATAGATGGGAGGGAGAGAGAGTGATGGGGGAAAGAGGGGACGGCGAGAGAGACGGGATGGCGAGACACGGGAGGGTGAGAGAAGGGAGAGCGAGAACGAGGGGAGGGCGAAAGGGGGATGACGTGTGAGGAGAAGGTGAGAGAGGTGATTGCAAGATTGGGGAAGTCGAGAGAGAGGTGAGGTAGCGAGGGCGGTGGCGAGCGATGGGATGGAGAGAGAGGGTTGGGTGCAAAAGGGAACGGCGTAGGAGATGGGACAGATAGAGGGGAGGAAGAGAGAATGAGGGGAAGAGGCAGGAGGGCGAGATACGGGAGGGCAAGAGAGAGGGGAGTGGGAGAGAGAGGAAAGCAAGAGAGCGGAGACGGTGAGAGTGGGGACGGCGGGAGGGAGTTGAGGTCGTCAGAGAGGGGAGGGCGAGAGAGGGGATGTCGAAAGACGGGAGGGCGAGAGGGGGAGAGGGAGAGAGAGCGGAGTGCGATTGAGATGGGAGGTCAAGGCAGAGGAGGGCGAGAGAGGGGAGGTCGACAGACGGGAGCATGAGAGAGGGGAATGCGAGAGATGGGAGGTCGAGAGACGGGAGGTCTAGAGACGGGAGGGCGAGAGAGCGGAGAGGAAGAGAAGTGAGAGCGAGAGACTGGAGCGCGAGAGACAGGAGCACGAGAGACAGTAGGGCGAGCGTGGGTAGTACGATAGACTGGAAGGCAAGGGAGGGAAGGGCGAGCGACCGTAGAGATGGGGGGAGGGCGAGAGAGGGCGGTGAGAGAGTGGAGGGCGAGAGAGTGGCGAAGATGACAGAGCACGGAGGGCGAGTGAGAGGAGAGGGAGAGAGAGTGGGGAGGGGGCGATGGGTGAGAGAGGGGAGTGCGAGACAGTGGCGAGAGAGAGTGTGGAGGACGAGAGAGAGGGGAGGGTGAGAGAGGGGTGGTGCGAGAGTGGGGATGGGCGAGAGAGGGGAAGGCTAGAGAGGGGCAGGTGAGAGACTGAAGGGCGAGAGAGTGGAGAGCGAAAGAGAAGGAATGGGGAGAGATGGGGAGGGAGAGAGAGAGTGTAGGGCGAGAGAGGGAAGAACGAGAGAGGGGAGGGCGAGAGATATGGGAGGGTGAGACAGGGGATGGCGAGATAGAAGTTGAGGGTGAGAGAGTGGAGGGCGAGAGACGGGAGGGCGAGAGAGTGGAGGGCATGATGCGGGAGGGCGAGAGACTGGAGAGCGAGCGAATGGAGGGCGAGAGATGAGAGGAAGAGAGAAGGGAGGGCGAGAGAGGGGAGGGTGTTAGAGAGCAGGGTGAGAGGGAAGGGCAAGAGACTGGAGAGCGAGCGAATAGAGGGCGAAAGAGTGGTGTGGGTGAGAGTGTTGGTTGGGGAAGAGGGGAGAGAGAGAGAGGGTAGTGCGAGAGAGGGGCGAGAGAGAGGGGTAGGAGAGAGAAAGTTGGGCGAGAGAAGGGAGGGCGAGAGAGATGGGAGTGCATGAGTGGGGAAGGTAAGAGAGAGGGGAGGTGAGAGGGGGGACGAATGATGGGATGGTGAGAGAGAGGTTTGAGCGAATGCGGGGCCAGCGAAGCAGAGAGAACAGACAGAGTGGTGGAATAGAGAATGTGGGCGAGAGACGGGAGGGCGTGAGATGAGAGGGTGAGAGAGAGGGGAATGGGAGAGAGAGGGGACGGACAGAGAGACGGGAGGGCGAGAGAGGGGTTGGCGAGGGAGAGTGCACGGCGAGAGAGGGGAGGGCGAGAGGAGGGAGGGTGAGAGGGTGTGGGTGAGAGCAGCAAGACAGAGCGAGGAGGGGGAGAGAGAGGGGATTGCGAGAGAGCGGCGAGAGAGTGGGGAGGGTCAGAGAGAGGGGAGTGCGAGTGAGATGGGAGGACGAGAGAGGGGAGGTCGGGAGATGGGAGCACGAGAGACGGGAGGGCGAGAGACGGGAGAGCGAGAGACAGGTCCGCGAGAGATGGTAGGGCGAGAGTGGGTAGGACTAGAGACAGGAAGGCAAGAGAGGGGAGGTCGAGCGAGTGGAGGGAGAGAGGGAATAGCGAGAGAGATGAGGGCGAGAGAGGCGAGGGTAAGAGAGAGTTGACGACGAGAGAGAGCATAGGGCGAGAGAGGAGCGGGCGAGTGAGTGGTGTGCGAAGGATGGGAGGGCGAAAGAGAGGAGGGCGTGAGAGAGGTGAGGGTGAGAGAGTGAGGAGGATGAGAGAGAGGGGATGGCGAGAGAGGGGAGGGTGAGAGAGAGGGATGGGTAAGAGAGGGGAGGGCGAGAGAGAGGGGAGGGCGAGAGAGATGGGAGTGCGAGAGAGATGCGAGGGCGAGCGACGGGAGGGCGAAAAAGGGGAGGACAAGAGAGAGGGGAGAAACAGAGAGGTGGGTGCAAGAGCGAGCGCCGGGAGACGGGAGGGCAATAGAGGGGAGAGCAAGAGAGAGGGAGGGCGAGAGATAGTAAAGGGCGAGAGAGAGGGGAGAGCAAGAGAGAGGGCCGGGTGAGAGAGCGACAGGACGAACGAGGGGGAGGGCGAGAGAGAAGCAAGAGAGAGTGCAGACGGAGAGAGAGGGAGTCCTAGAGATTGGCGAGAGAGAGAGAGAGGGGAGAATGACAGAGGTGTGGAAGAGAGAGAGGGGATGGAGAGAGGGGGGAGGGCGAGAAAGAGGAGATCGAGAAAGAGGGGAGGGCGAGGGCGAAAGAGAGAGAGAGAGTAATGGACGAAAGAGGGGAGCGTGAGAGAGAAGGGAGATTGAGCGAGAGGGGATAGCGAGAGAGAGGAGGGCGAGAGCGCGGAGGGTGAGAGAGATGGAAGGGCGAGAGATGGGAGAACGAGAGAGGGGAGGAGGAGAGAGGAGTAGGGCGAGAGAGAATGTAGGGCGAGAGAGGGGAGAGCTAGAGAGAGGGGAGTGCGAGTGAGATGTGAGGGCGAGAAAGGGGAGGTCGGGAGACGGGCGAGCGAGAGACAGGAGTGCGAGAGACGGAATGGCAAAAGAGGGGAGGGCGAGCGAGCGGAGGGAGAGAGGGGGGGCGAGAGATGGGAGGGCAAGAGGGAGGTGACGACGAGAGGCCACGGAGGGCGAGAGGGAGGAGACCGAGAGAGTGGTGTGCAAGGGAGCGGAGGGCGAAAGAGAGGAGGGTGTGAGAGAGGAGAGGGCGAGAGAGTGGAGAGGATGAGAGAGATGGGAGGGCGAGAGAGATGGGAGTGTGAGAGAGGGAGGGGCGAGAGAGATGGGAGGGCGAGAGATGGGAGGGCGAAAAGGGGAGGACAAGAGGGAGTGGAGAGACAGAGAGGAGAGTGCGAGAGCGAAGGCCGGGAGACGGGAGGTCAAGAGAGGAGAGGGCAAGAGAGAGGGAGGGCAAGAGATGGCGAAGGGCGAAAGAGAGGGAAGGCGAGAAGGCGGAGAGCAAGAGAGAGGGGAGTGTGAGAGAGGGATAGGGTGAGCGAGGGGGAGGGGGAGAGAGCAGCAAGAGAGAGCACGGAGGGAGAGAGAGAGGTGAGGATGAGAGAGGTGAGGGAGAGAGAGGGGAGTGAGAGAGAGGGGAGGGCGAGAGAGGGGAGGGCGAGAGAGAGGGAGGGTGAGAGAGAGGGATAGCGAGAGAGAGGAGGGCGAGGGAGCTGTGGGCGAGCGAGATGGGAGGGCGAGTGAGTGGAGGGCGAAAGATTGGAGTACAAGAGGGAGATGAGAGACAGAGTGAAGGGTGCAAGAGCGAAGGGCGGGAAATGGGAGGGCGAGAGAGGGGACAACGAGAGAGGGGAGGTGGACAGAGGAGTAGGGCGAGAGAGACTGTAGGGCGAGAAACAGGGGAATGCGAGAGAGAAGAGGTCGGGAGACGGGAGCACGAGAGAGAGTGGAGGGCGAGAGAGAGGGGAAGTTGAGAGAGAGGAGGGCGAGAGTGTGGGGCGGGGAGAGCGGTGAGAGAGTGGTGAGAGAGAGTGTGGCAAGACAGAGTGGAGGGCGAGAGAGAGAGGAGGACACGAAAGTGGAGCTGGAGAGAGAGAGAAAGGCGAGAGAGGGGAGGGCGAGAGAGGAGATAGAGAGTGAGGGGAGGGTGAAAGAGGGTTGGTGTGAGAGAGGGGAGGGTGACATCCGGGTGCTGCGACACAGGGGAGGTGCGAGAGAGGTGAGGGCGAGAGAGGGGCGGGCGAGAGACGGGAGTGCGAGAGAGAGTTGGAGGGTAAGAGAGCGGAGGGCGACAGACGAGAGGGTGAGGGAGGGGAGGGCATGAGGCGGGAGGGCGAGAGACTGGAGAGTGAGAGAAGGGAGGGCGAGAGACTAGAGGGAGACAGAGGGGAGAGCGAGAGAGTGGAGGGCGTTAGAGGGCAGGGTGAAAGGTGAGGGCGAGAGAGGCGAGGGCATGAGGCGGGAGGGTGAGAGACTGGAGAATGAGAGAAGGGAGGGCGAGAGACGAGAGGGAGAGAGAGGGGAAAGCGAGAGAGGGGAGGGCATTAGAGGGCAGGGTGAAAGGTGAGGGCAAGAGAGGGGAGGGCAAGACAGACGTGTGGGTGAGGAAGTGGGGAGCGGGAGAGGGGAGAGAGGGGGGAGTACGAGAGCGCGGCGGGAGAGAGAGGGCAGGGCGAGAGAGGGGTTGGCGAGAGAGAGTGGAGGGAGAGAGACAGTTGGGTGAGAGAGGGGAGGGCGAAAGAGGGAAGAGTGAGAGAAAGGAGGTCGAGACAGAGTTAATAGCGATGGAAAGGCAAGGGTGAGAGAGGGGAGAACGCTAGAGAGTAGGAATGGGGAGAGGAGAGAGAGAGTGTGAGAGAAGAGACGGGGAGAATTAGGTCGAGAGAGGGGGAGGATGGGAGAGAGGGCAAAGTGAGAAAGGGGGAGTGCGTGATGGAGGGTTGGATGACACAGAGGGGAGGGCGAGAGTGAAGAGATGGAGAGAGGGGCAGGCGAGAGAGCGGAGGATAAGAGAAGGGAGGGTGAGAGAAGGTAAGTCGAGAGAGAGGGGAGGATGGCAGAGCGGGTAGGGCGGGAGACAAAGGAGTGTGTAAGAGTGGATGGCGAGAGAGGGGAGGATGAGAGAGAGTGATGGGCGAAAGAGGGGAGGGTGTGACAGATGGGAGAGATGGAGGGGTGGACGAGACAGCGGAGTGTGAGAGAGGGGAGTGAGAGAGAGGGGAGTGCGAGAGAGCGGAGCGTGAGAGAGCGGAGTGCGAGCGAGGGGAGTGCGAGAGAGGGGAGGATGAAAGACGGGAGGGCGAGAGACAGGAGGGTGAGAGAGGGGAGGGCGAGAGAGGGGAGCGCAAGAGAGCAGAGTGCGTGAGAGTGGAGCGCGAGAGAGGGGAGGGCGAGAAAGGGGAGTGCGAGAGAGGGGAGTGCGCGAGAGTGGTGGGTAGAGAGACAGGAGGACGAGAGAGCAGAGCGCGAGAGTGCAGAGCGTGAGAGGGGAGAGTGTGAGAGATGAGTGGGTGGTGGAGGGGAGGGCGAGAGAGCGGAGCGCGAGAGAGGTGAGTGCGAGACAGGGGAGGTCGAGAGACGGGAGGGCGAGAGAGTGGAGCGCGAGAGAGGGAGTGCGAGAGAGGGAAGGTCGAGAGACGGGAGGGCGAGAGAGCGGAGCGCGAGAGAGGGAGTGCGAGAGAGGGGAATGTGAGAGAGTTCAGTGCGAGAGAGGGGAGGGCGAGAGAGGGGAGGGTGAGAGACGGGAAGGCAAGAGATTGGACGGCGAGAGATGGGAGGACGAGAGAGCGGATTGCGTGGGAGCGGAGCGTGAGACAGGGGAGGTCGAGATACGGGAGGGCGAGAGAGAGCAGAGCGTGAGCTAGGGCGTGCGAGAGAGGGGCGTGCGAGAGAGGGGAGGGCGATCGAGGGGAGGTCGAGATAGCAGAGTGTGAGAGAGGGCAGTGCAAGAGAGGGGAGGGCGAGAGATGAGTGGGCGAGAGAAGGGTAGGCGAGAGAGCGGAGCGCGACAGCGCGGAGCACGACAGAGGACAGGACGAGAGATGAATGGGCGAGAGAGGGCGGAGCGCGAGAGAGGGGAGCATGAGAGAGGGGAGTGCGAGAGAGGGAGGTCGAGAGACGGGAGGGTGAGAGAGCGGAGCGCAAGAGAGCGGAGGTGCAAGAGAGGGGAGGGCGAGAGAGGAGAGGGCGAAAGAGGAGAGGGCGAGAGGGCGGGGACAGTAAGAAAGTGGGGAGGGCGGAAGAGAGAGGTGAAGGCGATAGACTGGGGAGGGCGATAAAGGGTAGGGCTAGCGAGAGGGTAGGGTGAGAGGGAGGTGAGAGAGAGAGGGGAGGGGGCTAGTGAGGGGTAGGAGAGAGGGGAGGGAGAGAGATGGGAGGGCGAGAGCGCGGAGAGCGAGGGAGCAGAGCGCGAGAGAGAGGAATGCGAGACAGGGGAGGTCGAGAGACGGGAGGGCGAGAGCGCGGAGCGCGAGAGAGGGGAGTGCGACGGAGGGGAGGGCGAGAGAGGGGAGGGCAATAGAGGGGAGGGCGAGAGAGTGGAGGACGAGAGAGGGGAGGGTGAGCGACGGGAAGGTGAGAGATGGAAGGGCGAGAGATGGGAAGGCCAGAGAGCGGAGTGCGAGATAGCGGAGCATGAGAGAGGGCAGTGCAAGAGGGGAGGGCAAGAGAGCGGAGCGTGAGAGAGTGGAGCACGAGAGAGGAGAGTGCGAGAGATGAGTGGGCGAGAGAGGGCGGAACGTGAGAGAGGGGAGTGTGAGAGCACGGAGTGAAAGAGAGGGGAGGGCGAGAGAGCAGAGCGCGAGAGAGCAGATTACGAGAGAGCGGAGTGCGATAGATGGGTGGGAGAGGGAGAGGAGGGCAAGAGAGCGGAGCACGAGAGAGTGGAGCACGAGAGAGCGGAGTGCGATAGAGGGGAGGGTGAGTGAGCGGAGCGCGAGAGAGCGGAGGTGAGAGAGAGGGGTGTGCGAGAGAGGGGAGGGCGAGAGAGAGGAGGGTGACAGAGCGGAGCGTGAGGGAACCGAGTGAGAGGGAGTAGAGTGCGAGAGAGCGGAGGGCGAGAGAGCGGAGCGTGAGAGCGTTGTGTGCGAGACGGGGAGGTCAAGAGACGGGAGGGCGAGAGATGAGTTGGTGAGAGATGGGAGGGCGAGAGAACAGAGCACGAGAGAGGGCAGTGCGAGAGAGTTGGGTCGAGAGACGGGAGAGCGAGAGAGCGGAGCGCAAGAGAACAGAGGTGGAAGAGAGAGGAGAGGACGAGATAGCGGGTGAGGCGAGGCGGAGAGAGTCGTGGGTGACTGATGGGAGGGCGAGAGAGAAGGGAGGGAGAGAGAAAGGGGCGGGCAAAAGATGTGAGGGCGGGAGAGAGAGGTGAGACATTGGGGACAGACAGAGAGAGGAGGGTGAGAGACGGGAGGGTGAAAAGTCATAGAGGGGGAGTGCGTGAGGGAAGGTTGGATAACACCGAGGGGAGGGCGAGAGAGAAGGGATGGAGAGAGAGGAGGGCGAGAGAGTGGAGGATAAGAAAAGGGAGGGCGAGAGAAGGTAGGTCGAGAGAGAAGGAATGAAGACAGAGAGGGGAGGGCGTGAGACTGGGGAGTGCGAGAGAGGGGATCGCGAGAGAGGGGAGGATGAGAGTGAGAAGGGTGGGCGAGATTGTGGCGAGGGCAAGAAAGAGGGGAGGGGGAGAGAGGGGAAGGCGACAGAGAGGGGAGGGCGATAGAGAGATGAGGGTGAGAGAGGGGATGTCAAGAGAGAGGCAATGGCGAGAGAGAGGTGAGGCCGAGAGAGAAGGGAGGGATACAGAGAGAGGAGGGGGAGAAAGGGTTGGGCAAGAACGTGGGGAGGGCAAGAAAGAGCTGAGGCGGAGAGAGGGGAAGGCGCGGGAGACGGGAGGGCGAGAGAGGGGAATGCAAGAGAGGAGAGAAAGAGGGGAGGTTGAGAGAGTGGGGAAGACGAGACCGGAGAGGGCGACAGAGAGGGGAGCACGCGAGAGGGGAGGGCAGGAGAAGGGAGGGCAAGAGCGAGGGGAGGGCGAAAGAGAAGAGAGGGTGAAAGAGAGGGGAGGGCAAGAGAGAGGGGAGGGCGAAAGAGAGGGGAGGGTGAGAGGGAGGGGAGGGTGAGGGAGAGAGGGGATTGTGAGACGGGGAAGGCGAGAGAGTGGGAAGGGCAAGAGAGCCGGGCGGGGGAGTGTGGAGGGCGGGAGAAAGGGAATGGTGGGAGAGGGGAGGGCGAGATAGAGGGGAGGGCGTGAGTGGAAGGGAGAGGGGTGGGAAACGAGGTTGACGAGAGAGGAGGACAAGAGCGGGTTGAGAGAAAGAGAGTGGAGAGAGAGGGGAGGGCAAGAAAGGGGAGGGTGAGAGATGGGACAGCGAGAGAGAGAGGGGAGGGCGAGAGAGAGTGGATGGCGAGAGAGAGGCGAGTGTGAGAGAGGGGGAGGGCGAGAAAGAGGTGGGCGAGAATGTGGGGAGGGCAAGAAAGAGGGGAGGGGTAGAGAGGGGAAGGCGAGAAAGAGGGGGTCGAGAGAGAGATAAGGGCGAGAGAGGGGATGGCGAGAGAGAGGTGAGACCGAGAGAGAAGGGAGGGATACAGAGAGGGGAGGGCGAGAAAGAGTTGGGCAAAAGCGTGGAGAGGGCAAGAAAGAGGGGAGGGGGAGAGAGGGGAAGGCGCGGGAGAGGGGAGGGTGAGAGAGGGGAGTGGAAGAGAGGA
Source organism: Chiloscyllium plagiosum (assembly GCF_037043375.1). NCBI lineage: Eukaryota > Metazoa > Chordata > Chondrichthyes > Orectolobiformes > Hemiscylliidae > Chiloscyllium > Chiloscyllium plagiosum. Next base: position 86,454,284 of record NW_028270176.1, read on the forward strand.
GAGAAAGAGGGGAGGGTGAGAGATTGGGGAAAACGAGAGAGGAGAGGGCGACAGAGAGTGGACCACGCGAGAGGGGAGGGCAGGTGAAGGGAGGGCAAGAGCGAAGGGAGGGCGAAAGAGAAGAGAGGGCGAAATAGAGGGGAGGGCAAGAGAGAGGGGAGGGCGAAAGAGACGGGAGGGTGAGAGGGAGGGGAGAGTCTGGGAGAGAGCGGATTGTGAGACGGGGAAGGCGAGAGAGAGGGGAGGGCAAGAGACCGGGGCGGGGAAGAGTGTGGAGGGCGGGAGAAAGGGGACGGCGAGAGAGCGGCGGCGAGACAGAGGGGAGGGCGAGAGAGTGGAGGGGAGAGAGGGGGTGAAAAGAGGGTGGAGATAGCGGAGGGCAAGAGTGGGTTGAGAGAAAGAGGGTGGAGAGAGAGAGAGAGGGAGGTCAAGAGAGGGGAAAGTGAGAAATAGGGGAGAGCCAGGGAGAGTGGAGGGGAAGAGAGAGGTGAGGGCGAGAGGGAGGGGAGGGCAAGAGAGGGGAGGGCAAGAGCGAGGAGATTGCGAGAGAGCGGACAGGGCGATAGAAAGGGGAGGTCTAGAGTGGAGGCTAAGAGAGTGGAGGGGAGTTACGGGAGGGAGAAAGAGGGTGGAGAGAGAGAGGAGGGCGAGTGAGGGTGGAGAGAAAGAGGGTAGAGAGAGGGAGGGTGGAGGGCAAGAGAGGGGAGGGTGAGAGTTAGGGGAGAGCAACGGAGAGTGGAGTGGAAGAGAGAGGGGAGTGCGAGAGGGAGGGGATCGGCGAGACAGAGGAGGATGAGAGACGGGAGGGATAGATTGGGGAAGGACGAGAGAGAGGGGAGTGCGAGAGAGGGGAGGGCAAGAGATAGGAGATGGGGAGAGAGGGGAATGCAGGAGAAAAGGGAGGGCAGGAGAGGGGAGAGCGAGAGAGAGGTGAGGGCGAGAGCGGAGGGCAAGAGAGAGGGGCGGGGAGAGATGGGATGGCGAGAGAGAGTGGAGGGCAAGAGAGTGGACGGCAGAGAGGGGACGGAGAAAGCGGTTGGAGAGAGAGAGGAGGGCGAGGGAGGGTGGAGAGAAAGAGGGTGGAGATAGAGAGAGGGGAGGGCAAGAGGGGGATGGTGAGAGATGGGGAGAGCGAGGGACAGTGGAGGGGAAGAGAGAGGGGAGGGCGTAAGGGAGGTGTGGGCGAGAGAGCAGAGGATGAGAGAAGGGAGGGAGAGAGAGAGGGAAGAATGAGAGAGAGGGGTGTGCGAGAGACGGAAGGGCGAGAGAGGGGAGGGCGAGAGAGGAGTGGTTGAGTGAGGGGAGGGAGAGAGAGTGTAGGGAGAGAGAGCGGAGTGCGAGACAGAGGCGGGGCGAGAGAGGGAAAGGTGAGAGACGAGAGTGCTAGAGAGCGGAGGGTGAGAGAGCAGAGGGGCGTGAGATGGGAGGGTCAGAGTGTGGAGGTGAGAGAGATGGGAGTGTGAGAGAGGGGGAGAGAAAGAGGGTGGAGAGAGTGAGTGGAGGGCAAGAGAGGGGAGGGTGAGAGATTGTGGTGAGTGTGGGAGAGTGGAGGGGAAGAGAGAGGGAAGGGCGAAGGGGAGTGGAGGGCGAGAGAGAGGAGGATGAGAGAAGGGAGAGAGAGAGGGGGGAAGGATGAGAGAGACGGGAGGGCAAATGACGGGAGGTCGAGAGAGCAGAGTCCGAGAGAGGGGTGGGACGAGAGAGGTGTGGGGGAGAGAGGCGAGTGCTAGAGAGCGGAGGGAGAAAGTGTGGAGGGGCGTGAGATGGGAGGCCGAGAGAGTTTGGAGGGTGAAAGACTAGGGAGGGGAGAGAGTGCAGGTCGAGAGAGGGGGAGGGCTCGATAGAGGTGAGGGAGATAGAGGGGAAGTGGGAGAGAGAGAGAGGGAAAGGAGAGAGGGGAGGGAAAGCGAGGGGAGGGTGTGAGTTAGGGAGGGAGAGAGAGGAGGAGGAAGGAAGGGAGGGGAGATAGAGCGAGAGGGAGGGGAGAGGAAGTTGAGGGTGAGAGAGTGGACGGAGAGAGAGGGGAGAGCGAGTGAAGCCTGGGCGAGCGTGTCCACAGTGAGAGAGGGAAGGGCGAGAGAGAGGGGAGAGAGAGTGAGAGGGGAGTGGGAGAGAGGTTTGAGAGATAGAATTGGGAGAGAGAGAGTGAGGGCGAGAGAGGGGATGGCGAGAGTGAGGGGAGGGCGAGAGAGAGGGGATGGCGAGAGAGGGCTGGGCGAGAGAGAGTGGAGGGCTACAGAGAGGAGTGTGAGAGAGAGGGGAGGGTAAGAGAGACGGGAGGGGAGAGGGAAGAGAGAGGTGAGTGCGAGAGACCGGCGAGAGAGAGGGGAGGGTGACAGACAGGGGAGAGTGAGAAAGAGTGGAGGTCGAGAGAGAGGGGATGGAGTGAGAGAGTAGGACAGGAGAGTGGACGGTGAGAGAATGTAGGTCGAGAGAGGGGGATAGCAAGAGAGAGTGGGGAGGGCGAGAGAGACTGCACGGCGAGAGAGGGGAGGGCGAGAAAGTGGTGAGCGAAAGAGGGGAGGGCTTGAGAGAGGGGACGGCGAGAGATAGGAGAGGACGAGAGAGGGGGGAGGGCGTGAGAGACGTGAGGGCGAGAGAGTGGGGAGGGCAAGCGAGAGGGGTGGAAGAGCGAGAGGGGTCTGATCCCTACCTAACACTGAAGTCTCCCCCTCCCCTAAACAGCACTGCAATCTCCCCCACCCTGACTGATCCCGACCAATCACTGCAATCTCCCCCGCCCTGAATAATCCCTACACAACACTGCAATCTCCCACTGTCTGACTGATCCCTATCCAACTCTGCACTCACCGCTCCTAACTGTTCCCTATACAACACTGCATTCTCACCCTCCATGACTGATCCCTCCCCAACACTGCAATCTCCCCTTCTCACACTGATCCCTACCCAACGCTGCAATCTCCCCGTCATTGACTGATCACACCCAACACTGCAATGTCCCCCTCCCTACCTGATCCCTACCCAACACTGCAATCACCGCCACTCTGAATAATCCCTGTCCCAAACTGCAATCTCTCCTTCCCTGACTGATCCCGACACAAGGCAAAAGTGAGAACTGCAGATGCTGGAGATCAGAGCTGAAAACGTGTTGCTGGAAAGCAGAGCAGGTCAGGCAGCATCTCAGGAGCAGGAGAATCGACGTTTCGGGCATAAGGCCTTCCTGAAGAAGGGCTTATGCCCGAAACTCCTGCTCCAGAGATTCTCCTGCTCCAGAGATACTGCCTGAACTGATGTGATCCCTACACAACACTGCAATTAACCACTCCCTGACAGATCCCTTCCCAACTCTGCACTCACTCCCTCCCTGACTGATCCCTACCCAAAACTGCACTCATCCCCTCTGACTGATCCCTAGCCAACACAACAATCTCCACCTCACTGACAGATCCCTACCAACATTGCAAGTCCCCTTCTCTGACTAATCCCTACCCACCACTGCACTCACCCCCTCCCTCACTGATCCCGACACAACATTGCACTCACCCCCCCCCCCGACTGATCCCTACACAACACTGCATTCACCCCTCTCTGATTGATCCCTACCCAACATTGCAATGTCCCCTTCCCTGCCTAATCCCTATCCAACACTGCACTCCCTCCCTCCCTGACTGATCCCTACACAACACTGCATTCAGCCCTCTCTGATTGATCCCGACCCAATACTGCAATCTCCCCCTCCCTGACTGATCCCTACCCAACACAGCACTCACTGACTGATCCCTACCTAACACTGCAATGTCCTCTTCCCTGACGTCTTCCTATCCAACACGCCAATCTCTCCCTCCCTGATTGATCCCTACACAACACTGCAATCTCCCCCTCCCAGACTGATCACTTTCCAACACTGCATTCACCCCTCTCTGACTGATCCCTGCCCAACATTGCACTCTCCCCCTCCCTGACTGATCCCGACCCAACACTGCAATCTCACCCTGCCTTCCTGATTCGTGCCCAACACTCCACTCAACCTCTCCCTATCTGATCCCTACACAAAACTTCACACACCCCCTCCCTGACTGATCCCTACCCAACACTGCACTCACCCCCTTCCTGAGTGATCCCAACAAAATACTGCAACCACCCCCACCCTGACAAATCCCTTCCCAACACTGCACTTTCCCACTCTCTGACTGAGCCCTGCCCAACAAGACACTCATCTCCTGCCTAACTGATTCCTACACATCACTGCAATCACAAGCTCCCCGACTGATCCCTACCCAACACTGAAATCACCCCTTCCCTGACTGATCCCTTCCCAAAACTGCAATCACCCCTCACTGACTGATCCCTAGCCAACACTGCAATTCCCCCCTCTGACTGAGATCTGCGCAACATTGCATTCACCCCCACCCTGACCGATCCCTATCCAAACTGCAGTCACCCCCTCCCTGACAGATCCCTGTCCAACTCTGCAATCGGCATCTCCTGACTGATCCCTACGTAGCAAAACAATCGCCACTTCACTGAATGATCCACACGCAACACTACAATCAACCCCTCCCTGACTGATCCCTACCTAACACTGCACTCATCCCCTCTCTGACTGATCCCTACCCAACACCACAATCTCCACCTCACTGACTGATCCCTACCCAACATTGCAATGTCCCCTTCCCTGATTGATCCCGACCCAATACTGCAATCACCCCCTCCCTGACTGATCCCTACACAACACTGCACTCACCCCCCTCCCTGACTGATCCCTACCCAACACTGCACTCTCCCCCTCCCTGACTGATCCCTACACAACACTGCACTCACCCCTCTCTGATTGATCCCTACCCAGCACTGCAATCTCCCCCTGCCTGATTGATCCCTACCCAACACTGCACTCAACCTCTCCCTAACTTATTCCTACACAACACCTCACACACTCTCTCCCTGACTAATCCTTACCCAACCGTGCAACCTCTGCCTCCCTGACTGATCCCTGTCCGACACCCAATCTGCTCCTTCCTGACTGATCACTACCCAACCCTGCACTCACTCCCTCCCTGAGTAATCACTACCCAACATTGTCCTCACACCCTCCCTGACCAATTCCTACACAACACTGCAATCCCCTTCCCTGACTGATCCCATCCCAACACCGCAATCTCCCCCTCCCTGATTGATCCCTACCCAAAACAGCAATCGCCCCCTCCCAGACTAAGCCCGACCCAATACTGTAACCTACCCCTCCCTGACTGCTCCCTATCGAACACTGCAATCTGCCCCTTCCTGACTGATTTCTATGCAATAAAGCACTCACCCCATTCCTGAGTCATCTCTACCCAACACTGCAATCACCTCCTCCCTTACTGATCCCTAAACTAACAATGCACTCTCCCCCTCCCTGACAGACCCCCACCCAACACTGAAATCTCGCCTCCCTGACTGATCCCTACCGAACATTGCAACCCCCCCTTACTGATCCCTAAACAACATTGCATACTCCTCCTCCCTGACTGATCCCTACCAAACACTGCAATCTCCCCCTCCCTGACTAATCCCTACCCAACACTGCAATCTCCCCCTCGCTGACTGATACCTACCTAATACTGCAATCTTCCCCTCCCTTACTGATCCCTACCCAACACTGCAATTTCCCCTTCCCTGACTGATCCCAACCCAACACTGCAATCTGCCTTTCCCTGACTGATCCCTACCTAACACTGCAATTTCCCCCTCCCTGGCTGATCTCTGCCCAACACTGCCATCTCCCCCTTCCTGCCTAATCCAGACCCAACACAGCAATCGCCGTTTAACTGACTGATCCATACCCAACACTGCGACCAACTCCTCCCTGACTAATCACGACGCTGCACCGACTCAACCTTTTCGTAAGTTATCCATGCACAACACCTCACACACCACCTCCCTGACTAATCCCGACCCAACACACAAACTGCTCCTTCCTGACTGATCCCTACCCAACTACGCACTCACCCCCTCCCTGAGTAATCACTACCCAACATTGCGCTCACCCCCCTCCCTGACTGATCCCTACACAACACTGCAATATCCCCCACCCTGGCAGATCCCTCCGCAACACTGTAATCACCCCCTCCCTGACAAATGCCGACCCAAAAGTGCAACCTCCCCATCCCTGATTGATCCCTATCCAATTATGCAATCACCCCCGCCCTGACTGATCCCTACCGAACACTGCAATCTCCCCCTCCCTGATTGATCCCAACCAACACTGCAATCTCCCCCTCCCTGACTGATCCCTAACCAACACTGCAATCTCCCCCTCCCTGACTGATCCCTACCCAACACTGCAATCTCCCCCTCCCTGACTGATCCCTACCCAACACTGCAATCTCCCCCTCCCTGATTGATCCCTACCCAACACTGCAATCTCCCCCTCCCTGACTGATCCCTACCCAACACTGCAATCTCCCCCTCCCTGACTGATCCCTACCCAACACTGCAATCTCCCCCTCCCGGACTGATCCCTACCCAACACTGCAATCTCCTGCTTCCTGACTGATCCCTACCCAACACTGCAATCTTCCCCTCCCTGACTGATCCCTATCCAACACTAAAATCTCCCCCTCCCTGACTGATACGTTTGCAAAACTGCACTCACCCCCTCCCTGACTGATCCCTACCCAACACAGCATCACCCCTCCCTGCCTGATCCTTACACCACACTGCAATCACCCCCTCCCTGACTAATCCCTACACAACACTGTAATCACCCCCTCCCTGACTGATCAGTATCCAACATTGCACTCACCCCTTCCATGACTGATCGCTACCCAAGACTGCAATCTCCCCCTCACTGACTGATCCCTCCTTGCCCAACACTGTAATTAACCGCTCCATTACTGATCCCGACACAATACTGCAATTCCCCCCTCTTTGACTGTGACCTGCCCAGCATTGCAGTCACCAACTTCCTGACTGATCCCTACACAACACTGCACTTACCCCTCGCAGACTGGTCCTTACACAACACTGCGATCTCCCCCTCCCTGACTGATCCCTACCTAACACTGCAATCATCCCTTACCTGAAAAATCCCTGCCCAATATTGCACACACCCCGTCCCTGAATGATCCCGGCCCAACACTGCAATCAAGCGGTCGCTGACTGATCTCTACCCAACAATTTCACCACTCCCTCCCTTACTGATCCCTAAACAACATTGCATACTCCTCCTCCCTGACTGAACCCCACCCAACACTGCAATCTGCCCCTTCCTGACTGATTCTTACCCAACACTGCAATCTCCCTCTCCCTGACTGATCCCTACCCAACAATTTCACCACTCCCTCCTTTACTGATCCCTAAACAACATTGCATACGCCTCCTCCCTGACTGAAACCCCCAACACTGCAATCTGCCCCTTCCTGACTGATCCCTACGCAAAACTGCACTCACCCCATCCCTGAGTAATCCCTACACAAAACTGCGCTCACTCCCTCCCTGACTGATCCCTTCACCACGCAGCACGGTGGCACAGTGGCACAGTGGTTAGCACTGCTGCCTCACAGCGCCAGAGACCCGCGTTCACTTCCCGACTCAGGCAACTGACTGTGTGGAGTTTGCACATTCTCCCCGTGTCTGCGTGGGTTTCCTTCGGGTGCTCCGGTTTCCTCCCACAGTCACAAAGATGTGCAGGTCAGGTGAATTGGCCATGCTAAATTACCCGTAGTGTTAGGTCAAAGAGGTAAATGTAGGGGAATGGGTGGGTTGCGCTTCGGCGGGTCGGTGTGGACTTGTTGGGCCGAAGGGCTTGTTTCCACACTGTAAGTAATCTAACGTAAGTAATCTAATCGGACCATACTGCAATCACCCCGTCCCTGACTGATCAATACCCAATATAAAACTCACCCACTCCCTAACTGATCGCAATCCAAAACTGCAATCTCCCCTTCCTGACTGATCCCTGCACAACATCGCAGTCACCCCCTCCCTGACTCATCCTTACCCAATATTGCACTCATCCACTTCTTGTATGATCCGTGCCCAACACTGCAATCTTCCAGCCCCATACTGATCCCTATTCAAAACTGCACTCGCCTCTCCCTGAATGATTGCTGCCCAACTCTGCTGTTACCCAGTCCCTGACTGATCCCTACCCAACACTGCAATCTCCCACTCATTGACTGATTCCTACCCAAAACTGCAATCACCCCCATCCTGACTGATCCCTACCCAAACTGTAATCACACCCTCCCTGACTGACCCCTGCCCAACATTGCACTCACCCCTACCATGACTGATCCCTAACCAAACTGCAGTCACCCCCTCCCGGACTGTTCCCTACCCAAAACTGCAATCTCCCCATCTCTGACTGATCCCTACCCAACATTGCCCTCTCCCTAACTGATCCCTACACAACACCTCACACACTCCCTCCCTGACTGATCCCTACTCAACACTGCACTCACCCCCTCCCTGTGTAATCACTACTCAACACTGCAATTACCCTCTCCCTGAATGATGCCTGCCCATCACTGCAATCAACCGGTCCCTGACTGATTCCTCCCAAACACTACAAACTCCCCTTCCCTGACTTATCCCTACCTAACACTGCAATCACCCCTCCCTGACTGATTCCTACCAAACACTGCAAACTCCCCCTGCCTGTCTTATCCCTACCTAACACTGCAATCACACTCTCCTGGACTGTTCCCTACCCAATAGTGCATTCTCCCAATCCCTGATTGATCCCCACTCAACACTGCAATCTCCCCCTTCCTGACTGATCCCTACCCAACACTGCATTCTCCCCCTTCCTGACTGATCTCTACCCAACACTGCAATCTCCCGCTCCCAGACTGATCCCAAACCACCATTGTACTCACAGCCTCTCTGAATGATCCTTGCCCAACACTGCAATCACCCGCTACCTGATTGATCCTTATCCAACATTGCAATCTCTCCCACCCTGACTGATCCCTACCCAAAAATGCAATCTCCCACTCCGTGACTGATTCCTACCCAATACTGCAATCTCCCCCTTCCTGACTGATCCCCACCCTAACTGCAATTAACCGGTCCCTCTCTAATCCCTACCCAAATCTGCAATCTCCCCATTCCTGACTTATCCCTATCCAACACTGCAATCACACCCTCCCTAAGTAATCCCTACCCAACAGTGCATTCTCCCCATCCCTGACTGATCCACACCCAACACTGCAATCTCACCCTTCCTGACTGATCCCTAGCCAATAATGCATTCTCCTAATCCCTGACTGATCCCCACTCAACACTGCAATCTCCCGCTTCTTGCCTCACCCCTGCCCAACATTGCACACACCCCCACCCTGACTGATCCCTAACCAAACTGCAGTCACCCCCTTCCTCACTGAACTCTGCCCGACACTGCAGCCACCCCCTCGCTGACTGATCCCTATCCAACTCTGCAATCGGACCCTTCCTGACTGATCCCTACCCAACACAGCATCGCCACTTCAGTGACTGATGCATACCCAATACTGCAAACCGCCCCTCCCTTACTGTTCCATACCCAGCACTGCACTCAAACTCTCCCTAACTAATAACTATACAACACCTCACACACTCCCTCCCTAACGGATTCCAACACAACACTGCAACCTCCCCTCCCTGACTGATCCGTATCCAACACACAATCTGCTACTTCCTGACTAATCCCAACACAACACTGCATTCACCCCCTCCCTGAGTGATCACGACCCAACATTGCACTCACCCGCTCCCTGACTGACCCATAACCAACACTGCAATCAGCCCTTCACTGACTAAACCCTACCCAACAATGGAACCTCCCCCTGATTGATCCCTATCCAAGACGGCAATCTGCCCCTCACTGACTGATCCCTACCCAACACTGCACTCACACCATCCCTGATTGACCCCTCCACAACACTGCCATCACCCCCTCCCTTACCGATCAGTACACAACACTGCGGTCCCCCTCCTTGACTGATCCCTACCCAACTCTGCAATCACCCCACCCTGGCTTATCCCGACACTATATTGCAATCACACCATCCCTGACTGATCCCTACATAGAACTACAATTACCCCCTCCCTGACTGATCCCTACACAACACTGCACTCACCTCCTCCCTGACTGATCCCTCCCCAACAATGCAATCACCCCCGCCCTGACAGATCCCTACCCAACTTTGCACTCACCCCTTCCTTACTGATCGCTATGCAACACTGCAATCACCGCTCCCTGACTAATCACGACACAATACTGCAATCACCCCCTCCATGACTAATCCCTACACAAAACTGCAATGGCCCTTTCCCAGACTGATCCCTACACAACACTGCAATCAACCCCTCCCTGACTGATCCCTACCCAAAACTGCAAGCACACGCTCCCGGACTGATCCCAGTCAAAACTGCAATTTCACCCTCACTGACTGATCCATGCACAACATTGCACTCACACCCTCCCAGACTGATCCCTCTCCAATACTGCACTTACCCGCTCTCTGTCACGATCACTGCCTAACACTGCAATCTCCCGCTCGCTGACTGATCCCTAGACAGCACTGCAATTATCACCTTCCTGACTGATCCCTATCCAAACTGCAGTCAACCCCTCCCTTACTGATCCCTGCCCAACACTGCAATCGCCCCTTCATTGACTGATCCCTATCCAATACTGCACTCAACTTCTCCCTAACTGATCTCTGCACAACACTTCACACACTGACTGATCCCTTCCCCACACTGTAACCACCCCTCCGTGACTATTCCCTATCCAACATTGATCCCTACCCACTCCCTGACTGATCCCTGTAAAACACTGCACACAACTTCTCCCTAACTGATCCCTACACAACACTTCACACACCCTTCCTGACAAATCCCACCCCCACACTGTAACCACCCCATCCCTGAGTATTCCCTACAGAACACTGCACTCACCCCCTCCCTGATTGATCTCTACCAACATACCATTCTCCCCCTCCCTGACTGATCGCTTTCCAACACTGAAATCTCGCCTCCCTGACTGATCCCTACTCAAAATTGCAACCTCCCCCTCCGTGACTGATCCCTGCACAACACAGTAATCACCCCCACCCTGACTGATCCCTACCTAACGCTGCAAGTTCCCCCTCTCTGACTGAGCTCTGCCCAACACTGCAATCACCCCCTCCCTGGTTGGTCCCTTCACAACACTGCAATCTCCCCCTTCCTGACCGATCCCGACCCAACACTGTAACATCCCCCTCCCAGAATGATCCCTACCCAACACTGCAATCACACCCTCGCTGACTGATCCCTACCCAACACTGCAATCTCCCGCTCCCTGACTGATCCCTACCCAAAACGGCAATCTCCCCTCCCTAACTGATCCCTTCACAACACTTCACACACCCCTCCCTTACTAATCCCTCCCCCACACTGTAAACACCCCTCCCTGTCTATTCCCTCCCCAACATTGCACTCACCCATTCCCTGACTGAGCCCTCCAAAACACTACAATCAACATCTCCGTGACTGATCGCTGCTCAACATTGCACTCAACCCCTCATTGTCCGATCACTACCCAACACAGCACTCGCCCCTTCACTGACTGATCCATATGCAACACTGCAATCTCACCCTCCCTGACTGATCCCTACCCATCACTACACTCCGTCTGTCCCTGACTGATCACAACACAACACCTCACACACACCATCCCTGAGTAATCCCTACCCAACACTGTAACCTCCCTCTCCCTGACTGATCCCTATCCAACAGTGCAATCTGCTCCTTCCTGACTGATCCCGAACCAACACTGCACACAACCCCTCCTTGAGTAATCCCGACCCAACATTGCACTCACGTTCTCCCTGACTGATCTCTACCCAACACAGCAATCTTCCCTTCCCTGACTGATCCCTACCCAACACTGTAATCACGCCCTCCCTGATTCATCCCAACACAACATTGTAACATCCCCCTCCCTGTCTGATAACTATCAAATCCTGCAATCTGACCCTCCCTGACTAATCCCTACCCAATACTGTAAACACCCGGTCACTGACTGATCCCTACCCAACACTGCATTCTCCCCTTCCTGACTGGTCCCTTCCCAACACTGCAATCTCCCCCTCCCTGACTGATGCGTACCCTACACTGTAATCTCCCCCTCCCTGGCTGATCCTTACCCAACACTGCAACCTCCCTCTCCCTGACTGATCCCTATCCAACACTTCAATCTCCCACTCCCTGACTGATCCCCAAACAACACTGCATTCACCCCCTCCCAGACTGTTCCCTTCACAACACTGCAATTTCCCCCTTTCAGACTGATCCCTACCCAACACTACAGTCATTCTTTCCCTGACTAATCCCTACCCAGCATTGTAATCTCACCCTCCCAGACTGTTCCCTTTCAAACACTGCAGTCTCCCCCTCCCTGACTTAAGCCTACCCAACACTGCAATCAACCCCTCCCTGTCTGATTCCTCCTCAAAACTGCAATCTCCCCCGCCCTGACTGATCGCAACCCAATACTGCAATCTTCCCCTCCCTGATTGATCCAGACTCAACACTACCATTTCTCCATCCCTGACGGATCCCTACGCAAAACTGAACTCCCCCCTCCCTGACTGATCCCTAACCAACACTGCAATCACCCACTCCCTGACTGATGCCGGGCCAACACTGCAAGCTCCCCATCCCTGACTGATCCCTACCCAACACTGCACTCTCCCCCTCCCGAACTGATTCCGACACAACACTGAACATTCCCTCTCCTTGACTGATCCCTACTCAACACTGCAATCACCCCTCCTTGACTGATCCCGACCAATACTGTAATCATCCCCTCATTGGCTGATCACTGCCCAGCATTGCACTCACCCCCTCCCTGACTGATCTGTATCCAAACTGCAGTCACCTCTTCCCTGACTGAATCCTACCCAACACTGATCTCACCATCTCCCTAACTGATCCGTAGACAAAACCTCACACACCCCCTCAGTGACTGATCCCTACCCAGCATTCCACATCGTCCCTCCCTGATTGATCGCTGCCCAACACAGCAATCTCCACATACTTAACTGTGCCCTTCCCAAAACTGCTTTCTCCCCCACCCTGACAAATCACTTATCAGCACTGAAATCTCGCTCTCCCTGCCTGATACATTCACAACACTGTAATGTCCCCCTCCCTGACCTATCCCTACCAAAAACTGCGATCTCGCTCTCCCTGACTGATCTCTGCCCAACAGTGCAATCTTCCCTTCCTGACTGATTCCTGCCCAACACAGCAATTGCTCTCTCCTTGACTAATTCCTACCCAAAAATTATCCTCCCCATCCCTGACTGATCACTATCCAACACTTCAAACTCCCCTCCCTGACTGATCCCTACCCAACACTGTAATCTCCCCATCCCTGACTGATCCCTAACCAACTACTGAATCTACCTCTCCATGACTCACCTCTACCCAACACTGCAATCAAACCCCTCTGACTGATCCCTACCAAACACTGCAATCACCCCTGTGTGACTTATCCCTGGACAACACTGCAATATCTCCCTCCCTGACTGTCCCCTACCCAACACTGCAATCACACCCTCGCTGAATGATCCCTACCCAACACGGCAATCTCCCCCTCCCTGACTGATCCCTACCCAACACGGCAATCTCCCCCTCCCTGACTGATCCCTACACAACACTGCAGTCATCGCTCCCTGACTGATCCCTATCCAAACTCTGCAATCGCCCCCTCGCTGACGGATCCCTACTAAACAGAGCAATCGCCCATTATCTGACTGATCAGTGCACAACACAGCAATCAACCTCTCCCTAAATGATCCCAACACAACACCTCACACACTCCCTCCCTGACTAATCCCTACATCACACTGTAACCTCCCCCTCCCTGACTGTTCCCTTCCAAACACTGCACTCTCCCTCTCCAGAACTGATCCCGACACAACTCTGCACATTCCTCTTCCCTGACTAATGCCTACACCACACTGTAACCACCCCCTCCCTGACTATTCCCTACCCAACATTGCACTCACCGCCTCCCTAACTGATCCCTACCCAACATTGCACTCACCCCCTCCCTGACTGATCCCTCCAAAACACTGCAACCAACCTCTCCGTGGCTGATCGCTGCACAACATCGCACTCAACCCCTCACTCACTGATCCCTACACAACACTGCAATATCCCCCTCTCGGACTGATCCCTCCCCAACACTGTAATCACCCCCTCCCTGGCTATTCCCTGCCCAACATTGCACTCAACCCCTCAGTGACTGATCCCTATCCAAACTGCAGTCACCCCCTCACTGATTGATCTCTACCCAACACAGCAATCTCACCCTTCCTGACTGATCCCTACCCAACACTGTACCGTCCCTCTCCCTGACTCATCCCTACCCAGCACTGCACTCAGCCTCTCCCTAACTGTTCCCAACACAACACCTGACACACACCTTCCCTGACTAATCCCTACCCAACTCTGTACCCTCCCCCTCCCTGACTGATCCCTATCCAACACTTCAATCTCCCACTCCCTGACTGATCCCCACACAGCAGTGCACTCACCCCCTCCCTGACTGATCCCTACCCAACACTGTAACCTCCCTCTCCCTGACTGATCCCTATCCAACACTTCAATCTCCCACTACCTGACTGATCCCCACATAATACTGCATTCACCCCCTCCCAGACTGTTCCCTACCCAACACTGCAATCTCCCCCTCCCTGACTAATTTCTACGCAAAACTGCAATCACCCCTCCCTGGCTGATCTCAAATCAACACTGCATTCGCCTCTCCCTGACTGGTCCCTACCCACCACGGCAGGCTCCCCCTCCCTGTCTAATCCCTACCCAACGCTGCAATCTCCCCCTCCCTGACAGATCTCCATACAGCTGTGCACTCATCTCCACCCTGACTGATCCCTATCCAAACTGCACTCACCCCCTCCTTGACTGATTTCTGTCTAAAACAGCAATCGCCACATCCCTGACTGATCCCTACCCAATACAGTAATTGCCCCGTCCCTGACAGATACCGACTCATTATTGCAAACACCCCCTCCCTGACTGATCCCTACCCTACACTGCTCTCACCCCCTCCCTAACTGATCCCTACACAACACCTCACACACACCCTCAGTGACTGATCCCTACCCAACAATACACGTCGCCCCTCCCTGATTGATCGCTGCCCAACACTGCAATCTCCACCTTCCTGACTGTGTCCTTCCAAAACTGCATTCCCCCCTCCCTGACACATCCCTACCCAACACTGCAATCTCCCACTCCCTGCCTGATCCCTGCCCAACACTGTAATTACCCCATCCCTGACTGATCCCTACCAAAAACTGCAATACCCCCTCCCTGATTGATCTCAAACCCAACACTGTAATAATTAGGTCCCTGACTTAGGCCTACCCAACCCTTCAATCTTCACTCCCTGACTGATTCCTACCCAACACAGCAATCGCCCTCTCCTTGACTAATCTTTACCCAAATATTAACTTTCCCCTCCTTGACTGACCGCTACCCAACACTGCTATCTCATCCTCCTTGCCTGATCCGTACCCAACACCGTAATCGCACCCTCCCTGACTGAGCCCTACCAAAAACTGCATTCTCACACTCCCTGACTGATCCCTACCAAGCAATGCAATCACCCGCTCCCTGTCTGATCCCTACCCAACACGGCAATCTCCCCCTCCCTGACTGAAACCTACAAACACTGCAATCACACCCTCGCTGACTGATCCCTACCCAACACTGCAATCTCCCCCTCCCTGCCGGATCCCTACCCAAAACTGCAATCACTACCTCCCTGACTGATCTCAAATCAACACTGCATTCGCCCCTCCCTGACTGGTCTCTACCCACCACTGAAATCTCCCCCTGCCTGACAGGTCTCCAGATAGCTGTGCACTCAACCCCACCCTGACTGATCCCTATACAAACTGCATTCCCCCCTCCCTGACACATCCCTACCCAACACTGCAATCTCCCATTCCCTGTCTGATCCCTGCCCAATACTGTAATTACCCCATCCCTGACTGATCCCTACCAAGAACTGCAATATCCCCCTCCCTGATTGATCTCAAACCCATCATTGTAATTATCTGGTCCCTGCCTTATGCCTACCCAACACTTCAATCTTCACTCCCTGACTGATTACTACCCAACACAACAATCGCCCTCTCCTTGACTAATCTTTACTCAAAGATTAACTTCCCCCTCCTTGACTGATCACTATTCAACACTGCAAACTCCCCCTCCCTGATACATCCCTACCCAACACTGCTATCTCATCCTCCTTGCCTGATCCGTACCCAACACTGTAATCACTCCCTCCCTGACTGATCCCTTCCAAAAACCGCATTCTCCCACTCCCTAACTGATCCCTATCAAGCAATGCAATCACCAGCTCCCTGTCTAATCCCAACCCAACACGGCAATCTCCCCCTCACTAACTGAATCCTACCAACACTTCAATCTCACCCTCCCTGACTGATTCCTACCCAACACTGCAATCTCCATGTCCCTGACTGATCCCTACCCAACATTGCAATCTCCCACTCCCTGATTGATCCCGATTCAACACTGCAATTACCCCTACCTGACCTATTCCTACCCAACACTGAACTCACCCCTCCCTGACTGATTCCGGCCCAAGGCTGCAATTCCCCCATCCCTCACTGATTCCTAGTCAAAAAAAGCATTCTCCGCCTCCCTGACTGATCCCTACGCAACACTGCAAACTCCCCCTTCCTGACTGACCCCTAGTCAACGCAGTAATTTCCCCCTCCCTGATTGATCGCTACCCAACACTGTAATCATCCCGTCCCAGACTTATGCCTACCCAAAACTGCCATCTCCCCTCCCTGACTGATCCCGACCCTCACTATCACTGCCCAACATTGCACGCACACCCTCTCTGACTGATCCCTATCCAAACAGCAGTCCGACTCTCCCTGACTGATTCCTATCTAAAACAGCAATCGACACCTTCCTGACTGATCCCTACCCAACAAAGCAATTGTCCCGTCACTGACAGATCCCTACCCGCTACTGCAATAACCCCCTCCCTGATTGATCCCTACCAAACACGGCTCTCACCCACTCCCGAACCGATCCCTACACAACACCTCACACACCCCTCAGAGACTGATCTCTACACAACACTGCACGTCGTCCCTCCCTGATTGATCGCTGCCCAACACTGCAATCTCCACCTCCACGACTGTGCTTTTCCCAAAACTGCATTCTCCCCAACCCTGAAACATACCTACCCAAAATTGCAATCTCCCCCTCCCTGCATGATCCGTTTCCAACACTGTAAACACCGCCTCCCTGAATGATCCCTACCAAAAACTACAATACACCCCTCTCTGATTGACCTCAAACCGCACACTGCAATCATCCGGTCCCAGATGTATGCCTACCCAACACTGCAATTTTCACTCCGTGACTGATTCCTACCCAACACAGCAATCGCGCTTTCCTTGACTAATCCCCATCCAACAATTAGTCTGCTCCTCCCTGACTGATCAATATCCAACACTGCAATCTCCCCCTCCTTGACTGATCCCTCCCCAACACTGCAATCACCCCCTCCCTGACCGATCCCTACACAACACTGCAATCACCCCCTCCCTGACTGATCCCTACCCAAAAATGCAATCTTCCCCTCCCCGACTGATCCCTACCCAGCACTGCACTCACCCCTCCCTTACTGATCCATACCCAACACTGCAATCTCCCCCTCCCTTACTGATCCATACCCAACACTGCAATCTCATCCTCCCTGACTGACCCAACCCAACACTGCAATCTACTCCTCCCTGCCTAATCCCTACCCAACACTGCAATCTCCCCCTCCCTGACTGATCCCTACCCAACACTGCAATCTCCCCCTCCCTGACTGATCCCTACCCAGCACTGCAATCTCACTCTCCCTGACTGACCCAACCCAACATTGCAAACTACCCCTCCCTGACAGATCCCTTGCCAACACTGCAATCTCTCGCTCCAAGACTGATCCCTGCCCAACGCAGCGATCTCCCCATCCCTGAATGATCCCTACACAACAGTGCACTCTCCCCCTCCCTGACCCATCCCTACCCAACACTGCACTCTCCCTATCCCGAACTGATGCGGACACAACACCTCACACTCCCCCTCCCAGACTGGTACCTACGCAACACTGCCGTAACCACCTCCCTGACTGATCACTAACCAACACTGGAATCTCCACCTCCCGAACTGATACCTCCCCAAAACTGAAATTATCCCTTCCCAGACTGATCCCCTCCCAACACTGCACTCTCCCTCTCCAAAACGGATCCCTAGCCATCACTGCAATTCTCCTCTCCTAGTCTGTTCCCTGCCCAACACTGCACTTTCCCACTCCCTAACATATCCATACACAACACCTCACTCACCCCCTCCCTGACCCGTGCCTACCCAAAACTGCAATCACCTCTTCCCAGTCTGATTCCTGCCCAACACTGCACTCTCCCTCTCCCTAAGAGATCCCTACAAATCAACTCACACACACCCTCCTTGACTGATCCCTACCCAAAACTGCAAGCACCCCTCCCTGAATGATGCTGAAAATGTGTTGCTGGAAAAGCGCAGCAGGTCAGGCAGCATCCAGGGAACAGGAGAATCGACGTTTCGGGCATAAGCCCTTCGTCAGGAATGAGGCCTCATTCCTGAAGAAGGGCTTATGCCCGAAACGTCGATTCTCATGTTCCCTGGATGCTGCCTGACCTGCTGCGCTTTTCCAGCAACACATTTTCAGCTCTGATCTCCAGCATCTGCAGTCCTCACTTTCTCCTCCCTGAATGATCCCTACCCAACACTGTAATTACCCCCTCCCTGACTGATCCCTACCAAAACTGCAATATCCCCCTCCCTGATTGACCTCATACCCAACACTGCAATCAACCCCTCCCTGACTGACCATGACCCAACACTGCAATCTCCCCCTCTCTGACTGAACGCGACCCAACACTGCAATCTCCCCCTCCCTGACTGATCCCTAGCAAACAATGCAATCTCTCCCTCCCAGACTCATCCCTGCCGAACACTGCAATCTCCCCATCCTTGACTTATCCCTACCCAACTCTGCACTCTCCCTCTCCCTAACAGATCCCTACACGACACCTCACACCCCTCCCCCGCCCTGAATGATTCCTACCCAACACTGCAATCACCACCTCCCTGTCTGATCACTAACCAACACTGCAATCTCCTCCTCCCGGATTGATCCCTACACAAAGCTGCAATTATCCCCTCCCAGACTGATCCCTGTCCAACACTGCACTCTCCCTCTCCCTAACAGATCCCTACACAACACCTCACACACCTCCATCCTGACTGGTGCCTACCCAACACTGCAATCACACTCTCCCTGATTGATCCCTGCTCCACTCTGCAATCTCCCGATCCCTGATTGACCCCTACCCAACACTGCAATCACCATCTCCATGACTGATCCCTACCCAACTCTGCGATCACCCCCTCCCTGTCTAATCCATATCCAACACTGCAATCACCCCCCCCCCGACTGATCCATACCCAACACTGCAATCACCCCCTCCCTGACTGATCTCTACCTAACACTACAATTGTCTCCTCCCAGACTGATCCCTGCCCAACAATGTAATCACCCCCTCCCTGACAGAAACCTACTAAACTCTGCAATCACCCACTCGCTGATTGATTTATCCAAAACAGCAATCACCCCTTCCATGACTGATCCCTACCCAACACAGCAATCTCCCCCTCCCTGACTGATCCTTACCCAACACTGCAGTCACCGTCTTCCTCACTGATCCGTGCACAACGCCGCACACACATCCTTCCTGACTGATACCTATTCAACACTGCAAACTCTCTGACTGAATCCTATCCAAAACTCCATTCTCCCGCTTCCTGACTGATCGCTACCCAACACTGCAATCACAACCCCCGGGGCTGATCCCTACCCTCAACTGGATTCTCCCACTCCCTGACTGTTCCCTAACCAACACTGCACTCTCCCCCTCCCTAACCGATCCCTACACAACACCTCACACACCCCGATACCTACCCAAAGCTGCAATTATCCCCTCTCAGACTGATCCCTGTCCAACACTGCACTCTCCCTCTCCCGAATTAATCCCTACCCAACACTGCAATTTTCCCCTCCCAGACTGATCCCTGCACAACACTGCACTCTCACTCTCCCTAACAGATCCCTGCACAACACCTCACACACCCGCTCCCAGGCTGATCCCTGCCCAACTCTGCAATCATTCCCTCCGTGACAGATCCGTACCCAACACTGCAATCTCCCCCTCCCTGTCTGATCCCTAACCAACACAGCAATCCCCCCTCCCTGACTGAACCCGACCCAACATTGCAATCTCAAGCTCCCTGACTGAACCTTACCCAATACTGCAATCTCCCCCTCCCTGACTGATCCTGACCCAACTCTGCAATCTCAAGTTCCCTGACTGAACCTTACCCAATACTGCAATCTCCCCCTCCCTGACTGATCCCTACCCAACAGTGCAAACACCCCTCCCTGACCGATCCCTACCCAGCACTGCAGTCTCCACCTCCCTGACAGATCGCTGCACAACATTGCACTCACACCCTCCCTGACTGATCCCTATCCAATACTGCACTCTCCCCCTCCCTCTCCATAACTGATCCCGACTCAACACTCCAATTTCCGCCTCCATGACTGATACCTACTCAAAGCTGTAATATCCCCCTCCCTGACTGATCACTACACAACACAACAATCATCCCTGCCCTGACTGATCCCAACACAACATTGCACGCACCCTCTCTCTAACCGATCCCTACACAACGTCTTACACACCCACTCCCTCACTGATCCTGACCCAACACTGCAATCACCCCCTCCCTGACTGGTCCCTACCCAACAGTGCAAACACCCCCTCCCTGACTGATCCCTAACCAATACTGCAATCTACTCCACCGTGACGGATCTCTACCCAACACTGCAATCTCCCGCTCCCTGACTGATCACTATCCAACACTGCAATCTCCCCCTCCCTGCCTGATCCTACCCATCACAGCAATCTCCACCTCCCTGACTGAACCCTTCCCAACACTGAAATCTCACCATCCCTGACTGATTCCTACCCAACACCGTAATTTTCCCCTCGCTGACTGATCCCGACTCAACACTGCATTCATCCACGCCCTGACTGATCTATCCAACACAGCAATCATCCCTTCCCTGTCTGATCCCTACCCAAACCTGCATTCTCCCCTTCCCTCAATGACCCCTACTAACACTGCAATCACCGTCACCCTCAATGGTCCGTACACAACAACTCAGACACGCCCTTCCTGACTAAAAGCTATTCAACACTCCAATATCTCTGACTGATTCCTAACCAAAACTGGATTCTCCCACTCCCTGACTGACCCCTAGGCAAAATTACAATCTCCAAGTCCCTGACTGATCACTACCCAACACAACAACCTCCCCCTCTCTAAATGTACACCTCACACAACAACTCATAAACACCCTTCCAAACTGATCTCTACCCAATACTGCATTCTCCCACATCCCTGACTGATCCCTACCCAACATTGCAATCTCCCCCCTCACTTACCCCTACGCAACACTGCAACAATCCCTCCCTGACTCATCTCGACACAACACTGCAATTTTCTCCTCGCTGACTGATCCCTACCCAATTAACCTCCCCCTCCCTGACTGATCAATATCCAACACTGCAATCTCCCTCTCCCTGACTGATCCCTACCCTACACTGCAGTCTCCCCCGCCCCGATTGATCCCTACCCAAAACCACAATCACTCCCTCCCTGACTGATCACTACCCAACACTGTAATCTCCCACTTGCAGACTGTTTCCTACTCAACACTGCAAATTCCCCCTCCTTGAGTGATGCCGACCAAACACTGCAATCTCCCCCACCCGGACTGAACCCTACACAGCACAGAAATCACCCCCTCCCTGACTGATCCTGACCAAACACTGTAATCACCCCGTCTCTGACTGAGCCCTGCCCAACATTGTGATCTCCCCCTCCCTGACTGATCGCTACCAAAAAGTGCACTCACCCCCTCCCTGACTGATACCTACCCAACACTGCAATTTCCCAATCCCTGAGTGATCCCTAACCCAACACTGTAATCATCCGCTCCCAGACGTATGCCTACCGAATACTTCAATGACTCTCCTCCCTGACTGATCCCTACACAACATTGCAGTCTCCACCTCCCTGACTGATCGCTGCCCAATATTGCATTCACCCCCTGCCTGACTGATCCCTATCCAAACTGCAATCGCCCTCTCACAGACTGATCCCTAACCAACACTGCAATCTCCCAATCACTGACTGATCTCTACTCAGCAGTGTAATCTCTCCGTCCCTCTCTGATCCGTACCCAACACTGCACTCTCGCTCTCCCTGAATGATCCCTACACAACGTCTGACGCATCCACTCCCTGACTCATCTCTATCCAACACTGCAATCATCACGTCCCTGACTGATCCCTACTGAACACTGCAAACACACCCTCCCTGACTGATCCCTGCACAACACTGCAATCACCCCCTCCCTGACTGAACTCTAGACAACACCTCACACACCCTCCCTTTTGGATCCCAATCCAAAAATGCAATCTCCCCACAGAAAATGGGGGAGATACTAATTGAATATTTTGCATCAGTATTTACTGTGGAAAAGGATATGGAAGATATAGACTTTCGGGAAATAGATGGTGATATCTTGCAAAATGTCCAGATTACAGAGGAGGTAGTGTTGTATGTCTTGAAACGGTTAAAAGTGGATAAATCCCCAGGACCTGATCCGGTGTACCGAGAACTCTGTGGGAAGCTAGAGAAGTGATTTCTGGGCCTCTTGCTGAGTTATTTGTATCATCGATAGTCACAGGTGATGTGCCGGAAGACTGGAGTTTGGCAAACGTGGTGCCAATGTTTAAGAAGGGTGTTGAGGACAAGCCAGGGAACTATAGACCGGTGAGCCTGACCTCGGCAGTGGGCAAGTTGTTGAAGGAAATTCTGAGGGACAGGATGCACATGTATTTGGAAAGGCAAGGACTGATTCGGGATAGTCAACATGGCTTTGTGCGTGGGAAATTATGTCTCACAAACGCGATTGAGTTTTTTGATGAAGTTACAAAGAAGATTGATGAGGGCAGAGCAGTAGATGTGATCTATATGGACTTCAGTAAGGTGTTCGACATGGTTCCCCATGGGTGGCAGATTAGCAAGGTTAGATGTCATGGAATACAGCGAGAACTATTTGGATACAGATCTGGATCAAAGGTAGAAGACAGAGGGTGGTGGTGGAGGGTTGTTTTTCAGACTGGAGGCTTGTGACCATTGGAGTGCCACAAGGATCGGTGCTGGTCCCTCTATTTTTTGTCATTTACATAAATGGTTTGGATGCGAGCATAAGAGGTGCAGTTAGTAAGTTTGCAGATGACACCAAAATTGGAGGTGCAGTGAATAGTGAAGAGGGTTACCTCAGATTACAACAGGATCCTTAACAGATGGGCCAATGGGTTGAGAGGTGGCAAATGGAGTTTAATTCAGATAAATGCGAGGTGCTGCATTTTGGGATAACAAATCTTAGTAGGATTTATATACTTAATGGTAAGTTCCTAGGTAGTGTTGCTGAACAAAGAGACGTTGGACTGCAGGTTCATAGCTACTTGAAAGTGGAGTCGCAGGTAGATAGGATAGTGAAGAATGCATTTTGTATGCTTTCTTTTATTGGTCAGAATATTGAGTACAAGAGTTGGGAGGTCATGTTGCGGCTGTACAGACATTGGTTAGGCCACTGCTGAAATATTGCGTGCAATTCTGGTCTCCTTCATATCGGAAGGATGTTGTGAAACTGGAAAGGGTTCAGAAAGGATTTACAAGGATACAGATAGGGCAAGAGAGTGAACAAGGAGCTTTGCAAAATAATGTAATGTGCATTAAATAAATGAGAACAGACATAAACAGTGAAGTTATGCATTTTAACAGGCAAGATAGAGATTGAATTCAGAAATCTACAGGGTGTCAGCATCTCCGAACCACAAAAAGTTAGCTTTTAATTTCAACTGTCAAAAAGGATGGCAAATGTCATGTTGGGGTTTGTTTAAAAACTAATGGAATATTGAGATTAGGAACAGTCAGATAGAGCAGCTAATGTGTGGCTGAGGAGCTGCTGCAGGGGTTAGAATTACTACTTTTCAATCACTGGGATCTCTTCAGGGATAGAAATGACCTGTATAAGAGGGAGCTGAATTGGAAGGGGACCGATATTCTTGTGGGGAAATTTGCTAGCTATATGCTGAAGGTTTTAAACTAGTAAGGGGTATGGTGGGAACCAAGAAGATAGTGAGAATAAGAAATTTTTGAGGTGAGATGCGGTGAGCAATTCTAGGAGTCAAGGCAGACAACAGTTTGGCAAGAGCGAGGTAAGACTGCTAAATTGCATTTACTTTGATGCAAGAGGCCTGACATGTGAGACAGATGAACAAAGGGCATAGATGGGAATGTGGGACAAGGATATCATTACCATTACAGAAATGTGGCACAGGAATGAACAGGACTGGCAGCTTAATGTTCCAGGATATAGATGGTATAGAATGTATAGACAAGAGGAGCAAGCGAGCAGGTGGAGTGGTGTTTTTGGATAGACAGAACATTACAGCTGGATGTAGAGAGGATATTTCTTGTAGATTGCCCAGTGAAGTTATATGGATGAAACTTAAAAATAAGAAAGAGGTGATGACCTTGCTGGGATTGTAAAATGGGCCTCCTAATAGTCAGTGGGAAATTTACAAGCGATTATGCTATCTTTAAGAAAAAAGGATAATGGTAGGGAATTTTAACTTTCCAAACAGAGTTTGGGGTAGTGTTAAGATCTTGGAATGTGGAGAAATTGGTTAAGTGTGTACAATAAAACGTTGTTATTCAATATGTGGATGCACCTACTCGACAGTGTGCAATACTTGACCGTCTGTTGGGAACCAAGGCAGGACAAATGTCTGAGGTGTTCATAGGGGTAGGCTTCAGAGAAAGTGATCATAATTCTATTGGTTTAATAATAATGATACGAAAGGATAACATTGATTTAAAAATGAAAGTTTCAAATTAGAGTGCGGCCAGTTTCGATGGTATTAGACTTTGAGAAGTTGGTTGGAGGAGGTTATTCACAGGTAAAGGGATGGCTGACAAGTGGGAGGCCTTTAAGAATGAGACAATGAGAGTTCAGTGTTGGTATGTTTCTGTTTGTGTGAAGGGCAAGGCATGGGAAAAGCTCAATGATGAGGGAAATTGCAATTCCTGTCCAGGGAAAGAAGGGGGCATTCATCAGATATAGAGAGCTGGGATTGAGTGATCCTGAGAAGGATATAAGGGCAGTAGGAGTATACTTAAACAGGAAATCATGAGGGGAAAAAGGGGACATAAAATTGCTTTGGCAAATAGAATTAAGGAGAATCCGAAAAGATTCTAAAATTATTTTAAGGTTAAAAGAATAACTAAGGAGAGAATACAGCCCTTAAAGATCAACATGGCTTACCTACAGGAGATGGCAGAGACACTAAGCAAATATTTTGCATCAATACTTAAAGTAGACAGGAGCAGGGAAGCTAAGAAACTTAGGAAATAAATAATGTGATCTTAAAATGAGTTCAGTTTACAGAAAAGGAGGTGTTGGAGTTCTTGAAGTAGAAGAATTTAAATAAATCCTGGAGACCTGATTAGATATTTCCCAGAACTTTGTGGGAAGAGAGGGAAGAGATTCCTGAACCCCTCGCTGAGATATTTGTATCGTTGATAATCATAGATGAGATGCCAGAAGACTGGAGAGTGACGAATGTGGCAGCATTATTGAAGAAAGTTGTATGGAAAAGCAAGGGAACCATAAACTGGTGAGCCTTTCACGCCAGAGATGCTGCCAGACCTTCTGAGCATTTCCAGCAGTTTCTGCTTTTGTTTCTGATACACAGCATCCACAGTTCTTTCCGTTTTTATTTAGTAGTTAGAGAGCATTACTTTTTGAATTGGAGGCCTGTTAGAACATAACAACATCCGAACATTAGAAATACAATCAGGAGTAGGCCATCTGACTCCATGAGTCAGCTCTGCCTTTCAATAACATCGTGGATCATCTTTCAATGGACTGAGACTCCACTTACCCACCGCTCACTATAACCCTTCATTCCTTTACTGTTCACAAATCTATCTGCACCTTTAAAACATTCAACAGGTTAGCCTCAGCTGCTTCACGAGGCAGGGGATTCCAGAGATTCACAACCCTTTGGGTGAAGACGTTGGCTTGACCAGCTATCCTTAGTAGCCACACACGCAGATGACAAGCAACATGAGTTCGAATGGGACAAAACTACTATTGGGAGAAGCCTAACACAGAACAGCCAGGGAATTCCTAGCGGCATGGCACTCACCCACAGATTCAATCAATAAGCACATCGACCTGGACCCAATACACCGGCCCCTGCAGCTGACAACTGGAACTGACAACCAGAAGTGGCAGATACACACCACTATAAATGCGGGAGGAAACGTCATAGAAGCGCTTCACAGGAGGCCCCCAAGCACTGAGGATGCCACCGAGACAGGGGACGAAACGTCTGCAACACAAATTCCCAGCTCGGCGAACAGAACCACAACAACGAGCACCCGAGCTACAAATCTTCTCACAAACTTTGAGCCTCTCTGCTTCTGTCTTATCTGTCGCATTTATAATTTTACAATCCCCTCCCCCATTCTTCTGAATTCCAATGAGTATAATCCCAGTCTGCTCATAAGCCAACCCCCTCATTTCCAGAATCAACGTAATCAAACACCTTAGCAAACCTCACCTCAGTGTCATCTCATGTAAGGCGATGAAAAGTGTACAGAGTACTCCAGGCGTGGCCACACCAGCGCCCTATACAGCTGCAGCAGAAAGTCCTAATTTTAAACTCTATCTACTGGCAATGAAGGACGTTATTCCATTTGTCTTCCTAATTAGCTACTGGACTTGCAAACCAGACTTTTGTGTTTCATGCACAAGAACACCTAGGGCCCCCTGCACAGCAGCATTCTGTAATTTTTCACCATTTTAAAGTAGTCCACTTTGTTATTATGGATCAGTGGTGCTGGACGAGCACAGCAATGAAGGGCTTTTGCCCGAAACGTCGATTTTGCTGCTCGTCGGATGCTGCCTCAATTGCTGTGCTCTTCCAGCACCACTGATCCAGAATCTGGTTTCTAGCATCTGCAGTCATTGTTTTCACCACTTTGTTATTATTCCTACCAAAATGGATGGCCTCATGTTTACTAACATTGTACTTCATCTGCCAGACCCTTGCCCACTCCCTTAACCTGTCTATATCCTTCTGCACACTTTGCTCTATCACTCATTTACGTGGCTTCTGCGAACTACAACACACGACACTTGGTCTCTACCTCGAAGCAATCTACCTGAATTGTAAATAATTGCAGTCCCAACAATTGTAAACAGTTGCATTCTCAACACTGATCCCTGAGACACATCACTAGTCACCGATTTTCAACCAGAAAAACACCCATTTATCCCCAATTTTTGCGTTCTGTTAGTTAACCATTCTTCTGTCCATGCTAATGCATTGCCCGTAACACTGTGCATCTTTATTTTATGCAGCAGCCTTTTGTGCAGCACCTTGCTGAATGCCTTTTGGAAATCCAGATACAACACGTTCACCAGTTCCCCATTGTCTACCACGCTCATTATCACCTCAAAGAATTTCAATAAATCCGTTAAAGATGACTTGCCTTTCATGAACCCATGCTTCATTAAATAAATGTAGCTGTTGCGGTTTTGTAATGCAAACCAGGCCAGGACTTATACAATTAATGGCTGGGCCCTTGGGGAGTGTTGCTCAGCAAAGAAACCAAAGGGTGCAGATGCATCATTCCTTGAAAGTGAAGTTGCAGGGAGACAGGGTGGGGAAAAAGGTGTTTGGCATGCTTTCGTTCATTGGTCATAATGTTAAGTGTAGGAGTCGAGATGTCATGTCTCAGCTGTACAGAACATTTGTGAGGCCACATTTAGAATTATTTTAGACAAATCTGGCTGACCGTTTCTATGAAGGATTTTGTGAAACTTGAGAGGGTGTAGAAAAGATTTCCAAGAATGATGCTGGAACTGGAGTGTTTATGGTATAAGCCGAAGCTGAATAGGCTGGGGCTTCTCTTTTCCCTGCAGTGAGAGAAAAGGAGGCTCAGGAGTGGCCTGAACAAGACTTATAAAATCATGCAGGCATTGATATGGTGAATAGCCAAGGCCTTTGTCCTCGAGTGGGAGAGTCCAAAACTAGAGGACAGCAGTTTAACGTGAGAGGAGAAACATTTGAAAAAAAAACCTGAGGGGTAACCTTTTCACGTATATGTGGAAAAAGCTGCCAGCGGTAGTGGTGGAGGCGGGTAAAGTAAAGTGGGTAATGTAACAGTCATCCCTTGTCTCTTTCAGCACAGTATCTGCCAGTGAACCAGGTATAACAAGAGAATCTCATATCTTTATTTGGAAGTTCACGCATTTACAGGGCGGCGTGGTTGTCACTGCTACCTCACAGCGCCAGGGTCCCAGGTTCGATTGCAGCCTTGGGCGACTGTCTGTCTGCAGTTTGTGCATTCTCGCCATGTCTGCGTGGGACTCCTCTACGTGCTCCGGTTTCGTCACACAATCACAAAGATGTGCACGTCAGGTGAAATGGCCGTGCTAAATTGCCCATAGTGTCAGGTGCATTCGTGGGAGGGAAATGGGTCTGCGTGGCTTCCTCTTCTGAGGGTCGGTGTGGACTGGTTGGGTCGACGGGCCTGTATCGACATTGAAGGGAATCTAAACTTCCATGCCTCCTCAATATCGTCTTGGACAATTACGGTCCTTGGCTGTTTTCACCACATAGTTGGGGTTGTCCAGCGAGCACATCCCAGCAGTGGGTGGAATTCCCTGCCGCCATGGCGTACTGGACGTCCTGCGTTGACTGCTACGCATTGCACTTCAACTTTCGAGGAAAGACAGAGGGAGTATTCACAGAACACACAAGCAGTGAGTGATTGACAGGTCAAGCAACAAAGGATTACTGAGCGCACAATCGCTCACTGCACTGTAAACAAACACTTGTCTGATGGATAAACACACTTAGACGAGACACCTGAAACTGACAGTACATGCAGTCAGCAACCACAAAACAAACAGACACATCCAAAGCAAATGATCAGAAACCACAAGACAGAAACAAAAGTGAACTGGTGGAGCCCCTGTCAATTTCCTTCGAGCTGAGGAATCTCTTAGGATTGATGGGAAAAATTTAATCAACAGTCTCTCATTCTATTTTGCCAGGCTTCCCTTGCCCGTCCGGCTCTCCCCTGGCTTGATCCGGATCGCGGCACAAGCTCTGGACGTGCTTAATACAATCTGGACTCAATCAAGCATCCAGCAGCATTAATCAGTTCTAGAATGGAATCAGGGGGTTCCAGCTCTCTTCGTGGATATTTGAGAATGTCCCTTTCGTTGGCTGTGAGGTGATACCATTGTTGCTCTCCTGAGGTGAGCAAGGTATTCTGGTGCTTCACTGGCTGACCTGAGCTTCATGTCGCTTTGATATCACTGGGGTATTAGATTACACTTCAGCCTTGGGGACAGCTTTATTTATCTGGTCGAGGAAGCTTATTGGTAGTTTGTCTTGGGAAGTGTATTCGGTGGTTTGTGAATGACTGTGGTCAGCCTGTTTGGTCAATGCTGAGGCATTTTCGGTGTTCCTTGTATGGCTTGGACAGGCTTGATTTTCTGTGTTCTTATTGGCCATGCTGTCTGTAGGCAGGTTTGCAAGTCATTTCCCATACTGTTGAAAAATAAACTTTAAGATCTTCAAAGGTTTTAAATTCAAAATCTTAATTCAACATCAACCTGTTCACATGGGGACAAGCCACTCAGCTGTTCCATGGACGGGAAGGTATTCACTCGGGGATCAATCCTAATGGCAAGCAAACGAATTCAACAAAGGGAGAGAAAATATGTCTGCTCTGTTTGGTAAGTGATTATCTTCACAACCCCGCCTAATGTCACCCAATCGACATGACACTGGAAAGACACCATTCGTCTGCTCTGTGTATGAAAAGGAATTCATTAAATCAGCAAAGCTTCAGATAAAGAAGAATGGGCACACTGTAGAGAGGCCTGCACTGAGTGTGGAAAGAGATTCACCTGGTCATCTCTATTCAGTGAGCACGACCACATTCACACGAGCGAGAAACATTTACTTGCTCCTTACCTGGGAAGTGATTCACTCGTGTCTCCAATCTCAGCTGATATGGACTTGTTCCCACAAATGACAGAAAATTTTAATGGTCTGACTTTGAAAAGAGCTTAAGGAGTAGCAATGATGTGATGGAACACCAGAAAACACATGAGAATCCCTGCAGTGAAACAACAGGCCCTTCGGCCCAACAAGTCCACACAATCCATCCAAAGAACACTCAAACCCATTACCCTCCCTTATATTTACCCCAACTACTAACCTACGGTATGGGTAATATATCATGTCCAGTTCACCTAACAGGCGTACCGTTTTGTCTTGTGGGATGAAATTTGAGGACCTGGAGGAAACTCACGCAGACACGTGAAGAACGTGCAAACTCCACACAGAGAGGCCTCCGAGGCTGGAATCGACGCCAGCCCCTCGTGCTCTGAGGCAGCACTGCTAAACACTGAGCCACCGTGCGTGGAGAGGCAGTTAATTTGCACTGTGGGTAGCAAGGGATTCAATTACTCATTCGCACGTGTGACAGCCCATTCAGGTGGAATCTGTTTCGCTTAGTTGTCTGCATTGTTGGATTATAAAGCAGTGTGATGCTCGCAGTGTGTTTCCAATTCCTATCACTGTTTTGAGGTTAATTTAAAGGTTGTTCTTCACTAAATATTCTCTGACCGGTGGGCTGGTGGTGCTCTGGTTAAATCACCACCAGCCTCTTCTTTCTCAAATGAAGGCAGCAGCCTCTGCGGCCTGGTAAGATGGTAATAGTGTAAACAATCCAGTGAGGTCGCATGTGAATGCGATATAGTGTTATTGCATCGAGAATTGAACTGTGTTCTTTCTGTCAGTAGGGGTTTACTTCATTGGATGTGTTTAATCTCTTTAATTGATCTGGTGTTTAATTGTTCAGTTTTCAATCACATCAAATTCAAAGACTTTTTCCCCTGATTCGGTACAATTAGAGGAGCCTGGTAGATATCCAGTAACTGCCCTGTTCTTGACACTTTTCTTTATTGTTAAGTGTGGATTTGTACTTAAATATATTTCGATGCATTCAGCATTTCTGAATGCTCTTCACGTCGAAATGAAGACCGTGTGAAGTGTATTCACTTATATCCGAGAAACAAAAGTCCTACAGTGAGAGCACAAGATTGTGTTCTCATCAGCGTGAACATGTTGATGGGACCTCAATTAATGGAACCTTATAAAGCATTTCCCACACTGTGTCATTAAAACAAATTATTGTCACAGTGAACCCGTTGGTGTACTAGGAGGATGGATGGCTGAAGTGCATCCTTTCCCCAATTCAGAACAAATGAATGGCCTCTCGCCAATATGAATTCGCTCGTCTTTCAGTAAGTTTGAGAAATGAAAGAGCAGGTGAATAGTCTCTTTCCAGTGTGAACTCTCTTGTATTCCAGCAGATTGCCTGAATCAATTAATGACTTCAAATCACAGCGGACGAATGATCTCCACGCTGTATGAACTCACTGTTGTTTCAGCAGACTGAATGACTGAATGAATCCTTTCCCATTTTTCGAACAGGCGAACGGTCTATGTCCACTGAGTTCACAGATGTAAAGTGAGATCAAATGACGGCCTGAACCCACTCCCTCTGTGAGAACACTTGAATGGCTTCTCATCAACGTGAACACATTGATGGTACAGCAGATCGTCAAAACTTTTAAAGCGTTTATTATACTCTGCATCATTAAATGGTTTCTTCTCCGCGTGAACCCACTGGTGAGTCAGCAAGTTAGAAAACTGAGTAACTCCCTTTCCACACTCAAAACAGTTGAATGGTTTTTCCCCGGTGTGGTTGCACTGATGAATTTTCAGGGCAGACAAGTAATTGAATCGTCACCTCATTACCGCAGTTTCTCTCCAGTGCCCCTCCAATTATGTCTCGATAGTTCAGAATGTGAATGCTTCCACTCCACTGTGAATGTAACTTTCTGCTTTCATTTTCAAAGGCCGGTGAGGTTCAGGCTACATGGAACAAAGCAACTCCATCAAATTCTGATGTGATGCTTCGTTTCAGTTTCCCAAATGCAAATCCTCATCTTTGATACCCGTCAAATAAATCCAGAAATATCTCAGTAAGAGAGAACTCCTTTGAACACCAAAGCGTATGATTTTTCATTCTTCGTCGGATGTGGGTATTCCAGAACAGGTCAGCATTTATTGTTCATTTATGATTTGACTGGATAAGGTGATGATGAGCTGCCTTCTTGAACCATCGTTTCCGTGTGCTGTCGGTAGTCCCAAATTATAGGGAAGTGAAATCCACAGTTTTGACCCAGTGATTCTGGAGGAACGGCAATATATTTCCAGAGCAGGATGGTAGGTGGGTTGGAGATCTTTCCTATCTATCTACTACCCCTTTCCTTTTAGATGGATGTAGTTGTGAGTTTGTAATGTATTGTTTAAGGATCCTTGGTGAATATCTGCAGTGCATCTTATGGATGGTGCAGACTGCATGTCTGAGTGTTTGGTTGTGGAGAGAAAGGATGTTTGTCGACGTTTTATTAGTTGTGTGTTGCTGCTCAATTCAGTTTCTCTGTTCTGGACGGTGTTGAGCTTTTCAGTATTGCTGCAACTGAAGTAAGGAATCGTCAAGAAGGTTGTGGTTTAAATGTCTCTTGCAACTCAGATGCTGACTAATCTACTGTGCTTCTCCTGTGCATTGTTTCTTTAACACTGCAATCATCCAGACGAACAGGAACTATCCCATCATGTCTCGTTCTGTATTGTAAAGGAGTAAACAGTTGGTCGGGAAAGAACAAAAGAAAGAGAAGAACATTTGGTCAATTAGGAGAATAACGCTGTCGCTCGGAGAGTGAACAACTGTTAATGGAGACTGCCGATGCCAAATCATAGGTGGCGTGTAATCGCAGGCTATGTGTCAGACAGGCTTGAGGGTGTCATGAAAATCCCTGATTATGTCCCTTTTTTTGCCACAATGCTATATGGCTGCTAAAGTTAGCTTCTCAAAGACATTGTGACTTTCACTGCACCAAAGAAGGACTTTCGGCCCATCTTGCAAATGTCCATCATGAAGCAACGATCCATTCTCATCCCGTGTTTTTCAGAACTTGGTCTGGATCCTTAAGCGCTATGGTACTCCAAGTGATCAACGAAATATTTTCCTAATTTCACCACCTCCAACGAAATACTGTTACCAAACATATATTCTCCTCCCCGCCCTTGTCCGCCTTTCCCAGGAACTATTCCCTCCGTGGCACTGTGGTGCAGTGTGCCTTCTCTCTCAACACCTCCCCCAACAGCCCCATGGAACCTTTCCCTAAAATCGCGGAATATGTGACTCTTCCTTTCATAGAACATGAGAACGAGGAGCAAGACTATGTCATGCGGGCCTTAGCGACTGCTTCGCCGTTCAATAAGATCATGCCTGATATTTCCATGGACATACATCCACTTAACCAACCTCTGAAGATAATCATTACTTCCTTTATTGTTCAAACAAAAATCAGCCCTAGCTTAAAAAAAAACATTTATTGATGTAGCATCAATTACTTCGTTGGGCAAGCAGTTCCATAGAGTAACATCCCTCTGGTTGAAGAAATTCCTTCTCATTTCCAGACGTTTCGTTACCCTGCTGGGTAACATCTTCATTGTGCCTTCGGGCGATGGACTGTTCATGATTTCTTCTTTCTATTTATATGTTTGGGGTTCTTTGGGTTGGTCGTGTCATTTCCTGTAGTGATTTCATTTCCTGTTCTTTTTCTCATGGGGTTGTAGACGGAGTCTACCTCGTTTTGATAGATTTCCTGTTGCAATGCCATGCTTCTCGGAATTCTCGTGTCTGTCTCTGTTTCACTTGTGCTCGGATGGATGCGTTGTCCAAGTCAAAGTGGTGTCTTTCCATATCTGTATGTAAGGATACCAGTGAGAAAGGGTCACGTCGTTTTGTGGTTAGTTGATGTTCATATATCCTGGTGTCTCGTGTTCTACCTATTTGTCCACATGCAAAACATGATGGCATTTATAAGATACTGTGCAAGAACTGTAACAAACATTGCATTCGACAAACACAACAGTGGACTGAGACAACATGTCCATCCTAGGACAAGCCAAACAGATACATCCAGAAGAATTCGTCAAAGCATGGCATTCCGACAAGAACTCGACCAACAAACACTTCGATCTCGACGCCATCGACCACCCCCTGAGGAAAAAGAACAGGAATGATATCACCAACGGAAATGACATCATCAAGGCAAAGAAACTCAAACATATAAATAGAAAGCAGGAATCTTGAACAGTGCTTCGCCTGGAGACCCACTGAAATTGTTAGCTAGTAGGGTGATGAAACGTCTGGTAATGAACTTTCCAGTTCAATGACCAAACCGACATCTAGTTTAATGACCTACTCAAAGAACTTAATAACGTTTGTGAGTCTCGACCTCACATTCACAAAACCGGCTTGACTTTCCCTCATAAACTTATTCCAATCGAGATGATTACAAATCTTATCTCTTAGAACTTTTCCAACACTTTACCCACAACCAACGGGAGGGTCAATGGTCTATAATTTCCATGGTTTTCTCTACTTCCCTTCTTGAATGAGGGAATAACTTTTACTATCCTGTAGTGTTCTGGTACTATACCTTTGGACAATGACAACATAAATATCAAAGTCGAAGGCTCGGAAATCAGATTCTTGGTTTCCCAGAGAATCTGAGGATAAATCCCATCTGGCCCACGGGAATATATATATTTACACATTTTCAGAGTTTGTAACACCTCGCCCTTGGGAACTTCAATCCGATCTCGTCTAGTAGCCTGTTTCTCAGTATTGTCCTCGACAACATTTTGTTTTTCCAGTGCGAATTCTGACGAAAGATATTGCTTTAGCGCTTCCCCCATCGCTTCTGACTCCAGGTACTACTTTTCCAAGACTGTCCTTCATTGGCCATATTTTATTCCATTCATTGTTTTAATCCTTACAGACCTATGGAAAACTTTAGGATTTCCCCTTATCCTATCTGCTAACAAATTCTCAGCTCCCCTCCTGGCTCATCTTCAGTCTCTCCTCAGGATTTTCCTGTTTAACTTGTAACTCTCAATGGCCCGAACTGAGCCTTCACAACTCTTGCTAACACAAGCCTTCTTCATCTTAACAAGAGATTCGGCTTCCTTAGTAATCATGACTCCTGCGCTTGACAATTTCCTCCCTGTCTGACAGGTATATAGTTATTAAAGACACACAGAACCTGCTCCTTGAATCAGCTCCACATTTCTATTCTGCCCATTCCCTGCCGTTTCCTTGCCCAACCAGTGCATGCGTAATCTTATCTAATCGCATTGCAATTTACTTTCCCCCAGCAGAAACGCTTGTCCTCCGGTGTATTACTATCCCATTGAAAAACTCAAGTAAACATAACTGAATTTTGGTAACTATTACCAAAGTGCTCACCTACCGCCAAATCTAACACCTTGCCGTGTTCATTACCCAGTATCAAATCTAATTTGGCCTCTCCCTTTGTTGGCCTGTTCCATTGCACAGTATTTGAGGAATCTATCGCAGATACTCAATACTCTCCTCGTCAGGGCTACCCTGACTGAGCTGCTTCGACCGATTGGCATGTTGATTAAAATCCGCATGATAATTGCCATACCAGTTTTTCAGGTGTTGTTTATGCCTTTGTTTACTGCCCTCCCCAATGTGATCTTAAAATATGGAGGCGGATAGACTCAGACAATCAGTGACATTTTCTTCTTAGAACTTCTAATTTCCTCTCAAATGGATTCAAACTTATTCTCCATAGAACGTATATCATCTGTCAGCATCGGTCTGAGGTTGTCCTTGAATGTTTGAGCTTCACCACCTTCCTTACCATCCTTTCTGTCCTTCCAAATTGTCTCATGCCCGTGAATATTTACCTCCCAGTCTTGACTATGCTGTCTCCATGCCTCTGCAATGTCTACTAAATCGTATTTGTCCGTGATAATTTATGCTGATATATCCCCAACCTTCTTCCAAAATGTACGAGCATTCAGGTATAGTGCCGTTATGGTCGCTTTCTTACCCATTGATTAACAACATATCTGATAATATCTTCGACGCTATCCTTTCTTATTGCTTCTTGCTTCTTCTCACTTGTCCATTTCTGACCTCCTTGCTTAGTACACAAGTGCTCTAATACACCTTCCAGGTGAAGCAACACTTTCCCTACACTTTGCACAATCCAGTCTAATAGATTCACTGCTCTTATTGTGGTCGCCACTACCTTGGGAAATGAAGTGTGGACTGAATGACCGTTTTGCAGAATACAAAGTTCTATCGCCAAATATGTCCCTGAGCTTCAAGTTGACTGCTCCTTTCGCACAGAACCATGTTTCATAGACAACGTCTCTATCTCAGGCTTACTGCAGTGTTCCACCAGAGCTCAGCGCATGCTGTAAAAGCAACAGACGGTATTCTGCTTGAGGACCCCGCAACCCTCCATATCAATTTCAGTCATTTTAGAGGCCTGAAGTCTCCCATGTCCTGGCCCCCGACACACCCCCAGGCCTAGTTATAGCAAAGCAGCCATTATACACTACCTATGGTTAGTCATAAACAGTCTCCGTGAACAGTTATTAATGCTCCAAACAAATCATTATCAATTCCTATGCCCAACTGTTAGTTTCTCTCTTTCGGCTCTATCCCAACATCTTGTTTCCTCCTAATTACTGCGCCCCCACATATCTTCTGCATGTATACGAAACTTTTACTGGAAACCATGAGTGCTAAGGACGGCGTCACTGGACCTAAAATATTAACTCCGATTTGTCTTTCCAGCATCTTTTGGTCTTGCCCCTGAGGAAGCTTGATACTGTGCTTGTGTAATGACCCCCTGCACATAAGACAGAACTGTGTTAATCCTGAAAAGTTCTCTTTTTGATGAATCCCATTACAATGTGAGGCATTGGCATCGACTTCGTAGGTCAATAAATATAGAAATCATGTGCTTGGGATTTGTGCCGGAGTTCTGTTCTGGATATGATAAACAACAGAGAGAACAATCTCCGTCATGTCAGATGTGAACAGATAGGAATCTCCACAAGAGGAGGAATAAAAAGAATGTTTTTCAGTGAGAGAAAATTCAAACCATTTCTCACTGTAATAGTCTGTGGCTATCAAGGCACAATGTTTTATAACCACAAAGGCTGAATACAGCGTTTTCGTGTTAAAATATCTGAATGATCTCCTTCCAGTGTGACAGTACAGTTGTGTTAGCAAATGGGATAACTGAGTGAATCACTTTAATTTTTCAGCTAGCGAACATTCCTCTTGTGGGAAGATATAGGGGCAAAATGCAGGAATAGGGATGGAAAGGTTCTGAAGAAGTTTGACATAGGGACTGAGGAAGTGTTCGTGGTTCTGACCGACTTGACGTGGGCATATTCCCAATTCATGACGCACTTGCACCTTATGTTCCTCTCTGTGACAAGGGTGGAAATTACAGGTGTTCTGAGCAATATTTTACATTCCCCTTTCGGTTTGTACTGGATTGGACTAATGCAGTTCCACTTTTAAGCAAGATTGGGAGAGATAGACCAGAGATTCACACAGCAGTGAATCTCACATCAGTTAAAGGGAACCTTTTGGAGCAAATCCTGAAGGAGAGCGTTAACTGCCACTTGTCCAGGCAAGGTTTCATCAGGAAGCGTCATCACGGTTTTGTTACAGAATGTCATGCCTAACAGATTGGATGAAGTCTATTTGATTGGCAAGTGATCGGGTTTTTTAACGAGGGCAGTAAAGTTGATGTTTTTTGTGTGGATTTCAACATAGCCTTTAACACGACACCACACTGGAGACTGGTAAGAGGATAAAAGTGAAAAGGGATTTAAGCTCCCCTGGCAAGTTGGAGCCAAACTTCATTTGGTGGTGGTAGGAGACACAGGATGGTGATGAAGGCTTTTTGTGTGATTGGAACTGGTAATCAATGGTGTGACACAAGGATGAATGCTGGGTCCCATGTCGTTTGTGAATGTGTGTAAAGAATATAGAACAGGTTATCGGGAAATGAGAAGCAGAGTTGTCCATGATACGAATATTAGCAAAGTGGTTAATAGTGAAGAAGAAGGTCATAGGATGGAGGAGCTCAGAGATGGATTTGTCAAATGTCAAATTCAGATAGGGGATGTTGAAACTAACCATGAAAAACATGAGGTGATGCACATTGGAAGTAACACTTCAACGGATGACTCAATGAAAGGCAGGACACGCGGAAACCCAGAGGAACAGAGAGATTTTGCATGTTGGGCCACATGTCCGTCAAGGCAGCAGAACATCGTGACAATCACAACTTTATCAGTCAAGGCAAAATTTATACAAGTCGACAAGATGGTGAAGAAAGTACTTGGCAAGCTTTTTGTCATTCGTCAGAAAGTCGATTATCCAAGTTGGAATGTCATGTTGTGACGATTTCGAGCATTGGTGAGATCACACTTAGAATACTGCTTGCAATTATGGTCAACTTCTACAGGAAGGATTTTGTGAAAATTGAAACTGTACACGAATGATTTGCAAGGATGTTGCGGGGACCTGAGGGCTGGATTTAAGCGTGGAGATGGGGTAGGCAGGAGCGTTTTAGCTGGAATGTTCCAGGCAGCGCGTCACGTTCTCACCGTATATAAAATCTTGACGGGTATGGATAGACAACTGACCTAAATCGTTTGCGCAGAATGGTGAAGTTAAAAACTAAGGGCACAGGTTTATGGTGACAGGCACTGAGACACACTAAATCAGTTATAGAGCGTGACAGAATGATGGTTGATTTCCAACAGGCATTGCTTCAGGTCAGTCTTCGGTTTTAAAAATAAACATTCTTTTCCGTGAAAGTCATTTGGTAGTGAAGTCGTGAATTGAACATTAGGGGTACTAAAATTGAGTGATGTACCGATGAATAAGTGAGTGTGTACAATATTGTCCAATGCACTTTGAAATGGAGAATGCCATATTTATAAGGAACAATCAATAACGATCATTTAAATTAAATGTGATGTTGCAGGACTCTGAAATAAACACCGAACTGGCTGTGCTGGGATATGAGTCACATTGACTTGTCTGCAGGATCATCAACTGATTCGGAAGGCATCATGATATGTTTCATCTGTTCAGCAGTGGCGGAGCCAATATATATTCCTCCATTCCTATCAGCAATTAACAAGGTGAGCATGCATTGCCCGATCGAAACATTCTAGTTCATGAAACTCGTTTTTCTTTTCAGAATCAGAATGTAGCAGTTATTAAACTGCAGTTTTCTCTTTTCCTTTACCATGATTAATATTCAAACGTTCAGTTGAACTGACAGAATGCTGAATTCTGCAAAAATTATTTCTTTTCTCTCAGACATTCAGTCTCTGCAGTTTTCATTTCTTTAGTGATCTGAATAACCTGATATTTATGGGGAAATGAATATTGCAGTTTGTCTCACATGCGACAGAAGAATCAACTGAGTGGTGACAGGTGCAGCTTAATTTTCCTATGCAGTTGAGCTGAGGTGGTGTCGAGTTAAAAGCGTGGATCCGGAAAAGGGCATCTGGTAAGGCAGCATCCATGGAGTAGGAAAGTCGATGTTTCGAGCATAAGTTCTTCGTCAGGAATGTTGGAAACATTGACACTCCTGGTCCTCAGATGTTGCCTAACCACTGTGCTTTCTAGCGCCATCCTTCCTGACTGTAATCTCTCGCATCTGCAATC
Source organism: Chiloscyllium plagiosum (assembly GCF_037043375.1). Taxonomy (NCBI): domain Eukaryota; kingdom Metazoa; phylum Chordata; class Chondrichthyes; order Orectolobiformes; family Hemiscylliidae; genus Chiloscyllium; species Chiloscyllium plagiosum. The sequence continues at coordinate 86,494,271 of NW_028270176.1, forward strand.
CTCGCCTTCTCCTCAGGTGTGATAGTTTTGGATATTGTTCCTGTGATCTAATAACATGTTCGTAATTATAGGTTTGATATGTGGTTGGGAGCTCATCATTGATGCAATTCATTCTCCCCCTCCCAATCTGCCAAGCACATGCAGGTCCTGCGCCTCCTTCATTGACACGCCCTAAACACCTGATGACTGAAAGAAGAAGGCCTCATCTTCCTCTTGGGACCTTGATGACACATGGGATCACCAGTTTTCTCATTCGCCCTTCCCTCATATTATTCTACTTTCATGATTCCAACTCGGCATTGCCCTCATGACCTGCACATCACCTTTCCAACCTATCCGCTCCACCTCGTGTCAGAACCAGTATCTTATTCGCCACCTTTATCTTCTCATCGCATTCTCAGCTATCATGCGCCCAAACCCCCTAAACCGCCCATTTATCACTCAGCCCCCACGGCCACGAACATCATTCCTGATGAAGGGTTTATGCCCGAATCATCAACTCTCCCGCTCCACGCATGCTGCCTGACCTACTGTGTTTTCTATCACCACACTGTCCACACTGAGTTCTAACATCTGCAGTTCTCACTTTCTCCACGGGGCAGTATTGTGTAAAAGTCATATTATTGGAAAAGTGCAGTTTCTGTGGTTTTCTAAGTTGTTAATTTCATTTGCCCAATCGGCTCGAGCTGGAGTATTGTGTGGCTTTCTGCAATTATCATTACAGCAGGGATGTGATTGCATTGGTAACGGTGCAGAACAGATTTACCAGGATATTGTCTGTTCGAAGAGTTTCACTTATGAAGATAGTTTGGACGGACTGGGCTCTCACAAAGATGTTCTCTTCTTTAAGAAAAACGGAGCTGTTCTTTTCCTCAAGGATAATGTGACTTGATATCTTTTTTTATCAAAGGCGTTGTAAAACAGTTCAGGCTCCGAATCGGATGAAGTGTTACAGAGATAAAAGTGTTCGCTGAGAGGCCTTTCGTTTCTCCGTAAACAGCTGAAGCTTAAGGCCAAAGATTTTATGTTTTAGAAATGAACTGTCTAATAGAATAGGAGTGGTCATTCTGGAAAGCTGAATTCCGGTTTTGAGATCCTGCAGCAGTGGTGCACTAACTAATAATCTCTCTCCTTCTGCCCTTCTAGTTTTTACCTATAAGCTTCTGTTTCATTTTTACTGTGTTTAAGGTTCTTGTTTTTTTAGGATTGTTGTGTATTTTCAGAACAGCACAAGTAAGTCTACTTTGGATAGACTGAGTTCTGTGGGTATTCTATATTCAGTTTTTTTGTTTTTCAATCCGTCATTTTGTGAATAATTTTTGTAACTAGCTTCCTCGAGTAATTTTCACTATACACTTAAAGAAAAAAATATAACGTTACGGTCTGGGTTGTCTGCTTAATAACATTTTGAATCGTTTAGCCTCGTCCATAATAAATTGGGAGGTAGTTGATGGATTACAAGAGTAACTGATAGATGCTTGCGTCTTTATTTCGGGTGTTGATTTGGATTGGGGTAGACATTGCCGAGGAAAGCAATGTCTCATTTAGGTACAAAGAGTTGTCTGGCTATGGACGATGTAAAGTTGGTAATCTTACATTAAATAATTCAGGCCTGGCGTCTGGAATTAGCAGACATGCTGGGGTTGTATTTGCCGATTTCTGTGAGGAAAGGAGAGATAATTCCCGCAATAGCTCAGAATTTAACTAAGCTGGAAAATCCATAAGAATCTGTAGAGATGGTTAACATTTATTTGAAAATGAAGCAGCTTGAGTTAGACGCGAGAGATAAGGAAAGGACACCAGATTTGAAGCAGTTTGAGATACGATTCGAAGGAGAGAGAGGGAAGAAGAGAAAGCAGCAGAGCACAGAGAAAGGGACACAGGGTTTGAACTTCAGAAATTGGCAATTATTAAAGGAATTCACCTTAAAAGGCAGGTGATAAAGGCTGAAGATAAGCTTAATCTGGAAGAGCATATTGTTCAAACGGCAAGGTTAGCAGCTGAAATGGCTGATTGTTATGAAGTGGTCAAAAAAACAAGGATGGTCTTCCAGAATCATTTTAAGTCTGAGGCATCGAAATTGGGGCGAAGAGAAATCCTCACGTGGAAAGGGAAAGTTAAATCTCTGTGAAGATCATTAGGATAACTTATCACAGGTTAAATAGGGAACTCTTGAAGGGAACAAGATCTGAGGATTTCATTACAATAAAGTAGGCCACATGAAATCAATTTTGGAGGACTAGGGGAAGCACTGGAAAGTCAGATGCAGGAAAACGAAACAAGCCTGGATTTTTTTGGCTTGGCAATAGAAAGCACAGTGGAGGTTGGAAAGCTGCATCAGAGTGCACAAGCCGATCGGAGGTTGGAAAGGGGAAAGTGCCAGATCTGCTTTAAAAATATACCTGCAAAGGTAAAGTTTATTTACCTTGGCCAGGAGTAGCAGATAGAGAGATAACAATATTCAGGGACACAGGATCGTGCCTGTCTGTGATGCTGAAGGAGCGGAAAATATGTGGTCCTGAAGCACTATGTGCACGGGAATTCATGGTGGGACGAAAAATTGCTCAGTTATGTAGAATGAGGCTAGAGTGGGCAAAAAAGAGTGGAGAATTTGTGGTGGGAGTTCTGGAAAAACTCTCAGCTCCAATAATACAATTTGTGCTTGCAAATGATATAGCTCAATCGCCGGTAAGCGTGCTGCCTAATCCAGTTGAAAAACCAGTCGAGATGTCCGCAAGTGCAGCATGCAGGAAGTTTATCAAGGAATTTTCCCAGATTGTGTCTGAACGCGATCACAGAGTCACAAGCTGAAGCAGGATAAATCAAAAGGCAGGGATAAGGAAGCTGAAATATGATTACAAAATATTTTTAAAATCAGATCAGTGGGACACAGCAGGAGACAAGCGTTATAAATGCAAGTATATTCAGCTCTGCTGTGCTGCTGACTTACAGCAGAAAGATGAAAAATTAAAGCAGTTGAATCAGAAGACCTGTACCTGGAAGGAGAGTGAATTCATCCCCGTGTGATATTACTTAGTAAATGATATGTTAAGGAGGAAATGGAGAGCAACACATATTCAAGCAAGTGAGAAATGGGCAGAATTTATTTTCCTGTAGGGTACAGAAAAGTGGAGCTGCGAGTGCCGCATGTGCCACAAATTGGAGGTTACTTAGGCGTGAGGAAAACGGAGGCTAAAATACAAAGACATTTTTACTGGCCTGGATTGCAGGGGAATGCATTTGAATTTTGCCAGACGTGTCATACATTTCGGCTAATAGGAAATCCATGGGAAATAACAAAGCCTGCACCTTTAATACCTACTCCAGCGTTCGAGGAATCTTTCTTAAGTGACTTCATTCATTGTGTAGGTTCCCTACATCCAATAAGCGATGGAATAAGTATTAATTAACAGTAATGGATGTATTGACGAGATTTCCAAATGTTGTTCAATCGTACAATATGACATTTAAAAGGACTGTGGAAGAGGTACGATTTTTTTTACAAACGAGATTAAGACTACCATCAGAGATACAATGAGCTCAAGGGTCAAACTTCACATCTAAACTTTTCAAGGAGTATATAGATAGCTTGGAAATAAAACGATTCAAATCTACTGTGTACCATCCAGAATCACAGGGTGCACTGGAAAGGTGAAGTCAATTATTAAAGACTATTTTGAGGTTTTATGGTTCGGAGGAGCCAGATTATTTCCATAAGGGAGTTGCATCAGTGCTGTTTGCGATCTGAGATGTACCAAAAGAATCCACCAATCTAAGTCCGTCTGAAACCAATTGTGGGCATAAAGTAAGAGGACCATTAAAATTTATTAAGGCAAAATTAGTAAGTCAGATTAGAGAGACCACGCATTTGGACGATGTAACAAATTTTAGAGTTGGCCTAAATAATGGGGAGTTGTCAGGACAGTATTAAAAAGTATCACAGCAAATGGTGAAGCAGGAAGTGTATGAGAAATCAAAAAATCACAATTTTGCCACTCGGAATAATGTATTTATTTAAATTTCATTAATCGGTGAAACTTTAAAGTAAGGTTTAGAAGACCTTATTTAATTGAGAGGAACTTGAGTGAGGTTAGCTACTTGATAGGGACTCCAGGCATGAAGGAATCTCACAGAATGTGCGATGGGAATATACTCTGACGGTATTTTGGCAGAGAACGAACACAAGAGGAGAATGTGTTATTGACTACGACACACTGGGAAGAACCAATGTCAGGGAATTCTGCATTGGACGTTCCTGAAAGAAAATTGGACAATGCAAAAGTTGTCTAATATTGGTAAAGTTATTCAGTTATCTTCCAGAAGAAAATAGAAAGTTATTACTCTTGCATGGGGAGATCTGTTGAAATATACTGGGTATTAATAATCTAATTGTAGATGATGTAAATATAGGAGATGCTGTTCTGACTTTGTAACATCCTTGCAGGCATAACCCTTTAAAGTTGTACAAGTTCATAAGGAGATATCACGTATGCTCCAAAATGGCATAACCGAAGTGAGTGTCAATGAATAGAGTTCACCCATCATCATGGTGCCAAAGGCAGAAAAGACCCAACAGTTATGTGTGGACTATCACAAAATCAATGTTGTTAGAAAGACTGATGCAGATACATATCTGCAGCTGGAAGACTGTGTGGAAAAGATTGGAGGAGCAACTTGCATTTCCAAGTTGGACTTCCTCAAAGGTTACTGGCAGTGAACTTTGTCAGAAATATCAAAGGCAATTTTATAACGCCAAAAGGCCTGCAGAAATGTAAACTAATGCCGTTTGTACAGAAACCACCAGTCATATTTCAGAGGTTAACTGACAATTTAATTGGCGGATATGCAACTGTGTGGTGTATATTGTGCCTCGTGACTAAGAGTCTCTCATGGATTGAATATTTACAGCATTTATAGGGCTTGTTTGATCGAATTCGGAAGTCAAACTGGTATGTAAACCTAACTGAAAGTGAATCTGCCAAAGCCAAAGTCACCTTCCTGGGATATGTCATTGAAGACGGGCAAATAGCCCCACGGGATGCGAAATCGTAAGTTACAGGGGACTTTTACACATTGTTGACGAAAAGAGCAGTACTACGGTTCCCGGATAGAGTGGCTTTTACTGAAAGTTTGTGCTGAATGATACCAATGGGACTGTTCCACTCACCGAATTGTTAAAAACAGACAATAAATTTCAGTGAACACAAGACTTTCAAAATGTATTTGACAGCCTAAATACTTTGTAAACCATTGCCAAAGTGTCAGCAACATCTAATTACACGAAGGCTTTCCAGGTGCCTATCGATGCTAGTGATGTGCGTGTCTCTCTTCTTCTGCCCCTTTAATTTCGACCTGTAAACCTGTTTCATTTTTCCTCTGTGTTTATGGGGTTTATTTATCAGGACTGTTGTGTATTTTTGGAAAAGCATAATTAAATCTATTTTGGATAGCTGAGTTCTGTGGGTATTCTATATTCTGTTCACTGTGTTTCATCGCTTAATATTGTGAATAATTATCTCTCTGTTTTAAAAACTGGAAGTCAACCTAGCTAAAGTATTCCGAGTAAATTTTACTATATATTCACCAAAACAAATAACGAAGTTACGCTCTGGATTGCCTGCATAAGAATGTTTTGAGTGGTGTGGCCTAGGCAAAACGGAGGTTGTTTTTCTCAGAGCAGAGCTGATTGTGAGGAGACATGATCGACGTGTCCGAAATAATGAGGAGCATGGAATGACAGATTGAAGGACACATTAGCTCTTGATCGATCACCAGGGTTTGTAGATTTCAGATAGGATGCAGAAAGCTTTGAATAGACTGGTAGGAAAACTTTATCAGTCAGCGGTGTTAGAGTCTGGAACTGACTCTCTATAAAGATCATTTGGACAGTTAACCCTTCATTCTTCTCTGATTCCACTGGCCAAAGAGTTTCGAAAAGTTCTCAAAGCCGAGCATTCCCGCGAGCAACAGTTATTCGATCGGTGGCTTTATGAAATGGAATTGTGCACATGAGTAACACGCGTGACTATTCGGCTTCCCTCCAGTGATGACGCTAGAATATTGACTCTCATATTCTCGGGGACACTTAAGGAAGGCATTCTCGGTCCTGCAGATAAGGAACTAATACCTTATTTTGGCTTCGGAAAAATCAGTTTTCATGCTTATTATAAGTCTGCGCTATTCCCAAGCCAGGTAGGATTCGAACCTATAATCTCCTGACCTGTAGTCAGTCGCGTCATCCATTGCGCCACTGGCCCAATGCATGGGGGTGACCTTAAGAGCCATGATGTTAACACGGACACGGCTAATAGCAGTCATGTTCACCAGTTGAACAAGCGATAAAGATAATCATTGTCACTGCTTCAGTCCAATCTTCTTCACCTTTCAAAGCAGTGAATTTTCCAAAAAAAAACACATATGTCCTCATGAAGCTTCCATTCACACTCTGTCTGCTCAGTCATTTACTGTTGATCTGATGAATTTCGAATCTACTTCTTCAGCATAACTGACGTGAACGTGAGCCTAATCACCACATTGTATATACCAGTTAACTTTCAGAGATTGCGATTACAGTAACGACCTTTGCGAGTATGCAGTAAAGTGAATACTGTGAACTGAGCAAAAAAATCTCTTCATGGAAATTAATCCAGTGCAAAGTCAAAAATATAAGGATGGGCGGATGACGTAAAAAAATCCTCTGCTTCTCTTTGCACAGATGTTTCTCCAAGAATTGACTCTTTGAAGAATTCTTCTTTGTACTTTAGACTTTCCCAGTTGCAGATATTCCCTCAATCCACAAACAAGTATCCTGCTGAAAACTACTTCACTCAAGATTAAAATAGGTGACTATCTTTTCGCCCAGCTGTTGTCCCAATGTTCCCTGTTCCATGTCAATACAAGTTCTTGCAGGTGAAATTGGAGCTCCCAGCCTGATGTCCCACAGCTTCTTGATAAGTGGGAATTGAAGCCGCTGACGTTAAGGCGAGAGCCTTTAGCCTCGATACTTCATGTGTCTTTGTATCATCAGAGAATGGCATTCCGCTGACCAATTGCATTTTCGCAGCCACATGCTCGCGCTCAATGCCATCACCATTTCCAATTCGTATTGGGTGCAGTGCGACTCAAATTCTCTGATTCCACGCCCTTGAACTGGGATTATATGATATGCCATTATATGATCACATCAATGAATGAGGAAATTGGTGAAGTAACCGATGTTAAAATACAGTGTTATTGAGAAATAAATTTCAGCAATATACCATGACCCTTTGAAGTTTTATAGATATCTCGCAAACGTGATCTCCTACAACCTCAGTGTTGCAATCTCTACAGTCTCTTGGGACAAAGAAGCTAAAGATTCAACCGAATCTGAGTTCCCACATCTCAGTCACTGTTTGACAAGTATTCCTTTGTGCGAGTGGTTCTTTTCCTGGCATAACCTCTGCCACGATCCTTATTGCATTTTGCATCGTGCTTTTGCATGTGGCGCCAAGATCATAAAATGGTTCTTCCTTGGCATTGTCAACACAGCAAGTTCTGCTCGAATCACTGTGACACCAATCGGCATTTTTCCCGTTTTACTCCATGTAATATGTGCTTAGCTAACGCTGGGAAAATCAATCTTTTTTTTTTACATAAAAATACTCTTTGTGGTGATAAGTTTCCTTCTTCAAACACCCGCTGTCTCACATCTTTGCGTTTAACATATCATAACCACCCTTTATCGGAGAAATCTCTCCCTCCCACAATAACTAACTCACCTAAACGTCCACCCTCCCATTTCACTGAGGTATTGCACAATATAATACTCACATTTACACTGTTCATTCTGTACTGCTGCGGTCACTGTTTTGGGTGAAAGTGCTCAATCCCATGTTCGGCATCTTCAAGCAATTCAATCCATGTAGATGCAGGTTTTCTATAATTAATCCTCGTGGAACAGCTTTTACTGACACGGACAATAGATTACTGGAGCATCGGGATCAGTATAAGTGCACAGCGCAGGATTGAGCAAAATATGTTTTATTGGAAACGACAAGTTTCTGTGGCTTTCTCCAGTCGTTTATTTCATTTGTTCATTCGCTTCCCCCGAAATATTGCGTGCAGTTCTGCAACTCACATTACAGTAGTCATGTGATCGCACTGGAAACCGTGCAGAAATTGACCAAGTTGAAAAGTGTAGGTTATGAAGAAAGATTGTTTTGACTGTGGTTGTTTTCTTAAGGCAGAGGAAACTGTGAGGATACATGGTTCATATGCACTAAATAATGAGCGACATGGACAATGCAGACTAAAAGAAACGTTTCCTCTTGACCGATCAACAGGGGCATATTCTGAAGTTAAGAGGTGGAAAGGGTTGAGGAGATATGCAGAAAAATCTCATCAGCAAGCGTATGGTAGAATCTGGATTCACTGTATGAAGAGATGCACAGAGGCGAACTCACATCACCTTCAGAAATACACGGATCTGAACTTGAGTTGTGAATGCAAACAAGGGCAAGTGATGAAAATGAATAAAGATAGTCAAGCTATTGCATCTGACGAAAGCATGTAAAACGACCTTGAGGGCTGTCATTCTACACATACGTGGTATTCGTGTAGCTGTCCGTCGGGGGCTAGCAGTTCCTTTTTTTTTTGCTTCCTTCGCTGTGACCCGGCTTTGATTCTCAGTCCGTGAATTGGGGTTTGTTTCGATTCTGACAACGACATCAGCAAAAGCAGACCATCTGCAAGTGGAGTGTTTTTAGTACCTCGGATCAATTAATGACATCGAGAAATGAGAGACTACGTCCCAGCCTCTTCAATAAAGGGGGCGGTGCCTCGGCAGTCTCTGCTCATTCAAACAGTTCACTTTTCAATCTCCTAAGATTCTGATTCCGAACGATTTTCCCAAAAATGTCAAAGCTGAGACTTGGCTCTGTGTCTTGTTTCCTTCACAATCGCAGGTGCCACAGTGAACCTTGGAAGGTTGACAGGTGTAAAGGGCAGCGTGAGTGACGAATTCAGCTTCCCCTCCAGTGATGACTCTGGGATATTGACTCTGACGTTCACAGGGGCATTTAATGAAGGGACTCTTGTCCCTGCAGTTCAAGGTGCAAACCTCATTTCGGCTTCAGAACAGTCAGTTATTAGTGCAATAAAGTCAGCGCTGCCCACAAGCCAGGTTGGAATCGAAACTCCACTCAGCAGATCTGTAGTTAGGCATGTCATCCATTTGTGCCACTAGCCCGTTGTATGTGCTACATTGTGCGGTAAATTAGCTTGTATGTGAATTTGAAGCCTGCCAGTCTTGCTTTTAAACCAAGTCGAAACCTTAACTACGATTTTTGTACCGCAACCAAGCGTATTATCCATTGTGACACTGCGCTTGCGCGTGCTTGAGGTGGGTATTCTGCAGAATTGTGATCTAAACATGGACATGACAATCGTACTCATGTTCACAAGTTGAATAACCAGGAAAGATAACCACTGTTACTGCTTCATTCCAATGATCCACTCATTGCGCAGCGGGAGGTTTTGTAACAAAAAGACATTCATCCTCATGAAACTTCCATTCACTTTGTGTCTACTCAGCCATTCAATGGTATCTCCGCTCATCTGATGAATTTCAAATTCACATCACTGATTTTGCTCCATCACTTTTGATAAACCAATGCCTAATCACAACATCGTATTCAAGCTAATTTTCGAAGTTTGAAAGTACTTTAACGACCTGTGTAAGTTTACAAGAAATTCGATAAAATGTAATGAGCAAAAAAACCCTTCCTGCCAGAGCAGAGTTAGCTATTTGAGAAAGGTCAGAGAGCGAAAACATTACCTCCATTTCTCTCAGTGCAGATGTCAATAGAAGCTGCTCCAGGTAAAGTTGGAACGACCGGTTTGATGCCCCAATGCTCCCAGCTTCGTGTCAATGGAGGCTGCTGCAGTTCACGTTGGAGCTCCCACCTGATGCCATGTATACCACGTCAATAGAATCTGCTCCACGCAATGCTGGAACTCCCAGTTCCCGGCATTTCAATTCACTCTATACTTTCAGCGAAATACTTCACACTCACTGATTTCATTACTGAACCCATATCTGCTGGCTCATCCCCATTCCCATTTCTAGTTTGATCTTCGTTGTTGCACCATACAGTTTCTCACATTCCAGGCCTGAAACCTGGCACTATATAATATTCCACGGCAGTGGTCACTTGCTTGTATGACGAAATCGGGGTTAAGAAACCGAAGGTAAACTACATTTCTTCTGCAGAAATACATTCCAGCAATTCCCTGCACTATTCCCTGACGCTTTCATTTTCTAGAGAACTATATCAATCTTCGCCTTCAACAAACTAAGTGATGAAATATCCATCGGCTCTGGAGATACCAAAGTTAACCATTCAGCCCACCATGAGTTTGCATGTCTCAGTTACTGTTTGTCAAGTATTACTACTGTTCATGTAGTCCTGTTCCTAACATATCCTCTGCCACTATCTTTGCTGCTTTTAGCATCATGCTATTCCATGTGGTGCCGGTATCGTGCAAAGTTAGCACTTTGCGTAGTGGCAGCAGAAAGATCATCTCCAATTTGACTTCCAGTATTGTCACTTATTACCGTTTTATGCAGAGTAAGACATGCTTAACAAAAGTAGGAGCGAATCAATCTTTTTTGACTTGAAAATATTCGTCGAGGTGATGATTTTGCTCCTTCAAACCCTCGCCCTTTCACATCTCTGCTGTCTATGTCTCAGGATTCATACCCACCCATTCTGGGAGATTTCTCCCCATCCCACGATCAGTAACCCTGCTTTAGGTCGCTCCTCCAATTTTCCTGAGGCACTTGGCAATCAAGCACTCGCATTGACATTGTTCAGTCTGTGCAGCTGCCGTCAATGTTGTTGGGTGAACGCGACCAAATCCCACAATTAGGACCTTCAAACCAATCGATCCATTTCTATACTGCTGTTGTGAGATTAGTGCTCATGTAGCAATTTTTACTGACATGTACCGGAGATCACTAGAACATCATGCTCAGAAAAAGGACACAATGCAGTATTCAGCAAAGGGAAAGGGTGTTTTTTTTGGAAACGATCAGTTTCTCTGGTCTAATTTCAATGGAGAAGAGGAGATTGTGAGGAAACATGATTGAAATGTGCGAAACAATGAGAGATGAAGGCATATTAGCCTGAAAGAAATGGTATCTCTCGGTCCAACGGCATGTGGCGGAGACTAAATTTAAGATACAGAAATTTTCAGGAGATAAGCAGTAAAAACTTTATCCACCAGTGGTGGTGGATAAATCTGCAACTCATTGTGATGAAATCAACACAACCTTCTGAGGTATTCAGTCTGTGTTTGTCATGTAAAGTCATACAAGGCAAAGAGATGGAAAATGGAATGAGGATAGTGAAGCGTTTGTTTCTGCAAAGAACGCGTCCAACACATTTGAGGGCTGTCACTCTACGTGCGTCTGACCGCTGTACTCGTCCCTGGTCATGTCGTGGTTCTGAATTGGCACTTTTACCACTGCAGCCCGGGTTCAATTCCCAGTAAGGGCAATTTTGTTCAGCATCAACAGCATGGGCATCTGTGATAGGATTCCTTTCAATGCTTCTAATCAATCAATGTCTCCACGAACATCAGATTCAATGTTCCAGACTCTTAAAGAAGGAGAAGTGCCTCAGCACTCCACGAACCAACATGAGACTGAGATATTTATTTTGTTTCCTTGCCAATTCGAGGAACCGCAGCGATTGGGTCCTTGGCTCTGTGAAATTGAAAAGTGCCGATTCGCAGTGTGTGGGACTATTTCGTCTTCCTCACTTGTGATGACGCTGCGACATTGACTGTGATGTTCTCCTGGACGTGTACTGAAAGAGATTCTCGTGTCTGCATATCAGGAGCTCAAACTTCATCTCGGCTTCATAACAATGAGGAAGATTAGGTTGTAAGTGTAATAAATACCTGCATTAACCTCGAGCGAGAGAGGAATGAAACCTGCAATGTTCTGATCTGGAGTCAGGCACGTTAGACTTTGCGCCACTTGTCCCACATGTTCTTCACGCTTTCTCGCTTCGGAGTTGTGATGTTAACATGGACAGGAGAAATAGACGACCTATTCAAAAATTTAACCAGGAAAGAAAATCAGCACCACTGCTTCAGTCCAATCCTCCCCACTTCGTGTTTCAGCGCGATTCATAATGAAAACATATCTGTCATGATGAAGCTTTCATTCAGCCTCTTGTCTGTTCAGCCATTGAATGGGATCATCGGTGATCCCATAAATTTCAACATTAGTTTCCTGCTTTTCCTCTATAAATCAAGATAAACTCGAGCATAATGGCAACATCAAATAGAGTCATAGAGTCAGAGAGATGTCCAGCATGAAAACAGACCCTTTGGTCCTACTCGTCCATTTTGACCAGATATCCCAACCCGATCTAGTCCCATCTGCCATCACCCCGCCCATATCCCTCCAAACCATTTCTATTCGTATATCCATCCAAATGCCTCTTAAATATTGCAATTGTACCAGCCTCCACCACTTCCTTTGGCAGCACATTCCATGCACTTATCACTCTCTGTGTGATAACGTTGCCCCGTCGGTGTCATTTATCTTTCCCCTTTCACCCAAAAACTATGCACATTAATTTTGGACTCACAGACCCCAAGGAAAAGCCTTTTTTCTATTTATCCTATCTTTGACCCTCATAATTTTGAAAACCTCTAATAAGTCACCCCTCAGCCTCCGACGCTCCAGGGAAAACAGCCCCAGCCTGTTAAACCTCTCCCTATATTGCAAATCCTCCAACCCTGGCAAAATCCTCATATTTGTTTTCTGAACCCTTTCAAATTTCGTAACTTCTTTCCGATGGGAAGGAGACCAGACAAGCACGCAATATTCCAACAGTGGCCTAACCAATGTCTTGTACAGCCGCAACATTACCACCCAACTCATATATTCAATACTCTGACCAATAAAGAAAAGCGTACTAAACGCCTTCTTCACTATTCTATCTACCTGCGACTCCACTTTCAAATTAAATTTCAAATATCAGAATTCTATGAACCTGCACTCCAAGGTCTCTTTGTTCAGTAACACTCCCTCGGACATTACCATTAAGTGTTGAAGTCCCGTTATGATTTGCTTTCCCAAAATGCAGCACCTCACATTTATCTGAATTAATCTCCATCTGCCACTTCTCAGCTGATTGGCCGAACTGGTCAAGGTCCTGTTCTAATCTGTGGTAACTCTCTTCGCTGTTCACTACACCTCCAAATAAATGACAAAAAGTAGAGGACCCAGCACCGATCCTTGTACCACTCCATTGGTCACGGGACTCCAGACTGAAAAACCATCCTCCAGCACCATCCTCGGTCCTCCCCTTTGAGCTAGTTATATACCGTTAATGATTGGAAGTTTAGTTTGCTGGAATGATGTGCGTGCGTTTTCAGGAAATGTAATATCATTACACGAGCTTGCTGCAATTTAAATAAATACGCAGTCAGTCTTTCAACCGGTGATCTTTCAACCAGTTTTCGAGGAGAAAGTGAGGACTGCAGATGCTGGAGATCAGAGCTGAAAATGTGTTGCTGGAAAAGCGCAGCAAGTCAGGCAGCATCCAAGGAGCAGGAGAATCGACGTTTCAGCATGTCAGAAACGTCGATTTCCCTGCTCCTTGGATGCTGCCTGACCTGCTGCCCTTTACCAGCAACACATTTTCAGCTTTTAACCAGTTTGCCATGGTAAAATAAACACACACCAGGTCAACCATACTAGTCTAATTCTTGTGTTAGGTGGCTTTCAATCTGATGTTAAGCTGACTGCTTTGTGATCTCTACTACCATGATCCTCTCCCGACGCCATTCCTCCTATTGTGCTCCTCTTGTTGGTCTTGCCATGACTGATCAAAACAGTGCTCTTGAAATCACTTCAAAAATCATTTCGCATTACAATGACACACTACATTGGAGTTGTGTAAATCCACTGTTATTTCTACCCTTTTATTTGATCATTATTGATAGATGAACTGCCATTAGCTCAACTATACCGCTAAGTTGTTCTGGTCTCTGTGGCATTCTTCCCGCACTGTCACTGCATTTTTTGTTCCTTCGCTGAATTTTTACAGTCGCGTTTGATATTCATTTAAGACATCGTTCCTCAGAACTGCAATTTTTCAATGGAGCAAACTCGCCAGCCTTTTCATTTAAAGTCCCCTCTAATGATATCAAAGGGGGAAAAATGAGAGTTTCAGCAGCAGACGAAATGAGATTCGGACGAGTTATCAATGTCAGCGTGTGGGGCACATGTGATCATGGTGATGATAAGATCCAATAGCGCAACCCAGCAGCTTTCATGCTAACATTTGTTTGGTGTTAGCTGCACAAATTGCCAGAGTCATTTCCCTTAATTTCGCAATCTGTCTTTTTGTTTTTGGCTTTTCTTTTCCTCCTGTAGTTCTCATTTGATGGCAGTAACTCTGTCTGACGTTCAAAATGCCTACCATTCTTATACCCCAAAATCAGATTATCTCATTGGTTCGATGTTGGGAGAATAATAAATTCGAAATCGATTGGCTTTTAGTTTACAGAGACGTAATTGAATCTCGATGGTTAAAGTTGAATTTTCGTCAAAATGGTAACCAACTCAGGTACCTATTTCACAGCCAAATGTTATATATTTTCAATTTTCCAGTAAACTCTGACACTGCTCTCGTTAGCTGTTAGTGTAGAACAACATTCTACCTCTCTTCAAGGAACACCACACACTTTCACCTTCATAACCCTCTGCAATTCCACATCAGGCTGTAACTGCCCCACCACACGCAAAACCAGAAATGCAGACCTCAAACAAAGGACAGTTATAAGTGAATAAAGGAGTAGTAAAATGTGCCATGTCACAATCAAAGTGAAACAGGGGATAGAGAAAGATACTGGACTTGCCAGCACACAGAAAATAGTCAAGTATTTTGGAAGAATCTACATCATAGTCATGAGAATGATTTGATCTAATTTTTTTAGATAACATGGTGATGTAGTAGAACTCCATATTAACGCCAAGAGCAGTAGCCCGTAGTGTTTAGTGAAATGCAACACTGCTTCAGACTCTCTCATTCACTGTAAAATCCATATTTGTCAGTGGGGGAGTAAGGAGCGTTCGAATACAGAGAAAAGAAGTAGAGGAGTGGGAAGAGCACAGAGGAATGTTGGGCTGGAAGCAGTGGTGGATTAATGGGGTGTAAGATCATGGATGGATTTGAAAACAAATCTGAGAATTATAAAATCAGTGGAGAGTCATCCTGGGAACCAATGCAGATCAGTGAGTTTTATTTAGTCAGAACAGAAGGGAAGTCAAGGAGGAAATGACAAGCAGTTAGTTTAACATCTGTCAAATGAAAGCTTCTCAATGTTTTTTTTAAATAAAGTTGTTGAGCAAGACACTTGGAGAAAGAAAATCAAGGGTATGACGAAAATTCAAGATACCTTGCGAAAAGGTAGTCAGATTTAACCAGATTATTGAAGTTCTTTGTGGAGCTATCGTGTGCTATTGGTAAATTGCCATTTGCTGACCCATTCGTGAGGCTGTCAAACCTCACTTGAAGGCTCCCACCATCCTACTCACAATATACATTCCGATCCAGTTGGTGTCATCAACAAGTTTGGAAAAATTACAACAGGTCAAAATGTCCAAATCATGTATAATAGTTGGGAACAATTTGGTTCAAACATTGAATCATAGAATCCCTGCAATGCAGTCGCTGCAATGAGGCGCTCCACTCTCCCTATAATGCTGCATGTCACATGGCCAAGCCACCTAGCCTGTGCATTCCTGGATATAATGGGCAATTCACCTGAACCTTGAATGTTTGTACTGTGTGCAGAAATAGCAGCATCCGCAGGAATCCCACGCAGACACTGAGAATGTGTACATTTCATGTTGGCAATCGCGTGACGGTGGAATTGAACCCCGGTCTCTAGCACTGTGAGGCAGCAGTGCTGTCACTGATCCTTGTGCTCCTCCACCAGTAACAGAACACCAACCTGAGAAAAGTGCGCTTATTCCTACTCTATGCTTTCCAGCTGGTAAACAATCCTTAATGAATGCTGGTACGTTTACAACAACCACATTGTATTTCGTGAAGTTGTGTGGGACCGGGTGAAAAGCCTCCTGAACAAGCAAAACAGTGAGGTACCAACGTGAATTCCACTCCACAGGAGACGTTGCAGAGATCGCATAGCTTGAAAGATGACTCCCAGCGCATCCACATTCTCTCATTGTCATCCTCTTTCTTCAACATTTTGGGATGAAGCCTGTCTGGTCTAATTGACTCAAACTTTAGTCCACTTAACTTTTGAAGTACGACCTCTTTCCTGTTCTTATTTGTTTTGCCCCTTGTTTCATATTTTTGGGACATTTAATCTCCTGATGAAGGACTTCTGATTGGATGTTGACTGACCGCCTTTGTTTTTCCAGTACCACATTATTCGACACTAATTGCAAGCATTTGCGATCCTCACTTTCTCCTTTTCCACAATCCTGACATTTGCAAAGTTTCTCACTGTGCTGATTCGCTTTGCGTCTTGCCAGGCCAGATGATCAGCTGAAGCCTCGCCCACACACACGTGCTCTGCTTCTCCCCACTTTCAACGAAGTTTGTACCTTTCCTGTTCAGAACACCATACTATTCAGGTTCGGATAAATGATGTGGCTCCGTCAGACTCTGCTGTGATCTGTGATCCAAATTTGCTGAGTGCAAATCAATCCTTCTAACACCGTGTAAAATTGATTTGAAGCATATAATTGTGAGAGAACCCATTCAAACATGCTCGGTCAAGTGCCTAAACAACTATTTATGTGGCTCAGTGTCAAGTGTTGCCTTTTCACATTCCTGTGAATCATTTTAGACATTTTGACAGATGGAAGACGGGGTATAATTATAATCTTATGTTGTTGATTTGGATATCCATTGCAATTACTTCATCATTTCCAGGTGTTTAACCTGTAACTCCTCACCTGCCAGTAATCTGGGACCACGTGAACTACGTGAACTGCAACAGTTCAATAAGATAAACCATCGACTTCTACATAACCAGTTGGAGATTGACAATATCAGCCAGTCTTGCTCATGAAAGGGCTGGAGAATGGGGTGAACTAATCTGCTCAGGAAACCAGCATGGCCACGATGCGCCGAATTACCTTGTGTTGCAATCATTCGGTAATTGTGACTAAAATTAAAGAAAAAAAGACTCACACAGGAGGCCATGGATCTGTTTCTGTATCCACCACTCAGTAAGAAAGCAGCTAATCGTTGGAACATCTGTACTTTTAGACTCAGTGCTGTGAGAAACACCTGCAAGAAAATAAGAGCAAAATACTGCAGTAGCTGAATTTTTTTTTAATAAAACAGGCTATGCTGGAATAGCTTAGCTGGTCGGGTTTTATGTGCATGGAAAGAAGGTAGATGAATGTTTTAGCGTGCGCAGACAGACATCAGGAAATAAAAATGAAGCAGATTTTCTACACCCTTATGATCTGGGAAGCAGAAGGAAAATGGAATTGATTTGTGACAGTCACAGGCTTTGGGGATGGTAATTGGTGGAAAACCCATAAAGACACAGTCGACAATAGTTATGGTAAAATGACAAAAAGGGGTATCTAAAATTCATCACTGTCAATCCAGGTAAGAAATTCAGAAGACACAAATATACCTTGGGTTGGGTTTGGTGTGTGTAAATACTCTCCTCTGAACTCACTAAAATGCAGTTTCATAAACCCTTCTCTACCAGTCCAGGAGAGAAATTCACAACCATTGTGTCCTGGTCACAGTCTTGTTCCATGTACTCTGCTGTACTGTAAAGTTGGCAGGCGTTATCCCAAGTCCAAATGGCACTCCGTCAGCTCCAGTACCACCGGATCTATTGCTCACACCAACTGAACATGCTTAAGAGAGGATAAAGCAAACATGACTGACAAGAGAAGTCAGGGAGAGCGCAGAAACAAAAGAAAAACACACCATCTGGTATAGATTAGTGAAACCTAGAGCATTTGGTAGGGTTCAATAACGATCAGAGAACAACCGAAATGGCAAGATGAGCTATTAAGATTTAGGACGTAAGTGTGTGAACTTGAAATATAAAGAATGGTGCAAGAGTTTGTTCACATATTTAAAAGGTTACAGAGAGAATAGTAAGGTAAAACAATGACTGCAGATGCTGGAAACCAGATTCTTGAGTCGACTGGTGCTGGAAAAGCACAGCAGTTCAGGCTGCATCCGAGTAGCAGGAAATTCCGACGTTTCCGGCAAAAGCCCTTCATCAGGAGTACAGGCAGAGAGCCTGAAGGGTGGAGAGATAAATGTGAGGAGGGTGGGGGTGGGGAGAAAGTAGAATAGAATACAATAGGTGAGTGTGGGTGGGGATGAAGGTGACAGGGCAGTGAGGAGAATGGGGGAAGGTAGCTTCAGGGCAGAGGAAATGACCTGGGAGTTGCAGTGGAAGAGGACTCCCTGAGATTCTTGTACAGAGAGGTGGAAAATTTCTTCAAGGCAGGCATCCTTGCAAGAGGATTCGCAGTAAGGTTAAAGTCAACTCGGTAAAAACAATTACTGCAGATGCTGGAAACCAGATTCTGGAGTAGAGTGGTGCTGGAAAAGCACAGCAGTTCAGGCATCTTCCGAGGAGCAGGAAAATCTGACGCTTCGGGCAAAAGCCCTTCATCAGCAATTCAATCAGAGCGCCTGAATGGTGGAGAGACAACAGAGAGAAGAGTGCAAATTGGTGCACTGGAGAAGACGTAATGGGGAAAAACGAAATGGTGCAGTTTAACAAGTACTTTGCATCAGTTTTCACAGTGGAAGACAACAACAAAATATGTGAATTAATAGACACGTAGGGAAAAAGTGAATGAAATGCCAACAATAACCAGAAGATGCTAGGGAAGCTGCAAGGTCTGAACGGATTAAGTCACTGAGACCAGATGGACTGCATTCCTGATTTCTGAAGGAGATTGCTGAGGAGATTGTGGAAGCATTGGTCGTGATCAGTCAGAAGTCATCGGCGTCAGGGTGGGTCCAAGATGAGTGCAAACTTTTAAATGTAACACCCCTTCTGAAAGAAAGAGGAGAGGCAGACACAGACTACTGTCGGCCATGCTAACGACAGTGTTGCACAGTATTTGGAAATGGATGGTAAAATACAGCAAAGTCTGCATGTCTTCATCAAGTCGACGTCATGTCTGACAGCTATGCGAGATCTCTTTGCGGAAGTACCAAGTCAGTTCGGGAAAGCAGAGCCAGTGGGCGTGATCTAATTCAAAACTCATAAGTCATGTAATAAGGTGCCATACAGCAGACTGCTAAATAAGGTAAAAGCATGCTATTAGTGACAAGGAGGGGAGTGGCTGACTGGCTGAGTGAGAACAGAGGGGTCTTTTACAGGATGGCAGCTACTGATTTTTTAAGATTTGCACAGCCATCGGTGTTGGGAGCATAATTATTCACGTTACACGTAGTTGGAGAGACATTTCGTGTCAAGAAAGCTGGGAAACTTCATAACATGCTAGGCAGGCACAGAGAGTGGGCAAATAAGTGGCAAATGCAATACAAAATGGGATGTGTCAGTTCATGCGGTATGAGAGGAAGAAGGCAGGCTTCGACTAATTTCTGTTCATGGAAAGCCTTCGGAAATCCGAAGCACAAAGTGACTTGGGAGCCCTAGATCAGGCAGGTTCAGTTGGAATTAAGGAAGGAAAATTCAATTTTATAATTCATATCAACGGGCCTCGAATACAAGAGCAGAGATGTCCAGTTGAGCATTTACATAGTCATGGTCAGACTGCATTTGGAATATTCCAGGAAGTTAGCCCCGATATCTAAGGGTATTTCAGAGTCATACAGCAGTCTAGCAGACCATTCACTCCATATATACCATGCAGAACTCATTGCCAAATTAAAATAGACCCGCCTGCCTGCCGTTGGCCCAAAAACTTCCAATACATTCCTAATCAGTTACTTATCCAAATGACTTTTAAATAATTTAACTGTAGTTGCATCCATCACTTCCTCTAGCGGTTTATTGCACACAGTGACCAAAGGGTGTATAACAAAATCTGCCATTCATGTCCTTTATAAATCTTCCTGCTCGTACTTTAAACATATGCCCCTGGATTCGAAGTCCCTCACCTTTGATAGTAACCTTATCTATGCTCCTCGTGATCTTACAAATCTCTATAAGGCCAAACGTCGAAGTCCTCTGCTCCAGTGAAAAAGAAACCGCAGCCTATTTTTATAACATAAGACTTCCATTCATGACATCATCCTGGTAAATACTTTCTGAACCCTCTCCAATATAATAAAATCCTTCTCGTAACGAGGAAACAAGAACTGTACACAATACTCCAGAAGATATGATGACATTGGATAGGGTCCGAAGATGGTTTAAAAGAATGATCCTGGGGGGAAGAAATGCTTGTCATAAAATGTTGAAAACTCGGGGGCTGTACTTGATGCAGTTTAGAAGTTTGAGGAGGATCTGATTGAAACTTACAGAGAGGGGCAATTAAAGTGGCTGTGGAGAAGTTTTTCAACTAGCACGAGAGACCAGGAGCCGACTGCACAGTATAGAGAGAAAGGGTGACCATTTTGAAGTGATATGCGGAGGAATTTCTTCAGCAAGAGGCTAGTCATTCTTTCGAACCCTTTGCCGTAGAGGGCTTAGTTGTCAAGTCATTCCAATTTTTCAAGACAGACATAGATAGGTCCCTGATTGATGAGAGGATCAACAGTTACAGGAGATGGCAGAAAGCCGAAGAATGAGGTTGAGAAACATAACAACCATGACCAAATATTGGAGAGGTCTCGATGGGTTGAATGGCCTAATTCTGCTCCTTTATCATGTGGCCTTCTCGCTATTGCGTGTGTCTTTAATCTGCCCATAGACTGAGCAAGTCAGATCAGTAACAATACTATGGAGGAGACTTACGTGGTGTATGTATGAGATGGTTTTCTGAGTCGCTACATTAAGGACACAAATGGAGGACAGAGCATCCTTGATTACGTACTGTTTAATGGCTATTGGAGAGATCGCTTAGTCGGCTGGTCGACGAAATTTCGATGAAGAATGACAGCAGCAGCATGTGCACAGTTCTCGTACTGGTCTCATGAAGTCCCCACATTTTCACCTTGTGCCTGAGGCGCAACGACTCTCAGATTAAAGCACCATCGGTCAAATCGCGCGATCTCTCTCACTCTCTCTCTCTCTCTCTCTCTCCCTCTCTCTCTCTCTCTCTCTAATGAGTCAGCAGGCCTGGGAATATGTCAACTTTGATTTGAAAGCTTTATTTGTATATATGTCAAGGAATAATTGACAATCTATCTCGAAGGTATACCCCAGGAAGATTGAAGAAGTCAGTGAGAGAACTCGTCATTAAGGTCGAGAGTGATAGAGCTGACTCAGATTATGAGCCGAAATCTAAATAGAAGAAATGATACTGATATAAAGCGTGAGCACGGTACAATGAATTGTGGAACAGAACCTAAAGGGATGACAAGCATTCCAAAAACATTTGCAGGAACTGCAACTGCTTATCACTCCTGTCTGACAGGAGAAACGTGGCCATGTCATGCATAACAAGCGATATTCGGCGTAGTATTGCACTCAAGGAGCCTTATAAATTGGCTGAAAATAGCAGCAAACATCAGATATCAGCAGAAGATGAAGAAAGAATTAATACAGAACGAAAACTTCGTTTAACAGTTAGCATATAATGAATTGTTAAAGCTCCTGAAGGTACATAAATTGAGATAAAAAAACGATTATTGAAAACAAATCCATTACAATGAGAAACAGAGGATGTTATAACGTGGGATAAATATATAGCACACCAAATAAATATGTATATTGGTTCTGTCATCACAGATGATAAAAGTAATATTCCTAAAGTACTTGGAAGAAAAAGTGAGAGAGAAACTGGAAGAAATCAGTATTATCAGGGAGATAGTGTTGTGGAAATTGATGAGATTAAAAACAGTAAATTCCACCAACTGCGAATCAAACAGCAGTGTACTTCAAGCCACCCTAATTGCAGTGAATGCGTTCTGTAACTAGAGTGTGGAGTCTAAATGGAGTAAATTAATTGTCATATTTCAATATTCTATCGACTCTGAAACAATATCTAGGGCTTGGAGGTCAGTTAATATGACGCCACGATTTATAAAAGGAAGTAGCGAGAAAACATGGAATGACAGAAAAGTTAGCCTAACACTGGAAAACAGTAACTGGATTGGACAGAGCCAGCATGAATTTACGAAACTAAAAAAGGAAAGGAGATCTCGTCTTCTTGTACACAAATCGCTGAACGTAAGCATGCAGGAGCAGCAGCAGGTGAGGAAGGCAAACGGTGTGTTTGCCTGTGGACTGAGAGGATTTGAACACAAAGGCAGGGAAGACTTGCTGAAATTGTGCAGGGTCTTGTTGACAGCACAACCGAGAGTGCAGTTTAGTGATCCTTATCTAATAAAGGATGTTCTCCATTCGGAGATGGCACAATAAAAGTTTACCAGACTAATTCATGGAATGACAGGACTGACGTATGAGGATTCGTTTGGATGAAAATCACTCAAGTTTGGAATGATGAAGTAGGATGTCACCGAAACGAGTAAAATGCTAAAAGGTACGAACAAGGTAAATGCAGGAAGGATGCTTTCAATGACCAGGGCGTCCAAACCATTGAGGGTTGGGAGGTGGCGTCATTTCTAAGAATATGGGTAGTCCATTTAAGACTGAGATGACGATTTTATTTATTAATCAAAGACTGGTTGCTAAGTGAAATTTGATGCCATGGAACGTAATTGAAGCCAGAATGTGGAATGTTGACAAGATGAAGATATCTAAAGTTTTGAGGCAAGAGGAATCATAAGGTGTAGGCCTAAAGAAGTAGCAGGTTACTGTGCGGAATGATCATATAACATCATACTGAATTATAGAGAAGGATCAAACATCACAACAAGCCAGGCCAGTTCTAATATTTCATATTTCCATTCTGTTAAAAGTGGGATATGAAAACCAATTGTTTGAACTGACACAGATATCAGTAACATATTGTCTAGATTTAAAAAGAATAATTCTGTAAGTACTTATTAAACAGTAATCGGGGAGCAATTTTAGCATACGATCTTCAGCAATTCGAGGAGGTGCAAAGTAACTTTTGAGATTCTTACACTGGCTGTTCTATATCTCAATTTCAATTCAGCTCTCAAATTGCTGAATATTCTGACAAAAGCGAGATAGTATGTATGAAATAAGTAAGCGTCTTTAAAATGTTGCTAATACTGGGTGGAGGGAGTGGTAGTAAAGTTTGGGGAAGGGGAGCAGTGAGAAAAACAATGGGTCGGGTTTTTGTTGAGGGATTGGCCACGAATGACCCCAAATTCCAAAACTCCCGCGACCCGCTATCCTGCTCAGGAGTCCTGTCCCTCCACTTCCTACTCCATTCTTTCCGTCTCTGACAAATTTACAGCAAGGTCAGTGATAGAGGTGTTCATGGGGTACACTTTCCCACCAATTCCAGTCACCAAGCGTCTCCCAACAACGTTACATCCTCATGGACCACCGCAATCAGTTCAAACAATATCACTTATTTTCAACTCTATTCACACTAAAGATAGATCAACCCACCGTAACCTGATAAATTAAAAAATAAAACTGAAACAGGAATAGCGGTCGCTGACGGGGGTCTGTTTCTGAGAAGAAGACTCATGCTCTCTGTGGCTTAATTGGCGATCCCAGATAAACTATGTTTGGTTCCAGAATCATTTCATGACCAAACCTGTAACCTCTAACTGGGCTATAGCATCTGGTGCTTCCCTCCCCTTTAGCCCTCACTCAACGATTGTCGATTGGAGACAACAACATTTCGTTCCATTGTGCACTCGCCGCGAGCATGCTCACAGTTCATGTTAACCCTATGCATCCTGCAGGATCCATCCCAAGTGATGACGTATAATGTTCAACAGCGAAGAAGAGGCGGTCCTACAGGACCAAGCTGGAGGCGCTGGTCCTCCAACCAATCAGAGAATCTCATGGGCTCGATGGGCGGTCTGATAAATCAGAGAATGCTGCTTGTCTAAAATAATCTAACCAGAACTTCCACACACCAATGCTCAATCAAAGTTTGCTTGAAAAATTCTTCCAGTTCAAAACACAATTGTTTATGATGACTCTGTTCCCTTTCCCGCAGACGAAAGTGAGGACTTCAAATGCTAGAGATCAGAGTCAGCATTAGAGTCGTGCTCAGAAAGCACAGCAGGTCACGCAGCATCCGAGGATCATAAAAATCGAAGTTTCAGGCAGGCACCCTTCATCAGTCACCTTTCACGCAGCCAATTTATGATCAATATTGCTACTATCCCTTCTATTCCTTCATTAGATTACTTGCAGTTTGGAAACAGGCCCTTCGGCCCAACAACTCCACACTGACCCGCCGAAGCGCAACCCACCCATACCCCTACATTTACCCCTTCTTACTTAACACTACGGGCAATTTAGCATGGCCAATTCACCTGACCTGCACATCTTTTGTGGCTGTAGGAGGAAACCGGAGCACCCGGAGGAAACCCACGCAGAAACAGGGAGAATGTGCAAACTCCACACAGTCAGTCGCCTGAGTCGGGAATTGAACCCGGGTCTCTGGCGCTGTGAGGTAGCAGTGCTAACCACTGTGCCACCGTGCCGCCCAGGTTTCATGCACATCATCCCCAGGTTTCATGCACAGCAGTCTCACAGAACTTTTGTCTTTTTTTTTGCCGATCTACATTTATCTGATCGCTTTGGATTAGCATAATCAAGACTTGTTCTTACCTCATCAAAAAAATCGGCAGGAAGTTCACCACAATTTTCTATGAACAATTCTATTTTAACTTTCCTGAATGAAACACATATTTCTTCACGTGGCACCTCATTTTGTCTGGTATGACCGGTTGCAACATGTTTCATACAGCTTAAATCGGTTATCCTGTCAGTACTGAATTAATTGACAACACGTTTCTCATGGTAAACTGAAAGCGTGCATACATTTTAAAGATGAGGAAATGTGTCTGAATGAGTTGTGACTTGGATATTAGTTATCGTGAATACAAAGTAATGACAATCAGGTTGTGATGGTGTTAACATCTACCACACTTTCAGAAGCTGCCAGACAAGCTGAATACTTCCAGCATTTTCTGTTTTTTTTAAAAATATATATCAGATTGCCAGTATTTGGATTCTGCACTTGAACTTGGGACAAAAGGGATGAAAAGTGGGTCGGAAGCAGGAGCAGTCACCTCCTTCAGTCATGCAACTCCCAGCTCTTCCTCTGGTTTTGTAGTTTTGTGACAACACTAACTGGCTTGAATATTGGATATTAATGATCATCCTGTTATACTTTCAGCCCAAACATGGAAGTAAAAACCATCAATTTATATCAATTTCACAATTTATGTGTGCATGTCCAGGTCATAATTCTACTTTTAAGGGGAAGGCAGCATTTCATATTGGTAACAGTAAATGCTAACGATTCGCAGGCCATGGCTGTGAGAGCACGGAATCCAAATGGCTGGACTTCCAGGGACAGTCGCTGTTTCTATCAACATGGACCCTGTCTGATTCGGCATTACAGTCTCCCATCCTTCTGCTCATGATGCTTTCAGTTCTGTCTTGGTTTTGTTCCGATTGGTTTCTAATGCATGGGCTATCCAATCATCTATTATGTTGCTTTTTCTAAAGAGTGAGGATCCTTCTCTCAGAGCACACTGCCTCCGTAGTTCAATGCTTAGATAGGGGAGGAACACGGACAGGGGAATGGCTGAATGCTTCCTTTCTTTGCTGCAATCAAACTCTGGTGTTGAAATTTGAAATGGGACAAAATAAGCCAATTGAGTGCAATCCTATTTTCTGGCTGATCTCTCCAAAGGCCACAGCCATTTCGCCAGAAGGTGTCTGTGTGTTTGCCTCTGTAAGTGAAATGGGGTTTAGATCACCGAGGGGGTGTAAACACAGGTTATCCATCTTAAACTTCAGTCGGATACATTGCAAAACGTGCCTGGATGATAGCATTACGACAAGTCTTGAAACTTTTGAGAACACAACGGGAGAGGCCAAGAGCTGAAAATTTGGATGATGGGCCTCTTTCCATTCTGTAACCAGTCGATGACTTGCTCAAACGTATGTACTGATAAATTAAACGCCATATGCTTTGGCATTAAAAAGCAGTTCAACAGCTTGCGAGGAAGCACTGGTGGTGTATTGATTAAGAGTTGGTGTTTTGTTCACTGCGGCCAGGGTTGGGTGCCTGGTCAGGGAATCAGGTTATATTGTTGCTGAGAGTGACAACAACGACAGTGGAGCAGCTCTGATGGGAATGCTTCAATATCTCAGATCAGTTCATGCCTCGAGAACATCAGAGTTCATGTCCCTGCTCCTTCAAAGTCTCTGCTCATTCGGTCAGTTCATCCTTCATTCCCCTAAAGATTCACAGAGTTGAAACGGGGCTCTTTTTAATTGTTTTCTTAAAACTCCCACGGGTTGCAGGTATTGGATTGGTTTGAAATTGATAACGTGCACAAGAGCAGCGTGCGAGACGCTCCTCTCTTCCCCTCCTCTGACAGCGCTGTGAGGTTGACTCTGATATTCTCGGTTGCATTCATCGATCGGAGACATTAATCGGTATATTAAAAAGTGCCACAAATAATTCAAACAGAATGAAATTCTTTCAAATGTTCTGGCTACAAAGTATTCAGAAGCAGCTCATTTTTGAGAGATATTTAGGAAAACCGAGTTTAAGAAGATAAACAACTTGCTTTGCAAGATGCTTCCAATGAAGACGTCAATTCTTTTGAACGATTCGGTGGAATTTTAGTTCTTTCTATTACCACAGACACATCTTGTGAGATTGACAAATGCCTCAGTAGAGACCGACTTTCAGAAAATTAGGGATTTAACCATTTGGCTACTTCTTCCTTCACTTTAGACTTGAAAACCAGAGCCTGTTTACGTAAGCAAAGATGTAAACAGGCAGCAGGCTGCCATTCGAGGACAGGCCAAGCCGTTTAGAATTGATACACGCTGAATGTATACCTCCTGAGGCAGCCTGGCTTCCTGTAAGCTCCCATCATCCTGCCTGTTTACTTTGGATTCCTCTAGTTGTGTTGTCGTTACATAGGAAGGGAAGCATTAAGCCGCTTCCCATACGTCTCTTCCCCAACTGTTTCCCCGTTACTCTACGGCTTCTACTCTCTTATGATGCTCTTCCTGCCAAACTGTAGCATTCTTCGCGTCAGCTGCTTGTTATCCACATGTTCCTCGAAGGAGACACACAGAATTGGAATTTCAAACTCAATCAGCTTAGCCCTGGAGAAAACTACTTCACGCTTTTTCATCAGAAATAATGGCCACCCTATCAACCCTATGATTATCTTATATGTCTCTATTAAGTCACCTCTCAACCTTCTTCTCGCCCATGTAAACAGCGTCAAGTCCCTCAGCCTTTCCTCGTAAGATCTTCCCTTCATACTAGGAAACATCCAAGGAAATCGGCACGCTTTCCAAAGTTTCCACATCCTTCTTATAATGTGGTGAACAGAACTGTACACGATACTCCAAGTGCGGCCGCACCAGAGTTTTGTACAGCTGTCGCATAACCTCATGGTTCCGAAACTCGATCCCTCTATTAATGAAAGCTAAAACACTGTATGCCTTTTTAACAACCCTGTCAACCTGGGTAGCAAATTTCAAGGATCTCTGGTCCTGAACATCTCCACTTCCAAGAAACTTACCATTACCACAATACTTTGCATTCTGGTTACTCTGACCAACAAGAATCACTTCACACTTTTCCGCATTAAACTCCATTTGCCACCTCTCAGCCCAGCTCTGGAGCTTATCTCTGTCTCTCTGTAAACTACAACATCCGTCGTCACTATCCACAACTCCAGCGACCTTAGTGTCGTCTACAAATTTACTAACCCACCCTTCTACGCCCTCATCCAGGTCGTTTATTAAAATGAAGAGCAGCAGTGGACCCAACACCGATCCTTGCTTTACACCACTGGGAACTGGTGCCTAGGATGAACATTTCCCATCAACTACCGCCTTCTGTCTTCTTTTGGCAAGCCAATTAGTGATCCAAACTGCTATATCTCCCTTCATCCCATTCCCCCGCATTTTGTACAACAGCCGACTCTGGGGAATCTTATCGAATGCTTTGCTGAAAACCAGATACACTAAGTGAACCGGTTTACTCTCATCTACCTGTTTGGTCATCTTCTCAAAGAACTCAATAAAAGTTGTGAGGCACGACCTACCCTTCACAAAACTGTGCTGACTATCCCTAATCAAATTATTCTTTTCCAGATGATTATAACTCATGTCTCTTATAACCATTTCCAACATTTTACGAACAACTGAAGTAAGGCTCACTGGTCTGTAATTACCAGGGTTGTCTCTACTCCCCTTCTTGAACAGGTGAACCACATTTGCTATCCTCCAGTTTCTGGCACTCTTCCTGTGGACAATGACGATTTAAAGATCAATGTCAAAGGCTCGGCAATCTCCTGTCTGACTCCCCAGAGGATCCTAGGATAAATCCCGTCCGGCCCAGGGGACTTATCTACATTCACACTCTGCAGGATTTCTAATACCTCTTCCTTGTGAACCTCAATCCCACCTAGTCTAGTAGTCTGTATCTCAATATTCGCCTCGACAAAATGGCCGTTTTCTAGGAGATTAATGTCGAAAGATATTCATTTAGTGCTTCCCCTGTGCCCTATTCTCCACACACATCTTCCCATTACTATCATTGATTGGCGCTAATCTTACTCTTGTCATTATTTTATTCTTTAAATACCTGTAGAAAGCCTCAGGGTTTATGCTGACCCTATCCACCAACAACGTCTCATGTCTCCTCCTGGTTCTTCTGAGCTTACTCTTTAGGTCTTTCCTGGCTGTCTTGTAATCCTCAAGCGGCCTAACTGAGCCTTCACATCTCATCCGAACATAAACCTCTTTCTTCATCGTGACCAGAGATTCAACTTCCTTCATAAATTACAGCTCCAGCGCTCTACAGCTTCCTCCATGCCTGACAGGTGCATACTTACGTTGGACACTCAGGAGCTTTTCCTTGATTAAGCTCCACATTTCTAATGTGCCCAAAACCTGCAGTTTCCTTCCTCATATGCCTAAATCTTGCCTAATCGCATCGTAATTGCCTTTTCCCCAGCTGTAGATATTGCGCAGTAGTATGCATCTGTCCGTTTCTATCACTAAAGTAAACATAACAGAATTGTGATCGCTATTACCAAAGTGCTCACCTATTTCCAAGTCTAACTCCTGGCCGCGCTCATTACACAGTACCAAATCTAATGTGGTTTCACCCCTTATTGGCCTGTCCACATAATGTGTCAGGATGCCCTCCTGCACACATTGGATAAAAACGGATCCAACTATAGTACTCGTACTATAGTGTTTCCAGTCAATATTTGGAAAGTTGAAGTCCCCCATGACAACTACCTTCTCTGTCTCATTGCTATCGAGAATCATCTTTGCTATCCTTTCCCCAATATCTCTGGTAGTATTCGGAGGCCGATAGAAAACTCCCAACAGCGTGACCTCTCCTTTCCTGTTTATAACCTCAGCCCATACTACCCCAGTTGATGACTCTCCAAACATCCTCTCTGCAACTGCAATGCTGTCCCTTGACCAAGAATGCCACTTTTACCATCTTCTCTGTTTAGATTAAATTAGATTACTTACAGTGTGGAAACAGGTCGTTAGGCCCAACAAGTCCACACCGACCCTCCGAAGAGCAACCCACCCAGACCCATTCCCCTACATCTTACACTCGGGGCAATTTAGCATGGCCAATTCACCTGACCTGCACATCCTTTGGACTGTGGGAGGAAACCGGAGCACCTGGAGGAAACCCACGCAGACACGGGGAGAATGTGCAAACTTCACACAGACAGTCGCCCAAGGTGGGAATTGAACCTGGGGCGTCTGGCGCTGTGAGGCAGCAGTGCTAACCACTGTGTCACCTACTGTTCTTATTGAAACATGTAAACCCTGGGACCTGCAACAATCATTTCTGTGCCTGCTCTATCCATGTATCCGAAATGGCCACGACATTGACGTCCCAGGTACCCACCCATGCTGCAAGTTCATCCACCTTATTTTGGATGCCCCTGGCGTTGAAGTAGACACACTTCAAACCAACACCTTGCTTGCTGGTGCCATCTTGCATCCCTGATACTTGATTTCGGATCTCCATACTCTCAACCTTTTGTATACTCGAACTACAATTTTGGTTCCCATTCCCTTGCTGGATTAGTTTAAACCCACCCCCAATAGCCTTAGCGAATATCCCATCCCCAGGATATTGGTACCCTTCTGGTTCAGACGAAGAACATCCTGCTTGTGCAGGTCCCACCTACCCCAGAAAGAGCCCCAATTATCCAAGAATCCAAAACCCACCAGCCTGCACCATCCCTGTAGCCACGTGTTGAACTCCAATCTCTTCCTATTCCTCACCTCACTAGCACGTGTCACGGGCAACGAAACAGAGACAACAACTCTGTTCGTCCTAGCTCTAAGCTTCCATCCTAGCTCCCTGAATTTCTGCCTTAAATCCCCATCTCTCTTCCGACCTATATCGTTGGTGCTCGATGGACCATGACCTGTGGCTGCTCCCGTTCCCACTTAAGAATCCCAAAAACACGATCAGAGCTATTATGTACCCTGGCACCTGGGAGGCAACACACCAACGGTGAGTCTCTTCCGACCCCACAGAACTTTCTATCTGTCCCCTATCTATGGAGTCCCCAATGACTACTGCTCTGCTCCTCTCCCCCCTTCCCTTCTAACCAGCAAGGATAAACACTGTGCCATAGCCCGGTGTCCCACTGATTTCCCCTGGTAAGTCGTCCCCCACAACAGTATTCAAAACGGTATACTTCTTGTTGAGGGGAATAGCCACAGGGGAGCTCTGCAGTGCCTGCCAGTTGCACTTCCGTCCCTTGACTGTAACCATTTTGCCTTTTACTTGTACCTGAGGAGTGACTACCACCCTGTAACTCCCCTCAATAACCCTCTCTGCCTCCCGAATGATCCAAAGTTCATACAGCTCTAGCTCCAGTTCCCTAACGCGGTTTTCGTGGAGCTGGAGTTGGGTGCACTTCCCGCAGATGTAGTCAGCAAGGACAATAGTCATGACCCTTACCTCTCACATTCGGCAGGAGGAACATTCAAATGCCCTCACCTCCATTCCCACGATTCTAAATTCCCAAAGAGACTGTTGAAAAAAAACAAAGATTAAAAAAAAACCTCGTTATCTTACCAATCTTCCATTACCCACACCTTAACCCACCTATCACACTCTCAGATAACTTGACTCCTCCTATTTGTCTCTGTACCGCCTCGGCTCAAAAGCCTCATTCCAAATGAAGAGCTCTTGCCTGAAACGTCGATTCTCCTGCTTCTCGGGTGCTGCCTGCCCTGCTGTGCCTTTCTAAGTCCACAATCCCCACTCAGTGGCGAGGCAGTTGATTTGTGTTGGGGGCTGAAGATAGAGGCCTCACTTTTGCACAATTCAATTGTAGGTAATGTCTGCTCCAACAGGACATGATATCAGAGAAGTCCGGACAGTGTTTGACCTCGAGCGAACAGGGATTTGATGGTGATCACATCCATCTGTTGACCTGCTCCTTCGCAGAGGTGGAGGCTTGCAGATTTCCTGTCAAATTGTTGGTGCCTAAATCCTTTAACTTCAATCCTAGCTTCAGACACAATCCACAGTCTGTGAGAGAGTCTTTCTCATTCTCTTGATTTAAAAAAAAATTATAATATCAATTTCACAGCAAATTAGAAGGGGTAGTTTTAATAAACAATCAGTCCACTATGATAAGATGAAGTCGCGCAATTTATCCGAAATAGAATTTGATCAGAGTTTGAATATGGAAGTAAAAGGCTCCGGTTACAGTGGGAGAGAATCGTTCACTTGTGTGTGTGGACAAGGCTTCTGCACCCACCAGAGCTCACAAACTACAATTGTAGTCATATTTAAGTGAGACTGTAGACAAGTGATGATTCATTTCTCCATCTGAGCTGAAACCCCATGAAAGCAATGATACCAGGAACAAGCTCAATGTGTGGGAAGGGATACACTCCTTCTCTGACCCACTGCGACACCTCCTCGATCACAATGACGAGAAATCATTTCAATGTCTGGATTGCAGAAAATGCGATAACACGTCCTGTGATTGGATTATCCAATACCATGCTCATACCCATGAAAAACCTTTCATCTGTCCAGAGTTCCGAAAATGTTATCATACCTCTGTGTAGTTGATGCATGGGAAATGTGCTCACACGCATGAAAGTCCTTTAGAACTTCTGGGGGCCTCGACTCTGATCCACGTGCTCATTCAGAGGACAGATATCTTCAATTCCACAACTGTGGGACATGCTGCAAATGTCCGATCGACGTGAAGTCCCATCAACATTGCTAACTGCTCTTTTCAACGCCCAGACCGTGACGAGTGTTGCAAATGCTCCTGGGGACTGACATGGCATCGACGTATTCACAAAGAAGATACCCTTCAAATGCTGAGATTGTGGTAATCACTACACATGTTCCTTCGGATCGTTTAATCATGAACGTCTTCACATTGTGGAGAGACTATCAAATATCCGGTGTGCGGGATGTGCTCTCCAGTCCCTGCAGGACTGATGTTCCATCGACATTTTCACAAGTTGAGAGACACTTCAATTGTTTTCACTGTGGGACTCGGTTCGGGCGATCATCTCAACTCTCAGTACACCAGCGAGTTTGCAGTGGGCAGAACGTATTTTCATGCTTCATTTGAGAAAAACAGTTAGCCCACTCATCGACCCTGCTGAGACCGCAGAGAGATCCACTGGGGGAAGGAATTCACTCACTCATCGAGCCTGCTGAGAGAGCGAAGATTTTACATCTCTCAAATACGATTGGACTTTGTTGTTCGTGACATTCAGGACTGAAATCAAAGTTTTAATATTTTAGAGAAATGTCAAACAAATCAATTTTTTATTCAATAGCGTACGAGAGGTCAATATAAGGATGGGGTTCCGTAGTACTTGAAGCATCAACACAGGTTCTTAAGTACAAATGTAATAGAATTCTATGAGGTGGTAATAAGCAAGTGAGAAACAGGAGATTCTGTGAATGTGATCAGCTTGAATTCGCAGCTGGCATTTGTCAAGGTGCAGTATCGGAAGCTGCGAAATAAGGGTCTATGGTGTCAGGGGCAAAGTACTGGCAAGGCTTGAGTTTTGGCTGACTGGCTGAAAACAGTTGGGTGAAAGGGTCTTTTCCAGGATGGCAGTGTCTGGTTCAGCAAGAGTCATTTTTGGCACCACAACTATTCCCGTTATGCGTGAACGATCGGGTCAAAGGACCTGAGAGTTTTGTTGATATTTTGCAGAATACACAGCAACAGGTGGAAGGACAGATGGTTTTGAGGAAGTGGGCAGGCTGCAGAATGACATGGACTTGATTAATGCATGCATAAAAAAATTGTTGCAGTTAGAACACTGTGTGGAAAAGAGAGAGGTCATAAAGTAATGGCATGATTAGAGGCATAGACCATTTTGTGACGGGGAAAGGCTTCAGAGATCCCTCGGTTAAAGGCACTTGAGAGACCTAGTTGAGGTTACTCTTATGTTTAACTTGCAGGTTCTGTTGGCCGTTAGGAGAGTAAATGCAATGTTGGCATTCATTCAAGCGAGTTAAGAACCAACTGCAGAGGTTTGCAACTGACGCGAGAAGAGGCTCTCGTCAGACGCATTTGGATTATCTGGAATAGCTTTTGCCATCATTTCTAAGGGGAGATATATTATGAGTGGTGAATAGGAGGTTTACAATGGCTGACACAGTGGTGGCACTGCTGTCTGGCAGCCTCAGCAACGCTGGTTCAATTTCTTCATCGGGTGACTGTCTGCAGTTTGCACGTTCTTTCCGTGTCTACGTGAGTTTTCTCCACAGAAGGAAAATACGTTGTTGATGTCATTTGGCCATGGGAAATGCAGAGTTAGAGGAATCGAGTAGAGGTGTGAGCTTATGTGCAATGATCTTCGAATGTTTCATGGGTTCTTCTTGGGCTGATTTGCCTTTTCGCACATTGTCAGGATTCTATTAGAACAACGTTGATCGCAGGGATGAAGGACTTGTCGTCGAAGAATTTATTATTTTAAAAAATCACAGTTTCCATGTAAACATGCAATCTCAAGTCAATCTCTTGAACAATATGAGGAGTGGAGGGGCATTCTTCAAAGGAAATCATGAAGGCAAAGCGAGCATATTAGATAGCCTTAGCACATAAATTTAAGGATAATGTAAAGATACTTTATAAGTACATTCAGTGCTCGAGACCAAATCGGATCCCAGGAAGATGCAAGAGCTAACATTTGTCTTGTACCTCAGCAGATGGGAGAGACACTAAATGTTCATTTCACATTAGTGAACGAAATGGAGGCTACAAACATTTATGTTTTGAAAGTAGTTCACATTGAAAAGAGGAAGTTCCGGAGACTTGGAAAATATAAAGTTGGATATTTCTCTGGGATCTGATCTCGTACAGCAAGGGCTTTGTGGGAAAACAGGGAAATGAACTGTTGGGCCCTTGGTAGAAATATTTGCATCACTGCGAGTGATGTGCCCAATAAATAGAGTGTAGTTTTGTTGAGGAAGGGATGAATGGAGAAAACTGAAAATGATATACCTGTGACGCTTGCTAAGGTCGTGGGTAAGTTGTTGGAAGCAATTCTGAGCAATCGGATTTCTATGTATTTTGAGAGACGAGTAATGAATAGGGCTAATCAGTTTGGTTTTGTGCGAGGGAATGTCTGTCCCACAAACGTGGTTGGGTTTTTTGAGGACGTAACCAAGAATATTGATGATGACTAAGTGGTAAGCACTGTTCAGTTGGAATTTCATAAATACTTCTAAATGGTTCCACAAGGTTGATTAATTTTTAACATAGAATTCAACGCAAGCTTTACAATTAGATATAAAATTAATTTAATGGTAGAATGCATGAACGGTGGTGAAAGGTAGTGTTCTGACTGGAGGACTGTTACCAGCTGTGTTCCACAGGGTTCAATACTGAGCCCACTTTCGTTTTTCATTCATACAAATGATTTAGATAAAAATGTATAAAACATGGTCAGTGAGTTTGCAGATGATATCAAGATTGGTAGTAGAGTGGACAGTACAAAAGATTGTGTCAGATTGTAACAGTAGATTATCAGTAAAAACTACTGAAGTGATTTATTTGATTTCCTCTTGCTAATCAAATGTTGGACCCGGCAGCTCGAACGAAATCAGAAGCACTGTGGTCAAAGCAAACGTTCACACTTGAGGAAATATCCGGGAATCAGGGTGATCTTACTGAGCAATTACCTGTGTGTGATAATATCACCCACATGAATACACAGCATTTGGGTTTGCGCAAACAGGTGATCTCGACAAAGAATGAGAATGTCTGTGGAGAAATCGAAAAGGAGATTTATCAGAACAGTCAAAGGAATGCGGAATATTACATCTAAGATCAGGTGGAGAAGTTGAAGTTGTTCTACAGTGATCAAAAACGATTCAGGTGTAATTTGTTCAACATACCAAGGTTTTAATACGTTTAGGAAGTTAGAGGAAGAGCAGCTATTCCCGTTTCATGGGAAACGAATTTATGATATTTTGCAAGAATTACTGCGAGTCAGAAGGTAAAACTTCCATGTTGCTTTTGTCTTAGCGAATAAAGTGGCATGATTTCATCTTGATACATAATTTGGTTTCCGTGTCAGAATCTGTAAATCCTCCTCTGACATGGTGTAAAATAATTTTGCAAAGGTCACCTTAGTCCTGGACTGAAGTTCAGAAAAGAAGAAATATTTATGGTTTTTTTTGGAGTTTGCTGTGTTTACATTCTCCCTGCCTCACTCTGTGCAGAAGGACTTAAAAGCTCCATTCCTGTCAGCGCAGGTGTGACATTCACAAAACCAGCAAATATTCTCACCCACAATGCTTGACTTCAATTGTCACCACTTTATGACACGGTACGTTTCATTTGCAAAGAAAGCACATTTATCCCAATGAAGCTTCCTTTGACCCTTTGTCTGCCCGTCCACTCAATTTGATCACTGCTGTTCTGATAAATTTCACCTCTACTCTCCTGTTGTTCTTCCGTAATTCGACGGAACCTCGAACCGAATCCTAACTTCATGCTAATTTCTGGTTGTTTATTTTACATCAATGACCAGACCAGAACAAACTTGCAGGAAATTGAATAACACACAAACAAAATTTAAAAATATCCTTCCAGAAAATTAACCGACTGCAGTGTCAGAATATGAGAAATGTCAGAGTGAAATGATATTTAGTCTATTTCATAATGTACAGATACTCCCACACGAGCTGAGTCTTTGCAAAATGTTTATTTAAAATTGTGACAATTCCCTGGGGAAGATCCTCCCTCAATCCACAAAAATGTATGCTGCCGAAAACTATTTCAGTTCAGATTGAAATGGCTCAGGGTACTTTCCATCAACCCAATGTTTCCTGCGCCATGTCAATTGAACTGTATCCAGATGACGTTAGAACTCCCAGCCTCTTCTCCCAATGCTCCCTGTTCCATGTCAATAGAAGTTGCTCCAGCCGAGTTTGGAGCTCCCAGCCTGGGCGTTTCACGCGCCTCTCTGCGTTCATAGAAGGAATGCATGCTCACGGACTTTGTCAATGGCAGGTGGAGTAGAGATCCACGCCTTCATTCCACTCCCAATTTCCGATCGGATCTTCGCCACTGCACCACTAAATTTCTCTGATTCCAGTCCTGGGAACCGGTGTGATGTGAGTGTTCAACAGTTATTACTATGTGGTCCCTCTGTACTGATAAAGTAACGATGTGAAACTTCGTTGTTTTTGAGACTTACATTTCAACAATTTGTGTACTATCGCCTGTACATTTAATCTTTGCTAGAAATCTATTGAACTCAGTCTTCAACATTCTCAATGATGGAATCTCCACAGCCACTGAGGACATCTAACATGACGATTCATTCCAATCTCAGTTCGTTGTCCTCTTGTGCATGTGGTGCTGTTCCTCGCCAATCTTAGCCATTGTATTTATTGCGTTCACTGTTGGTTATTATTTCATGTGATCGTATAGTGGCTCATCCTCTGCATTGTGGCCGAAGCAACCTCCATTCAAATCCGAGTATCAGTAATGCGCATTTGTTCCATGTTACTCCACAAAACCCTTGCAAAACAAACGCAGAAAGGAAACAATCAATTTTAATGTGAAAGTACTCTCTAAGGTGATGATTTATTTGCTTCAAACTTTATCTGCATCGAATCTCGGAGAATTTTCTCTCTTTCACAATCACTATTCTTCCTTTCCATCCCTCCGCCCATGTCTCTG
This sequence comes from Chiloscyllium plagiosum, assembly GCF_037043375.1. Taxonomy (NCBI): domain Eukaryota; kingdom Metazoa; phylum Chordata; class Chondrichthyes; order Orectolobiformes; family Hemiscylliidae; genus Chiloscyllium; species Chiloscyllium plagiosum. Next base: position 86,531,728 of record NW_028270176.1, read on the forward strand.
GGGCATTGCACAAATTAACATTCACTTTCACATTGACACCGGTAGGTTAGTGTTGCAGCTGTCACTATTGTTAGGTGAACATGCCCGAATACCACCATGAGGACCTTTAAGCCACTTTATGCAATAAGATAATGTTTTTGGTTATCAATGTACAGTGAGTTGTCGTGTACAGTGTTTGATTTGCATGGACCAGAGTTCATTGGAGCACTGGGTTCATGAAAGGACACAGAACAGTTTCGAGGGAAATAGACTTTATTGGAAAAGACCAATGTTTGTGAATTCCCCACATTTATTTCAAGTCTTCATTCGTCTCTCACTAGAGTGTTATGTACAATGCTGCAATTCACATAAACGATGCGATATGACAGCTGTGGAAACGGTGCAGAAGTGATTTGCCAATATATTGTCTGGATTGAAGAACTTCAGCTATGATAGAGTTCATTTAGACTGGCCTTGTTTTTCTGAGAGCTGTAGAGGTTGAGAGGAGACAGTATTGAGATGTCGGAAATAATGAGTGGAATGGGTTGGATACACTTAACGAAAACTTTCCCTATGATGGAGGGATCAATCAAATGGTAGCCATAGATTTAAGATAAGAGTCATAAATGTTCGAGTAGCTGTACATAGCAAACTTTATCAGCTGGGGAGTGGTTGAAATCTGGACATCACTGTTTGTATGTGTCAGAGCGGCAGAAATTCTCACAATTTTTAGAGATATTTAACTGTGAATTTGTAATGCTTAAGGCATACAACGTTAAATGATGGAAAATGGGATGAGGATAATCAAGCAGGTGTTATTGACAAGAACATGCGCAAGTAGCTTGCAGCCTCAGTTAGCTCGGACATCCACCGTGTGGCGTTTGGTAACCTCAGTTGTCACGTGGGAGGCCAGGGTTCATTTTCCCGCTGGGGTGGCTCTGACTGTTTCAGGGTTTCAAGGTTTGTGTTAAGATCTGCAGTTCCAGTGAAGGGTGCAGATGGTGTGCGGATGTTTGGTGGTTTTGGGAAGTTGGTTTGCGGCCGTTACCTCCAGTTTCTCGGTGATATCCTCAAGGCAGATGAAACTCGTGTGACGCGCTGCTGTCCTGAAGCGTTTCGAATTGGTTTGATTTCCTTCCCACAGCTTCAGTTGCTGGTTCTTGTCGTCCTTTGCATGTCCCAGTATGTTGGGTCCAGATCAACTGTTTTTTGATAGAGTCATTGGATGAGTCTCGTCATTCTAGAAATTCTCTGGCTGCACTTTGTTTAGCTTGTCCTATTATTTTTGTGTTGATCCAGTCGAATTTGTTGTCCTCGTCATCGCTGTTCATTGCTACTCGGAACAGCTGGTTGTGTTGTTTACTGGATCCTCCAGAAATACTTTGCAACAGTAGATATTGCCGCAGATCCCTTGTCAAAATCAACGCGAGGAGGACATGCCATGACCCAACACATCAATCTCTCTACATTATAGGTTAAAATGTCTCGGCACGTACAGGCATACACCTCTGACCACTCGGATTTAGGAGAAAACATAAACCGAAAGCCACGTTTGACAACATTTCACCAAAAAAATGGCCCAATACCCATCATCTGCAGGACACATTTGGACAAACAATGTTGTACGTAGTCACTGCTGGAAACATTATAAAGGACAGACAACTCACGATACGCATTCATGAAGATGAACTTGACACAAAACACCACTGACAGGTGTCCTTAGTAGGTTGACTCATGAGACTGAGTGTCGCTGATTCCGTGGCTCGAAGTTCGGTTGTGTGACAGTCTGAGCAATGGAGAGTGCGTTGCTGAAAAAGTACAGCAGGTTCGGCAGCATCCAAGAAGCAGGAGAATGGACGTTTCTGACATGAGTACTTCATCAGGCATTCGGCCAAAACGTCGATTATCATGCTCCTCGGATGCTGCCTGACCTTCTGTGTTTTCCAGCACAACACTCTCGATTCTGACCTCCAGAATCTACAGCCCTCACTTTCTCCTCCGTCTGCAGCAATAGTTAGTTCCTTGTGTGAGGGAACTGTTGAGATCACCAATGTAAAATTCGTTTGCTGATTGAGACATACAACCAGGTACGTAACCCAAAAGAGTGTTTATGTTGTTTTGAGTTCCCTGGCTGCTCAATGTGTGCTTCTGAGATCGCACAGTTGGCAGTGCTCTGGGGAGCGGCTGCAGTTCTCTGCGTTCGGAACCTAGATGCTATTGGTGCTGTGTGATTTGTTCTTGATTTGTGAAACAGAAACACAGTGACGGATCAACTGATATTGCAAGAAGGCTAACAGGCGTGGAAAGTATCGAGGTACTGGTGACATTTGATTAGAGATCACCGAAATCAAGGAGAAAAGAATTTTGAATTCTTTCGAGTCGTGATGAAGAACAACCAGGGAAATAAGTCACCGGCGGGTACAGTTTACAAGGGCACTGACAGGAACCAAAATGCGAAATAAAACGTACAAAATGACGTCGACAGATGAAGGATGACAGTAATCATGGGTAACCTGATTTCCACTCCCCAGGTTCCCTAACTCCCACTGCCAGCCCCATTGTAAACAAATGTTAGCGAGCCATAAACATCAACGTCGTCCATTGGAACGATCCAAGTCTTTTCTAAATTTTCGATTAGGCTATTAGTTTCAGTTATTTTTCTTTCCTGGGAAACAATCTTTTTCATTGTCAGCATTCGGGAAGGAAGCCATCCTTTTTGTCAGGGAAAGAATATGATACTAAACTTTGTGCCGTGTATAATATTCTTCTGTGTCACATGTTTCTTCTACTTTCTCTCGATTTTAATAGTAATCTGTCTTTTGACTCTTCTGACAAAAGTGCATGACCTAATAATCCGGACATGAAACTGCACCTGAATAGTTTGTCCCCACTCCCGCAATCTATCTATATGCCTATGCATATTGCCATGTTCTTATCATAACATGCGCTCCCACGAGTGTGTATTGTCAGCACATTTGGACACTTTTCACACTGCCACTTGCTGCATGCTATTAACAGAGAGATAATTGAACCCTTGAACATACCCAGTCTTGACAAGCCTCGGCTGTAAATACTTCTACATACTTGCTACACACTGAATGTGAGAACATCCTCCTCATTTGTTTCTTAAGAGGGTAACGCCTTCCCCTGAGATTGGGATCACTGGTCCTGCACAATTCTGGATATAAACAAGAGCAGGACAAACTTTGAAAGTAAAACATAATCTCACTGGCGTTTCCAGTGCAAGTTCTGAGTTTTCTTTTTTGACCTCTGTTTAAACAAACTGTTCTGATTATCACATTATTATTGACAATGACACATCTGCTTCACAGGTGCTTCAGTGCCTGTGATTAAAGTGGAGCTGAAAAGCGCGATAGAAGTGCATCTTTATTCCTCGAACATTGCCGTGTTATTAATCTCTCTGCTCATGAAAAGGGATCCTTCATATTCATTCTATCTCTCATCAATACCGAGCATGTTTCCCTCACAGTTGATTTTAAATGTTTTCTTGTTGGAAGAGTTATCGCTGCAACTCCAGAAAACCCGCCGAAACAACTCGATATGTTCTCAGGTCTACTCATTTCTTGACATGCAGGAAACTTGCGTTCTGAACAAGAAACGGACCTGACTCAAGACGGACCTGTTTCTCTATCCACAGATGATAAAAAAAACGCTTGGGATATATGTAGGTTTCACTGACTTTATTTGACACAAGTTGTCTTTTTCCATTAAACGTCTTCACTCCTCGTTCTCTGCTCAATTACCTTGGTCAGAGGCAGCAGTTCCTCCTGACGATTAATCCGCCCATCCACAGCTCTTTCTCCCACATCATTATAAACGTCCCCAAGAAATTTCCCATTAATCTTCTTTGCTCCAATCAAAACATTCCAAGGCTCTTGAATCTTTGTACATGGTGAAAAGCAGAATTGTGAAAAGATTCTGGGAAAATGTTGCCAATTGTCAAGTGGGAAAACTGTCAACAAGCAAAACAGAAATCCCAGACTCGTGCGTTCAGAATCTTTAGATATTCCTTGGGCCGCGGATTCAGTGGAAAATGAAGGGTGAAATGGCCGACTGGGCAGAGACAGTTTAGAAATCTTTCCATTCTTTCGGAGGCCGGTACTTTGACTCTGATATTCTCCGGACATGAAATGATGTATGATAGTGAAGGATTCTCGTTCCTGCGCGTCAGGATGTCAAATCTCATCTCAGTTCCAGGGCAATTCGAAAACACGGGAAGAGATAGGACACTGAAAGGCTGGAAGTGAGACAATCTCGGTTGGCGGATAACTGGTTCCGGTGTCATGGGTGCGTCTATAGAGGGTGGGATCAGACTATTCCCATGTCTTCACCGTGAATTTCCTTGGATTTATTTAGGAAAAATGCTAATTAAGGATGATTGTCAATATGGGAGGGGCAGGCTGCAGCTTGCATTCGGGGGTCATTGAAGCCGTTGGCTCATTAGTCTTTGTGACGATGTTAGTCAGTGCGTTCGGCTCTTCACTGACAGGTTGCTGTTCTCCTACGACCCAGGAACAGAGCGACAGCTGTTCTCACACCATCTTTTTTTTTGTGCGCACAGTTTTGGGTTTTTACCAAGGTCAGGAAAATGTTTCTCAGAAGGCTCAAAGGGAGAAGTTCCCCGTTTTAGGAGAGCTGTTTCCCGGTAACATGTTTGTGTTTGCAAAGCATGAGATCAGACTGTTCCTATTGTCCACAATGAATGCCCCAGGATTCATTTTGGAAACTGTAAGCAATTGAGGACAATTTTCATTCTGCGAAGGGCAGGCGAAAGCTTGAATTCACTGACAGTCTGCTTTAGGAGATCCTGCAAGGGGCCTGCTACAAGGGACTGCCTAGTCCCTGTGGAGCAATTAGTCCTCTCGTTTCGCTGTTAACCGAGAAAGTGTACACACGCATGGAGCGGCAGGTGTTCTTATCCATCCGACTCATTTGCTGTGCACTTTCAGGTTTTTAATACGGTTAAGGATATGTATCCAAACGGAAAGCAAGTGAAGGGTTGTGGACACTCGGAATCTAAAACAAAAACAGAAACTGATGAAGGAACTCGGCAGGTTTGCCAGTACCTGTCGGAGAAAACAGAGTTCAGAGAAACTCCTGGAGAAGCTCTGAATCGTTGTCTCTATTTGTCTCTCCCCAGTTGCTGCCAGATCTGTTTAGATTCTCCTGCAATCTCTACCTTTCTTTTTAACTGAATGACCATTTCAACCACCGAGATTGATTACACAGACCAAACATGTCCTGACATTTAACCCTGTCGAAACTGTGGTGATTGAATTCAAACAAACCGGACAATGATTGCCTGTCCCTCAGCTCCACAGGGAGGGAGTACTTGAAACCAGTTTAGTAGCACGCTTCTGCAGATGTGGCCATGTAGTTTAGGCGATGGGCGTTAAATGCAATGTGGATTCCTCATTCAGTTAAGCATCTTACTGACTGTGATTGAAAGCCGAGAGTGAACTTGAAGAGTGCTTGTTCTCTGCTTTCTTGTTTGAAATTCAATCGCTGGATTAGATGAATTGCGTAAACTCAAATAAGGAACGTTAAGAATCTGCATCCTGTCAGGATGCAAAAGACAGATAACCCCAGAGCAGGTAAGACCCATTTAGTTGTCCACTTCCATGACTGAATACATTTGCCCCTCTGAACCAATTGACGCCAAATGAGATAAGAACAGTTCAGGGGATTGTGTTGGACTGGTGCAGACATATGGGCCAAAGGATATTATTGTGCTCGACACTTCCATGGCCAGCTTCGAGGAGGTCATTTTGTCAAGTAACAGGACATTCTTTGCAAAATGTCCCTCGGCGTTGAAGGGGTCGAAGCTACTCTCCCCTGATCTTTCTGTCAGTCATGGTATTCATTGGGACATTTCAATTGGTAATAACGGTTGCAGTGCATATTTGTGGAATCAGTCTATATGATAATGAGGACAACGAGACCGTGATGTTTCATTACCCAGCAGAGAGCAAGCCCTTGCAGCTTACAATCCCTGGCTCTGCTTTTGAAATAAAGATTACTTTCTCGATGTGCCTGTGTTTATATCAAACAGCTCATTGACATTGGGACTATACGTTCAGAGGAAGCGGGAGGTGTGACAACGATAGAAACAGAACAAGACGAGACATGAAAGTGTTTAGATTTTGCCGTGTGTCCGTTGTTTTTAGGGAGGAATGTCGGCTGGGCGCTAACCTGTCAGGTCCCAGGAGCCTGAGGGCTTGTTTTGGTGGGATTTGTGTTATTGAAAGTTTCACATGAGAAGCGTTTGGGACCATTTCAGCTCAGTATCTATTTCATATCGCGGCTCACAGCAACGGTGCATATTTTCTGGCGAAGTGCCTTGTATTCCACTTAAAGCCTCCTTTCTCTGGAGATACTTGTAGACACAAAGCACATGGAATGGGTATAATCCTGAGGACTCTGTCACTATCGGGGAATGTGCCTGCGTGACTACCTCTGTATTTGAACATGAGAATACGTTCCTCAAAGGGGTTACAACAGTGTGACCAGGTCAACCTTCAGTACCATTGTTCTGTCATTTCAGATCACACAGACAATTTCATTGCTGCAAAGTGGGACGAGAGTAGATGGATGCCTGATAACGTACGCTTCACGATGAACGAATGGCCGTTCACAACTCCTCCCCCACACGCTTCTTAAACTCGAGGCCAGAGAGAAACTGACCTGACGAGAAAATCGCTTCACAATCTTCCAGAACCTTATTATTGTCCATTCTACTACCAACTGTTCAAACTTACTTACCATGCTTTCCATCTTCCCACCTACATCATTTATTTAAATGAAAAATAAAATGAATGTGCGCTCAGCTAATGGGATACCATTGGTAAAAGTCCTCCAGTCCGAAAACTACCTTCCACCACCATTCTCAGCATCCTGCTATCTGACTAATTTTATATCTAATTGGAAACCTTATATTTAACTTATGCGATTTAACTTTATGAATTAGTCAACCGTGTGGTACAGTGTAAAAGCTTTTATTAAAGCCCAAGTGAGCAAACTCTACCACTATGTCCTCATTGATCTTCTTGATTACGCCTTCAAAACACTCAATCAATTTTGTGCAAAACCATGCTGATTATCCCGATTCATTCCTTGTATCTAAAAATTCAAATAAATCCTATCGGTAAGAATTGCATCCAACAACTTACCCACGACCATAACCACACACACAGGTCTATCGATCCCAGACTTCTCCATGAATTCATTTCTAAACAAAGGCACAACATTAGCCATCCCCCAGTCATTCGGCGCCTCACTCGTAATAATAGAAGATAAAAATATTTCTACGAAGGGCACAACAGTTTCATTCCCTAACTTCCCACAAGTGTCCGGATTCAGGAGATCAGATCCCAGAGAAATATCCAACTGTATAGTTTCCAGGTCCTCCAGCACTCCCCTTTTTCAATGTGAACTGCTTTCAAAACATTAGTATTTAGGTGTACCCGCCACTTCGTTCTCCACAGTGTAAACCGACGAGAAATGAACATTATATGTTTCTCCATCTGCTGAGGATCAAGACATAGGTGAGCTTTTTCATCTTAAAGTGGTCCTATTTCGTTTCAATTTCTTAATGTATTTGCAGAATCTCTTCAGATTATGCTTAACTTTATGGTCTGAGGCTATTTAATATTCTCCATTGACCTTTATGATGTCCTCCTCAAGAATGTCCCTCCACTCCTTATACCGTTCAAGACGTTCACTTGGAACCATGCGTTTATATGGAAGGTGTCACCTCGGTTAAAAAATTCTTATAACAAGGCCTAAATCCCTGCGATCAACGTTGTTCTACCTAAAATGTGCAAAACGGAGATTTGGACCAAGAAACCCCCACTAATCATGCGAAGGGAACCGTACCCAACTCACACCTCTACCCAATTCCTGTAACTCTGAATTTCCCATGACGAAAGAACGTCAGCTGCACATCTTTCGTCTGGGGAGGAAACGCAGGCTGAAACGGACAGGATGTGCCAACTCCAAATTCACATTCGTCCAATGTAGATATTGAACAAACATCGTGGAGGCTGCAAGACATTACTACTCACCACTGAGTCAGCCATTATAAACCTCCTATCCACCACGCAAAACATGCCATCACTTATATATGGGGCCAAAACCTACTCCCAATGTTCCAAATGCAATGGTCCAGAGCCTCCTATTGACTGAGGCCTAAACCTCTGCCCGTGCTTTTCAATTTGCTTGAACAGAACGCCGACATTGTATTTGCCTTCCTAAACACCAACTGAAACTGCATGTTAAACATAAGAGAAAATTGAACTTGGAATTCTTTCTGCTTTCAGAAAATTGTCTATGCCTCTACTCTTTCCACCAAACACATGACCTCATATTTTCCATAAAGTATGGCAACTACAACGTTTTTGGAAGAACTCATTCCGTTCAAGTCATTCTGCAGCATGCCCGCTTCATCAATAAGATCTGGCCTTCCACCTATCATTGTGTCTTCTTCAAATGGAGCAACAACACCCTCAGTTCCTTTGAATGGATCATTCATACATAATGTGAATAACTGTGGTGCCAACCCTGACTCCTTTGAACTCCACTAGTCACGGGCTGCAATCCTGGAAGAGACGTCTTTACCCAACTGACTGCCTTCTGCCAGTCAGCCAAGCCTCAATCCATGGCCTCTTATTTAGCAGTTTGCCATACTGCACCTTGACATATGTCTATGGAAATTCAAGCCGGTCACCTCCACAGGCTTGTCTTCGTCTCATTTGCTCATTATCTCCTCAAAGCATTCTAATATATTTCTCAAATGTGATTTCTCCTTGACAACCTGTGCTAATGATTCACGTACTCTGTAATCCCATCCTTTCAATGACCTTCGATATTGTGTTTAACACAACGCAGATTTTTTTGGTTGTTATCTAGAATATTAAAACTTAGCTTTCAGATCTGAATGTGAAGAACAAAGTTCAATCGGTGTTGAGATATGTAAACACTCCGCTGTCTCAGTAGGGTCGATGAGTGAGTGAATTCCATCCCTCAGTGGGATCCCTGTACTCTCTCAGCAGGGTCGATGAGTGACCTAACTGTTTTTCTCACATGGAGCAGGTAAAAGCTTGCTGACAACTGCAAAACAGATGGTGTGCTGAGAGTTGAGATGATTGTTTGAACCTATTCCTGGAATACATTCACTTGAAACGTCTCCCACAATTCGAAAATATCGATGGGACATCAGTTCTACAGAGACTAGAGAGCACATCCCACAGACTACATGTTTGAAAGGTCTCTCCTCAATGTGAAGACGTTCATGATATACTGTCCCCAGGAACGTTTATAGTGATTAATGTCTATATTCAGTGTCAACACGTTGATGACACGTTTCTATTCAGGAAAGAGTGCAGCACTTCCCGCAGTCAGGGCATTTAGAAAGACCTGTTAATACTGTGTGAAAGGTGATGAGCCATCAGGTCGCTCGGACGTAACAGCACGTCCCACAGATTTGGAACTGGAGATGTCTCTCCTCCGGGTGAGCACGTGGATCACACGTCAGGTCTCTTTGATTCTTAATGGACTCTTATTTATGTGAGCATATTTCTCAAAGATGAAGCACATAGAGGGTTGTTAACATTTTCCAAAGTCCGGAGAGATAAAAGGTTCCTCATTAGTATGAGCGAGGTGTTCGGTTCTCCAATCGCTGGATGTTTTAAAGCATTTTCCGCAGTTCAGGCATTGAAATAGTTTCTCATCATTTTGAACGAGTAGGTGTCGCAGCAGGTCAGAGACAGAGTGAATCCCTTTCCACACTCTGAGCAGGTGAATGGCTTGTTCCTGGTATCATTGCGTCCACGGGAATTCAGCTCAGACAGGGAGTGGATCCCCACGTTTCCCCAGTCTTTCTTCAGTATGATTGCAATTGAGCTTTGTAAGGTCTGATGACAGGTGGAAGCCTCGTCCACACACACAATATGTGAACGATTTATCTCACACTGTAACCAGAGCTTTTTCATTTCATGTTCGAAATCTGATCAAGTTGTATTCGGGATAAAGTGTGCGGCTTCATCAGATTATGGTGGAGAGGTTGGTTTGTAAATCTTACCCTTCTAAAATCCTGCGAAACTGATGTTATCCAAAAATGAGAGTGTGAAACCGTCTTTCACAAGACTCTAGATTCTGTCTGAAGATAAGGTCTGAAGGTAAGGGATTTTCGACACGAAGAATTTGAAGAGAATTTTGTCAGAATCTTTTATGCACACAGCCTCCACCACAGAGACCAGCGGGTCAGCAGGTGGATATGAACACGATCACCTCCCTGTTCCCTCCAGGTAAAACACTGTATTGACTTGTCTGCCATCCAGCCCTGATGGAGCAGACATTTCTGACAATTGAATCATTGCAAAACTGAGGCATCTGACTTCAGTCCCGAACTCAAAATCCACTGCCTCGCCACTGAGTTAGAAGTGTGATATTGGAAGAACACAGCAGGGCAGGCAGCATCCAATGAGCAAAACAATCGATGTTTCGGGCACCATCAGGAAAGAGGCTTGTGAAGCGAGGTGGTAGAGAGACAAATGGGAGCGTGTGTGGCTGGGACAAAGGAACTGAGAGTGTGATAGGAGGATGGAGGTGTGGGTAATGATTATAGGTCGCAGCGCAGGGTGGAGCAGATAGGTGGGAAGGAAGATGGACAGACAGGACAGTTCATGAGAGCGGCAGAAGCCCTGGACCTGAATGAACTTGGCTGTGTGGGAGGGAGAGTTGACATGTTCGGCCAGGGGCCAGTGATGTTGTTTGGTGCGGGTGTTCCAGAGAGGTTTTCCGAAGTGGTCTGTAATTAGGCATCCGATCTCCTCAGTGTCGAGGAGACTGCAAAGGGAACAATGGATACAGTAAATGACATGCGTGGAAATGCAGGTGAAACTCTGATGGACATGGAAGGGTCCTTTGGGGCCTTGGACAGAGTTGAGGGCGGAGGTGTGGATGGATGTTTTGCAAATCCCCTGTTGGAATGAGAAGTTTGCTGGGAGCGGATGGGAGGGTGGTTTGGTGGGGGCGTGAACCATCAGGAAGTCGAAGAGGGAATGATATTTACAGAAAGTGGGTAGGGGTGGGGAGGGAAACATCTTAGTTGGTGGGTTTCATTTGCAGCTGACGGAAATACCGGAGGATGACATGATGTCTACTGAGGGTGTTGGATTTTAAAGTGATGTAGAAGGGAGTTCCGTCCTCGTCTCAGTTGGAGGGATGAGTTGTGGGAGCGAAGTTGAGGGAAGTGGATGACATGAACTGGAAGGCATTATCGACCAAGTCCTGGGAGAAAATGCCTCGCCACTGATTCAATCTCCTCCCTGGTAATTGTCTGGGTCTGAACAGGCACGTCATAACCATGGTGGCATACTTCACTTCCTGATGTGTTTTTAACCACATATCCCCAACATCACCATGTCAGCCGACTTGCATTTCATTAACATCATTAACTCTTCCACGTTTCTGCTCTTCTGCAGCTCAAACTCTGATCCATTCGTTTGGAAGTCACGGTCATAATACACTTCCATCCGTCCATTCAAATTCCCTCCCTGCTGTTGTGCTCGTGATGCAAGGAATAGGGAGAGAGTGGAGTTGAACACATGGCTACAGGGATGGTGCAGGAGGGAGGGTTTTGGATTCCTGGATAATTGGGGATCTTTCTGGGGTAGGTGGCACCTGTACAAGCAGGACGGTCTTCATCTGAACCAGAGGGGTACCAATATCCTGAGGGTAAATTCGCTAAGACTATTGGGGTGTGTTTAAACTAATCCAGCAGAGGGATGGGAACCAAAATTGTAGTTCACCTATCGAAATGTTTGAGAGTAGGGAGGTCCAGAACAAGTTTCAGGGTCGCAAGATTGCAAGACGTTGGTTTGGAGTATGTCTACTTCAACGCCAGGAGCATCTGGAATAAGGTCGATGACCTTACAGGATTGGTTGGTACATGGGAATTCGGTGCTGTGGCCATTTTGTAGACATGTATAGAACAGGGACATGAATAGTTGCTGCTGATTCCAGGATTTAGATGTTTCAGTAAGAACAGAGAAGAAGGTAAAAGAGGGGGGACCTGTGGCAGTGTTGGTCAAGGACAGTATGACAGTTGCAGAAAAGATGTTTGGGGACTCGTCAACTGGGGTAATATGGGCTGAAGTTAGAAACCGGAAATGAGATGTCACCCTGTTGGTAGTTTTCTATAGGCGTCCGAATAGTTCCAGAGATGTAGAGGAAAGGATAGCAAAGATGATTCTCGATAGCAGTGAGAATGACAGGGTAGTTGTTATGGGGGATTTCAACTTTCCAAATATTGACTGGGAACAAACATAGTGCGAGTACTATAGATGGGTCAATTTTTGTCCAATGTGGGCAGGAGGGCTTTCTCACACAGGATGTAGACAGGCCCACAAGGGGGGAGGCTACATTAGATTTGGTACTGGGTAATGAGCTCGGCCAGTTGTTAGACTTGGAAGTATGTGAGCACTTTAGTGATAGCGATCACAATTCTGTTATGTTTACTTTTGACATAGAAATGGATGGGCAAGAGTTACAGCTGGGGGAAAGGCAGTTATGATGCGATTAGGCCAGATTTAGGAAGCATAGGATGGAGAAGGAAACTGCAGTGGATAGGCACATTAGAAATGTGGAGCTTATTCAAGGAAACGCTACGTGTTTCCGAGATAAGTATGTACCTGTCAGGCAGAGTGAAAGCTGTCGAGAGCGGGAGCCGTGGTTTCCGAAGGAAGTAGACTGTCTGGTCAAGAGGAAAAAGAAGGCTTATGTTCGGATGAGAGGCGAAGGCTCAGTTAGGGCGTTTGAGGGTTACAAGGTAGCCAGGAAAGACCGTAAAAGAGAGCTCAGATGAGCCAGGAGGCGACATGAGAAGTTTTTGGCGGATAGGATCAGGGTAAACACTATAGGTATTTAAGGAATACATGAATGACGAGAGTAAGATTCTGGCCAATCAACAATAGCACTGGAAAGTTGTGTGTGGAGTCAGAGGAGATGGGGGAAGCACTAAATGAATACTTTTCAACAGTATTCAGTCTAGAAAACGACAATGTTGTGGAGGAGAATACTGAGATACAGAGTACTACACTCGGTGGGATTGAGGTTCACAAGGAGGAGGTATTAGAAATCCTACAGAGTGTGAAAATAGATAAGCCCCCTGGGCCGGATGAGCATTATCCTAGGATCTTCTTGGAAGCCGGGGGGAGATTGCCGAGCGTTTGGCATTGAACTTTAAATCGTCATTGTCTACAGGAATAGTGCCATGCGACCTGAGGATAGCAAATATGGTTCCCATGTTCAAGAAGGGGAGTAGGGACAATCCTATTAATTTAGATCAGTGAGCCTCACTTCAGTTGTTGGTAAATTGTTGGAAAAGGTTATGAGATAGGATTTATAACCATCTGGAAAGGAATAATTTGTTCAGGGATAGTCAGCATGGTTTTATGAAGGGTAGGTCGTGCCTCACAAACCTAACTGATTTCTTTGAGAAGGTGACCAAGCAGGTAGATTAGAGTAAACCGAATGATGTTGTGTATATGGATTTCAGCAAGACGTTCGATAAGGTACCCCACAGTAGGCTATTGCACAAAATGCGGAGGAATGGGATTTTGGGAGATGTAGCAGTTTGTATCAGTTATTGGCTTGCTGAAAGAAGACAGAGGGTGGTTGTTGAGGGGAAATGTTCATCCTGAAGTCCAGTTACCAGTGGTATACCGCCAGGGTCGGTATTGGGTCCACTGCTGTTCGTTATTCTTTATAAACGACCTGGATGAGGGCGTAGAAGGGTGGGTTAGTAAATTTGCAGACGACACTAAGGTCGGTGGAGTTGTGGATAGTGATGAAGGATGTTGTAGTTTACAGAGAGACATAGGTAAGCTACCGAGCTGGGCTGAGAGGTGGCAAATGGAGTTTAATGCGGACAAGTGAGAGGTGATTCCTTTTGATCGGAACAACCGGAATGCAAAGTATTGTGCTAATGGTAAATTTCTTAGTAGTGTAGGTGATCAGAGAGATCTCGGTGTTCAGGTAGAGAGATCCTTGAAATTTGCCACCCAGGTTGACAAGTTTGTTAAGAAGGAGGAGAAAGTGAGGTCTGCAGATGCTGGAGATCAGAGCTGAAAATGTTTGCTGGAAAAGCGCAGCATGTCAGGCAGCATCCAGGGAACAGGAGAATCGACGTTTCGGGCATAAGCCCTTCATTCCTGAAGAAGGGCTTATGCCCGAAACGTCGATTCTCCTGTTCCCTGGATGCTGCCTGACCTGCTGCGCTTTTCCAGCAACACATTTTCAGCTCACGTTTATGAAGAAGGCATACAGTGTTTTAGCTTTTATTAATTGAGGGATCGAGTTCTGGAACCATGAGGTTATGCTACAGCTGGACAAAACGCTAATGCGGCCCCACTTGGACTATTGTATACAGTTCTGGTCACAACATTTTAAGAAGGATGATGAAGCTTTGGAAAAGGTGCAGAGGAGATTTACTCGTATGTTGCATGGCATGAAGGGAAGGTCTTACGAGGAAAGGGTAAGGGACTTGTGGTTGTTTTCGGCAGAGAGAAGAAGGTTGAGAGGTGACTTAATAGAGACATATCATATAATCAGAGGGTTTAGATAGGGTGGACGGGAAGAGCCTTCTTCCAAGAATGGTGACGGCGAGCACGAGGGGGCATAGAATTAAATTGAAGGGTGATAGATATAGGACAGATGTCAGAGGTAGTTTATTTACTCAGAGTGTAGTAAGGGTATGGAATGCTTTTCCTGGAACGGTAGTAGATTCGCCAACTGTAAGTACATTTAAGTCGTCATTGGACAAGCATATGGACGTACATGGAATAGTGTAGGTTAGATGGACTTCAGATTGGTATGACAGGTTGGCGCAACATCGAGGGCCGAAGAGCCTGTACTGCGTTGTAATGTTCTATGTTCTATGTTCTATGGTCTAACTCCCACTGCTTCTATTCAAGGGTGCACCTGCGTTCTGTTCACTGTTTCGTTGTGCATTATCTGAATGGCAT
Source organism: Chiloscyllium plagiosum (assembly GCF_037043375.1). Taxonomy (NCBI): domain Eukaryota; kingdom Metazoa; phylum Chordata; class Chondrichthyes; order Orectolobiformes; family Hemiscylliidae; genus Chiloscyllium; species Chiloscyllium plagiosum. The sequence continues at coordinate 86,546,754 of NW_028270176.1, forward strand.
TTTTACGAACGCCCATTTTCGCAAACGTGCACTGCGGCCTTCGCAGCTTTATCTTTCCACAAGGGCTCCCACAGGGTGGAAGGTAAGGAGTTGCAGGTTATTCACCCAATGATGTAATCCTGAGGTCTTCCAATACCTCTCCTGCATGTCGGAGTACTCAAAACAAGGGTTGCTCACCCATCACCGGGCAGCTAAATTTCAAATTTTTCATCATTTTCTACAAATCTCTAGACTGTCTTCCCTCTATTTATCACTGGCATGTCCTCCAGCCCACCCAAGAGCAAATAGAGCTGGTCAATAGTATGCAACCCAGCCAGCAGACACGACACCCAAGATTATGTTTTAAAGTGCACTCTCAGATATTCTGCATTTCCTCGAATTCCAAGCTCCGGAGCATGTTCGATTTGAACTGTTTCACGTTTGGTGCCTAAAAGTCACCTGCCAAGGCCATAAATTATGAATTCCTGTGGCAACGTAAATCGCACCAGGCAAAAGGAAAGGAATTACTCACCAAGTAATTAAGAAAACCTGCAATACATGTTGAAATCAAGGGTAATGAGCTGGTATCAATACTACAACGTACCTTTTATATAAAAGAAGCTTCAAAGCTTTTACTTTGTGTGAGTTTAAACAAATGTTGATCCCTGTCACATTATGAGATATTGGGAAGCTGACAAAGTGTTATATCAAACACGTGATCAAAGAAGTGGGTTTCAAGTCGTATTTTGTCACACAAAACGAAGGTTGTATCACCAAACTGAGATGACCGAAGTTTTTCTGCTAGAGGTCATAATCTTTTGTCAGTCTCAAAACGCTTCATATGTTAGTGCTCCCATAGCTCAGTGGTTAGAGCCCGGAGTTGTAACCTCGATTCACACTACAACCTTGCTGAATTTTCTTGCAACTATTGCAGCAAGCATCGGAAGGTGCGTTCTCCATGTTGTTAGGAATTATTTTTGATGGAATAGCTGGAAGTCATTTTATAGGCAGACCGCCCCCCCCCCCCCCCCCCCCCCCCCCCGCCCCAGGCCTCATTTGTTTCTGTTTGGAAGTCCACATACGTGATTTTCATTCGAGGAACATGAGGATGACAAGCTTCTGATGCGAATAATGCCTTCATTTGGCAGGAAGAACAACGTGATTCATGAAAAGCAGAAAAGAAACGGTGAAACAATCGGGGACGAAAACGTACAGGGATGCGGTTGAATGCTTCTGTTCCTTATGTAGAGACAGGAATCTGCTGGAATCAAATTAAACAGGCAGGAAGTTGGACGAACACAGCTAGCCAGGCTGCCTCAGAGTTGGAGAAGTCAACGTTGAGCAGGTACCAATTATTGCCGATTGGGACAGTCCTTGAGGTACAGCCTCCCGCCTGTTTACCCCTCTGTTTATGTAAACAGAATCGGTTTTAAAGCGAGTCATGAAGAAAGAAGAGGCCAAACGGGTCAATTCCTCATTTTATGGAAGTTGGGCTCTCCTGAGGCCTTTGTCACTTTCAAAAGATGTCTCTGGAAAGTTCCCTCTATGGGTCAAAATGAGGTTCAGTTCTCCCGCAGTTCATGATCAAAGTTGACGGTATCTGACTTCAGTCTCATTCACTGGTTCATTTGAGATTAAAACTTTGCAGGGAAAGTCTCATTCAGAGGAACACTTCAGACGTCAGGCTGTGGGCCAATTAGTGGAAATTGGAAACGAGAATATTTGGATGTTTGATGACTGGCACTGACATAATGTATTATTCTGTGCTCTAAAAGCACGGTGTAACAAACACTCTTTTTTGGAAGGAATTTCGCATCGCAGGAAAAGAAACCGATGTTGTTCAGAGAAGACGCAATTGCACATGCCGTCCTTCCTGGTCGACTAGTGGTTACAATGGAGCGTTTTCACCGCTGTGGTTTGGGTTAATTTCTTGGTCAGGGAATCTGGATTTATTGTTCCTGATAAGGGAAACAACACAAGTCGAACGTCTTTGACGCGTCCGAATGTGCCTTGCATAATTGTGCAGGGCCGCAAACGCGTCCGAATGTGCCTTGCATAATTGTGCAGGGCCGCAAGTTGGCTCACTGGTTATCACTGTTGCCTCACAGCGCCAGAGATGTGATTTGCCGACAACTGGGTCGACTGTCAGTAAGTTGCCTTATTCAGGAGCAAATGAAGAGAAAAAGGGTAAGGAATTGTTCTGTGAGGATTAATCCCAGGAGGATTGGTGTGCATTTGTTGTATCGTATAGGTAATTTCTGAACTGTAGGCATTCCATGTTCCCTTATTGTGTTGCTTTAGCACATGTTCAGACAGGCGAGAAAAGTGAGGAGAAACAGTCACGACCCAATCAGTGATTGATCCATTGTGCAACAACCAACGGATTTACTTTTGACTGAACTAGCTCCCATTTTCCCTACATTGGTAATGGTAGTATACAGCATTAGAGCGGGTTTTCATGTGTTGTTTTGGCCCCAGCATCCTTTCTCAATATGGCCTATACTGGGACATAAAGAGATGATAAAAGACATGGATGGCGATGACTGGAATGAAAAGACGTCAGGAAGAATGAACAGCGTTTACTTGGAAACAGAAAAATGGAAAGGAAGCCAACGATGTAGTGGGGGATAATGCCATTTGAAAAGACAAAGCGGGGTATCATGGGATGGTGGAAAAGACGGATAGATCATGTGGCGTGACACCAGGTAAAACTGAGTTGTGTCCGTATAGAAGGTTTCTAGGCGATGTGAATTTGGTGAGAGTAAACAGGAGGGAAATTCCCTCATTCGGATGGATCTATATCTAGAGTATAGAACTTGAAAACCAGCGATGAATGATAAAGAGAAGTTTGGAACTCGCATTCTTTTTCTTTCTACTGCTATTGAATTCGAAAATGATTACTTTTTCTCAGGAAAAATTATTCAGAAGCTGATTCTAAAATATTTGTAAAGATGCGTGCAGACACACAAGGAGTGAATTTCACCGGGACAGGGAGTCTGGGCGGTCAGAATGGGTACACGTTACGTGGACACTCTCTAATTTGTTAACGTTAATTGGAAAGAAGCCTCATAACACCTGCAACTGAGCACGACGAAGTGTCGAATGAGCTGATTGTGAGGAAAGCTTTAGCAGCTTGTTCTACGTGAACTTCTATAAATTGTAAAAGAATTGAGCTGTTTGTGTTAGCTCAGCATTAAAGGGAAGCCGGTTAGCACAGTCTGCTGCATAACTGGTTTATGATGTAAAGTGATGCCAACAGTGTGGGAATAATTTGCGCAATGTCTCAGCATACCTTCAGGATCCTGATCTCCCCATTCAGCTAATAATTTAGAAGATGGCGAGAATCAAAAAGAAACTACACTATCGTGAGTTGGAACTGACCTGCCGATGTGATGCATCTTTGTTCTTTCATCTGTTGCAGTAGAAAATTTGGCTGCAATCACAAAGAAGGGAGTGAGTTCATTTGATGCTCACTCATCTCCCCCAACCATATCTAGTGACAAGACACGAAAATAATTCCTGCTTGAATTCTGTGATCTTCATAGCAGTACTTAAAAACAGCTTTGTCATTTCTATTCCAGTTTTTCTGGGAACAGGCAAAATGTCCAATCAGATAAACCTAATAACTTTTGGATTGTTTTAATGGACTGTGCGAGTTTGCAGCAAAATTAGTAATATGATACGAGCTAAACGTCCTTTCCAGAATTTAACACAGCGCAGGATCAGCGACATGACAAACGTCATCGACTTCAAAAATCACCTCTGTATCTCTAGTGAGTGATGGATATTCACTCAGGGAGTCTATATGGCTGGTCTTAAGTAACTGAGGTATTTCCCAAGGACAGAACTATCCACACAATCAGATATTTTTTTGAATAAATGCTGTTTTACTGAATGTCCTTTTGCAACTTTTAAATATATATGCATACAAACACATACATGCACGCCCACACACATTTATACATATGTGTACATACACATATGTATATACATATAGCTTGCACATTCGACGGGAAGAACATTCGACGAGGAGGTTGAACAGTTCATCCACTTTACAAGGAGGTTGAACAGTTCAACCACTTTATATCCGAGCTGCCTCATGCTCCCATGAGGAGGTTAAACAGTTCATCCACTTTATATCGGCGCTGCCTGGTGCTCCCACGAGGAGGTTGAACAGTTCTTCCACTTTACCAACACCTTCCACCCCGATCTCAAATTCACCTGGACCGTCTCAGACTCCTCCCTCCCCTTCCTAGACCTTTCCATTTCTATCTCGGGTGACCGAATCGACACGGACATTTAATATAAACCGACCGACTCCCACCCTGCCCCCTGTAAAAACGCCATCCCATATTCCCAATTCCATCGTCTCCGCCGCATCTGTTCCCAGGAGGACCAGTTCCAAAACCATACAATCCAAATGGCCTCCTTCTTCAAGGACCGCAATTTCCAGCCAGACGTAGTCGACGATGCCCTCCACCGCATCTCTTCCATTTCCCGCTCCTCCGCCCTTGAGCCCCGCCCCTCCAACCGCCACCAGGACAGAACCCCACTGGTCCTCACCTACCTCCATGTACAACGTTTCATCCGTCGTCATTTCCGCCACCTCCAAACGGACCCCACCACCAGGGATATATTTCCCTCCCCTCCCCTATCAACGATCCGAAAAGACCACTCCCTCCGTGACTCCCTCGTCAGGTCCACACCCCACACCAACCCAACCTCCACTCCCAGCACCTTCCCCTGCAACCGCAAGAAATGCAAAACTTGCGCCCACACCTCCCCCCTTACTTCTCTCCAAGGCCCCAAGGGACACTTCCATATCCACCCCAAATTCACCTGCACCTCCACACACATCATCTATTGCATCCGCTACACCCGATGTGGCCTCCTCTATATTGGGGAGACAGGCCGCCTACTTGCGGAACGTTTCAGAGAACACCTCTGGGACACCCGGACCAACCAACCCAACCACCCGTAGCCCAACACTTTAACTCCCCCTCCCACTCCACCAAGGACATGCAGGTCCTTGAACTCCTCCATCGCCAGACCATGGCAACACGACGGTTGGAGGAAGAGCGCCTCATCTTCTGCCTGGGAACGCTCCAACCACAAGGGATGAACTCAGATTTCTCCAGTTTCCTCATTTCCCCACCCCCCCACCTTGTCTCAGTCAAATTCCTAGAACTCAGCACCGCCTTCCTAACCTGCAATATTCTTTCTGACCTCTCCGCCCCCACCACACTCCTGCCGATCACCCTCACCTTGACCTCCCTCCACCTATCGCATTTCCAACGCCCCTCTCCCAAGTCCCTCCTCCCTACCTTTTATCTTAGCCTGCTGGACACACCTTCCTCATTCCTGAAGAAGGACCTATGCCCGAAACGTCGATTCTCCTGTTCCTTGGATGCTGCCTGACCTGCTGCGCTTTTCCAGCAACATATTTTCAGCTCTGACCTCCAGCATCTCCAGTCCTCACTTTCTCCTAGCACATTCAAATGGCCGACCAACCAATTCCAAATATTCTGAATTCACACACACACACACACGTGTGTGTGTGTGTGTGTGTGTGTGTGTGTGTGTGTGTGAATTCAGAACATTAGAAATGGATGGTCGGCCATTTGAATGTTCTTCCTGTAGAATGTGAGAGCTTAGAGTTTACTGTAATGTCCCTGACATTTGAATCTACGGGAATTGCACCCAACTCCATCTCCTTGGCAACAGCTTTAGGGATCTGGAGCTGAACATTGAATCTTTGGGTAGTCTGAGGTGAATTGAGAGGAGTTATATGGAGGCAGTTACACTTCAGGTACAAGAAAAAGGTCGATGGTATACAGTCGGGAGACGAAAAGGGAACAGGCAGCCAGTGCAGGCATCCACTTTGGCTGTGCCCATCTGCAACAAGCATACCGTATTTGTTACTTTTTGGGGGGATGTCCTACGAGGGGTAAGCCATGGGGTACAGATCTCTGGCACAGTGTTTGTCCCTGTGATCAGAAGGGTAGGGGAGAGGGAAGGAGAGCAATAGTTATTGGGGACTACATGGTGAGGGGGACAGATTGCAGTTTCTGTGGGTACAGGGCAGGCTCGTGATTGAAGTGATACCTCCACGTTACCAAGGTTTGTGATGTCTCGCAGCGTGTTTTCAATATCCTAAAGGGGAGGTGGAGCAGCCCGAGATCATGTTTCACATATGCACTAACAACTTATGTAATAAAATTGATGTGGATGTATGGCAGAAATTCAGAGATCCAGGGTGACATTTTAGATCTAGATCAAACAGAGTTGTTCTCTCTGATTGGTTACACATACCACGTTATAGTGAGCGAAAGAATAGTGAGAGAGCAGATGAACACGTGGTTGTAAGGATAGTGCAGGTGATAGGGATTTGGATATCTGGATAGTTGGGGCTCATTCTGGAGTCGGTTGGACCTCTACAAGCAAGATGGTCTTCACCTGACTCGGAAGGTTACCAATATCCTGAGTGGATAATTTTCTAAAGCTCTTCAGGAGGGTTTAATCGAATTCAGCAGCGGATTGCAAACCCGAATTTTAGCTGCGGTTTGCTGGAAGTTTTGAGTGGTTAGGACATAAATAGGTTTTTGGGTTTGCGAGTGAATGCTGGCAAGGGTGAAGGTGGTTTGAAGTCTGTCTACTTCACCGCTAGGAGCATCTGGGGTAAAGCAGGTGTCATGGGTTGTTAACTGGGACTTCAATATTGTGGCCATTTCAGAGACATGAATGGAGCACTGAAATGAATGGTTGTTCCTTGCACCTCAGTTTCGATTTTTCAGTAAGAACAGGGAAGTCGTTAAAGAGGGGGAGATGTGGCATTTTTAGTCAAAGACAGTGCTATGGTAGCAGAAAGGATATTTGGTGAGGACCCGACTCAATCTGTTGAACTAGAATGGGCTGAGATTAAAATCAGGCAAGTGGAGGTCACCACCAAAACGTTCTAGAGATATGGAGGAAAAGATTGCAAAGATGATTCTGGAGAGGAACGGAAGTAACAAGGTAGTTGTAGTGTGGAAGTTTAACTTTCCAAATATTGATTGGAAATGTTATTGTTTGAGGAGCTCTGATTGGTCAGTCTTTGTCCAATGTGTGCAGGAGGGTTTCGTGACGCAGCATGTAGATAGGCCAAGAAGAATCAAAAATATATTGGATTTGGTACTGCGTAACGAAGCAAGTCAACTGTTCGATTTGGAGATAATTGAGCACTTTGGTGATAGTGACCACAATTTGGTAAGTTTATTTAGTGATGGATAGGGATATTATATATATATATATCGCAGAACATGAGGTACCGCTGGGAGAAAGGCCAGTATGATGCGATCAGGCAAGGGTTAGGATGCACCAGATGGAAAAGTAAACGCAGGGGTTTTGCACACCTGAAATATGGAGCTTGTTCAGGGAGGCACTCATGCATGTCCTTCCTACGTGTGTGTGTCATGCAGGGAATATGAGGTTGAGACAGGGAGCCATTTTTACTCAAAAAGTTGAATTTCTTGTCAAGATGGAGAAGGCGGTGCATGTAACATGTAATATGAAAGCTGAGTTAGGGCACTTGAAAGTTAAAAGCAAGCAAGGAAGGGCCAAAAGAGAGAGCTACTCAGAGCAACAGTGGACATTAAAGGTCTTTAGCTGGCAGGGTCATTTAAAACCCTGAAGATTTTTCTTGTCATTTCAAGAAGAAAAGAATATCTAGGATATGATTAGGGCCTGTCAAGAACAGTAGGAGGACGTCGTCAACGGAGTCCGAGGATAGGAGAGGCGCTGAATGTATATTTTTCATCATATCTCAAATGAAAAAGACAATGCTGTCGAAGAGAATTTTGAGATGCAATATGTTAGAATAAACGAAATTGATATTCATAAAGACGAGTTGTTAGCAATTCTTGAAAGCCTGAAAATAGATTGTCCCCTGGGCTTGATGGGATGTATCATAGGATTCTCTGGGAATCGTGGGAGGAGATTGCAGAACTTTTGACTACCAACTTTAGTTCGTCAGTGTCTATGTGATTAGTGGGAGAAGACTCGAATTCAGCAAATATTGACCCCTTCTTCACGAAGAGGAGTAGGGAGAACCCTGGAAATTATAGAACAGTGGAACGTATTTCCTTGAAGGTGAAGTTTTGGGAAAGGGTATGAGAGCTATGATTTATGATCACCGAAGCAGGAAGAAGTTGATTCACTACAGTCAACACGATTTTGCGAATAGCAGGTTGTGCCTCACAAACTTTATTGAGCTCTTTGAAAAGGTCAACAAACAAGTGGATGAGAGTAAAGTGGTTAACATGGTGGATATGATTTTCACGAATGCACGGTCGGCTGTTGGATAAAATACAGAGACATGGGATTGAGGGTGATTTCGCGGTTTAGATCAGTAAGTGGCTCGCTGAAAGAACACAGAGTGTGGTAGTTAATGGAAAATATTCATCCTGGAGTTCAGTTACACATGGTGTACCACAAGGTTCCTTTTTGGGTCCACTGCTGTTTGTCACCTTTATAAATGACCTGGGTTCGGGCTTGGGATGATGGATGAGTAAATTCTCAGAACACACTAAGTCGATGGAGTTGTCAACAGTGCCGAAATCTGCTGCAGGTTACAGAGGGATATGAATAATCTGCAGATCGGGGCTCAGAGGTGGCATATGGAGGTTATTGTGGAAAAGTGTGAGGTGATTTACTTTGGAATGAACAACAAGAATAAAAAGTTCTGGGCTAATTGTAATATTCTTGGAAGTTTAGATGAGCAGAGCGATCTCGGCGTCCATGTATATAAAACTCTGAAGGTTAACACACACGTTGATGGATTTGTTTGCAATGAGCACAGTGTGTTAGTTTTTATTGGGAGAGGGATTTAGTTTCAAGGCCAAACGATCCCTTTGCAGCTCCAGAAATTTGTCTGGTATGGCCAAACTTGTCGAGTTGCGTGCGGTTCTGGTCGCCACATTATAGAACGGATGTGAAAGCATTGGAAAGGTTGCAGACGAGATTTCCTCGGATGTTGCCTTCTGTGAAGGGAAGGTCTTACGAGGAAAGGCTGAGGGACTTGAGGCTGTTTTTGATTGAGATTAGAATTTTGAGACGTGAATTAATAGAGACATAAAAGATGATCAGAGGTTGCTTTCAGGTGGACAGTGAAGGCCTTTTTCTTCAAATGGTGATGGTTGGCACAATGGCACATCGATGTAATGTGAGTGTGATTGATGCCGAGGACGATTCCTTTCTCAGAGAATAGTAAGGGTGCAGAACGCCTTGTCTTCAACAGTCATAGACTCACCAACATTCAGGGCAATTAAATGATCATTGGATACATTTACGGCTTATAATTTCAAAATGCTGGTCAGATGGACTTCACATTGGTATCACAGGTCTGTGCAACGTTAGTGCCAAAAGCTCTTTATTGCGGTGTAATATTCTGTGTTTGAACTGTTCTTCAGCTTGAAGGTGCAATCATCTCTGTTTACTATCAGTAAAACAAACACCTGGCGAAAATCCAATGCGCAATTTTGGCAGTGCATCTACTGCCATTCTGTAATGCAACTACAGCAAACTAACTCATTACACCGCTGGATCTGCCGTCTAATGATGACAAACGTCTCCTGATCTTACCACTGGGACTCTCAACCCAATTACTCATTTTTTTTTTTCTGTGGACCTGAAAAGAAACATACTGCAGAGCAGGTTATACTGATAATGAATCACCGATTATGAAGCATCAACTTCAGGAAAATGGCACAGAAAATGTGGTGAAAATCGATTTTATTGAATACTGCACACATTTTCCGTGGCTTCCTGCGCTGATCACAGGAAATGTTATGTCGCCACTGTACTGGGATTTTCCTTCTATCGGCGTCAATTCGTCAGAGAATTCGATTCACTGACATTTCACCAACTTCCATTGGCATGTTCATATGACACATCCACTCACACTGCACACAACATCAACAATGTTCAGCATACTACATCCACGAGCATGTGGAATAGTTTTCATAAACAGTGAAGTTCGGATAATGTTATGCAAGGGCAAATTGAAATTCAGTTTAATTAGTAAAGTCGCAAGAATCCAGAGTAAGATTCAAAATGTCAGAAATTCACGTTTATTACCTTGGGCAGAATTCCAGCCCAGCAAAGGGGAAATCTGCCCCTGAATCCCCTGAATCCATGCAATTGCTTGCTCCATGTGTCCACTTGGAAACCTATGTGAAGGAACATTCAAACTGAAGGAGAACTTGTGAGAATCCTCTGCTGTCTGATCTAAAGCTGAAACAAGAGCTGTCTATTCTAGCTGGGAGGGAAGCGAGGTGGAGGTGAGACCAAAATATTACTTGGCGTTTATTTCATATTGTCCTCATTGTGATTGTTTAAAAACCCGGGCCAGAAATGTCACAGACACAAAGGAGCAGAAGGAGGCCATTCTTAACACCGATCCTGCCCCGCCACGGCATTCGATATCATCATGGCTGACACAACAATGTTAAGTCTTTTTCCAGCCCATCCACGTCATCGTGTTGCCTAGTGGCTAGCAGACATTTATCGATCTCTAGCATAAATAGACTTCGAAAATGTAAATCTGTGAGAGGAAAAGGTTCTGTTTTGAGACAGTGGGTTTCTGCAAGAATATTGTTGGGTTTTCAGATGACAGCCGTGTCTGGTCTGACCACTTTGCAATACATAAATTAAAACTCGACTCTGATGGGATTCGAAACCACAACCTTTGAATAGCAACTGGTACAGAGATGTAGAAGCCCAACGCGCTTTCCATTGCGCCACAGAGCCACGCACAGAGTGAGTTTTAAGCACACAAGTTTGCCTTTGACGCAATGCGTTCAGGGCACCCATCTCGCGCCTGTCTGTCCTCGTCACACTTTCCAGTACCTGGTCCTTTGCCACTCCTGCTCTGGCTCATCAAGTGTTCGGTTACAGACTGCTGAAACGTTCTCATGATGCTTAGCTTTACCACATGTTCAGATAATAATTTCCAGATAATCAATACTCTATAGGTGAAAGTATTCTTCCTAAATCTAATCCTTGTTTCCTGTCTTTCATTTATGTCACTCTGTTCCTTCCCAATACAGGCTTATCCCTGTCACACATATCTATCCTCTTCATAAAAATGAGCACGTTAATCGGTTTCTCATTCAGCCTTCTCTGCGGTTAGATAAACATTCCCAGCCTAGCTCGTGTACCTTCACAATGGGAGAGGTACAGCCCTTGCCATTCTTTTCATCTCCAGTGAAATTCTCCTCCTGCAATCAGACGCTTCCAGTATCTGGCGATTACAACGGAAAAGCAAAGTTCTCAGAAGGAAAGCCAAAAGGCTTGAACAAAATCAGCAGCTCTTGTCCATCTCTGATGAGAAAGGAAAGTTAACGTTTCGAGTCCAATGATCCGTCTTCGGAACTGATGGGAAGGGCGGGTGGATGAAGAATGTGGAAGAGGGCGGACGGTTTCTAAAATGATTGAACTCGATGTTGGGTCCTAATGTTTGCATGGTCTGTTGGTAGAAAATTAGTTGCCGGTCTTCCAACTTGTGTTGTGTCTTGAAGAGCACAGCAGCAGACCAAAAACTGAAATGATTGCCTGGGAACACAGTGTCTCGATTAGAGTGGGGCTGGAAAAGCACAGCAGTTCAGGCAGCATCCGAGGGCAGTAAAATCGACGTTTCGGGCAACAGCCCTTCATCAGGAATACAGACAGAGACCCAGAAGGGTGGGAACACATTGTCATGTTGAAGTACAGGAGACTGGAAGATCGGGATAGTTTTTGTTGATTCTGCACAGAACGTAATTGATCTCAGCTTTGTCACCGACATTATTTTCCTCTCTCTATTGGAGAAAGTTCACATTCTGAGCAGGAAATACAGTTGCCTCGATTAAATGAAGTGCAGACAAATCTCTGGAAGATGTGACGAGAAGCTTCCACAGTAAAGAGAGATATCGGAAACCAACAGGAAATGTAACTTACAACATAGAACGTTACAATGCAGTACAGGCACTTCGGCCCTGGCTGTTGCCGCGACCTGTAAAATAATGTGATGTTCATTGTAATGGAAAACGAACATTTATTTTGAAACCAATAAAAGCACAGGGAAACAAATAAGTAAGTACCTAACTTTGAAGAGGCAAGTGTTGCAGACAGACTGAAAAAAAAAGTAAAGTTAAGCCGAAATAATAGCAGACTTACAAGGCCAGTAAACTACCATATCAACAGTCAAGGAATGAGAAAAAAAACTCCGTATCTGGAAAGTAACTCGAATGTTTCAGGTCCCTGAACTTGAGGTGCTGATAAGAAGAAGCGAATTCTAGCATCAAGGGTAAATGTATTATTTGTGGACGGTTAGCTAGTTTCCTTTTTGGTAGATACAGGAGCAACATACTCTGTCCTTAAATCAACACAGTTGAGAAAGTCGATGCAGTGGATGCATCAGGAGTCGTGATACGAGAGAGCTTAACCGCACCATTATTGTGCAGAACCAGTAATGGTGAAGCATTCCGATTCTCATTCCTATTGTCGGAAATCTGTCCTTTAATTCAGATGGCTCGCGATCAAATTCTGAGATTGGGGTCGGGTTGTGCAGTACCCTGACAGGCTTGCAGGTAATACGAAAAGAAGATTTACCAGTGCAAACTGTAAATTACGACTCACGACCAAGATGCATGTATATGAGTGGCGATTAAGCCAGAGAACCAAACGTTCAGTAAGCGATTCACTCGCCCAGCAATCAAGTAACCATGTTAATTCCATTAACACAGATTTCCTTGCTGGGGTATGCAGCACTGCACAGCACACATACACCGTGATGGCCCTTACAAATCATATAAGAAGGATTGTTTGAGGAGATTGGTTAAACCAGATCAGTTAGTATTGTGCGAGGTTTATTGGAATGATCACAGATGTGCAGTCAGTTTAAACTTATCCAAAGTATCTGTGACGGCAAGTAGACCCTATCCTTTTGATGTGGAAGGCACCTTTCCTCACGTACCATTGGCGAAGGCATCCAGCGAGAGGTGGCAGGATTTGAGACGATGGGTACGGCAGGCACAAAAAAACAAAAGATTCTGTCTTCAGCGACGATGTTCGTATCTGATTCAATACAAATATAAGGACAGATATTAAGAAACTAAATCGGCTAACTCAGGCAGATAGAGCAGTCCAGGTAAACCCCGCCAAGAGGGTAGCCTGGCGATTAGCTATGGCAGATGTCTCGGACTCAAGATTAAGAAGGGTCCCTACTGAGTGCAGGGAAAAAGGCAAACGTGATGTGGGGTTCATACGAAGTTGTGAACCCTATAAGAATAGCTCCGAAATCTGAGTATCGTCCTTGCAGAACACAAGACTCGTTAAAACCCGAGGCTCTCAAAGGATACTACTTTGCATCCCTTCTGAAGGCTTGAGTGATATTTCCCTGTGGATAATCACCGATGAGAGCCCCCATTGTTCTGGTCAAAAAGGCAAACATTCCATGTGAATCAGGGAAACCTGCAGGTAGTCAACTATGCTGTTGTTCCGCCCGCCCCAAATGTTCCTAATCCTTGTACTATATTAGCTCAAATTCCACCGGACAGTAAATGGTTCTCTGCTATGGATTTAGCAAATGTCTTATTTAGTGTACCGGTACACCCAGAAAGTCACTTCTGGTTCACTTTTCCACTCAAAGGCAAATCGTATACATTCAAGCAACTTTGTCAAGATGACTGTGAGTCCCCCACCATAATTAATGGGGCAGGATGCTGGAGTCTGGAGATTTTTGTTTTAACCCCGGGGCCAGCGCGTCTGCAGTATGTAGACGAATGCTTAACAGCAGCACCAACAGAGGAACAATGTGAGAAAGATACGCTTGCGTTGCTCTGCCATATAGCCAGGAATGGGCACAAAGCTAGTTTCGCAAAATTACAAATTGTGCAACAACAGGTGAAGTTCTTAGGTCACTTCTTGTCTGAACAAGGGAAGGCCATTGGTCAAAACAAAGTTCAAGCAATCCAGCAAATTCCAAAGCCTCACACGAAGAAACAATTGCTGTTCTTTTTGGTCATGCACTCCTACTGTAGAATTATTATCCCACATTATACAACCCTTGAGGCCCCCTAAATGAAATTTCCAATGGCTAGGAATTGCAGAACCAGAGACCGTACCAGTTGAATTGAAAATCGCGCTCAAAACCATACCTACACTGGGGATTCCGAATCCAAACAAGCCTTTGGTACAAACAGTAGATGCATGACATCTGTGCTGATGCAGGATAATGTGGGAAAATTGAGGCATGTAGCTTACATTTTGGCTAAACTTAGACCCCGTAGCGGCAGGATTGCCTGCGAGCCGTGGCTGCAGCTGATAAAGTTTGTTGTAGCGTCCAGGGACACAGTCGGCTTTGGATAATTAACCCTCCTGGTCCCACATGCATCCTTACTGGTGTCCGAGCAAAACACAGCACACATGTCGGCAGCACATTGGCTCAGAAACAATACTGTGCTATTGGAAATGCCTAACATTACAATAACGAGATGTAACGTCCGTAATGCTGCTAGCCTTCTCCCCGCAGAAGGAGACGGAGACTCACATGACTGTGTCCTGTAACTAATAAAATTTGCAGCCCAAGACCAGACATGCAGGATTCACAAACTCAGAATCAGGATATGGCGTTTTTTTTTTGGGAATGGGTCAGCATTCAGGAGCAAATTGATAGGCCAGAATTGTGTTTGGTATGCTGTCGTAACTACTCATGAGGTAGTCAAAACGGAATCACTCCCTTGTCATCTGTCAGCTCAAGCAGTGGAGCTGATTGCCTTGACTGAGGCATGTAAATTGGCTGAGTGAAGGATAGTGAATATTTACACCGACAGCAGATATGCATACGGGGTTGTACATAATTGTGGAACTCTGTGGAAACACAGGGGCTTGTTGACCTACTCTGGAAAGCCCAAAATACACCGTGGCCTGACTTCTGACCTCCTGGAAGAGGTCATACCGCCTAAATCATTCGCTGTCTGTAAATGTGAAGCCCACACGAAAACGTACGATTCCCTTTCTCAAGGCAATGCGAATGCAAACTCAGCGGGAAGGACGGCAGCCCAGCAGCCGCCACGTGATCAGTTGACATGTGTATGTCGAATATTTGTAATCCAAAGCAGACTTATGGGAGGTCGAGTCGCAGGCCACGCCGAAGGGTGCAGGGTGCAGAATGAGGGAATGGGTGTGGTGTGGCCCCATTGGTAAACCCTGTCAACGCGATCATTATTCCCATTCCATGCCAATTAACACACAGTGAGGGCCATGTGTCAAAAGGGGGGATGTAGCGAATAAAGTGGTATGACTTTATCTTGATATGTAATTTGGTTTCCGTGGTCGAATCTGTAAGTCCTCTTCTGACATGGTGCAAATTAATTTTCCAAAGGTCTTCTTAGTCAGTCCGAGACTGAGGTTCAGAAAAGAACAAATATTTCTGTTTTTTTTTTTGGAGCTTGCTGTGTTTACATTCTCCCCGCCTCACTCTATGGAGAAGGACTTATAAACTCCATTCCTGTCAGTCCAGGTGAGACACTTTGTGACGCAGGTAGTTTCATTGGCAAAGAAAAGACATTTATCCCCATGAAGCTTCCTTTTACACTCTGTTAACCCATTCATTCAATTTGATCACTGCTGTTCTGAACAATTTCACCTCTGCTCTCCCATTGTTCTTCTGTAATTCGAGGAAACCTCGAACCGAATCCCAACATCATATTAATTTTCGGTTTTTTATGTTACATCAGTGACCAGAACAGAACAAGCTAGCAGGAAGTTGAATAACACATAAAAGATTTTTTAAATTCCTTCCAGAAAATTAACCGACTGCAGAGTCAGAATATGAGAAATGTCAGACTGCACTGATATTTCGCCCATTTCACAATGCACAGATACTCCACGACGAGTTCAGTCTTTGCAAAATGTTTATTTATAATTGTGACAATTCCCTGGGACAAATCCTCCCTCAATCCACAAAAATGTATGCTACCAAAAACTATTTCAGTTCAGAGTAAAATCGCTCAGGATACGTTCCATCAACCCAAAGTTTCCTGCGCCATGTCAATTAAAGTGTATCCAGAAGAGGTTAGATCTCCCAGCCTCGTCTCCCACAGCTCCCTATTCCACGTCAACAGAAGTTGCGCCGGCCTAGTTTGGAGCTCCTCCCTGGGCGTTTCATGCGCCTCTCTGCCTTCATAGAAGGACTGCATGCTTACGGACTTGGTCACTGGCAGAAAGAGGAGAAATTCACGCGTTCATTCCACTCTCAATTTCCGATCGGATCTTCGCCATTGCGTCACTAAATTTCTCTGATTCCAGACCTGGAAACCAGTGTGATTGAAGTGTGCAACCTTAGTTGCTACCTTGTCTCGAGGCACTGGTAAAGTAACGATGTGAAACTTCGTTGTTATTGAAACCTACATTTCAACAATTTGTGTGCTACGTCTGTACATTTAATCTTTTCTTGAAATCTCTCGAACATTCTCAATGATGGAATCTCCACAGCCACTGAGGACATCGAAGATGACGATACAACCCAATCTCATTAGGTTATCCTCTTATGCATGTGGTGCTATTCCTCGCCAACCTCGGACATGGCATTTATTGCTTTTACTGTTGGTTATTTAATCATGTGATCATATAGTGGCTCGTCCACTGCATTGTGGCCGCAGAAACCTTCATTCAAATCCGAGTATCAGTAACGCGCATTTGTTCCATGTTACTCCACATAACCCTTGCAAAACAAACGCAGAAAGGAAACAATCAATTTTTAAGGTTAATATGCTCTCGAAGGTGATGATTTTTTTTTGCTTCAAACTTTATCTGCACCCAATATCGGAGAAGTTTCTCCCTTTCCCAATCACTATTCTTCATTTCCATCCCTCCTCCCATGTCACTGGGGCATTGCACAAACTAACATTCACTTTCACATTGACACCGTTAAGTTAGTGCTGCAGCTGTCACTCTTGTTAGATGAACATGCCCGAATACCACCATGAGGAACTTTAAGCCTTAATGCAATCAGATAATGTGGTTGGGTTATCAATCCTCATGTAAAGTGTTTGATTTGCATGGACCAGAGTTCATTTGAGCACTGGGTTCATGAAAAATACACAGAACAGTATCGAAGAAAAGAGACTTTATTGGAAAAGAGCAATATTTGCGAATTCCACACATTTAATTCAAGTCTTTATTCGTCTCTCGCTAGAGTGTTATGCTGCAATGCTGCAATTCACATAAAAGAAGCGATATGACAGCTGTGGAAACGGTGCGGAAGTGATTTGCCAATATATTGTCTGTAGTGAAGAACTTCAGCTATGAAAGAGTTTAGACAGACTGGCCTTGCTTTTGTGAGAGCAGGAGAGATTGAGAGGAGACAGTATTGAGATGTAGGAAATAATGAGGGGCATGGATTGGGTACACTTAAAGAAAATTTTCTCGATGATGGATGGATCAATCAAGCATAGATTTAAGATAAGAGTCATAAATGTTCGAGTAGCTCTACATTATAAAAACTTTATCAGCTAGGGAGTGGTTGGAATCTGGACATCGCTGTCTGTATATGTCAGAGCGGCAGAAATTCTAATAATCTCCAGAGATATTTAACTGTGAATTTGTAATGCTTAAGGCATACAACGTTAAATGATGGAAAATGGGATGAGGATGATCAAGCTGGTGTTATTGACAAGAACATGCGCAAGTAGCTTGCAGGCTCAGTTAGCTCTGACACCCACCGTGTGGCGTTTGGTAACCTCAGTTGTCACGTGAGAGGCCAGGGTTCATTTTCCTGCTGGGGCGACTCTGACTGTTTCAGGGTTTCAAGGTTTGTGTAAAGATCTGCAGTTCCAGTGAAGGGTGCAGATGGTGTGGGGATGTTCGGTGGTTTCGGGAAGTTGGTTGGCGGCCGTTTCCGCCCGTTTCTCGGTGATGTCCTCAAGGCAGATGAAACTCGTGTGAAACACTGCTGTCCTGAAGCATTTCGAATTAGTTTGATTTATTTCCGAATACTTTCAGTTGCTGGTACTTGTCGTTCTTTGCATGTCCCAGTATGTTGGGTGCAGATCAACATGTTTTTTTGATGGAGTCATTGGATGAGTCTCGTCATTCTAGAAATTCTCTGGCTGCACTCTGTTGAGCTGGCCCTAATATTTTTGTGTTGTCCCAGTCGAATCTGTTGTCCTCGTCATCGCTGTGCATTGCTACTCGGAACAGCTGGTTGTGTTGTTTAGTGGATCCTCCAGAAATATTTTGCAACAATAGATATTCCCGCACATTCATTGCCAAAACCAACGCCAGGAGGACATGCCATTACCCAACAAACCAATTTACGATTCGGCTATTAGTTTCAGCATTTTTTTCTTTCCTGGGAAACCATCTCTTTCATTGTTTGCAATCGGAAAGGGAGCCAACATTTTTGTCAGGGAAATAATATGATCCTAAACTTTGTGCCGTGTATAAAATTCCTCTGTGTCACACGTTTCTTCTACTTTCTCTCGATTTTAATAGTACTCTGTCTTTTGAATCTTCCGACCAATGTGCATGACCTTACAATCCGGACATGTAACTGCATCTGACAAGTTTTTGCCCACTCATCCAATCGATCTATATGCCTATGCATATTGCCACGATCTCATCATAACATGCTCTCCCACGCGTGTGTATTGTCAGCAGATTTGGACACATTTTACACTGCCCCTTGCTCAATGCTATTAACAGAGAGATAATTGAAGCGTTGAATATACCCAGTCTTGACAGGCCTTGGCTGTAAATGCTTCTTCATACTTGCTACCCTCTGAATGTGAGAACATCCTCCTCATTTATTTCTTAAGTGGGTAACCCCTTCCCCTGAGATTGGGATCTCCGGTCGTTCACTATTCTGGATATAAAGTAGAGCAGAGCAAACTTTTAAAGTAAAACAGAATCTCACTGCCGTCTCCAGTGCCAGTTCTGAGTTTCCTTTTCTGATCTCTGTTTGAACAAACTGCCCTGATGAGCAATGATCTCAGTCGGAGGAAAACTGATTTCCAGTGTCATGCGTGTGTCTGTAAAGGTTGGGATCAGATTATTCCCATGTCTTCCCCGTGAATTGCCCAGGATTTATTTCGGAAACGTCATACTAATTAAGGACGATTGTCAATATGGGAGGAGCAGGCTGCAGTTTGCATTCACGGATCATTGAAGCCATTGGATCATCAGTCTCTGTCCCGATGTTAGTCAGTGCCTTCAGCTCTTCACTGACAGGTTGCTGTTCTCCCACGACCCTGGAACAGAGCGACAGCTGTTCTCACACAATCTGTTTTTTTTTGTCCGCACAGTTACGGGTTTTTACCGAGGTCAGAAAAATATTCCTCATAAGGCTCGAAGGGAGAATGTTCCGTTTTTAGGAGAGCTGGTTCCCATGACATGTATTTGTCTGCAAAGTGTGAGATCAAACTGTTCCCATTGTCCACAATGAATGCTCCAGGATTAATTTTGGAAACGTCAAACAAAGTGAAGGCAATTTTTATTTTGCGAAGGGCAGGCAAAAGCTTGAATTCACTGTCAGTCTGCTTTCGGAGATCCTGCAAAGGGCCTACGACAAGGGACTCCCAAGCCTCTGTGGAGCAATTAGTCCTCTCGTTTGGCTGTTAACCGAGAGGGTGTACCCACGCATGGAGCGGTCTCTGTTCTTATCCATCCGACTCCTTTGCTGTGCACTTTCTGGTTTTTAATAGGGTCAGTAATGTGTACCCAAACGGAAAACAAATCCAGTGAGGAAACACAAATGCGTTTCTGTATTGTTGAATGGCTCGTGAAGGGTTTTGGACACTCGGACTCTCAAACAAAAACAGAAACTACTCAAGGAACTCAGCAGTTATAACATTACCTGTGAGAGAAAATGGAGTTCTGAAAAACTCCTGGAGAAGCTCCGAATCGATATCTCTGTTTGTCTCTCCCCAGATGCTGCCAGATCTGTTCAGTTTCTCCTGCAATCACTCCCTTTCTTTTTTAATTGAATGACCAATTCAACCATCAAGATTGTTTACACAGTCCAAACATGTCCTGACGTTTAACCCTATCGAAACTGTGGTGATTGAATTCAAACAAATAAACTTGAAACGAGTTTAGTAGCGCGCTTCTGCAGTTGTGGCCAAGTGGTTGACGTGATGGGCGTTAAATCCACTGTGGATTCCTCATTGCCGTTAAGCATTTTCTGACTGTAATTGAAAGCCTAGAGTGAACTTGAAGAGTGCTTGTTCTCTGCTTTCTTGTTTGAACTTCAAATAGCAAGATAAGATGAAATGCGTATAATTCAGGCAAGGAACGTTAGTAATCTGCAACCAACCGCCTGTCAGGATGGAAAAGGCAGAAAACTCCAGAGCAGGTAAGACCCATTTAGTTGTACACTTCCATTACTGAATACGTTTGCCCCTCTGAACAAAGTGACGCCAAATGAGATAAGAAAATTTCAGGGGATTGTGTGGACTCGTGCAGACTTAGCGGGCCAAAGGGCATTTTTGTGCTAGACACTTCCATAACCAGCTGCGAAGTGGTCACTTTGTGAAGTAACAGGACATTCTTTGCAAAATGTTCCTCGGCGAGGAAGAGGTCGAAGCTACTCTCCCATGATATTTCTGACTGTCACGGTATTCATTGGCACATTTCAAGTGGTAGTAACTATTACGGTGCATATTTGTGGAATCAGTCTATCTGATAATCAGGACGATGAGACCGTGATGTCTTATTAACCAGCCGAGAGCAAGCCCTTGCAGCTTACATTCCCTGGCTCTGCTTTTTAGATAAAGATTACTTTCTCGATGTGCCTGTGTTTATATCAAACAGCTCATTGACATCGGGACTGGACGTTCAGGGGAAAGTGGAGGTGTGACAGAGGCAGAAATAGAACAAGACGAGACGAGAAAGTGCTTAGATTTTGCCGTGCATCCGTTGTTTTTTGTGAGGAATGTCTGCTGGGCGCTATGCTGTCAGGTCCCAGGAGCCTGAGGGCTTGTTATGGAGGGATTTGTGTTGTTGAAAGTTACACATGAGAAGCGTGTTCGACTATTTCAGCTCAGTATCCATTTCATATCGCGGCTCACCGCAACGGTGCACAAGTTCTGGCGAAGTGCCTTGTATTCCACTTAAAGCCGCCTTTCTCCAGGGAAACTTGCAGACGTAAAGCACATGGAGTGGGGAGAATCCTGACGACTCTGTCACTATCGGGGAATGTGCCTCTGTATGTGAACATGTGAATACGTTCCCCAAAAGGGTTTCAAACCTGTGACCAGGTCAACCTTCAGTACCATTGTTATGTCATTTGAGATCGCAGGGAGAATCTAATTGCTGCAAACCGGGACAAGAATAGTTGGATGCCTGATATCGTGCGCTTCACGATGGACAAATGGCCCTTCTCCACTCCTCTCCCACATGCTTTTTAAACTGGAGGCCAGAGAGAAACTGACCTGACGACAAAATCGCTTCACAACCTTCTACTACCAATTTTGCAAACTTACTTCTATCTTGCCACCTAAATCATTTATTTAAATGTAAAAGAAATAAATGTGCGCTCAGCCCATGAGTCACATTTGGTCATAGTCCTCCAGTCTGCAAACGACCCTGCACCACCATTCTCAGCATCCTGCTATTAAACTAATTTTATATCTAAGTGGAAAACTTACATTTAACTCCATGCGATCTAACTTTATGAATTAGTCAACCATGAGGAACCGTGTAAAACCTTTTATTAAAGCCCAAGTGAGCAAAGTCTGTTACTTTGTCCTCATTGATCTTCTTGGTTACCCCCTCAAAAAACTCAATCAATTTTGTGCAAAACCATGCTGATTATCCCGATTCATTCCTATAAATCCTATCGTTTAGAATTGCACCAAACAACTTACCCACGACCTTAATCAGACACAAACGTCTATCGCTCCCAGGCTTCTCCGTGAACTCCTTTCTAAACAAAGGCACGTGAGGTATCCCCACGTCATTCGGTGCCCCACTCGTCATAATGGATGATAAAAATATTTCTACGAAAGTCCCAAAGGTTTCTTTACCTAACTTCCCACAAGTTTCCGGGATACAGGAGATCAGATCCCAGAGAAATATCCAACTTTATATTTTCCAGGTCGTCCAGCCCTTCCGCTTCTCAATGTGAACTACTTTGAAAACATCAATATTTAGTTGTACCCGTTATGTCGTTCTCCATTGTGTAAACTGACGCGAAGTGAACATTATATGTCTCTTCATCTGCTGAGATTCAAGACAAAGGTGAGAACTTTCGTCTTAAAGTGGTCCTATTTGGTCTCAAGTTCTTAATTACTTGTAGATTCTCTTCATACTATACTTAATTTTATTTTCTGATGACATCTCAGATCCTCGATTGACCTTTATAATGTCCTCCTTAAGAATGCCCCTCCACTCTTTATATCATTCAAGAGATTCACTTGAAACCATGTGTTTATATGGAAGCTGTCAGGTTTTGTTTTAAAAAAAGTCTTATGACAAGGCGTAAATCTCTGCAATCAACGTTGTTCTAACGGAAAACCAACAATGTGGAACCCGGCCATTCGGACCAAGAATCCCCCACTAATCCTGCGAAGGGAATCACACCCAAACTCACATGTCTACACAATTCCTGAAACTCTGCATTTCCCATGACCAAAGAACGTCAGGCACACATCTTTAGTCTAAGGACGAATGTACAAACTCCAAATACACAGTCATCCAAAGTAGATATTGAACCAACATCGCTGAGACCGCAAGACATTAGTACTCACCACTGAGTCAGCCATTATAAACCTCCTATCCGCCACTCAAAACTTATCATCACTTCGATATGGGGCCTAGACCTGCTCCTAATGTTCCAAATTCATCTGTCCAGAGCCTCCTATTGACTGAGGTGTAAACCTCTGCCCGTGCTTTCCTATTCGCTTGAACTGAACGCCTGCATTGTATTTGCCTTCCTAAACACCAACTGAAATTGCATGTTAAACATAAGAGAAAATTGAACTTTGAATTATTTCTGCTTTCAGAAAATTGTTTGTGCCTCTACTCTTACCACCAAACATATGACCGCACACTTTTCCACAAAGTATCGCAACTGCAACTATTTTTTCAAAGCACTCAGTTTGTTAATGTCATTCTGCCGCATGCCCGCTTCGACAATAAGATCTGCACTTCCACCTTTCATTGTGTCTTCTTCAAATGGAGCAAACACACCCTCAATTCCTTTGAATGGATCCTTCATACATAATGTGAATAGCTGTGTTGCCAACACTGACTCCTGCTGAACTCCACTAGTCACGGGCTGCCATCCTGGAGAAGACCCCTTTACCCAACTGTCTGCCTTCTGCCAATCAGCCAAAACTCAATCCATGTCCTCTTCTTTAGCAGTTTGCCGTATTGCATCTTGACATATGTCTGTGGAAATTCAAGCTGGTCACCTCCACAGGCTTAACTTCGTCTAAGTTGCTCATTACCTACTCAAAGCATTTAACACAAAGCTGATTTATTTGATTGTTATCGAGAATATTCCAACTTTGATTCCAGGCCTGAATGTGAAGAACAACAACGTTCAATTGCTGTTGAGATATGTAAACACGACGCTGCCTTAGTAGGGTCAATGAGTGAGTGAATTCCTCCCCTCATTGGGATCCTCTATTCTCTCAACAGGGTCGATGAGTGACCTAACTCTTTTGCTCACATGGAGCAAGTAAATGCTTGCTGCCAACTGCAAACCAGATGGTGTACTGAGAGTTGAGATGATCGCTTGAACCTATTCCTGGAGTAGGTTCCTTGAAACGTCTCTCACAATTCGAAAATATCGATGGGAAATCAGTTCTACAGAGACTAGAGAGCACATCCCACAGGCTACATATTTGATAGGTCTCTCCACAATGTGATGACGTTCATGATGAACTGTCCACAAGAAAGTTTATAATGATTACTGTCTTTATTCAGTGTGAACACGTTGAACACACGTAACTATTCAGGAACTTGTGCAGCACCTCTCGCATTCATGGCATTCAGAAAAACCTGTTAATGTTGCGAGAAAGGTGATGAGCCATCCGGTCGCTCGGACTTTGCAGCAGGGTCCCACACATTTGGAATTGGAAAGGTCTCTATTCCGGGTGAGCACGTGGGTCAGACGTGTGGTCTCCATATATCTTAATGAACTCGTATTTATGTGAGCATATTTCTCAGAGATGAAGCAGATAGAGGTTTGATAACATTTTCCAAAGTCCGGAGAGAGAAAGGTTTCACATTAGTATAAACGTGGTGTTCGGTTGACTAATCGCTGGACGTTTTAAAGCATTTTCGGAAGTTCAGACACTGAAATCGTTTCTCATCATTTTGAACGAGCAGGTGTCGCAGCAGGTCAGAGACAGGGTAAATCCCTTCCCACACTCTGAGCAGGTGAATGGCTTGTTCCTGGTATCATTGTGTCCATGGAAAATCAGCTCAGACAGGGAAATGAATCCCTACATTTCCACAATCATTCCTCAATATGACTGCAACTGAGGTGTGCAAGTCTGATGACAGGTAAAAACCTGGTCCACACGCACAATAAGTGAACGACTTATCTCACACTTTTACGAGAGCTTTTTCCTTTCATGTTCGAAATCTGATCAAGTTGTATTTGGGATAAAATTCGTGGCTTCATCAGATTATGGTGGAGAGGTTGACTTCTAAATCTTCCCCATCTAATATCCTGCGAAATTCATGAGATCCAAAAATGAGAGTGTGAAACCGTCTTTCAAAAGACTCTAGAATCTGTCTGAAAATATGGTCTGAAGGTAAGGGATTTTCGACACTAAGAATTTGTCCAGAATTTTGTCAGAATCTTTCAAACACACAACTTCCACCACAGAGAACGAGCAGGTCATCAGGTGGACATGAACACGATCGCCTCCTTGTTCCATCCAGGTCAAACACTATCCTGACATGTCTGACATCCAGTCCTGTTGGAGCGGACATTTATTACAATTCAATCATTGCAAAACTGAGGCCTCTGACTTCAATCCCTAACTCAAAATCCACTACCTCTCCACTGAATCGAAAGTATGATCCTGGAAAAGCGCAGCAGGGCAGGCAGCAACGAATGAACAGGACAATCGATGTTTTGGACACAAGATTTCATCAGAAAAGAGGTTTGTGAACCGAGGGGGTACAGAGACAAATGGAAGCGGATGGGGGTGGGACAAGGTAGCTGAGAGAGTGATAGATTGATGGAGGTAGGAATAATGTTGAAAGGTCGCAGCGCAGGCTGGAGCAGATAGGTCGGATGGAAAATGTACAGATAGGACAGTTCATGAGAGTGGCGGAAGCCCTGGACTGAATGAACTTGGCTGTGTGGGAGGGAGAGTTGACTGTTCAGCCAGGGGCCAGTGGTGTTGTTTGGTGCGGGTGTTGCGGATATGTTTTCTGAAGCGGTCTGTAATTAGGCATCCAATCTCCTCAATGTCGAGGATACAGCAAAGGGAGCAATTGATACAATAAATGATATGCGTGGAAATGCAGATAAATCTCTGATGGACATGCAAGAGTCCTTTTGGGCCTTTGACGGAGTTGAGGACGGATGTGTGGGTGGATGTTTTGCAAATCCCGTGTTGGAATGAGAAGGTGCTGGGAGGGGAGGGTGGTTTTGTGGTAGCGTGGACTTTGTAAGGGAGTTGAAGAGGTAATGATCTTCATAGAAAATGGATAGGGGTGTGGAGGGAAACCCATCTTAATTGTTGGGGTTCATTTGCAGCTGACGGAAATACCGGAGGATGACATGATGTCTGCAGAGACTGTTAGATTTTAAAGTGATGAAGAAGGAAGTTCTGTCCTCGTCATATTTGGAGGGATGGGTTTTGGGAGTGGCGTTGAGGGAAGTGGATGAGATGAGCTGGAAGGCATCATCGACGACGTGACAGGAGAAAATGCCTCGCCACTGATTCAAATTTCTCCCTGGCAATTGTTTGAGTCTGAACAGACACGTCATTACCATGTTGACATCCTTCACCTCGTGATGTGTTTTTAACCACATATCCCCATCATCACCATGTCAGCCAACTTGCACTTCATTAACATCATAAACTCTTCCACGTCTCTGCCCTTCTGCAGCTCAAACGTGAAACCATTCGTTTGGACGACACGGTCATAATACACTCCCACCCGTTCTTTCAAATTCCCTCCCTGCTCTGGTGCTAGTGGGGCAATGAATAGAGAAAGAGAGAGAGAGAGGAGTTGAACACGTGTCTACACGGATGGTGCAGGAGGGAGGGTTTTAGATTCTTTGATAATTGGGGCTGTTTCTGGGGTAGGTGGGACCTGTACAAGCAGGATGATCTTCATATGAACCAGAGGGGTACCAATATCTTTCGGTGGGGGTGAGGGTGGGGGAGGGGATTCGCTAAGGTTATTAGGGTGTGTTTAAACTAATCCAGCAGGGGGGTGGGAACCAAAATTGTAGTTCAAGTACAGAAATAATTGAGAGGAGAGAGGTCCAGAATCAAGTTTCAGGGGCGCAAGATGGCACCAGCAAGCAAGAATTTGGTTTGGAGTGTGTCTGCTTCAATGCCAGGAGCATCCAGAATCAGGTGGACGAACTTGCAGCATGGGTTGGTACCTGGGAATTCGATGTTGTGGCCATTTCGGAGACATGAATAGAGCAGGGACAGTAATGGTTTTTGCAGATTCCAGGATTTCAGTTAGAGTAGAGAAGAAGGTAAAAGAGGGAGACGTGTGGCTGTGTTGGTCAAGGACAGTATTACAGTTGCAGAAAGGATGTTTGGGTCTCGTCAACTGACGTAATATGGGCTGAAGTTAGAAACAGGAAAGGAGAGGTCACGCTATTGGGAGTTTTCTCTCGGCCTCCGAATAGTTCCAGAGATGTAGACGAAAGGATAGCAAATATGATTTTCGACAGGAGTGATGGAGATAGGGTAGTTGTCATGGGGGACTTGAACTTTCGAAATATTGGCAGAAAACACTATAGTACGATTATTATATTTGGTTCAGTTTTTGTGCACTGTGTGCAGGAAGGGTTCCTTACACAATATGTAGACAGGCCAACAAGGCGCGAGGCCACATTAGATTCGGTAATGGGTAATGAGCCCGGCCAAGTGTTAGACTGGGAAGTAGGTGAGCACTTTGGTGATAGAGATCACCGTTCTGTTGAGTTTAGTATTGTGATAGATATAGATAGGTGTATACCACTTGGCAAGGGTTACAGCGGGGGGAACGTCATTTATGATACGATTAGGCATGATTTAGGAAGCGTAGGATGGTGAAGGAAGCTGCAGTGTATAGGCACATTAGAAATGTGGAGCTAATTAAAGGAAATGCTACTGTGTGTCCTAGATAAGTATGAATTTATCAGGCAGGAAGAATGCTGTAGAGCGCAGGAGCCGTGGTTTACGAAGGAAGTAGATTCTCTGGTCAAAAGGAAGAAGAAGGCTTATGTTAGGATGAGATGCGAAGGCTCATTTAGGGTGCTTGATGGTTACAAGGTAGCCAGAAAAGACTGAAAGAGAGAGCTCAAATGAGCCAGGAGGAGACGTGAGAAGTTGTTAGCTGATAGGATCAGAGTTAAACCGAAGGCTTTCGATATGTATTTAACGGATAAAAAAAATGACGTGAGTAAGATTAGGGCCATTCAGTGACATTTTTGGGAAGTTGTGTGCTTTTCAACAGTATTCAGTCTAGAAAACGGCAAAGTTGTCGAGGGGAATACTGAGATACAGGCGACTGGACTAGGTGTGATTGAGGTTCACAAGGAGGAGGTATTAGAAATTCTGAAGAGTGTGAAAGTAGATATGTCCCCTGGACCGGATGGGATTTATCCTAGGATCCTCTGGGAAGCTATTGGGGTGATTGCCGAGCCTTTGGCATTGATCTTTAAATCGTCATTATCGACAGGAATAGTGCCAGAAGCCTGGAGAATACCAAATGTGGTTCCCATGTTCAAGAATGGGAGTAGAGACAATCCTGTTTATTATAGACTGGTGAGCTTCACTTCAGTTGTTGGTAAAGTGTTGGAAAAGGTTATAAGAGATAGGATTTATAATCCTGTAGAAAAGAATAATTTGATTAGGTATAGTCAGCATAGTTTTGTGAAGGTTACGTCGTGCCTCAAAAACATTATTTAGTTCTTTGAGAAGGTGACCAAGCAGGTAGATGAGATGATGTTGTGTATATGGATTTCAGCAAGGCGTACGATAAGGTTCCCCACAGTAGGCTATTGTAAAAAATCCGGAGGAATGGGATTGTTGGAGATAAAGCAGTTTGTGTCAGCAATTGTCTTGCTGAAAGAAGACACAGGGCGGTGGTTGCTCGGAAATGTTACTCCTGGAGTCCACTTAACAGTGCTGAACCGCAAGGATCGCTGTTGGGTCCACATGCTGTTCGTTATAAACGATGTGGATGAGGGTGTAGAAGGGTGTATTAGTACGTTTGCAGACGACACTGAGGTTGGTGGCGTTGTGGATAGTGACGAATTACGTAGAAGGTTGCAGCGAGATATAGATAAGCTGCAGAGCTGGGCTGAGAGGTGGCAAATGCGGAAATGCGGACAAGTGTGAGGTGATTCACTTTGGTCAGAGTAAGAGGAATGCAAAGTACTAGAGTAATGGTAAGATTCCTGGTAGTGTAGATGAGCAGAAAGATCTCAATGTCCAGGTACACAGATCCTTAAAAGTTGCCAGCCAGATTGACAGAGTTGTTAAGAAGGCATACAGTGTTTTAACTTTTATTAATAGAGGGATCGTGTTCTGGAACCATGAGGTTATGCTACAGCTGTACAAATTCTAGTGCGGACACACTTGGAGTATTGTGTCCAGTTATGGTCACTGCATTATAAGAAGAATATGGAAGCTTTGGAAAGGGTGCAGAGGAGATTTACTCGGATGTTGCCTGGTATGGAGGGAATGTCTTACCAGGAAAGGCTGCGGTACTTGTAATTTTCTCGATAGAGAGAAGAAGGTTGAGATGTGACTTAACAAAGACATAAATTATAATCAGAGGGTTAGACAGGGTGGATAGGGAGAAGCTTCTTCCAAGAATGGTGACAACCATCATGAGGAGGCGTAATTTTAAATTGAGGGATGATAGATAGAGGACAGGTGTCAGAGGTAGTTTATTTACTCAGAGAGTAGTAAGGGTATGGAATGCTTTGCCTGCAGCGGTAGAAGATTCCCTAACTTTAAGTATATTTAAATCGTCATTGGACAAGCATATGAACGTACATGGAATAATGTAGGTAAGATGAGCTTCAGATTGGTACACAGTTCGGCGCAACATCGAGGGCCGAAGGGACGGTACTGCGCTGTAATGTTCAATGATCTATGTTCTATGCTCGGACTCCCTCAGCTTCTGTTCAAGGGTGTACTTGCGTTCTGTTCACTGTTTTATTGTGCATTACCTGAATGACATTTTTACCAACGCCCATTTTCCCAAACGTGCAATGCGGCCTTCGCAGCTTTATTTTTCCACACGGGCTCCCTCATGGTGGAAGGGAAGGAGTTGCAGGTATTCACCCAATGATGTAATCCTGATGTCTTCCAATACCTCTTCTGCATGTGGGTGTACTCACAACAAGAGTTGCTCACCCATCACTGGGCAGCTAAATTTAAAGGTTTCATCATTTTCTACAAGTCTCTTGACTGTCTTCCCTCTATGTATCACTGTCATGTCGTCCAGCCCACTCAAGAGCAAACGGAGCTGGTCAATAGTATGCCAACCCAGCCAGCGGACACGACACCCGAGATTATGTTTTAAAGTGCCCTCTCAGGTATCTGCATTCCCTCGAATTCCAACCTCCAGAGCATGTTCGATTTGAACTGTTTCACGTTTGGTGCCTAAACGTCTTCTGCCAAAGCCATAAATTATGAAACCCCGTCGCTACGTAAGTCGCACAGGGCTATAGGAAAGGAATTACTCACCAAGTGATGAAGAAAAACTGTAATACATGCTGAAATCAAGGGCAATTATTTGGTATCAACACTACGTCGTGTCGTTTTCATAATAGAAACTTCAAAGCTTTTCCTCTGTGAGTTTAAACAAATGTTGATCCCTGACACATTATGAGATATTGGGATGCTGACAAAGTGTTATATCAAAGAAGTGATCAAAGAAGTGGGTTTCAAGTCGTATTTTGTCATACAAAACGAAGCTTGTATCACAAAACTGATTTGACAGAATTTGTTCTGCTCGAGGTCATCATCTTTTGTCAGTCTCAAAACGTTAGTGCTTCCTTAACTTAGTGGTTCCAGCCCTGGATTTGTAAACCAGGAGTTGTAACCTCCATTCTCACGGCAGGCTTGCTGAATTTTCTTACAACTATTGCAGCAAGCATCCGAAGGTGTGTTCTATATGTTGTGAGGAATTATTTTTGAAGGAACGGCTGGAAGTCATGTTTTTTACGCAGACCAGGCCTCATCTGTTTCAGTTTGGAAGTCCACATCCGTGTTTTTCTTTCGAGGAATTTGAGGATGATAAGCTTCTGATGCGAATAATGCCTTTATTTGGCAGGAAGAACAACGTGACTCAGTAGGAGTAGTAAAGTAACGGTGAAACAGTGCAGGACGAAAACGTACAGGGATGGGGCTGTGTGCTTCTGTTCCTTATGTAGAGACAGGAATGTGCTGGAATCCAAATAAAACAGGTAGGAGGCTGGAAGAGCACAGCTAGCCATGCTGCCACAGAGGTGGAGAAATCAACGTTTAGATGGTACCAAATATGCACGATTGGGGCAGTCTAAGAAGGACAGCCTCCTGCCAGTTTACTTACGTAAACCGAAACGGGTTCTAAAGCTAATAGTGAACAAAGAAGAGGCCAAACTGTTCAATTCCTCATTTTATGCAAGTTGGGCTCTACTGAGTTCTTTGTCGCTCTCAAAAGATGTGTCTGTGTAGTTCCTTCTTTGGGTCAAAATGAGGTTCAGTTCTCCCCAGGTCATGAACAAATGTGACGGGATCTGAATTCAGTCTCTATCGCTGGTTCATTTGATATTAAAACTTTGCATGGAAAGTCTCATTGAGATGAACACTTCAGACGTCAGGCTGTGGGCTAGGTAGTGGTAACTGGAAAGGAGAATGGATGGATGTTTGATGGATGGCACTGACATAATGTATTGTTCTGTGCTTTAAAAGCACGGTGTCACGAACATTCTTTTTGATAGAAATGTCTCATCGCTGGAAAAGAAATCTATGCTGTTTAGAGAAAACGCAATTGCACATGCCGTCTTTCCTGGTGACTAGTGGTTACGATGCAGCGCTTTCACCGCTGTGGTTTGAGTTTATTTCTTGTTTAGGGAATCAGGATTTATTGTTCCTGCTAAGGGCAACAACAAAAGTAGAGCATCTTTGACAGTAATCGCATTACAAACGCGTCCGCATGTGCCTTGCAATATTGTACAGGGCCGTAAGGTGGCTCACTGGTTATCACTGCTGCCACACAGCGCCAGAGATATGATCTGCCTTCTTCTGTCGACTGTCAATAAGATGCCTTCTTCAGGATCAAATGAAGAGAAAAAGGGTAAGGAATTGTTCTTTGAGGGTTAATCCCTGGAGGATTTGTGTGCATTTGTTGCATTGAATAGCCAGTTTCTGAACTGTTGGCATTCTATGTTCTCTTAGTGTGTTTCTTTAGCAAATGTTCAGTCAAGGGAGAAAAGTGAGGTAAAACTGTCACTTCCCTGTCAGTGATTGATCCATTATGCGACAACCAACGGATTCACTTTTGACTGAACTAGCTCCGATTTTCCCTACATTAGTAATGGCAGGATACAGCATTAGACCGGGTTTTAATGTGTTGCATTTGACACAACATCCTTTCTCAACATGGACTATACTGGGATATAAAGAGATAATAAAAGACATGGATGGCGATGACTGGAATGAAAAGACGTCAGGAAGAATGGACAGCGTTTACATGGAAACAAAAAAAAAATGGAAACGAAGCCAGTAATGTAGTCAAGGGTAATGCCATTTGAAAAGACAAGGCAAGGTTTCATGGGATGGTGGAAAAGACGAATAGATCATGTGTCGTGACACCGGGTAAAACTGAGTTGTGTCCGTTTGGAAGGTTTCCAGGCGATGTCAATTTGGTGAGAGTAAACAGGAGGGAAATTCCTTCATTCGGATGTATCTATATCAAGACTATAGAACTTCAAAACCAGCGATGAATGATAAAGAGAAGTTTGGAGCATGTTTTCCTTTACATTCTACTGCTATTGAATTCGAAAATGATTACTTTTTCACTGGAAAAAAAATCAGAAGCTGATTCTAAAATATTGCTAAATACGCCTGCAGACACGCAAGGAATGAATTGTACCGCGACAGGGAGTCTGGGCGGCCATAATGGGTACGCATTCGGTGCATTTGTTGCATCGAATAGCCAGTTTCTGAACTGTGGCACTCCATGTTCCCTTATTGTGTTGCTTTAGCACATGTTCAGACAGGGGAGAAAAGTGAGTAAAAACAGTCAAGGCCCCATCAGTGATTGATCCATTGTGCAACAACCAACGGATTCACTTTTGACTGAACGAGCTCCCATTTTCCCTGCATTGGTAATGGCAGTATCCAGCATTAGAGCGGGTTTTCATGTGTTGCATTGGACCCAGCATCATTTCTATACTGGGATATAAAGAGATAATAAAAGCCATGGATTCCGATGACTGGACTGAAAATACGTCAGGAAGAATGGACAGCGCGTACTTGGAAACAATGAAATGGAAAGGAAGCCAACGATGTAGTGAGGGATAATGCCATTTGAAAAGACAAGACGGGGTTTCATGGGTTGGTGGAAAAGACGAATATATCATATGGCGTGACACCAAGTAAAACTGATTTGTGTCCATAGAGAAGGTTTCCAGGTGATGTGAATTTGGTAAGAGTAAACAGGAGGGAAATTCACTCATTCGGATGGATCTACATCTAGAGTTTAGAACTTCAAAACCAGTTGATGAATGATAAAGAGAAGTTTGGAGCACGTTTTCTTTTTCCCTCTACAGCTATGGAACTCGAGAATTATTACTTTTTCGCAGGAAAAATTATTCAGAAGCTGATTCTAAAATATTTGGAAAGACGCGTGCAGATACACAAGGAGTGAATTTCACCGGGTCAGGGAGGATGGACGGCTAGGATGGGTACGTGTTAGGTGCACACTCTCTAATTGGTTAATGTTCATTGTAAAGAAACCTCATAACACCTGCAAAGTAGCACTGCTCAGTATAGAATGTGCTGATTGTGAGGAAAGGTTTAGCAGCTTGTTCCACATGAACTTTTATATATTGTAAAAGAGTTTGGGAGAAGATTTGTAGCTCGGGTGCTCGTTGTTCTGGTTCTGTTCGCCAAACTGGAAGTTTTTGTTGCAACCGTTTCGTCCCCTGACTAGGTGACATCCTCAGTACTTGGGAGCCTCCTG
The DNA here is from genome assembly GCF_037043375.1 of Chiloscyllium plagiosum. NCBI lineage: Eukaryota > Metazoa > Chordata > Chondrichthyes > Orectolobiformes > Hemiscylliidae > Chiloscyllium > Chiloscyllium plagiosum. The sequence goes on from NW_028270176.1 coordinate 86,580,132, forward strand.
CGAAGCGCTTCTGTGGTGTTTCCTCCGATATTTATAGTGGCCTGTCACTGCCGCTTCCGGTTGTCAGTTTCAGGTGTCCACTGTAGTGGCCGGTATATTGGGTCCAGGTAGTGGACCTATGATGGTAGTGTTGTCCCAGTGGTACGACACGACCAGCTATCTTTAGTCGCCACACACTCAGACAACAAGCAACAGGAATTCGACTGGGACAACACTACCATCATAGGTCAAGCCAAACAAAGAACAGCCAGGGAATTCCTACAGACATGGCATTCATCCACAAACTCCATCAACAAACACATCGACCTGGACCCAATATGCCGGCCACGACAGCGGACAGCTGAAACTGACAACCGGAAGCGGCAGGGATAGGCCACTATAAATACCGGAGGAAACACCACAGAAGCGCTTCGCAGGAGGCTCCCAAGCACTGAGGATGTCAACTAGTCAGGGGACGAAACGTTTGCAACAAAAACTTCCAGCTCGGCGAACAGAACCACAACAACATGATTTCTATATTTATTGACCTACGAAGTCGATGCCAATGGCTCACATTGTAATGGGATTCATCAACAAGAGAACTTTTCAAGATTAACACGGTTCTGTCTTCTGTGCAGGGGGTGATTGCACAAGCACAGTATCAAGCTTCATCGGGGCAAGACCAAAAGATATTGGAAAGAGTTAACATTTTCGGTCCAGTGACGCTGTCCCCAGCACCGATGGTTTTCAGAAAAATTTTGGTCTATACCCCAGAAGATATGTGGGGGTGCAATAATTAGGAGGAAACAAGATGTCGGGATAGAGCCGAAAGAGAGAGACTAACAGTTGGACATAGGAATCGATAATGATTTGTTTGGAGCATTAACAACTGATCACGGAGACTGTTTATGACGAACCATAGGTAGTGTGTATTGGCTGCTATGCTATAACTAGGCCTGGGGGTGTGGCGGGGGCCAGGACATGGGAGGCTTCAGGCCTCTAAAATGATTGAAAATAATATGGAGGGTTGCGGGGTCCTCAAACAGAAAATGGTCTGTTGCTTTTTCAGCATGCGCTGAGCTATGGTGGAACACTGCAGTAAGTCTGAGATAGAGACGTTGGTTAGGAAACATAGTTCTGTGCTAAAGGAGCAGTAAGTTTCAGATGTCCACTTTCGTGGCCGGTATATTGGGTCCAGGTCGATGTGTTTGTTGGTGGAGTTTGTGAGTGAGTGCCAAGCCTCTAGGAATTCCCTGGCTGTTCTTTGTTTGGCTTGACGTATGAGGATAGTGTAAAAAATCCCATGCAAGGATTGCACAAAACGCTATATAGGACAAACAGGAAGACAGCTAACGATCCGCATACATGAACATCAACTAGCCACGAAACGACAGGACCAGCTATCCTTAGTACCCACACACGCAGACGACAAGCAACATGAATTCGACTGGGACAACACTACCATTATAGGCCATGCATAGGTTTAATACAGCGTTTTTAATTTAAAATATCTGAATGCTGTCCTTCCAGTGTGACAGTACAGTTGTGTCAGCAAAGGGGATAACTGAGTGAATCACTTTACTTGTTCAGCTAGCGAACATTCCTGTTGTGGTAAGATATAGCAGCAGAATGTAGGAAGAGGGATGGAAAGGTTCTGAAGAAGTTTGACATAGGGACAGCGGAAGTGTTCGTGGTTCTAACCGGCTCGAAGTGGGCATATTCCCAATTCAGGACGCACTTGTATCTTATCTTCCTCTTGTGGCAAGAGAGAACATTACAGGTGTTCTGAACAATGTTTAACTTTCCACTTTGAGTTTGTAGTGGACTGGACTAATGCAGTTCCACTTTTCAGCAAGATTGGGAGAGATAAACCAGAGAATCACACAGTAGTGAGTCTCACATCAGTTAAAGGGAGCCTTTTGGAGCAAACCCTGAAGGAGAGAATTAACTGCCAATTGTCCAGGCAAGGTTTCATCAGGGAGAGTCATCACGGTTTTGTTACAGAGTGTCATGCCTAACAGATTGGATTAAATATATTTCATTGGCAAGCGATCAGGTTTTTAATAACGAGGGCAGTAAAGTTGATGTTGTTTGTGTGGATTTCAACATAGCCTTTAACACGACACCACACTGGAGACTGGTAAGAGGATAACAGTGAAAACGGATTTAAGGTCGCCAGGCAACTTGGATCCAAACTTAATTTGGTTGTGGTAGGAGGCACAGGATGGTGATAGAAGGCTGTTTGTGTGACTGGAACTGGTATTCAGTGGTGTAACACAAGGATGAATGCCGGGTCCCATGCTGTTTGTGAATGTGTGTCAAGAATATAGAACAAGTTGTGGGAAATGATAAGCAGAGTTGTCGATGATACGAATATGAGCAAAATGGTTAATAGTGAGGAAGAATGTCTTAGGATGGAGGAGCTCAGAGATGGATTTGTCGAATGTCACATTCAGATCGGGGATGTTGAAACGAACCATGAAAATCATGTGGTAATGCACATTGGAAGTAAAACATCAACGGATTACTCAATGAATGGCAGGACACGCGGAAACCTGGAAGAACATATAGACTTTGCATGTTGGGCCACATATCCGTGAAGGCAGCAGAACATAATGAAAATCACAACTTTATCAGTCAAGGCAAAATCTATAAAAGCAGATAAAGTGGTGTCACAAGTAGACAAGATGGTGAAGAACGTACTCGGCACACCTTTTGTCATTAGTCAGAAAGTCGATTATCCAAGTTAAAATATCATGTTGTGGCGATATAGAACATTGGTGAGATCACATTTAGAATACTGATTGCAATTATGGTCAACTTCCACAGGAAGGATTTTGTGAAAATTGAAACTGTCCACGAACGATTTACAAGGATGTTACGGGGACCTGAGGGCTTGAGTAAAGCGTGGAGATGGGGTAGGCAGGGGCTTTTTCGCAGGAATGTTCCAGGTAGCGCGTAACGTTCTCACCATTTGTAAAATGATGACAGCGATGGATAAGCAACTGGCCTAAATCGTTTGCGTAGAATGATGGAGTTCAAAACTAGAGTGCACAGTTTTAAGGTGACAGGCACTGGGACACACTAAATAAGGTATAGAGAGTGAGCGAATGATGGTTGATTTCCAACAGTCATTGCTTCAGCTCAGTTTTCGTTTTTAAAAACAAACATTTTTTTTTGTGAAAGTATTTTGGTGGTTAAGTCGTGAATGGAACGTTAGGGGTACTAAAATTGAGTGGTGTACCGATGAATAAGTGAGGGTACAATATTGTCCAATGCACTATGAAATGGAGAATGTCATATGTATAAGGATCTTTTAAAATAAAGATCTTTTAAATTAATTTAAATGTTGCAGGACTCTGAAATACACACCAAACTGGCTGTGCTGGGATATGAGTCACATTGACTTTTCTGCAGGAGCATCAACTCATTCGGAAAGCAAAATGATATTTTTCATCTGTTCAGTAGTGGCGAAGCCAATATATATTCCTCCATTCCTATAAGCACTTGACGAGTTGAGTGTGCATTGCCTGATCGAAACATTCCAGTTCATGAAACTCTTTTTTCTTTTGAGAAACAGAATGTAGCAGTTATTAAACTGCAGCTTTCTCTTTTCCTTTACCAATTTTAATATTCAAACATTCAGTTGAAGTGACAGACAACTGAATTCTAAAACAAATATTAATTTTCGCTCAGATATTCAGCATCGGTAGTTTTTTTTTCTTTAGTGATCTGAATGACCTTATATTTATGGGGGAAAGAATGTTGAATTTGTTTTGCATGCGACAGAAGAATCAACTGAATGGTGACAGGGTATCTTAATTTTCCTATGCAGTTGAGCTGAGGTGGTGTCGAGTTAAAACTGTGGATCAGGAAAAGTACACCTGGTAAGGCAGCATCCATGGAGTAGGAAAGTCGATGTTTCGACCATAATTTTTTCATCAGCATAATTGGAAACATTGACACTCCGGGTCCTCAGATGTTGCCGAACCACTGTGCTTTCTAGCGCCATCCTTCCTGACTCTAATCACTCGCATCTGCAATCCTCGCCTTCTCCTCAGGTGGGGTAGTGTTAGGTACAATTCCTGAGATGTAACAACATGTTCGTAATGATAATTTGGAAATTCAGTTGGAAGCTCATCATTGATGCAATTCATTCTCCCCCTCCCATTCTGCCAAGCACATGCAGGTCCTGCACCTCCTTCATTGATATTCGCTAAACACCTGACGCCTGAAAGAAGAAGGCCTCATCGCCCTCTTGGGCCCTTGATGCCACATGGGATCACCAGTTTCCTCATTCGTCCTTCCCTTACGCTATTCTAGTTTCATGTTTCCAACTCAGCATTGCCCTCATGACCTGCACATCACCTTTCCAACCTACCCGCTCCACCTCTTGTCAGAACTCCACCTTTACCTTCTCATCGCATTCTCAGCTATCACGCCCCCAAACACCCAAACGGCCCATTTATCTCTCAGTCCCCACGGCCTCAAAACCTCATTCCTGATGAAGAGTCTATGCCCGAATCATCAGTTGTCCCGCTCCTCGCATACTGCCCGACCTACTGTGTTTTCTCTCACCACAGTGTCGACTTTGAGTTCTAGCATCTGCAGTTCTCACTTTCTCCAGGGGGCAGTATTGTGTAAAAGTCACGTGATTGGAAATGTGCAGTTTCTGTGGCTTTCTAAGTTGTTAATATCATTTGCTCAATCGGCTCTAACTGGAGTATTGTGTGTCTTTCTGCAATTATCATTATAGCAGGGATGTGATGGCATTGGAAACGGTGCAAAACAGATTTACCCAGATATAGTCTGTTCGAAGATTCCACTTATGAAGATAGTTTGGACGGACTGGGCTGTCACAAAGATGTTCTCTTTTTAAAAAAAAAAACGGAGCTGTACTTTTTCTCAAGGATAATGGGTCTTGATATCTTTTTTTATCAAAGGCGTTGTAAAACATTTCAGGCTCCGAATCGGATGAAGTGTTACAGAGATGAAAGTGTTCGCTGTAAGGCTTTTCGTTTCTCCCTCAACAGCTGAGGCTTAAGGCCAAAGATGTTATGTTTTTAAAATGAACTGTATAATGGAAAAAGCGTGGTCATTCTGGAAAGCTGAATTCCGTATTTTAGATCCTGCAGCAGTGGCGCACGAACTAATAACCTCTCTCCTTCTGCAATTCTAAGTTTTACCTGTAAGCTGCTGTTTCATTTTTACTGTGTTTAAGGTGCTTGTTTTTTTTAGGATTGTTGTATATTTTCAGAACAGCATAAGTAAGTCTCCTTTAGACAGACTGAGTTCTGTGGGTACTCTATAGTCTGGATGTTGTTTTTCAATCCGTCATTTTATGAGTAATGTTTGTAACTAGCTTCCTCAGGTAATTTTCAACATAAAATTAAAGAAAAAAGTATAATGTTACGATGTGGGTTGTCTGCTTAATAAAGTTTTGAATGTTTTAGCCTCGTCCATAACAAATCGGGAGGTAGTTGGTGGATTAAAATAACAACTGATAGGTGCTTGTGTCTTCATTACGGGTGTTTATTTGGATTGGAGTAGACAATGCCGAGGAAAGCAATGTCTCATTGAGGTACAAAGAGTTGTCTGGCTATGGCAGATGTAAAGATGGTAGTTTTACAAAAAATAATTCAGGCCTGGATTCTGGAATTAGCAGACATGCTGGGATTGTATTTGCTTCTTTCCGTGAGGAAAGGAGAGATCATTCTCGCAATAGCTCAGCATTTAACTAAGCTGGAAAATCCATGAGTATCTTTAGAGATGGTTAAAATTTATTTGAAAATGAAGCAGCTTGAGTTAGACGCAAGAGATAAGGAAAGGACACCAGGTTTAAAGCAGTATGAGATATACGATTCTCAGCTCCATGAATACAATTTGTGCTTGCAAGTGAAATAGCTCAATCACCGGTAAGCGTGCTGCCTACTCCAGTTGAAAAGCCAGTCAAGATGCAGGCAAGTGTCGCAATGCAGGATGTTTATCAAAGGAATTTTCTCCGATTGTGTCTTAATGCGATCACAGAGTCACAAGCTGAAGCAGGAGAAATCAAAAGGCACGGATAAGGAAGCTGAAATATGAAAACAAAATATTTTTTTATCAGATCAGTGGGACACAGCAGGGGACAAGCGTTAAAATGCAAGTATATTCAGCTCTGCTATGCTACTGATTTACAGCAGAAAGATAAAAAAATAAAGCAGTTGGATCAGAAGAAATGCACTTGGAAGGAGAGTGAATGCATCCTCGTCCGATATTGCTTAGCAAATGATATGTTAAGGAGGAATTGGAGAGGAACACATATTCAAGCAAGTGAGAAATGGGCAGAACTTTGTTCCAGTAGGGTAGAGAAAAGTCGTGCTGCGAGTTCCGCATGTGCCACAAATTGGAGTTTACTTCGGCATGAGGAAAACGGAGGCTAAAGTGCAAAGACATTTTTACCGGCCTGGATTGCAGGGGAATGCATTTGAATTTTGCCAGACGTATCATACGTTGCAACTAAGAGGAAAACCATGGAAAATAATAAAGACTGCACGTTTAATACATATCCCAGCGTTCGAGGAATCTTTCGTAAGTGTCTTCATTCATTGTGTCGGTTCCCTGCATCCAATAAAAGATGGGGATAAGCATTAATTAACAGAAATTGATGTATTGACGAGATTTCCTAATGTTGTTCAAACGTGCAATATGACAGCTAAAAGGATTGTGGTAGAATTACGATTTTTAAAAAAATCTAGATTAAGACTACTATCAGAGATACAATTAGCTCAATGGCCAAACTTCATATCCAAACTTTTCAAGGAGTATATAGATAGTTTGGAAATAAAACGATTCAAATCTACTGTGTCCCATCCAGAATCACACGGTGCACTGGAAAGGTGACGTCAATTATTAAAGACTATGTTGAGGTTTTATGGTTCGGAGTAGCCAGATTATTTCCATAAGGGAGTTGCGTCAGTGCTGTTTGCAATCTGAGATATACCAAAAGAATCCACCAAACTAAGTCCATCTGAAACCAATTTTGGGCATAAGGTAAAAGGACCATTAAAATTTATGAAGGAAAATTAATAAGTCAGATTACAGAGACCACACATTTGGACGATGTGTCAAATTTTAGAGTTGGACTAAATAATGTTGGGGAGTTGTCGAGACAGTATTTAAAAGTATCGCAGCAAATGGTGATGCAGGAAGTGCATGAGAAATAAAAAAATGTATTTATTTAAATTACATTAATCGGTGAAACTTTAAGGTAAGGTTTAGAAGACCTTATCAAATTGAGAGGAAATTGAGTGAGGTTAGCTACTTGATAGCGACTCCAGACATGAAGGAATCTCAGAAAATGTGCGATGGGAATATGTTCTAACGGTATTTTGGGAGAGAACGAATGCAAGTGGAGAATGTGTTATTGGCTACGAGAAACTGGGAAGAACTAATGTCAGGGAATTCTGCTTTGGACGTTCCTGAAATAAAATTGGACAATGCAAAAGTTGTCCAATATTGGTAAAGTTATTCAGTTATCTTCCAGAAGAAAATCTAAAGAGTTATTACTCTTGCATGGAGAGATCTGCTGAAATAAACTGGGAGTTAATAATCGAATTGTAGATGATGTAAATATAGGAGATGTTGTTCTAACTTTGTAATATCATTGCAGGCATAACCCTCTAAAATTTTACAAATTCATAAGGAGATATCACGTATGCTCCAACTGGCATAACGGAAGTGAGTTTCAATGAATGGAGTTCACCCATCATCATGGTGCGAAAGCCAGATATGTCCCAACAGTTATGTGTGAGCGATCACAAAATCAATGTTGTTAGAAAGACTGATGCATATACATATCTACAGTTGAAGGACTGCGTGGAAAAGATTGGAAGAGTAACTTACATTTCTAAGTTAGACTTCCTCAAAGGTTACTGGCAGTGAACCTTGTCAGAAAGGTCAAAAGCAATTTTATAACGCCAACTGGCCTGCAGAAATTTAAAGTAATGCCGTTTGTACGGAAAACACTTCAGCCACATTTCAGAGCTTAACTGACAAGGTGATTGCCAGATACGCAACTGTGTGGTGTATATTGTGCCTGGTGACTGTCACTCTCTTATGGATTGAATATTTACAGCATTTATCGGGCTTGTTTGATCGAATTCGGATGTCAAACTGGTTTGTAAACCTAACTAAAACTAAATCTGCCAAAACCAACATCACCTTCCTGGGATATGTCGTTGAACACGGACAAATAGCCCCACAGGATGCGAAATCGTACGTTACCGGGGACATTTACACATTGTTGACGAAAGGAGCAGTACGACCGTTCCCCGGATTGAGTGGCTTTTACTGAACGTTTGTGCTGAATGTTAGCCGTGGGACTGCTCCAGTCACCGAATTTTAAAAACAGGCAAGACATTTCAGTGAACACAAGACTTTCAAAATGTATTTGACAGCCTAAATACATTGTTGCCCATTGCCAAAGTATCATCCACAACTAATTACAAGAAAGCTTTCAAGGTGCCCATCGATGTAAGTGATGTACCTGTCTCTCTTCTTCTGCCCCTCTAATTTCGACCTGTCAACTTGTTTCATCTTTACTCTGTGGTTATGGGGCATAATTATCAGGACTGTTGCGTACTTTTGGAAAAGCATAATTAAGTCTATTTTGGATAGCTGAGTTCTGTGGGTATTCTATGTTCCATTCACTGTGTTTCATTCCTTAATATTGTGAATAATTTTCTCTCTGTTATAAAAACTGGAAGTCAAACTAACTAAAATATTCCGAGTAAATTTTACTATATATTCACCAAAACAAATAACTTCGTTACGCTCTGCATTGCCAGCATAATAATGTTTTGAGTGGTGTGGCCGAGGCAAAACGGGTTTGTTTTTTCTCAGAGCACAGTTGATTGTGCGGAAACATACTTTTTTTTAGATTACATTACATTACAGTGTGGAAACAGGCCCTTCGGCCCAACAAGTCCACACCGACCCGCCGAAGCGCAACCCACCCATACCCCTACATTTACCCCTTACCTTACACTAGAGGCAATTTAGCATGGCCAATTCACCTGACCTGCACATCTTTGGACTGTGGGAGGAAACCGGAGCATCCGGAGGAAACCCACGCAGACATGGGGAGAATGTGCAAACTCCACACAGTCAGTCGCCTGAGGCGGGAATTGAACCCGGGTCTCAGGCACTGTGCCACCGTGCCGCCCACTTGACGTGTACGAAATAATGAGGAGCATGGAATTACAGATTGAAGGAAAAACTTGCTCTTGATCGATCACCAGGGTTTGTAGATTTCAGATAAGATGCAGAAAGCTTTGAGTAGACTGGTAGGAAAACTTTATCAGTCAGCGAGTGGTAGACTCTGGAACTCACGCTCTATAAAGATCAGTTGGACAGTTAACCCTTCACTCTTCTCTGATTCCACTGGCCACAGAGCTTCGAAAAATGCTCAAAGCCGGGCATTCCCGCGAGCAACAGTTACTCGATCAGTGGCTTTATGAAATGGAAAGGTGCCCATGAGTATCGCGATTATTCGGCTTCCCTCCTGTGATGACGCTGGAATATTGACTTTCATATTCTCGGGTACATTTAATGAAGGCATTATCTTCCCAGCAGATTAGGAACTCCAACGGTATTTCGACTTCAGAAAAATCAGTTTTTATGCTTATTAAAAGTCTGCGCTGTCGCCGAGCCAGCTAGATAGGATTCGAACATACGGTCGCCTGATCTGTAGTCAGGGGTGTTATCCATTGCGCCACCGGCCTGATGCACAGCAGTGGTCTTAAGAGCCATGATGTTAACACGGACATCGTTAATAGCAGTCATGTTCACCAATTGAACAAGCGATAAAGATAATTACCATCACTGCTTCAGTCCAATCTTCATCACCTTTCAAAGCAGCGAATTTTCCAAATAAAAACCACATATGTCCTCATGGAGCTTCCATTCACACTCTGACTGCTCAGTCATTCAATGTTATCACTGCTGATCTGATGAATTACGTATCCACTTCTTCAGCATAACTGATGTGAACGTGAGCCTAATCACCACATCGGATATACCAGTTCAATTTCAGAGGTCTTGATTACAGTAACGACCTTTGCGAGTATGCGGGAAAGTGAATACTGTGAACAAAGCAAAGAAATCCCTTAATGGAAATTAATCCAGTGCAAAATCAACCATTTCAGGATGGGCAGAAGACATAAAATATTCCTCTGGTTCTCTCTGCACAGATGCCTGTCCAAGAATTGACTCTTTGCAGAACTCTTCTTTGTAATTTAGACTGTCCCAGTTGCAGATATTCTCTCAATTCACAAACAAGTATCCTGCTGAAAACTACTTCAGTTAAGATTAAAATAGTTGACTTTATTTTCGCCCAGCTGATGTCCCAATGTTCCCTGTTCCATGTCAATACAAGTTCTTGCATGTGAAATTGGAGCTCCCAGCCTGAAGTCCCATTGCTTCTTGATGCGTGGGAATTGAAGCCGCTGTCATTAAGACGGGAGCTTTTAGCCTCGATATTTCACGCACCTCTGTATCATCAGAGAATGGCATTCCGCTCACCGATTGCATTTTCGCAGCCACATGCTCGCGCTCAACGCCATCACCATTTCCAATTAGTATTGGGTGCAGTGCGGCTCAATTTCTCTGATTCCACGCCCTTGAACTGGGATTATATGACATTCCATTATATGATCACGTCAATGAGTGAGTAAGTTGGTGAAGTAACCGATGGTAAAATACAGTGTTATTGAGAACAACATTTCAGCAATGTCCTGCAGTATACCATGATCATTTGAAGTTTTGTAGATATCTCGCAAACATAATATCCTACAACCTCAGTGTTGCAATCACTACAGTCTCTCGGGACACAGAAGTTAAAGATTCAACCGAATCTGAGTTCCCACATCTCAGTCACTGTTTCACAAGTATTCCTTTGTGCGAGTGGTTCTGTTCCTGGCACAATCTCTGCCATGATCCTTATTGCTTTTTGCATTGTGATTTTCCATGTGGCACCAGTATCATGAAATGGTTCTTCCTTAGCATTGTAAACACAGCAAGTTCTGCTCGAATCACAGTGGCAGCAATCGGCATTTTTCCCGTTTTACTCCATGTACTATATGCTTAGCAAACGCTGGGAAAAGCAATTTTTTTTACATAAAAATATTCTTTGTGGTGATAGGTTTCCTTCTTCAAACACCCGCTATCTCACATCTTTGCGTTTCACGTATCATAACCACCCTTTATCGGAGAAACCTTTCCCTCCAACAAGAACTAACTCGCCTAAACGTCCACCCTCCCATTTTCTCTGAGGTATTTCGCAATATAATACTCACATTTACACTGTTCATTCTGTACTGCTGCGGTCACTGTTTTGGGTGAAAGTGCTCAATCCCATGGTCGGCATCGTAAAGCAATTCAATCCAGTTAGATACAGCTGTTCTGTAATTAATCCTCCTGGAGCAGCTTTTACTGACACGGACAAGACATGACTGGAAAATCGGGCTCAGCATAAGTGCACAGCGCAGTATTGAGCAAAAGATCTTTGATGGGAAACGGCAAGTTTCTGTGGCTTTCTCCAGTCATTTATTTCATTTGTTCATTCGGTTCCCCCGAAATATTGCGTGCAGCTCTGCAATTCACATTACAGTAGTCATGTGATCACACTGGAAACCGTGCAGAAATTGAAAAGTTAAGGTTATGAAGGCAGATTGTTTTGACAGTGGTTGTTTTCTTAAGGCAGAGGAAACTGTGAGGATGCATGTTTCATATGAGCACCATGGACAATGCAGACTAAAAGAAACGTTTCCTCTTGACCGATCAACAGGGGCATAGACTGAAGTTAAGAGGTGGAAAGGGTTGAGGAAGTAAGTAGAAAAATCTCATCAGCAAAAGGATGTTTGAATCTGGATTCAGTGTCTGAAGAGATGCACAGAGGCGAACCCGCATAACCTTCAGAAATACACGGATCTGAACTTGAGTTGTTAATGCACACAAGGCCAAGTGATGAAAATGAAGGAAGATAGTTAAGCGATTGCATCTGACGAAAGCATCTACAACGACCTTGAGGCCTGTCATTCTACACATACGTGGTATTCGTATAGCTGTCCGTGGGGGGCTAGCAGTTTTATTCTATCACTTTCTTCGTTGTGACCCGGCTTTGATTCTCAGTCTGGGAGTTGTGGTTTGTTTAGATCCAGACAGCGACATCAGCAAAAGCAGACCACCTGCAAGTGGTGTGCTTTTAGTACCTCGGATCAATTAATGACGTTGAGAAATGAGAGACTATGTCCCAGCCTCTTAAATAAGGGGGGCGATGCCTCGGCCGTCTCTGCTCATTCAGACAGTTCACTCTCCATTCTCCTCTGATTCCGCTTCCTAACGATTTTCCCAAAATTGACAAAGGTGACACTTGACTCTGTGTCTTGTTTCCTTGACAACCACAGGTGCCGCAGTGAATCTCGGAAGGCTGACAGGAGTAAAGGGCAGTGTGAATGACGAATTCAACTTCCCCTCCATTAATGACTCTGGGATATTGACTCTGACGGTCTCAGGGGCATTTAATGAAGGGATCCTTGTCCCTGCAGTTCAAGGTGCAAACCTCATTTCGTCTTCAGATCAGTCATTTGTAAGTGCAATAAAGTCAGTGCTGCCCACAACAAGGTTGGAATCGAAACTCCACACAGCAGATCTGTCGTTCGGCATGTCATCCATTGTGCCACTGGCCCGATGTATGTGCTGCATTGTGTGGGAGATTAGATTGCATGTGAATTTGAAGCCTGCCAGTCTTGTTCTTGAACCAAATCGAAACCTCAACGACAATCTCTGGACAGTAACCAAGCGCATTCTCCATTGTGACACTGTGCTCGCGCGTGCTTGAGGTTGGTATTCTGCAGAGTTGTGATCCAAACACGGACATGACAAATCGTACTCATGTTCACAAGTTGAATAAACAAGAAAGATAACCACTGTTACTGCTTCATTCCAATCATCCACTCTTTGTGCAGCGGGAGGTTTTGTAACGAAAAGACATTTACCCTCCTGAAACTTCTATTCACTTTGTGTCTACTCAGCCATTCAAGGGTATCTCGACTCATCTGATGAATTTCAAATTCCACGTCACTGATTTTGCTCCATCACTTTTGATAAACTAATGCCTAATCACAACATGATATTCAAGCTAATTTTCGAAGTATGCGAGTTTACAATAAATTCAATAAAATGAAATGAGCAAAAAAAAAATCCCTTCCTGCCAGAGCAGAGTTAGCCATATGAGAACGGTCAGAGTGCGAAAACATTACCTCCGTTTCTCTCAGTGCAGATGTCAATGGAAGCTGCTCCAGGTAAAGTTGGAACTACCGGCTTGATGTCCCAATGCTCCCAGCTTCTTTCCAATGGAAGCTGCTGCAGATGAGGTTGGAGCTTCCAGCCTGATGCGACATATACCACGTCAATAAAAGCTGCTCCATGTTTGAACTCCCAGTTCCCGGCATTTCAATTCACTCTATACTTTCAGCAAAATACTTCACACTCACTGAATTCATTAATGAACCCATATCCGCTGGCTCATCCCCATCCCCATTTCCAGTTTGATCTTCGCTTTTGCACCACACAGTATTCCAGGCCTGAAACCTGGCACTATATGGTATTCCACAGCAGTGGTCACTTTCTTGTATGACGAAGTTGGTAAAGAAACCGAAGGTAAACTGCATTTCTTTTGCAGAAATACATTCCAGCAATTCCCTGCGCTATTCCCTGATACCTTCCTTTTCTTGACAACTATATCAATCTTCGCCTGCAGCAAACTAACTGATGAAATATCCATCGGCTCTCGAGATACTGAAGTTAACCATTCAGCTCACCATGAGTTTGCATGCCTTAGTCACTGTCTGTCAAGTATTCCTACTGTTAATGTGGTCCTTTTCCTAATATGTCCTCTGCCACTATCTTTACTGCTTTTTGCATCATGCTATTCCATGTGGTGCCGGTATCGTGCATTGGTTAACGCTTTGCATACTGGCAGCAGAAAGATCATCGGCAATTTGACTTCAAGTATTGTCACTTGTTACCGTTGTATGCAGAGTAAGACATGCTTAACAAAAGCAGGAGCGAATCAATCTTTTTTGACATGAAAATATTCATCGAGGTGATGATTTTGCTCCTTCAAACCCTCACCCTTTCACAAATCTGCTGTCTATGTATCAGAATTCAAACCCGCCCATTCTCGGAGATTTCTCCCCCTCCCACGATCAGTAACCCTGCTTTATGTCCCTCCTCCAATTTCCCTGACACATTTGACAATCAAGCACTCGCATTGACATTGTTCAGTCTGTGCAGCTGCCGTCAATGTTGTTGGGTGAACGCGACCCAATCTCACAATTAGGACCTTAAAACCAATCGATCCATTTACATACTGCTGTTGTGAGATCAGTGCTCATGTAGCAATTTTTACTAACGTACCGGAGATCACTAGAACATCAGGCTCAGGAAAAGGACACAATGCAGTATTCAGCAAAGTGTGCTTTTTTTTGGAAATGATCAGTTTCTCTGCTCTATTTTCAATGGAGAAGAGGAGATTGTGAGGAAACATGATTGAAATGTGGAAAACAATGAGAGATAAAGGCAGGTTCGGCTGAAAGAAATGGTTCCTCTTGGTCAAGCGCCAAGTGGCGCTGACTAAATATAAGAGACAGAACGTTTTCAGTCGATAAGCAGTAAAAACTTTATTCACCAGTGCGGGTGGTGGATAAATCTGCAACTCATTGTGATAAAATCAACACAACCTTCAGAGGTGTTCAATCTGTATTTGTGATGCTAATGCATACAAGGCAAAGGGATGGAAAATGGAATGAGTATTGTCAAGCGGTTGTTTCTGTAAAGACCGCGTCCAACACGTTTGAATCTTGTCACTCTCCATGCGTCTGACCGCCGTACTCGTCCCTGGTCGTGTCATGGTTCTGAATTGGCACTTTTACCAGTGCGGCCCGGGTTCAATTCCCAGTAAGGTCTGTTTTGTTCAGCATCAGCATCAAAATCAAAAGGAAATCACATCACCGTAGGAAATAAAATCGCCACAGGAAGTATCATCTGTGATAGGATTCCTTTCAATGCTTCGAATCAATCAATGTCTCCACGAACATCAGAGTCAATGTCCCAGCCTCTTAAAGAAGGAGAAGTGCCTCGGCACTCCATGAAACAACATGAGACTGAGATATTTATTTTGTTTCCTTTGCTTTTCGAGGAGCCGCAGCGATTGGTTCGTTGGCTTGTGAAATTGAAAAGTGCTGTTTCGCAGTGTGTGGGACTACTTGGTCTTCCTCACTTGTGATGACGCTGCGACATTGACTGTGATGTTCTCCGGGACGTGTACTGAAAGAGATTCTCGTGTCTGCATATCAGGAGCTCAAACTTCATCTCAGCTTCAGAAAAATTAGGAAGATTAGGTTTTGAGTGTAGTAAATACCTGTGTTAACCTCGAGCGAGAGAGGAGTCAAACCTACAATGTTCTGATCTAGAGTCAGGCACGTGAGACTTTGCGCCATTTTCCCCACACTTTCTTCATGCTTTCACGCTTCAGAGTGGTGATGTTAACATGGACAGGAGAAATAGCAGTCATATTCAAAAATTTAACCAGGAAAGAAAATCACCACCACTGCTTCAGTCCAATCCTCCCCACTTTGTGTTTCAGCGCGATTCATAATGAAAACATAACTGTCATGATGAAGCTTCCATTCAGCCAGCCTCTTGTCTGTTCAGCTATTGAATGGGATCATCGGTGATCCTATAAATTTCAACATTATTTTCCTGCTTTTCTTACATAAATGAAGATAAACTCGATCATAATGGCAACATCAAATAGAGTCATAGAGTCAGAGAGATGTACAGCATGGAAACAGGCCCTTTTGGTCCTACTCGTCCATGCTGTCCAGATATCCCAACCGAATCTAGTCCCATCTGCCATCACCCCGTCCATATCCCTCCAAACCCTTTGTATTCCTGTATCCATTCCAAATGCCACTTAAATATTGCAATTATATCAGCTTCCACCACTTCTTCTGGCAGCAATTCCATACACTTATCACTCTCTGTGTGAAAACGTTGCCCCGTCGGTCGCATTTAGTACTTTCCCCTTTCACCCTAAAACTATGCACTCTAAGTTTGGACTCACAGACCCCAGGGAAAAGACTTTTTCGATTTACCCTATCTTTGACCCTCATAATTTTGAAAACCTCTAAAAAGTCACCCCTCAGCCTCCGACGCTCCAGGGAAAACAACCCCAGCCTGGAAAGTCTCTCCCTATATCGCAAATCCTCCAACTCTGGCAAAATCCTCATATTTGTTTTCTGAACCCTTTCAAGTTTCGTAACTTCTTTCCGATGGGAAGGATACCAGATATGCACGCAATATTCCTACAGTGGCCTAACCAATGTCTTATACAGCTGCAACATTACCACCCAACACATGTACTCAATTACTCAATTTTCTGACCAATAAAGAAAAGCATACTAAACACTTCTTCACTATCATATCTAACCACGACTCCACTTTCAAGTTAAATTTTATAAATCAGAATTCCATGAACCTGCACTCCGAGGTCTCTTTGTTCAGCAACACTCTCTCGGACATTACCATTAAGTGTTGAAATCCCGTTATGATTTGCTTTCCCAAAATGCAGCACCCCACATTTATCTGAATTAAACTCCATCTGCCACTTCTCAGCCGATTGGCCAAACTGGTTCTAAAACTGTTCTAATCTGTGGTAACTCTCGTTGCTATCCACTACACCTCCAATTAAATGATAAAAATGTAGAGGACCCAGCACCGATCCTTATAGCACTCCACTGATCACGGGACTCAAGTCTGATAAACAACCCTCCAGCACCACCCTCGGTCCTCCCGCTTTGAGCTAGTTATGCACCGTTAATTATTGGAAGTTAAGTTTGCTTGAATGACTTCCGTGAGTTTTCAGGAAAATTAATATCATGACACGAGCTGAAAATCGCTTGCTGCAATTTAACCAAATACGCAGTCTGTTTTATGATAAAAGACAGGAAAAGAATATATTGCCTGCATTTCTTTCTGCCCAGATTCTCCTCCACGATCTGCATCTTTGCCACATTTTCCCTTATTTTTGGTAGATTTCCTTGGGACAGATATTCACTGAATCTACAAACATGGTTCCTGCTGAATACTACTTTAATTCAGATTAAAATAACTGAGTATCCTTTCTCCCAACTTGATGTCTCATTGCTCCGTGCTCCTTATCAATACAATCTGCTCCAGGAGAGGTTGGAACTTCCAGCCTGCTGCCACAATGTCCCCTGCTTTATTACAACAGAAGCTGCTTCATATGAGATGGAGGTCCCAATTTGATATCACAATGCTCCTTGCTCCATGTCAATAGAAGGTACTACAGGTGAGGTTGGAGTCCCAGCCCCGGCATATTATGCACCTTTATACCGTCACAGCGGGTTCATTGTCATGCCCATTTCCAGTTTGATCTTCGCTGCTGCGCCACTCAGTCTCTCTTAGTTTAGCCCTGGGAACACGAGATTATATGATATTCCGCAACATTGGTTACTTATGCGGAATATCACACTTCTCCATTTCATAAATCAGAATTCACACCCACGCATTTTCAGAGATTTCCCTCCCTTCCATGATCACTAACCCTGCTTTACATCGCTCCTCCCATTTCACTGAGGCATTCCATAATCTAACGTGCACATAGTCACCATTCTGTCAGTGCTGCTCCTGTCTCTCTTGATGGGTAAACGTGTCCCATCCCATCATCGGGATCTTGAAACCGCTCGATCCATTTCAATCCCGGTGGTTGTGAAATCAATCATCATGTTGGAGCCTTTACTGACATGGACCAGAGATTACCTGCTAACAACTCGTCTTGACTCTCTGCCACCAACCCAGAATGGCACCTGACTCACTACGTTTCCATTAATGCCTCAGACGTTGATCTTTCAACCAGTTTTCGAAGAGAAAGTGAAGACTGCTGATGCTGGTGATCAGAGCTGAAAATGTGTTGCTGGAAAAGCGCAGCAGGTCAGGCAGCATCCAAAGAACAGGCGAATCGAAGTTTCGGGTATGAGCCCTTCTTCAGTTTCCTGTATTTTTACAGTCGCTTTTGATATTCAATTAAAACATCGCTCCTCAGAACTACAATTTTTCCTTCGACTAAAATCGCCAGCCTTTTCATTAAAGTCCCCTCAAATGATATCAAAGGGGGGAAAATGAGAGTTTCAGCAGCAGATGAACTGAGATTCGGCCGAGTTATCAATTGTCAGCGTATGGGGCACATGCGATCGTGGTAATGATAAGATCCAACAGCGCAACCCAGCAGCTTTCAAGCTATTAATTGCTTGGTGTTAGCTGCACAAATTGCCAGAGTCATTCCCCTTCATTACGCAATCCGTCTTTGTGTTTTTGGCTTTTCCTTTCCTCTTATAGTTCACCCTTGATGGCAGTGACTCTGGCTGACGTTCAAAATGCCTACTTTTCTTATACCAAAAAATCGGATTATCTCATTGGTTCGATGTTGGCAGAATAATAAATTCGAAATCGATTGGCTTTTAGTTTACAGAGACGTAATTGAAACTCGTTGGTTAAATTTGAATTGTCGTCAAAATAGCAACCATCTCAGGCACCTATTTCATATCCAAATGTTATATATTTTCAATATTCCAGTAAACTGTGACACTGTCCTCATAAGCTCTCAGTGCAGAACAATATTCTACCTCTCTTAAAGGTACAGTACACACTTTCAACTTCATAACAATCTGGAATTCCACATCAGGCTGTCACTGGCCCACCACACACAAAACCAGAAATACAAACGTCAAACAAAGGACAGTTATAAGTGAATAAAGGAACAGTAAAATGTGTCATTTCACAGTCAAAGTGAAACAGGGGATAGAGAAAGATACTGTATTTGCCAGAACACAGTCAAGTACTTTGCAGGAATCTACATCATAGTCATGAGAATGAATTGATCTGCTTTTTTTAGATAACATGGTCGTGTGGTAGAACTACATATTAACGCCAAGAGCAGTAGCCTGTCGTGTTTAGTGAAATGCAACCCTTCTTCAGACTCTCTCATTCAGTGTAAAATCCATATCTGGCAGTGGGGGAGTAAGGAACGTTCGAATACAGAGAGCAGAAGTAGAGGGGTTGGAAGAGCACAAAGGAATGTTGGGATGGAAGCAGTGGTGGATTAATGGGGTGTAAGATCATGGATAGATTTGAAAACAAATCTGAGAATTATAAAATCAGTGGAGAGGCATCTTGGGAACCAATACAGATCAGTGCGTTTTATTTCGTCAGAACAGAAGGGAAGTCAAGGAGGAAATAACAGGCAGTTAGCGAAACATCTGTCATATGAAAGCTTCTCAATGTTTTTTAATAAAGTTGTTGAGCAAGGCATTTGGAGAAAGAAAATCAAGGGTAGGATGCAAATTCAAGATACTTTGCGAAAAGGTAGTCAGATTTAACCAGATTATTGAAGTTCTTTGTGGAGCTATCGTGTGCTATGGAAAAACTGCCATGTCCTGATCCATTCGTGAGCCTGTCAAACATCTCTTGAAGGCTCCCTCCATCCTCCTCACAATGTACATTCCGATCTAGTTGGTGTCATCAACAAATTTGGAAAAATTAAAGATGTCCAAATGTCCAAATCATGTAAAATGTTTAGGAACAATTTGGTTCAAGCATTGAATCATAGAATCCCTGCAATGCAGTCACTGCACTGAGGCCCTACACTCTCCCTATAATACTACATTGCGCATGCCCAATCCACCTAGCCTGTACATTCCTGGATATAATGGGCAATTCACTTAAACCGTGAATGTTTGTACTGTGTGCAGAAACAGCAGCATCCGTAGGATTCCCACGCAGACACTTTGAATGTGCACACTTCATGTTGGAAATCGCGTGACGCTAGAATTGAGCCCCGGTCTCTAGCACTGTGAGGCAGCAGTGCTGCCACTGATCCTTGTGGTACTCCACCAGTAACAGAATACCATCCTGAGAAAAGTGCGCTTATTCCTAATCGATGCTTTCCAGTTGGTAAACAATCCTATATGAATGCTCGCATTTTTTGTCCAACCCCATTGTGTTTTGTGATGTTGTGTGGAACCGGATAAAAAGCCTCCTGAATAAGTAAAACAGTAGGGATCCAACGTGAATTCCACTCCACAGAAGACTTTGCAGAGATTACATAACTTGAAAGATGACTCCCAGCGCATTCACATTCTCTCATTGTCTTCCTCTTTCTTCAAACTTTTGGGATGAAGCCTGTCTGGTCCAGTTGACTCAAACTTTAGTCCAGTTAACTTTTGAAATACGACCTCTTTACTGTTCTTATTTTTTTGTCCCCTGTTTCATATTGTGGGACATTTAATCTCCTGATGAAGTGTTTATGACTGGATGTTGACTGACGGGCTGTGTTTTTCCAGTCCCACATTCTTAGACACTGATTGCAAACATGTGCAAT
This sequence comes from Chiloscyllium plagiosum, assembly GCF_037043375.1. NCBI lineage: Eukaryota > Metazoa > Chordata > Chondrichthyes > Orectolobiformes > Hemiscylliidae > Chiloscyllium > Chiloscyllium plagiosum. The sequence continues at coordinate 86,600,614 of NW_028270176.1, forward strand.
CCTCACTTTCTCCTTTTCCACAATCCTGACATTTGCATCGTATCTCACTGTGCTGATTCCCTTTGCGTCTTGACAGGGCAGATGATCATCTGAAGCCTCGCCCACACACACGTGTTCTGTTTCTCCCGACTTTGAACGAAGTTTGCACCTTTCCTGTTCAGAACACCATATTATTCAAGTTTGGATGAATGAAGTGACTCCGTCAGACTCTGCAGTCATCTTTCAACCAAATTTGCTGATTGCAAATCAATCATTCTAATACCGTGTAAAATTGATTTGAAGCATATAATTGAGAGAGAACCCATTCAAACATGCTCGGTCAAGTACCTAAACAATTATTTATGTGGCTCAGTGTCAAGTGTTGCCTTTTCACCTTCCTGTGAATCATTCTGGACATTTTGACAGATGGAAGACGGGGTAGAATTATAATCTTAAGTTGCTGATTTGGATATCCATTGCAATTCCTTCATCGTTTCCAGGTTTTAACCTGTAACTCCTCACCTGCCAATAATCTGGGACCATGTGCACTACGTGGACTGCAGTTCAAGAAGATAATCCATCGATTTCTACATAGGGAATTGGAGATTGACAGTATCTGCCAGACTTGCTCATGAAAGCGCTGGGAAGTGGGGTGAACTAGTCTGCTCAGGGAACCAGCATCGGCACGATGCGCCAAATTAACTTCTGTTGGAATCATTCGGTAATTGAGACTAAAATTAAAGGAAAAAAAAACTCACACCGGTGTCCATAGATCTGTTTCTGTATCCACCACTCAGTAAGAAAGCAGCTAATCATTGGAGCATCTGTACATTTAGACGCAGTGCTGTGAGAAACACCTGCAAGAAAATAATAGCAAAATACTGCAGCAGTTGAAATATTTAATAAAAACAGTCTATGCTGAAATAACATCGCTGGTCGGGTTGTATGTGCAGGGAAAGAAGGTAGATGAATGTTTTAGCGTGCGCAGACAGACATCAGGAAATAAAATAATGAAGCAAATTTTATTGATCCTTTTGATCTGAGAAGCAAAAGGAAAATGGTGCTGATTTGTGACAGTCAAAGGATCTGGGGGTGGTAATTGGTGGATAAATCATAAAGACACAGTCGACAGGAGTTATGGTAAAATAACAAAAAGGGGTATCTAAAATTCATCACTGTCAATCCAGGTAAGAAATTCAGAAGACACAAATATACCTCACTGTAAATGCAGTTTCGTAAACGCATCTCTACCAGTCCAGGAGAGAAATTCACAATCATTATGTGAAGGTCACAGTCTTGTTCCATGTACTGTGCTGTCCGGTAAAGTTGGCAGACGTTATCCCAATTCCAAATGGCACTCTGTCAGCGCCTCGTAACACCGGATCCATTGCTCACGTCACCTGAACATGCTTAAGAGAGGATAAAGCAAACATGACTGACAAGAGAAGTCAGGGAGAGCACAGAAACAAAAGAAAAAACTTACCATCTGATGTAGATTAGTGAAACCTAGAGCATTTGGAAGGGTTCAATAATGAGCAGAGAACAACTGAAATGGCAAGATGAGTTATTAATATTTAGTACGGAAGCGAGTGAACTTGAAATATAAAGAATGGTGCAAGAGTTTGTTCACATATTTAAAAGGTTACAGAGAGAATAGTAATGTAAAACAATGAGTGCAGAAGCTGGAAACCAGATTCTGGAATAGAGTGGTGCTGGAAAAGCACAGCAGTTCAGGCATCATCCGAGTAGCAGGAAATTCCGACGTTTCGGGCAAAAGCCCTATAACAGGAGTACAGGCAGAGAGAGCCTGAATGTTGGAGAGATAAATGAGAGGAGGGTCGGGGTGGGGAGAATGTAGAATAGAGTACAATAGTTGAGTGCGGTGGGTATGAAAGTCAGTGAGAAGCGTGGAGGAAGGTAGCTTCAGGGCAGAGGAAATGACCTGGGAGTTGCAGTGGGAGAGGGTCTCCCTGAGATTCTTGTCGAGAGAGGAGGAAAATATTTTCAAGGTTGGCATCCTTGCAAGAGGATTCGCAGTAGGGTTAAGTCAACTAGGTAAAAACAATTACTGCAGATGCTGGAAACCAGATTCTGGAGTAAAGTGGTGCTAGAAAAGCACAGCAGTTCAAGCATCTTCCGAGGAGCAGAAAAATCCGACGTTTCGGGCAAAAGCACTTCATCAGCAATACAGACAGAGCGCCTGAATGGTGGAGAGATAACAGAGAGAAGAGTGCAAATTGGAGCACTGGAGATGACGTAATGCGAAACAACGAAATGGTGCAGGTAAACACGTACTTTGCATCAGTTCCCACAGTGGAAGACAACAACAAAATACGTGAATTAAGAGACACGTAGGGAGGAAGTGAATGCAATGCTAACACTAACCAGAAGATGCCAGGGAAGCTGCAAGGTCTGAAGGGATTAAGTCACTGAGACCAGATGGACTGCATTCCCAATTTCTGGAGAAGATTGCTGAGGAGATTGTGGAGGCATTGGTCGTGATCAGTCAGAAGTCATCGGCATCACGGTGGGTCCAAGATGAGTGGAAATGTTTAATTGCAACACCCCTTCTGAAAGAAAGAAGAGAGGCAGACACAGACTACTGTCGGCCATGCTAACGACAGTGTTGCACAGTACTTGGGAATGGATGGTAAAATACAGCAAAGTCTGCATGTCTTCATCAAGTGGACGTCATGTCTGACAGCTATTCTAGATCTCTTTGAGGAAGTACCAAACAAGTAAGGCAAAGTAGAGCCAGTGGACGTTATCTCATTCAATACCCATAAGTCCTTTGATAAGGTGCCATAGAGCAGACAGCTAAATAAGTTAAGAAGCATGCTGTTAGTGACAAGGAGGGGATTGGTTGACAGGCTGAGTGAGAACAGAGGGGTCTTTTACAGGATGGCAGCTACTGATTATTTAAGACTTGCACAGGTTACGGTATTGAGAGCATGATTATTCACGTTCCACGTTAAACATCTGGACAAAGGGACAGAGTACACTTTCGTTATATTTGCAGTTGACACAAACGTAGTTGGAGAGACAGGTCGTGTGAAGAAAGCTGGGAAATTTCGTAAGATGCTAGGCAGGCGTCGAGAATGGGCAAAGAAGTGGCAAATGGAATACAATATGGGATGTGTCAGGTTATGCAGTATGAGAGGAAGAAGGCAAGCTTCGAATAATTTCAGTTCACGGAAAGTGTTTAGAAATCCGAAGTTCAAAGTGACTTGGGAGGCCTAGATCAGGCAGGTTCAGTTGGAATGAAGGAAGGAAAATTCAATTTTATAATTTATATCAAGGGGCCTCGAATACAAGAGCAGAGATGTCCAGTTGAGCATTTATATCGTTGTGGTCAGACCGCATTTGCAATCTTGCAAGAAGTTAGGCCCGATATCCAAGGGTAGGGTCAGAGTCATACAGCAGTTTAACAGACCATTCACTCCATATATGCCATGCAGAACTCATTGCCAAATTAAAATAGACCCGCCTGCCTGCCTTTGGCCCAAAAACTTCCAATACATTCCTAATCAGTTACTTATCCAAACGACTTTTAAATAATTTAACTGTAGTTGCATCCATCACTTCCTCTAGCGGTTTATTGCACACAGTGACCAAAGTGTGTAAAACAAAAGCTGCCCCTCCTGTCCTTTATAAATCTTCCTTCTCATACTTAAAAAATATGCCCCAGGATTCGAACTCTCTCACCTTTGATAGCAATCTTATTTATGCTCCTCGTGATGTACAAATCTCGAGAAGGCCAAACGTCGAAGTCCTCTGCTGCAGTGAAAAAACAAACGCAGCCTCTTTTTATAACAGAAGACTTCCATTCATGACATCATTCTGGTAAATACTTTCTTAACCCTCTCCAATATGATAAAATCCTTCTCGTAACGAGGAAACACGAACTGTACACAATATTCGAGAAGATATGATGACATTGGATAGGGACCGAAGAAGGTTTAAAAGAATGATCCTGGGGGAAAGAAATGCTTGTCATAAAATGTTGAAAACTCGGGAACTGTACTTGATGCAGTTTAGAAGTTTGAGGAGGATCGGATTGAAACTTAAACAATACTGAGAGGGGCAAATAAAGTGGCTGTGGAGAAGTTTTCCAACTAGCACGAGAGACCAAGAGCTGACTGTGCAGTATAGAGAGAAAGGATGACCATTTTGAAGTGAGATGCTGAGGAATTTCTTCAGCATAAGGCTCGTAATTCTTTGGAACTCTTTGCCTTAGAGGACTTAGTGGTCAAGTCATTGCAATTATTCAAGACAGACGTATATAGGTCCCTGATTGATCAGAGGATCAACAGTTACAGGAGATGGCAGAAAGCAGAAGAATGAGGTTGAGAAACATATCAGCCATAACCAAATAATGGAGAGGTCTCGATGCGTTGAATGGCCTAATACTGCTCCTTTATCTTGAGGCCTTATCGCTATTGCGTGTGACTTCAATCTGCCCATAGACTGAGCAAGTCAGATCAGTAACAATACTATGGAGACGACGTATGTGGTGTATGTTTGAGATGGTTTTCTGAGTCGCTACATTAAGAACACAAATGGAGGGCAGAGAATCCTTGATTACGGACTGTTTAATGGACATTGGTGAGCTAGCTTAGTTGGCTGGTCGACGAGATTGCGATGAAGAATTACAGCAGCAGCATGTGCACAGTTCTCGTACTGGCTTTATGAAGTACCCACATTTTCAATCCTGCGCCTTGTCTGAGGCACAACGACTCTCAGGTTAAATCACCATCAGTCAAATCACGCGATCTCTCTCTATCTCTCTCTCTCTCTCTTTGATTGGAAAGCTTTATTTGTATATATGTCAAGGAATAATTGACAATCCATCTCGATGGTGTCCCTCAGGAAGATTGAATAAGTCAGTGAGAGAATTCTTCATTAAGTTCGGGAGTGATAGCGCTGACTTAGATTATGAGCCGAAATCTAAATAGAAGAAATGATACTCATATGAAGCGTGAGCACGGTACAACGAATTGTGGAACAGAACTTAACAAAACAAGCGTTTCAAAAACATTTCCAGGAACTGCAACTGCTTCTCACTCCTGTCTGACACAAAGAAAACGGGAAACGTGGCCATGTCATGCATAACAAGCGATATTAGGCATAATATTGCACTCAAGGATCCTTACAAATTGGCTGAAAATAGCAGCAGACATTAAGAATGGGACCAGTTCAGATATCAGCAGAACATGAAGAAAGAATTAACGCAGAACGAAAATTTTGTTTCACAGTAAGCTTGAGAGAAACATATAACGATTTGTTAAAGTTCCTGAAGGTATATGAATTGAGAGAAAAAAAAACAAATCCCTTACAATGAGACACAGAGGATGTTATAATGTGGGAGAAATATATAGCATACCAAATAAATATGTATATTGGTTCTGTCATCACAGATGATAAAAGTAATATTCCTAAAGTGCTGGGAAGAAAAAGAGAGGGAGGAACTGAAGGAAATCATTATTATCACGGAGATGGTGTTGTGGAAATTGGTGAGATTAAAAGACAGTAAATTCCACCAACTGCAAATCAAACAGCAGTGTTCTTCAAGCTACCCTAAATGCAGTGAATGCGTTCTGTAACTAGAGCGTGGAGACTAAATAGAGTAAATTAATTGTCATATTTCAATACTCTATCGACTCAGAAACAATATCTAAGGCTTGGAGGTCAGTTAATGTGACCCCACTATTTATAAAAGGAAATAGCGAGAAAACATGGAATGACAGAAAAGTTAGCCTCACACTGGAAAACAGTAACTGGATTAGACAGAGTCAACATAAATTTACGAAACTAAATTAGGAAAGGAGATTTCGTCTTCTTGTACACAAATCGCTGAACGTAAGCATGCAGGCACAGCAGCAAGTGAGGAAGGCAAGCGGTGTGTTAGCCTTTGTACTGAGTGGATATAAACACAGGAGCAGGGAAGACTTGCTGAAATTGTGCAGAGTCTTGTTGACAGCACAACCGAGAGTGTTGTGTGCAGTTTTGGAATCCTTATCTGATAAAGGATGTTCTCCATACGGAGACTGCACAATAAAAGATTACCAGGCTGATTCATGGGATGGCAGGACTGACGTATGAGGATTCGTTAGGATGAAAATCACTCAAGTTTAGAATGATGAAGTAGGATGTCACAGAAACGAGTTAAATTTTAAAAGGTACGAACAAGGTTAGTGCAGGAAGGATACTTTCAATGACCAGGGCATCCAAACCATAGAGGTTGGGGAGGTGGCGTCACTTCGAAGAGTATAGGGTAGTCCATTTAAGACTGAGATGATGATTTTATTTATTAATCAAAAACTGGTTACTCTGTGAAATTTGATGCCACAGAACGTAATTAAAGCCAGAACGTGGAATGTTGACAAGATCTAGATATTTATCGTTTTGAGGACAACAGTTAGCCTAAGATTGGAAAACAGTAACTGGATTGGACAGAGCCAGCAGAAAGTTACGAAACCAAATTAGGAAAGGAGATTTCGTCTTCTTGTACATAAATCGCTAGGCCTAAAGAAGTAGCAAGTTACGGTGTGGAATAATCAGATAAGATCATACTGAATAACAGAGAAGGATCAAACATCACAACAAGCCAGTCCTGTTCGAAATTTTCATATTTCCATTCAGTTAAAGGAGGGAGATGAAAACCAATTGTTTTTAACTGACACATATATCAGTAACACATTGTCTAGATTTAAAGAATACTCCTGTAAATACTGACCAAACAATAATCGGGGAGCAATTTTAGCATACGAACTTCAGCAATTCGAGGAGGTGCAAAGTACATTTTGAGGTTCGTACACTGGCTGTTCTGTATCTCAATTTAAATTCAGTTCTCAAATTACTGAATATTCTGACAAAAACGACATAGTATATATGAAATAAGTAAACGTCTTTAAAATGTTGCTGATACTGGGTGGAGGAAGTGGTAGGAAAGGGTGGCGAAGGGGAGCAGTGAGAAAAACAATCGCTCGGATTTATGTTGAGGGATTGGCCACGAATGAACTCAAATTCCAAAACTCCCATGAACCACTATCCTGCTCAGGAGTCCTGTCCCTCCACTTCCTGCTCCAATCTTTCCTTCTCTGACACATTTACAGTTACGTAAGGGATAGAGGTGTTCATGGGGTACATTTTCCCATCAATTCCAGTCACTAATACACTCCCAAGCATCTCTGAAATACACTACAACCTCATGGACCACAGCAATCATTTCAAACAATATCATTTATTTTCAACTCTATTCACGCTAAAGTTAGATCAACCAACCATGACCTGATAAATTAAAAAAAAACTGAATCAGGAATAGCGGTCACTGACAGGGGCCTGTTTCTGAGAAGAAGACTCATGCTCTCTGTGGTTTAATTGGCGATCCCAGATAAACTATGTTTGGTTCCAGACTGTTAGGTCTGAAGGTTGATAAGTCTCCGAGGCCTGATGGTCTGCATCCCAGGGTACTGAAGGAGGTGGCTCGGGAAATCGTTGGTGATTATTTTCCAGAGTTCAATAGATTCGGTGTCGGCTCCTGAGGATTGGAGGGTGGCTAATGTTATACCACTTTTTAAGAAAGGTGGGCGAGAGAAAGCAGGTAATTATAGACCAGTTATTCTGACCTCAGTGGTGGGAAAGATGCTGGAGTCTATTATAATGGATGAAATTACTGCACATCTGGATAGTAGTAACAGGATAGGACAGAGTCAGCATGGATTTATGAAGGGGTAATCATGCTTGACTAATCTTCTTGGCTTTTTTGAGGATGTAACTATGAAGTTGGACGAGGGAAATCCAATAGATGTAGTGTACCTGGACTTTCAGAAAGCTTTTGATAAAGTCCCACACAGGAGGTAAGTGAGTAAAATTAGGGTGCATGGTATTGGGGGCAAAGTACTAGATTGGATTGAAAATTGGTTGGCTAAGAGGAAATAAAGGGTAGTGATAAGCGTCTCCATTTCGGAATGGCAGGCAGTGATCAGTGGGGTAACGCAGGGATCTGTGCTGGGACCACAGCTTTTTACAATATATGTTAATGATATAGAAGATGGTATCAGCAATAACATTTGCAAATTTGCTGATGATACAAAGCTGGGTGGCAGGGTGAAAAGTGATGAGGATGTTAGGAGATTACAGGGAAACCTGGACAAGTTAGGTGAGTTGGCAGATGCATGGCAGATGCAGTTTAATGTGGATAAATCTATGGTTATCCACTTTGGTAGCAAGAACGGGAAGGCAGACTACTACCTCAATGGAATCAATTTATGTAAATGGGCAGTACAGAGAGATCTGGGTGTTCTGTACACCAGTCAATGAAGGCAAGCATGCAGGTACAGCAGGTAGTGAAGAAGGCTAATAGCATGCTGGCCTTCATAACATGAGGAAGTGAGTATAGAAGCAAAGAGGTGCTTCTGCAGCTGTACAGGGCCCTGGTGAGACCACACCTGGAGTACTGTGTGCAGTTCTGGTCTCAACTTTGAGAAAAGACATTTTGACTATTGAGGGAGTGCAGCGCAGGTTCACGAGGTCAATTCCTGGAATGGCAGGATTACCTTACACTGAAAGACTGCAGCGACTGGGCTTGTATACCCTTGAGTTTCGAAGATTGAGAGGGGATCTGATTGAGACGTATAAGATTATGAAAGGATTGGACACTCTGGCAGTAGGAAACATATTTCCACTGATGGGTCAGTGCCGAATCAGAGGACACAGCTGAAAAATGCGGGGTAGACCATTTAGGACAGAGCTCAGGAGAAACGTCTTCACCCAGAGAGTGCTGGCTGTGTGGAATGCTCTGCCACAGGGGGCAGTGGAGGCCCACACTCTGGATTCATTTAAGAACGAGTTGGATAGAGCTCTCAAAGATAGTGGAATCAAGGGTTATGGAGATAAGGCAGGAACAGGATACTGATTAGGAATGATCAGCCATGATTATGTTGAATGGCGGTGCATGCTCGAAGGGCTGAATGGCGTACTCCTGCACCTATTGTCTATTGTCTATTGTCTATCATTTCATGACCAAACCTGTGACCTCTAACTGGGCTATAGCATCTGGCCCTTCCCTCCCCTTTCGTCCTCACTCACCGACTGTCGATTGGAGACAACTGCATTTCGTTCCCATGAGCACTCGCCACGAGCATGCTCACAGTTCATGTTAACCCTATGCATGCTGCAGGATCCATCCCAAGTGATGACGTATAATGTTCAACAGCGAAGAAGAGGCGGTCCTACAGGACCAAGCTGGAGGCATTGGTCCTTCAACCAATCATAGAATCTCATGGGCGCGCTGGGCGCTCTGATAAATCAGAGAATGCTGTCTGGCTAAAATAATCTAACCAGAACTTCCACACACCAACGCTCAATCAAAGTTCGATTGAAAAGTTCTTCCAATTCAAAACACAATTGTTAATGATGACTCTGTTCCCTTTGCCACAGACGAAAGTGAGGAAAGCAGATGCTGGAGATCAGAGTCAGCATTAGAGTGGTGCTCAAAAATCACAGCATGTCTCGCAGCATCCGACGATCATGAAAATCGAAGTTTCAGGCAGGCACCCTTCATCAGTAACCTTTCACGCTGCCTATTTATGATCAGTATTGCAATTATCCCTTATATTCCATCATCCCCAGGTTTCATGCACAGCAGTCTCACAGAATGTTTGTCTGTTGTTTTGCCAATCTACATTTATCTGATCGCTTTAGATTAGCATAATCAAGACTTGTTCTTACCTCATAAAAAAATCGGCAGGAAGTTCACCACAATTTTCTTTGAACAATTGTATTTTAACTTTCCTGAATGAAACACATATTTCTTCACGGGGCACCTCATTTGTCTGATATGACCGTTTGCAACATGTTTCATACAGTTTTAAACGGCTATCCTGTCAGTGCTGAATTAATCGACAAAACGTTTCTGATGGCAAACTTTGAAAGCGTGCATACATTTTAAAGATGAGGAAACGTGTCTGAATGAGTTGTGACTTGGACATTAGTTATTGTGAATACAAAGTAAAGACAATCAGGTTGTGATAGCGTTGACCTCTACCACATTTTCAGAAACTGCCAGACAAGCTGAATACTTCTAGCATTTTCTGATTTAAAAAAAAAATATAGATCAGATTGCCAGTATTTGGCTTCTGCACTTGTTCTTGGGACAAAAGGGATGAAAAGTGGATCGGAAGCAGGAGCAGTCCCACTCCTTCAGTCGTGCAACTCCCAGCTCTTCCTCTGGTTTTGTAGCTTTGTGAAAACACTAACTGGCTTTAATATTGGGTTTTAATGATAATCTAAGTGTTTACATGTTGCTCTTTAGCCTGAATATGGAATAAAAAAAATATCAATTTATACCAGTTTCACAATTTACATGTGCATGTCCAGGTCATAATTCTACTTTTAAGGGGAAGGCAGCATTTCATATTGGTAACAATAAATGCTAATGATTCGCAGGCGATGGTTGTGAGAGCACGGAATACAAATGACTGTCCAGGGACAGTCGCTGTTTCTATGAACATGGACACTGTCTGATTCAGCATTACAGACTCCCATCCTTCTGCACATGATGCCTTCAGTTCTGTCTTGGATTTGTTCCGACTGGTTTCTAATGCACTGCTATCGAATCATCTTTTTTGTTGCTTTTTCTAAAGAGTGAGAATCCTTCTCTCAGAGCACACTGCATCCGTAGCTCAATGCTTAGTTAGGGGACGAACACGGGCAGGGGAATGGCTGAATGCTTCATTTCTTTGCTGCAACCAAACTCTGCTGTTGAAATTTGAAATGGGACAAAATAAGCCAATTGCGTGCAATCATCTTTTCTGGCTGATCTCTCCTGAGGCCACAGTCACTTCGCCAACAGGTGTCTTTGTGTTTGCCTCTGTAAGTGAAATGGGGTTCAGATCACCGAGGGGATGTGAACACATCTTAAACTTCAGTCGCATACATTATAAAACGTGACTGGATGATACCATTGCGACGAGTGCTTGAAACATTTGAGAACACAAGGGGAGAGGCCAAGAGCTGAAAACTTGGATGATAGGCCTCTTTCCATTCTGTAAACAGTCGATGACTAGCTCAAACTTATGTACTGGTAAATTAAATGCCATATGCGTTGGCATTAAGAAGCAGTTCAACAGCTTGGAAGGCAGCACTGGTGGTGTATTGGTTAAGAGTCGGTGTTTTCTTCACTGCGGCCAGAGTTGGGTGCCTGGTCAGAGAATCAGGTTATATTGTTGCTGACAGTGACAACAGCGAGAGTGGAGCAGCTCTGATGGGAATGCTTTCAATATCTCAGATCAGTCCATGCCTCGAGAACATCAGAGTTGATGTCCCTGTTCCTTCAAGAAGGGGAAGGTACCTTGACAGTCTCTGCTCATTCGGTGAGTTCATCTTTAATTCCCCTAAAGATTCACAGAGTTGAAACGGGGCTCTTTTAAATTGTTTCCTTTACACTCCCACGGGTTGCAGTATTGGATTGGTTTGAAATTGATTACGTGCTCAAGAGCAGCGTGCGAGACGCTCCTATCTTCCCCTCCTCTGACAGCGGTCTGAGGTTGACTCTGATATTCTCGGTTGCATTCATCGATGGGAGTCATTAATCGGTATATTAAGAAGTGCCACAAATAATTCAAACAGAATGAAATTCTTTCAAATGTTCTTGCTACGAAGTACTCAGAAACAGCTCATGTTTGAGAGATATTTCGTAAAAACAAGTTTAAGAAGATAAACAACTTGCTTTACGAGATGCTTCCAATGAAGACATCAATTGTTTTGAATGCTTCAGTGGAATTTTAGTTCTTTCTATTACCACAGACACATCTTTCGAGAGTGACAAATGCCTCAGAAGGGACCGACTTTCAGAAAATTAGGAATTTAACCATTTGGCTACTCCTTCCTTCACTTTAGACTTGAAGACCAGAGCCTGTTTACGTAAGCAAAGAGGTAAACAGGCAGCAGGCTGCCATTGGAGGACAGGCCCAGCTATTAAGAATTGGAACACGCTGAACTTATACCTCCTGAGGCAGCCTGGCTTCCTGTAATCTCCCATCCTCCTGCCTGTTTACTTTGGATTCCTCTAGTTTGTTGTTGTTACATAGGAAGAGAAGCATTAAGCCGCTTCCCGTACGTCTCCTCCCCAACTGTTTCCCCGTTACTCTACGGCTTCTACTCTCTCGTGTTGGTCGTCCTGCCAAACTGTAGCATTCTTCGCGTCAGCTGCTTGTTATGCACATGTTCCTCGAAGGAGAAACACAGAAGTGGAATTCCAAACTCAAACAGATTAGACCTGGAGAAAACTACTTCACACTTTTTCATCAGAAAGAATTACCACATTTTCTAACCATATGATTATCTTATATCTCTCTATTAAGTCACCTCTCAACCTTCTTCTCTCGCACGAAAACAGCGTCAAGTCGCTCAGCCTTTCCTCGTAAGATCTTCCCTTCATTCCAGGCAACATCCTAGGAAATTGGCACGCTTTCCAAAGTTTCCACATTCTTCTTATAATGTGGTGAACAGAACTGTACTCGATACTCCAAGTGCGGCTGCACAGGAGTTTTGTACAGCTGTCGCATAACCTCATGGTTCCGAAACTCGGTCCCTCTATTAATGAAAGCTAAAACACTGTATGCCTTCTTAACAATCCTGTCAACCTGTGTGGAAATTTTCAAGGATCTCTGTTCCTGAATACCGAGATCTCTCTGCACATCTCCACTTCCAAGAAACTTACCATTAGCACAATAATTTGCATTCCGTTACTCCGACCAAAAATTAAAACCTCACACTCGGCCACATTAAAATTCATTTGCCACCTCTCAGCCCAGTTCTGTAACTTATCTATGTCTCTCTGTAAACTGCAACACCCGTCGTCACTATCCACAACTCCACCGACCTTAGTGTTGTTTGCAATTTTACGAACCCACCCTTATACGCCCTCATTCAGGTCGTTTATTAAAATGAAGAGCAGCAGTGTACCCAATACCGACCCTGGCAGTACACCACTGGGAACTGGTGTCCAGGATGAACAATTCCCATCACCCACCTCCCTCTGTCTTCTTTCAGCAAGCCAATTACTGATCCAAACTGCTATATCTCCCATAATCCCATTCCTCCACATTTTGTACAACAGGCTATTCTGGAGAACCTTCTCGAACGCCTTGCTGAAAACCATATACACTAAATCAACCGGTTTACTCTCAAAGAACTGAATAAGGGTTGTGAGGCACGACGTACCCTTCACAAAAGCGTGCTGATATCCCTAATCAAGTTATTCGTTTCCAGATGATTATAACTCCTGTCTCTTATAACATTTTCCAATACTTTATAAACAACTGAAGTAAAGCTCACTGGTCTGTAATTACCAGGGTTGTCTCTACTCCCCTTCTTGAACAGGTGAACCACATTTGCTATCCTCCAGTATTCTGACACTCTTCCTGTGGACAATGGCGATTTAAAGATCAATGTCAAAGGCTAGGCAATCTCCTCTCTGGCTTCCCAGTGGATCCTCGGATAAATCCCGTCCGGTCAAGGGGACTTATCTCCTTTCAGACTCTGTAGGAATTCTAATACATCTTCCTTGTGAACTTCATTAGTCTAACCTAGTCTCGTAGCCTGTATCTCAATATTCTCCTCGACAACATGGTCGTTTTCTAGTGAGAATACTGTTGAAAGATCTGCATTTGGTGCTTCCCATTAGCCCTCTTCTCCACACAGAACTTCCCACTATTATCATTGATTTGCGCTAATCTTACTCTTGTCGTTCTTTTATTCTTTACATACCTGTAGAAAGCCTTATGGTTTACGCTTACCCTATCCACCAACAACGTCTCATGTCTCCTCCTGGCTCTTCTGAGCTCACTCTTTAGGTCTTTCCTGGTTGTCTTGTAATCCTCAAGCGGCCTAACTGAGCCTTCATATCTCATCCGAACATATGCTTTTTTCTTCATCTTGACCAGAGATTCCACTCCCTTCGAAAACTACAGCTCCCACTCTCCAGCTTACTCCATGCCTGACAGGTTCATACTTATGTTTGACACTCAGGAGCTTTTCCTTGATAAAGTTCCACGTTTCTAATGTGCCCGAAACCTGCAGTTTCCTTCCCCATACAATGCTTCCTAAATCTTGCCTAATCGTGTCGTAATTGCCTTTTCCTCAGCTTAGATCTTGCCCAGTGGTATGCATCTGTCCGTTTCTATCACTAAAGTAAACATAACAAAATTGTGATCGCTATCACCAAAGTGCTCACCTATTTCCAAGTCTAACTCCTGGCCGGACTCATTCCACAGTAGCAAGTATAACGTGGCTTCACCCCTTGTTGGCCTGTCTACATACTGTGTCAGGATGCCCTCCTGCACACATTGGACAAAGACGGATCCATCTATAGTACTCATACTATCATGTTTCCAGTCAATATTTGGAAAGTTGAAGTCCCCATGACAACTACCTTGTCTGTTTCATTCCTTTCCTGTTGAGAATCATCTTTGCTATCCTTTCCCCAATATCTCTGGAAGTATTCGGAGGCCAATAGAAAACTCCCAACAGGGTGACCTCCCCTTTACTGTTTATAACCGCAGCCTATATTACCTCAGTTGACGAGTCCCCTAACATCCTTTCTGCAACTGCAATACTGTCCTTGACCAAGAATGCCTCTTTTATCATCTTCTCTGTTCTCACTGAAACATCTAAATCCTAGGACCTGCAACAACCATTCCTGTGCCTGCTCTTTTCATGTCTCCGAAATGGCCACAACATCGACGTCCCAGGTACCAACCCATGCTGCAGGTTCATCCACCTTATTCCAGATGCTCCTGGCGTGGAAGTAGGCACACTTCAAACCACCATCTTGCTTGCCGGTGCCATCTTGCGACCATGATACTTGATTTCGGATCCCCATACTCTCAACCTTTTCTATACTTGAACTATAATTTTGGGTCCCATTCCCCTGCTGGATTAGTTTAAACCCACCCACAATAGCCTTTGCGAATATCCCCCCCAGGATATTGGTACCCTTCTGGTTCAGACCAAGAACATCCTGCTTGTGCAGGTCCGACCCATCCCAGAAAGAGCCCCAATTATCCAAGAATCCAAAACCCTCCCGTATGCACCATCCCTGTAGCCACGTGTTCAACTCCAATGTCTCCCTATTCCTCACCTCACTCGCACATGGCACGGACAACAAAACAGAGACAACAACTCTGTTCGTCCTAGCTCTAAGCTTCCATCCTAGCTCCCTGAATGTCTGCCTTAAATCCCCATCTCTCTTCCTACCTATATTGTTGGTGCTCGATGGACCATGACCTGGGGCTACTCCCGTTCCCCCTTAAGGATCCCAAAACACGATCAGAGAATTACGATCCGAAGCACCTGGGAGGCAACACACCAACCGTGAGTCCCTTTTGCCCCCACAGAACCTGCTATCTGTCCCCTAACTATGGAGTCCCCAATGACTATTGCTCTGCTCCTCTCAACCCTTCCCTTCTATGCAGCAGGGACAGACACTGTGCCATAGCCCTGTGCCCCACTGCTTTCCCCTGGCAAGCCGTCTCCCAGAATAGTATCCAAAACGGTATACTTATTATTAAGGGGAATGGCCACAAGGTAACCTTGCAGTGCCTGCCAGTTCCCCTTCCGTCCCCTGACTGTAACCCATCTGTCTTTTTCTTGCACCTGAGGAGTGCCTACCTCCCTGGAACTCCCCTCAATAACCCTCTCTGCCTCTCGAATGATCCGAAGTTCATAGAGTACTCGCTCCAGTTCCCTAACGTGATTTTCGTGGAGCTGGAGTTGGGTGCACTTCCCGCAGATGTAGTCAGCAGGGACAATAGTCATGACCCTTACCTCTCACATTCGGCAGGAGTAACATT
Source organism: Chiloscyllium plagiosum (assembly GCF_037043375.1). Taxonomy (NCBI): domain Eukaryota; kingdom Metazoa; phylum Chordata; class Chondrichthyes; order Orectolobiformes; family Hemiscylliidae; genus Chiloscyllium; species Chiloscyllium plagiosum. Next base: position 86,616,450 of record NW_028270176.1, read on the forward strand.
CAAATGCCCTCACCTCCATTCCCACAATTCTAAATGCCCAAAGAGACTGTTGAAAAATCAAAGAATCAAACAAAACTCGTTATCTTACCGATTTTACATTACCCGCACCTCAACCCACCTACCACACTCTCAGATACCTTGCCTCCTCTTATCTGTCTCTATACACGTCGGCTCATAAGCCTCATTTCAAATGAAGAGTTCTTGCCTGAAACGTCGATTCTCCTGCTTCTTGGGTGCTGCCTGCCCTGCTGTGCCTTTCCAAGTCCACACTCTCTACTCATTGGCGAGGCAGTGGATTTCTGTTGGGGACTGAAGATAGAGGCCACACTTTTGCACGATTCAATTGTAGGAAATGTCTGCTCCAACAGGACAGGATGCCAGAGAAGTCCGGAGAGTGTTTCACCTCGAGCGAACAGGGATTTGATGGTGATCGCATCCACCTGTTGACCTGCTCCTTCTCAGAAGTGGAGGCTGTGTGTCTGAAAGATTCTGGCAAATTTCCTGTCAAATTGTTTGTGCCTAAATCCCTTAACTTCAATCCTAGCTTCAGGCACAATCCCGAGTCTGTGAGAGACTCTTTCTCATTATATTGATTTAAAAAAATATATAACATCAATTTCACAGCATATTAGAAGGGAAAGTTTTAATAAACAATCACTCCACCATGATAAGATGAAGTCACGCATTTTATCCGAAATAGAACTTGTTCAGAGTTTGAACATGGAAGGAAAAGGCTTCGGTTACGGTGGGAATTAATCGTTCACTTGTGTGTGTGGACAAGGCTTCTGCTTGCATCAGAGCTCACAAACTACAATTGTAGTCATATTTAAGTGAGACTGCAGACAAGTGATGATTCATTTCTCCATCTGAGCAGAAATCCCACGAAAGCAATGATACCAGGAACAAGCTCAATGTGTGGGAAGGGATAAACTCCTTCTCTGACCTACTGCGACACCTGCTCGATCACAATGATGAGAAATCATTTCAATGTCTGGATTGCGGAAAATGCGATAAAACGTCCAGTGATTGGATTATCCAACACCATGTTCATACTAATGAGAAAACTTTCATCTGTCCAGACTTTGGAAAATATTATCAGACCTTTGTGTAGTTGATGCATGGGACATATACGGACATGAATGAAAGTCCTTTAGAACTTCTGGGGTCCTGGCGTCCGATCCACGTGCTCACACAGAGGGCAGACATCTTCAATTCCACAACTGTGGGACGTGCTGCAAATATCCGATCGACGTGAAGTCCCATCAACATTGCTGCCAGATCTTTTTAACGCCCAGACCGTGACAAGTGTAGCAAATGTTCTTGGGGACTGACATGGCATCAACGTGTTCACAAAGAAGAGACCCTTTACATGCTGAGCTTGTACTAATCACTACACAAGTTCTTTGGGATCGTTTAATCATGAACGTCTTCACATTGTGGAGAGACCGATCAAATATCCAGTGTGTGGGATGTGCTCTCCAGTCTCTGCAGGTCTGATGTTCCATCGACATTCTCACAAGTTGAGAGACATTTCAATTGTTTTCATTGTGGGACTCGGTTCGGGCGATCATCTCAACTCTCAGTACACCAGCGAGTTTGCAGTGGGCAGAACGCATTTACCTGCTACATTTGAGAAAAACAGTTAGCTCACTCATCGACCCTGCAGAGACCGCAGAGAGATCCACTGGGGGAAGGAATTCACTCATTCATCGAGCCTGCTGAGACAGCTGTTGGGGAGATTTCACTGGGGTGTTTAATGGAGGGCTAGGGAGGGTGACACTAGTTCTGCAACAGACACTTCTAGTTCCAGCCCTGAAATGGTTAACAACAGCCAAGCGAGGTGCTGCTGGCGACTGCATGACTACCTGGCTGGAGCTTGTAAGGGATATGCATAATGTTAATTAAATCTTGGAGCCTGTAAGTACCAGCCAGTATCAATTGTCCCATCGAAACTCGGGATTAATAAAGAAACCGATCGGAATCTGTAACTGTTAGACAAGTGTGAATTGCTCTATCGGAACCTGTAACTGTTAAGTGTGAATGGCTCTATTTAAGTCTAAAGTTGATAAGTGTAATTGTCAATTTAGTTAAACTGAAACTATTGAAAATGGCTAGCCTGCCAGACGCATAGTACTTCCTTGAAACAATGAACTATTAAATACGGGATCGGAACCGCTCCCGGGATGGCTGAGCCATTGTCAAGCACAGCAGGAGCTGGACAGGCACTTCGATGCGGCCAATAGGAGGACGGATCCCCAGCGCGCGCAGATGAATGGACCAATGGGGAAGGCGAACTGACCGGGGACTCCAGGCAGCGCGAAGCAGAATTGTGTCAAGTTTGAACGAGAAGGGAGAACGCCTTCTCCAACGAATGCATGCTTGTAGATTCCTTGTACCAGTTAAGATTCTGTGAATAAACGGCTGTCTGCGTCTAACCATAGTTGCCAGTGTGAGTCTCTCCTTCCGAAAGAACACGCAAAGACGGGACCCCGCGGGTCCGTCTTAACACAGCGAAGATGTTACATCTCTCAAATGCGATTGGACTTCGTTGTTCGTGACATTCAGGACTGAAAGCAAAGTTTTAATATATTAGATATTTGTCAAACAAATCAATTCTGTATTCAATACCGTAGGAGAGGTCAATATTAGGATGGGATTCCGTAGTACTTGGAGAATCAACACAGGTTCTTAAGGACAAATGTAATAGAATTCTATGAGGAAGTAATGAGCAAGTGAGAAACATTATATTCTGAGAATTTGATCAGCTTGAATTCGCAGCAGGCATTTGTCAAGGTGCAGGATTGGAAACTGCGAAAAAAGAATCTATGGTTTGAGGGGCAAAGTACTGGCATGGCTTGAGTTTGGGCTGACTGGCTGAAAGCAGTTGGGTGAAGGGATCTTTTCCAGGATGGCAGAGCGTGACGTGTGGGGTTCAGCAAGGGTCAGTTTTGGCACCACAACTATTCCCGTTATGCGTGAATGATCGGGTCAAAGGACTCGAGAATGTTGTTGATATTTTGAAGAATACACAACAAAAGATAGAAGGACAGATCGTTTTGAGGAAGCGGGCAGGCTGCAGAATTACGTGGACTTGCTGAATGCTTGGATAAAAATGTTTGCAGTTAGAACACTGTGTGGGAAAGAGAGGGGTCATAAAGTAATGGCATGATTAGAGGCATAGACCATTTTGTGACGCGGAAAGGCTTCAGAGATCTCTCGGTTAAAGGCACTTGAGAAATCTAGTTGAGGTTTATCTGATGTTTAACATGCAAGTTATGTTGGCTGTTAGGAGAGTAAATGCAATGTTTGCATTCATTCAAGCAAGTTACGAACCAACTGCAGAGGTTTGCAAATGAAGCGATAAGAGGCTCTCGTCAGACGCATTTGGATTATCTAGAATTGCTTTTGCCCTAATGTCTAAGGGGAGATGTATTATGAGTGGTGGATAGGAGGTTTAAAATGGCTGACACAGTGGTGAGCACTGCTGTCTCCAGCCTCAGCAACGCTGGTTCAATTTCTTCGTTTGGCGACTGTCTGCAGTTTGCAAGTTCTTTCCGTGTCTGCGTCAGTTTCCTCCACAGAAGAAAAATATGTTGTTGACGTCATTTTGCCATAGGAAATGCAGAGTTACAGGAATCGGGTAGAGGTGTGAGCTTAAGTGCAATGATCTTCGTATGTTTTGTTGGTTCTTCTTGGGCTGATTTGCCTTTTTGCACATTTTCAGGATTCTATTAGAACAACGTTGATCGCAGGGATGAGAGACTTGTCGTATAAGAATTATTTTTTAAAAAAAAATCACAGTTTCCATGTAAACATGCGATCTCAAGTCAATCTCTTGAACAATATGAGGAGTGGAGGGGCATTCTTCAAAGGAAATCATGAAGGCAAAACGACCATATTAGATAGCCTTAGCACATAAATTTAAGGATATAGTAAAGATATTTTATAAGTACTTTCAGAGCTAGAGACCAAATAGGATCCCAGAAAGGTGCAAGAGCTCACATTTGTCTTGCACCTTAGCAGATGGGAGAGATATTAAATATTCATTTCACATTAGTGAACGAAATGGAGGCTACAAACATTGATGTTTTGAAAGTGGTTCACATTGAAAAGAGGAAGTTCCGGAAGACTTGGAAAATATAAAGTTGGATATTTCTCTGGGATATGATGTCGTGCAGCAAGGGCTTTTTGGGAAAACAGGGAAATAAACTGTTGGGCCGTTGGTAGAAATAGGGTGTGGTTTTGTTGAGGAAGGGATGAATGGAGAAAACTGAAAATGATAGACCTGTGAGGCTTCCTAAGGTCGTTGTTAAGTTGTTGGAAGCAATTCTGAACAATCGGATTTATAAGTATTTTGAGAGACGAGGAATGAATAGGGCTAATCAGTTTGGTTTTGTGCGAGGGAATTTCTGTCTCACAAACATGGTTGGGTTTTTTGAGGACGTAACCAAGAATATTGATGAGGACTAAGTGGTAGGCATTGTTCAGATGGAATCTAATAAATCCTTTTAAAAGGTTCCACAAGGTTGATTAATTGTTAAAGTTCGATAACATAGAATGGAACGTAAGCTTTACAATAAGATATAAAATTAGTTTCTTGGTAAAAGGCATGAACGGAGGTGGAACGCAGTGTTCTGACTGGAGGACTGTTACCAGCTGTGTTGCACAGTGTTTAAGGCTGAGCCAACTTTCGTTTTTCATTCATGCAAATGATTTAGATAAAAATGTATAAAGCATGGTCAGTGAGTTTGCAGATGAGAACAAGATTGGTAGTAGAGTGGACAGTACAAAAGGTTATGTCAGGTTGTAACAGTAGATTATTAGTAAAAAAAAACTGAAGTAATGTATTTGATTTATTTGATTTCATGTTGGTAATCAAATGCTATACCCAGCAGCACGAACGAAATCAGAAGCACTGGTCAGAGAAAACGCTCACAGTTGAGGAAATACACAGGAATCAGGGTGATGTTCCTGAGCAATTACCTGTGTGTGATAATATCACCCACATGAATACACAGCATTTGGATTTGCGCAAACAGGTGATCTCGAGAAAGAATGTGAATGTCTGTGGATAAATCGAAAAGGAGATTTATCAGAACAGTCAAAGAAATGCGGAATATTACATCTAAGATCAGGGTGTTCTACAGAGATCAAAAACGATTCAGGTGTGATTTGCTCAACATACCGAGGTTTTAATACGTTTAGGACGTTAGAGAAAGAGCAGCTATTCCCGTTTCATGGGAAACAAATTTATGATATTGTGCAAGAATTACTGCGAGTCAGAAGGTAAAACTTCCATGTTGCATTTGTTTTAGCAAATAAAGTGGCATGATTTAATCTTGATACATAATTTGGTTTCCGTGTTCGAATCTGTAACTCCTCCTCTGACATGGTGTAAAATAATTTTGCAAAGGTCATCTTAGTCAGTTCGGGACTGATGTTCAGAAAAGAAGAAACATTTATGTTTTTTTGGAGCTTGTTGTGTTTACTTTCTCCCTGCCTCACTCTGTGTAGAGGGACTTAAAAGCTCCATTCCTATCAGCGCAGGTGAGACATTCGCAAAACCAGCAAATATTATCACCCACATTGCTTGACCTCAATAGTCACCACTTTGTGACACGGTAAGTTTCATTGGCAAAGAAAGCACATTTAACACCATGAAGCTTTCTTTCACTGTCTGTCTGCCCGTCCATTCATTTTGATCACTGCTGTTCTGATAAATTTCACGTCTACTCTCCTGTTGTTCTTCTGTAATTGGACGGAACCTCGAACCGAATCCTAGCATCATATTGATTTCGATTGTTTATGTTACATCAATAACCAGACCAGAACAAGCATGCAGGAAATTGAATAACACAAAAAAAAAAGATTTTTAAAATATCCTTCCAGAACATTAACCGGCTGCATAGTCGGAATATGAGAAATGTCAGAGTGCAATGACAATTAGTCAATTTCACTGTCCTGAACGAGCTCAGTCTTTGCAAAATGTTTATTTATAATTGTGACTATTCCCTAGGGCAGATCCTCCCTCAATCCACAAAAATGTATGCTGCCGAAAACTAGTTCAGTTCTGATTAAAATCGCTCAGCATATTTTCTATCAACTCAAAGTTTCCTGCGCCATGTCAATTGAAGTGTATCCAGATGAGATTAGACTTCCCAGCCTCTGCTCCCACTGCTCCCTATTCCATGTCATCAGAATTTGTTCAGGCGAGTTTGGAGCTCCAAGCCTGGGCGTTTCAGGCGCATCTCTGCCTTCATAAAAGGACTGCATGCTCACGGAATTTGTCACTGGCAGATAGAGTAGAGATCCACGTGTTCATTCCACTCCCAATTTCTGATTGGATCTTCGCCACTGCACCACTAAATTTCTATGATTCCAGACCTGGGAGTCGGTGTGATGTGAGTGTTCAACAGTCGTTACTACGTTGTCCCGCGGCACTGATAACGTAATAATGTGAAACTTCGTTGATATTTAAACCTACATTTCAACAATTTATGCACTAGCGCCTGTACATTTCATCTGTGCAAGAAATCTATTGAACTCAGTCTTCAACATTCTCAATGATGGAATCTCCACAGCCACTGAGGACATCTAAGATGACGATTCATTCCAATCTCAGTGGGTTGTCCTCTTGTGCATGTGGTGCTGTACCTCGCCAATCTCAGCCATTGCATTTGTTGCTTTTACTGTTGAGTTTTTCATGTGATCGTATAATGGCTCATCCTCTGCATTGTGGCCGAAGCAACCTCCATTCAAATCCGAGTATCAGCAATGCACATTTGTTCCATGTTACTCCATATAACCTGTGCGAAACAAACGCAGAAAGGGAACATTCAAATTTAAAGTTAAAATACTCTATACGGTGATGATTTTATTGCTTCAAATTTTATCTCCACCCAATCTCGGAGATGTTCTCCCTTTCTAAATCACTATTCTTCCTTTTCATCCCTCCTCCCATGTCACTGGGGCATTGACACCGTGAAGTTAGTGTTGCAGCTGTAACTCTTGTTCGATGAACGTGCCCCAATGCCACAATGAGGACCTTTAAGACACGTAATGCAATCAGATAATGTGGTTGGGTTATCATTCCTGATGTCTAGTGTTTGATTTGCATGGACCAGAGATCATTGGAGCTCTGGGTTCATGAAAATGACACAGAACAGTTTCGAGGGAAAGAGACTTTATTGGAATCGACCTATATTTGTGAATTCTGCACATTTATTTCAAGTTTTGATTCGTCTCTCGGTAGATTATTATGTACAATTCTGCAATCCACATAACAAAAGCGATATGACAACTGTGGAAACGGTGCAGAAGTGATTTGCCAATATATTGTCTGGATTGAAGAACTTCAGCTATGATACAGTTCAGACAGGCTGGCCTTATTTTTGTTAAAGCAGGAGAGATTGAGAGGAGACAGTATTGAGATGTAGGAAATAATGAGGGGCATGGATTGGGTAAACTTAATGAAAAATCGCTCTATGGTGGAGGGATCAATCGAAAAGTAGCCATAGATTTAAGGTATGAGTCATAAAAGTTCGAGTAGCTGTAAATAAAATAACTTTATCAGCTTGCATTCGAGGATCATTGACGTCATTGACGCTCTGTGGCGACGTTCGTCAGTGCGTACAGCTCATCACTGAGAGGTTGCTGTTCTTCCACGACTCAGGAACAGAGGAACAGGTGTTCCCATACCATCTGTTTTTTTTGGCCGAACAGTTTTCCGAGTTTTTACCGAGGTCAGAAAAATGTTCCTCATAAGGCTCGAAGGGAGAAACTCCCAGTTTTAGGAGAGTTGTATCCTGATGACATGTATGTGTCTGCAAAGCGTGAGATCAGACTGTTCCCATGGTCCACAATGAATGCCCCAGAATTCATTTTGGAAACATCAAATCAATTGAAGGCAATTTTCATCCTGCGAAGGGCAGTAGAAAGCTTGAGTTCACTGAGAGTCTGCTTTTGGAGATACTGCGAGGGGCCTGCAACAAGGGAACTCCCCAGTCACTGAGGAGCAATTAGTCCTCTCGTTTGGTTGTTAATATAAAACAGGGTGTACCCACGCATGGAGAGATCGCTGTTCTTCTCCACCGAGTAGCAATGCAGAGTGATGTCGAGGACAACAACTTGTACAACACAAAAATAATAGAACAAGCTAATCAGAGTGCAGCCAGAGAATTTCTTTTAATAGGGTCAGGGATAAGTATCCAAACGGAAACCAAATCCAATGAGGAACCACAAATGCGTTTCTTTATTGTTGAATGGCAAGTGAAAGATTGTGGACACTCGGAATTTAAAACAAAAACAGAAACTGCTCAAGGAACTCGGCAGGTTTGTCAGTACCTCTGAGGGAAGATAGCGTTCTGAGAAACTCCTGAAGAAGCTCTGAATCGTTGTCTCTATTTGTCTCTCCCCAGATGCTGCCAGATCTGTGTAGTTTCTCCTGCAATTTCTCCATTTCTTTTTAACTGAAAAACCATTTCAACCATCGAGATTGTTTACACAGACCACACATGTCCTGACATTTAACATTGTCAAAACTGTGGTGATTGAATTCAAACAAACCGAACAGTGATTATCTATCCCTCAACTCCACAGGTGGGGAGAATTTGAAACCAGTTTAGTAGCGCGCTTCGGCAGTGGTGGCCACGTGGTTGAGGCGATTAGTATTAAATCCACTGTGGATTCCTCACGCAGTTCAACATTTTGCGTACTGTGACTGAGAGTCGAGCGGGAACTTGAAGAGTGCTTGTTCTCTGCATTTATTTGAAATTGAAATCGCAGGATTAGGTGAAATGCGTATAACTCAGATAAGGAACGATAGGAAACTGCAACCAACCGCCTGTCAGGATGGAAAAGGCAGAAAACTCCAGAGCAGGTAAGACCCATTTAGTGGCATACTTCCATTACTGAATATGTTTGCCCCTCTGAATCAAGTGACGCCAGATGGGATAAGAACAGTTCAGGGGATTGTGTTGGACTGATGCTACCTTAGTGGGCCAAAGGGTATTGTTGTGCAAGACAATTCCATAGCCAGCTGTGAGGAGGTCAGTTTGTGAAGGAAAAGGACATCCTTTGAAATATGTCCCTCGGCGAGGAAGGAGTCGAAGTTACTCTCCCCTGATCTTACTGTCAGTCATGGTATTCATTGGGACATCTCAATTGGTAATAACTGTTACGGTGCATATTTGTGGAATCGGTCTAAATGATAATCAGAACGATAAGACCTGATATCTCATTACCCAGGCGAGAGCAAGCCCGTGCAGCTGACATTCCATGGCTCTGCTTTTGAGATAAAGATTACTTTCTCAATGTGACTGTGTTTCGATCAAACAGTTCATTGACATCGGGACTAGACGTTTAGAGAAAGCTGGAGGTGTTACAGGAATAGAAAGAGAACAAGACGAGACGTGAAAGTGTTTAGATTTTGCCGTGTGTCCGTTAATTTTGGTGAAGAATGTCTGCCGGGAGCTATCCTGACAGGTCCCAGGAACCAGGGGGCTTGTTTGGTGGGATTTGTGTTATTGAAAGTTACACATGAGAAGCGTGTTCGACTATTTCAGCTCAGTATCCATTTCATATTCCGGGTCACCACAACGGTGCACATTTTCTAGCGAAGTGCCTTGTATTCCACTTAAAGCAGCCTTTCTCCAGGGAAACTTGCAGACATAAAGCACATGGAGTGGGTATAATCCTGAGGACTCTGTCACTGTCGTGGAATGTGCCTGTGTGATTGCCTCTGTATGTGAACCTGAGAATACGTTCCTCAAAGGAGTTACAACAGTGTGGCCAGGTCAACTTTCAGTACCATTGTTATGTCATTTAAGATTACAGAGAGAATGTCATTGCTGCAAACCGGGACGAGAATAGATGGATGTCTGATAATGTGCCCTTCACGATGGAAGAACGGCCCTTCACTACTCCCCCGCCCATCTCACGCTTTTTAAACTTGCGGCCAGAGAGCAGCTGACCTGATGAGAAAATCGCTTCACACCCTTACATAAACTTTTTATTGTCCATTCTACTTGCAATTTTGCAAACTTACTTCCATACTTTCTATCTTCCCACCTACATCATTTATTTAAATGAAACAAATGAATGTGCGTTCAGCCAATGGGACACCATTGGTAACAGTCTTCCAGTCTGAAAACTACCCTCCACCACCATTCTCAGCAGCCTGCTAATAAACTAATTTTATATCTAATTAGAAACCTTACATTGATCTCTTTGTGATCTAACTTTATGAATTAGTGGACCGTGTGGAACTGTGAAAGCATTTATTAAAGTCCAAGTGAGCAAAGTCTACCACTATGTCCTCATTGATCTTCTTGGTTACGCCCTCAAAAAACTCAATCAATTTTGTGCAAAACCATGCTGATTATCCCGATTCATTCCTTGAATCTAAAAATTCAAATAAAACCTATCGTTTAGAATTGCATCCAACAACTTACCCACGACCATAACCAGACACACAGGTCTACCGATCCCAGGCTTCTTAATTAATTCCTTTCTAAATAAAGGCATAACATTAGCCATCCTCCAGTCGTTCGGCACCTCACTCGTAATAATAGATGATAAAAATATTTCTACGAAGGGCCAACAGTTTCTTTCCCTAACATCCCACAATGTTGCGGGATTCCGGAGATCAAATCTCAGAGAAATATCCAACTTCATATTTTCCATGTCCTCCACCACATTCCCTTTTCAATGTGAACTTCTTTCGAACCATCAATATTAAGTTCTACCCGCCATTTTGTTCTCCAAGGTGTAGACTGACGCGAAGTGAACATTATATGTCTCTCCATCTGCTGAGATTCAAGACAAAGGTGATCTTTTTTCATATTAACGTGGTCCTCTTTGTTCTCAAGTTCTTGATGTACTTGTAGAATCTATTCAGATTATATTTAACGTTATGTTCTGAGGCTATCTCATATTCTCGATTGACCTTTATGATGTTCTCCTTAAGAATGCCTCTCCACTCCCTATATCGTTCAAGACATTCACTTGAAACCATGTATTTATATGGAAGCTGTCACCTCCTTTAAAAAAACTTCTTACTACAAGGCCTAAATCCCTGCCATCAACGTTGTTCTTATGGAATACCGACAATGTTCAAACAGGCCATTCGGAACAAGAAATCCCTACTAATCCTGCGAAGAGAATCGCATCCAAACTCACACCTCCACCCAATTCCTTTACACTGCATTTCCCATGACCAAAGAACGTCAGCCACACATCTTTAGTCTGTGGAGGAAACCCAGGCTGAAACGGAGAGAATGCACCAACTCCAAATTCACAGTCGTCCAAAGTAGATATTGAACCAACATCACTGAGGCTGCAAGGCATTAGTCCTCAGCACTGAGTCAGCCATTATAAGCCTCCTCTCCATCACCGAAAACGTATCATTACTTAGATATGGGCCAAAACCTACTCCCAATGTTCCAAATGCATCAGTCCAGAGCCTCCTATTGACTGAGGTGTAAACCTCTGCCCGTTCATTCTCATTAGCTTGAACAGAAGCCTACATTGTATTTGCCTTCCTCATCACAAACTGAAATTGCATGCGGAACATCAGAGAAAATTGAAAATTGAAATCTTTCTGCTTTCGTGAAATTGTCTATGCCTCTACTCTTTCCACCAAACATATGGCCACATATTTTCCACAAAGTATGCCAATTGCAACTATTTTTTTCGAAGCACTCAGTCCGTTCAAGTCATTCTGCAGCATGCCCGCTTCATCAATAAGATCTGCCCTTCCACCTATCATTGTGTCTTCTTCAACTGGAGTAACAACACCCTTAGATCCTTTGAATGGATCATCCATACATAATGTGAATAGCTGTGGTGCCAACACTGACTCCTCTAAACTCCACTAGTCACGGGCTGCCATCCTGGAAGAGACATCTTTACCCAACTGTCTGCCTTCTGCCAGTCAGCCAAGCCGCAATCCAGGGCCACTTATTCAGCAGTTTTCCGTACTGCACCCTGATATATGTCTGTGGAAATTCAAGATGGTCACCTCCACAGGCTTGAATTCGTCTCACTTGCTCATGACATCCAGTCCTGTTGGAGCAGACATTTCTTACAATTGAATCATTGCAAAACTGAAACCTCTGACTTCAGTCCCAACCTCAAAATCCACTGCCTCGCCACTGAGTCAAAAGTGTGATACTAGAAAAGCACAGCAGGACAGACAGCAACGAATGAGCAGGACAATCGACGTTTCGGGCACGAGCCCTTATCAGAAAGAGGCTTGTGAACCGAGGGATAGAGAGACAAATGGGCGCGGGTGAGGTTGGGACAAGGTAGCTGTGAGTGTGTGAGGTGAATGGAGGTGGGGGTGATGATGATAGGTCGCAGCGCAGGATGGAGCAGATAAGTGGGAAGGAAGATGGACAGATAGGACAGTTCATGAGAGCGGCGGAAGCCCTGGACCTGAGTTAATTTGGCTGTGTGGGAGGGAGAGTTGACGTATTCGACCAGAAGCCAGTGGTGTTGTTTGGTGCGGGTGTCCCGGAGATGTTTTCCAACGTGGTCTGTACTTAGGCATACAATTTCGTCAATGTCGAGGAGACTGCAAAAAGAGCAATGGATACAATAAATTACATGGTGGAAATGCAGGTGAAACACTGATGGACATGGAAGGGTCCTTTGGGGCCTTGGAAAGAGTTTTTCAAATCCCCGTGTTGGAATGAGAAGGTTGCTGGGAGGGGAAGGCGGTTTGGTGGGGGCGTGCACTTGATAAGGGAGTCAAAGAAGGAAAGATCTTTGGAGAAAATGGATAGGGGTGGGGAGGGAAGCACTTCTTAGTTGGGGTTCATTTGCAGCTGACGGAAATACGGGAGGATGACAGGATGTCGATAGACGTTGCTGGGTTTTAAAGTGATTTAGAAGGGAGTTCCATCCTCGTCATAGTTTGAGGGAAGGGCTTTGGGAGCGAAATTGAGGAAAGTGGATGAGATGAGTTGGAAGGCATCATCGATCACGTGCTGGGAGAAAATGCCTCGCCACTGATTCAATTTCCTCCCTGGCAATTGTCTAAATCTGAAAAGACACGTCATAACTATGGTGACATTATTCACTTCGTGATGTGTTATTAACCCCATATCACCATAATCACCATGTCAGCCTACTTGCACTTCATGAACATCACTAACTCTTCCATGTCTCAACTCTTCTTCAGCTCAATCTGAAATCCATTCGTTTGGACGACACGGTCGTAGTACACATCCATGCGTCCTTTCAAATTCCCACCCTGCTCTGGTGCTAGTGAGGCAAGAAATAGGGAGAGAGAGCAGTTGAACATGTGGCTACAGGGATGCTGCAGGGGGGGCGGGCGGTTGGATTCTTGGATAATTGGGGCTCTTTCTGGGGTAGGTGGGACCTCTAAAAGCTGGATGGTCTTCATCTGAACCAGAGAGTTACGAATATCCTGGGGGGGATATTCGCTAAGGCTATTGGGGTGTGTTTAAACTAGTCCAGCAGGGGGATGGGAACCAAAATTGTAGTTCACGTAAAGAAAAGGTTGAGTGTAGGGAGGTACAAAATCAAGTTTCATGCACGCAAGATGACACCGGCAAGAAAGAAGTTGGTTTGGAGTGTGTCTACTTCAACGCCAGGAGCATCCGAAATAAGGTGGTTGAACTTGCAGCATGGGTTGGTACCTGGGAATTCATTTTTATGGCCATTCCGTAGACCCGAATACAGCAGGGTCAGAAATGGGTGTTGCAGGTTCCAGGATTTAGATGTTTCTGTAAGAACAGAGAAGAATGTAATAGGGGGGGGGGGGGTGTAGCATTGTTGGTCAAGGACAGTATTACAGTTGCAGAAAGTTTCCGGGTAGTGTAGATGTGCAGAGAGATCTCGGTGTTCAGGTACAGAGATCCTTGAACTTTGCCACCCAGGTGGACAGGGTTGTTAAGAAGGCATACAGTGTTTTAGCTTTTATTAATAGAGGAATCGAGTTCTGGAACCATGAGGTTATGCTCCAGCTGTACAAAACTCTAGTGCGGCCGCAATTGGAATATTGTGTACCGTTCTGGTCACCGCATTATAAGAAGGATGTTGAAGCTTTGGAAAAGGTGCAGAGGCGATTTACTCGGATGTTGCCTGGTAAGGAGGAAGGTCTTACGAGGAAAGGCTGAGGGTCTTGTGGTTGTTTTCGTTAGAGTGAAGGAGGTTGAGAAGTGACTTAATAGAAACATATAACATAATCAGAGGGTTAGATAGGGTGGACATGGAGAGCCTTCTTCCAAGAATGTTGACGACCAGCACGAGGGGGCATTGCTTCAAATTGAAGGGTGATAGATATAGGACAGATGTCAGACGTAGTTTCTTTACTCAGAGAGTAGTAAGGGTGTGGAATGCTTTGCCTGCAATGGTAGTTGATTCGCCAACTTTAAGTACATTTCAGTCGTCATTGGACAAGCATATGGACGAACATGGAATAGCGTAGGTAAGATGGGCTTCAGATTGGTATGACAGGTCGGCGAAACATCGAGTGCCGAAGGGCCTGTACTGCGCTGTAATGTTCTATGTTGTATGTTGTATGGTCTAACTCCCTCTGCTTCTATTCAAGGGTGTACTTGCGTTCTGTTCACTATTTCATTGTGCATTAACTGAATGACAATTTTACGAACGCATATTTTCCCAAACGTGCACTCCGGCCTTCGCAGCTTTGTCTTTCCACAAGGGCTCCCACATAGTGGAAGGTAAGGAGTTGCAGGTTATTCACCCAATGATGTAATCCTGAGGTCTTCCAAAACCTCTCCTGCATGTGGGAATACTATCAACAAGGGTTACTCACCGTTCACCGGGCAGCTAAATTTCAAAGTTTTCATCATTGTCTACAAATCTCTTGACTGTCTTCCCTCTATCTATCACTGTCATGTCTTCCAGGCCACTCAAGAGCAAATAGAGATTGTCAATAGTATACCAACCCAGCCAGTGGACACAGCACCCAAGATTATGTTTTAATGTGCTCTCTCGGATATCTGAATTCCCTCGAATTCCAAACTCCGGAGTATGTTCGATTTGAACTGTTTCACGTTTGGTGCCTAAACGACATCGGCCAAGGTAAGAAATTATGAAATCTTGAAGCGACGTAAATCGCACCAGGCTATAGGAAAGGAATTACTCACCACGTAATTAAGAAAAAAAAACTGTTATACATGCTAAAATCAGGGCAATTTACTAATATCAATCCTCCATCGTGTCTTTTATATAAAAAATAATTCAAAGCTTTTACTCTGATGGAGTTTAAACAAATGTTGATCCCTGTCTCATTATGAGACGTTGGGAAGCTGACAAACTGTTATATCCAACAAGTGATCAAAGAAGTGGGTTTCAAGTCTTATTTTGTCACTCAAAACGAAGCTTGTATCACAAAATTGAGATGACTGAAGTTTTTCTGCTAGAGGTCATCGTCTTTTGTCAGTCTCAAAACGGCGCCTGGGTTAGTGCTTCCATCGCTTAGTGATTCAAGCACTTGTTACGTAAACTCGGAATTTTCTTGCAACTATTGCAGCAGGCATCGGAAGGTGCGTTCTCTACGTTGTTAGGAATTATCTTTGAAGTAACAGCAGGAAGTTATTTTCAGGCAGACCGGGCCGCATCTGTTTCAGTTTAGAAGTCCACATCCGTATTTTTCCTTCGAGAAACATGAGGATGACAAGCTTCTGATGCGAACAATGCCTTCGTTTGGCAGGAAGAACAACATGACTCATTAGAAGCAGTAACGTGACGGTGAAACAGTGGAGGACGAATACGTACAGGGATGCGGCTAAATGCTTCCATTCCGTATGTAAAGATAGGAATCTGCTGGATTTCAAATTAAACAAGTAGTAGGCTTGAAGAGCACAGCTAGCCAGACTGCCTCAAAGGTTGAGAAGTCAACAATTAGCGGGTACCAATTATTCACGATTGGGGCAGTCCTCGAAGAACAGCCTCCTGCCTGTTTACCCCTCTGATAATGTAAACGCAATCGGATTTTAAAGCTTGTAATGAAGAAAAAAGAGGCCAAACGGGTCAATTCCACATTTTATGGAAGTTGAGCTCTCTTGAGGCCTTTGTCACTTTCAAAAGATGTGTCTGTATTGTTCCCTCTATGGGTCAAAATGAGGTTCAGTTTTCCCACAGTTCATGAACAAATTTGACGGTATCTGACATCAGTCTCATTCGCTGGTGCATTTGAGATTAAAACTTTGCAGGGAAATTCACATTAAGGTGAATACTTCAGATGTCAGGCTGTGGGCCAATCAGTGGAGACTGGACACGAGAGTATTTGGATGTTTGACGACTGGCACTGACATAATGTATTAATCTGTGGTGTAAAGGCACGGTTTCACGAACACTCTTTTTTGGAAGGAATTTCTCATCGCAGGAAAAGAAAAGCTATGCTGTTCAGAGAAGATACAATTGCACATGCCGTCCTTCCTGGTCGATTAGTGGTTTCAATGCAGCGTTTTCACCGCTGTGGTTTGAGTTCATTTCTTGGTCAGGGAATCAGGATTTATTGTTTCTGATATGGGCAACATCAAAAGTAGAGCATCTTTGACAGGAATCGCATTTCAAACGCGTCCACTTGGAAACAGAATAATGGAAAGGAAGCCATCGATGTAGTGGGGGACAATGCCATTTGAAAAGACAAAGCGGGGTTTCATGGAATGGTGCAAAAGATGAATAGATCATGAGGCGTGACACCAGGTAAAACTGACTTGTGTCCGTATAGAAGGTTTCTAGGCGATGTGAATTTAGCGAGAGTAAACAGGGGGAAAATTCCCTCATTCAGATAGATCAATTTCAAGATTATAGAACTTCAAAACCAGCGATGAATGATAAAGAGAAGTTTGGAGCTCGCAATCTTTTTCCTTCTACAGCTATTGAACTCGAATATGTTTACGTTTTCTCAGGTAAAAAAATATTCAGAAGCTGATTCTAATATATTTGTGAAATCACGTGCAGACACGCAAGGAATGAATTTCACGGGGACAGGGAATCTGGGCGGACATCATGGGTACGCGTTCGGTGCACACTCTCTAATTGGTTAACGTTTATTGGAAAGAAATCTCATAACACCTGCAACTGAGCACGACTAAGTATAGAATGTGCGGATTGTGAGGAAAGGTTTAGCAGCTTGTTCCACATGAACTTCTATAAATTGTAAACGAATTGAGCTCTGTGTGTTAGCTCAGCATTAAATGGAAGCCGGTTAGCTCAGTCCGCTGCATTACTGGTTTATGATATAAAGTGATGCCAACAGTGTGGGAATAATTCCCGCAATGTCTCAGCATACCTTCAGGATCCTGATCTCCCCACTCAGCTAATACTTTAGAAGATAGCGAACATCAAAGTGAAACTGTACTATCGTGAGTTGGAACTGACCTGCCGATGTAATGCACCTTTGTTCTTTCATCTGTTGCATTGGAAAATTTGGCTGCAATCACAGAGAAGGGAGTGAGTTCATTTGCTGCTCACTCATCTCGCCCAACCATATCTCGTGACAAGACACGAAAAAATTCCTGTTTGAATTCTGTAATCTTCATAGCAGTACGTAAATACATATTTGTCATTTGAATTCCAGTTTTTCTGAAAACAGGCAAAGTGTCCAATGAGATAAACCTAATAATTTTTGGATTGTTTTTATGGACTGTGCAAGTTTGCAGCAAAATTAGTAATATGAAGCGAGCTAAAGCTCGTTTCCAGAATTTAACACAGCGCAGGTTCAGCGACATGAGAAATGTCATCGACTTCAAAAATCACCTCTGTATCTCTAGTGAGTAATAGATATTCACTCAGGGGGTCTTTATGGCTGGTCTTAAGTGACTGAGGTATTTTCCAAGGAGAGAACACTCCACAAAATCAGATTTTTTGAATAAATTCTGTTTTACTCAATGTGCTTTTGCAACTTTTAAATATATATGCACACACACACATACATGCATGCGGACACACATTTATATATATGTACATACATATAGGTCGCACATTCGACGGGAAGAACATTCAAATGGCCGACCATCCATTCCAAATATTCTGAATGTACACACACACACACACACACACACACACACTTATGCGTATGTGTGTGGGTGTGTGTGTGTTTGTATGGGATGAGCTACGAGGGGTAAACCATGGGGTAAAGATCTCTGGCACAGAGTTTGTCCCTGTGATCAGAAGGGTAGGGGAAAGTGGAGGAGAGCAATAGTTATTGAGGACTACATAGTGAGGGGGACAGATTGCAGTTTCTGTGGGTACAGGGCAGGCTCATGATTGATGTGATACCTCCAAGTTACCAGGGTTTGTGATGTCTCGCAGCGTGTTTTCAAGTTACTTCAGGGGGAAGGGGGAGCAGCCCGAGGTCATGTTTCACAAACACACGAACAACATATATAATAAAAGTGATGTGGATGCATGGCAGAAACTCAGGGATCCAGGGTGACATCTTAGATCGAGATCAAACAGAGTTGGTTGGACCTCAACAAACAGGATGGTCTTTACCTGAACCGGAAGGGTACCAATATCCTGAGTGGATAAATTTCTAAAGCTCCTCAAGAGGGTTTAAACGAATTTAGCAGCAGAGTGCGAACCTAAATTTTAGCTGCAGTTTGCAGAAAGTTTTGAGTGATTAGGACATAAATAGATTTTCGGGTTTGCAACTGAATGTTGGCAAGGATGAAGTTGGTTTGAAGTGTATCTACTTCACCGCTAGGAGCATCTGATATAACGTAGGTGTCATGGGTTGTTGACTGGGCTTCAATATTGTGGCCATTTCAGAGATATAATGGAGCACTGAAAGGAATGGTTGTTCCTGGCACCTCAGTTTCGTCTTTTCAGTAAGAACAGGAAAGTCGTAACAGAGGGGGAGATGTGGCATTTTCAGTCAAAGACAGTACTATGGTAGCAGAAAGGATATTTGGTGAGGACCCGACTCAATCTGCTGAACTAGAATATTCTGAGATTAAAATCAGGCAAGTGGAGGTCACCACCAAAATGTTCTAGAGATATGGAGGAAAAGATTGCAAACATGATTCTGGATAGGAACGGAAGGAACAGGGTAGTTGTAGTGGGGAAGTTTATCTTTCCAATAGCAGAGCATGCGGTTCCGTTTGGAGAAAGGCCAGTATGATGCGATCAGGCAAGAGTTAGAATGCACCAGATGGGAAAGCAAACGCAGGGGTTTTGCACACTTGAAATATGGAGCTTGTTCAGGGAAGCGCTCATGCATGTCCTTGATCAGTATGTGTGCGTCATGCAGGGAATATGAGGTTGAGACAGGGAGCAATTTTTACTCAAAAAGTTGAATTTCTTGTCAAAAGGTAGAAGGCAGTGCATGTAAATATGAAATATGTAGGCTGAGTTAGGGCACTTGAAAATTAAAAGCTAGCAAGGAAGGGCCAAAAGAGAGGGTTACTCAGAGCGAAGAGGGGACATAAAAATCTTTAGCTGGCAGGGTCATTTAAAACCCTGAAGCTTTCTCTTGTCATTTCAAGAATAAAAGAATATCTGGCATATGATTCGGGCCTGTCAAGAACAGCAGTAGGAAGTCGTCAACGGAGTCCGAGGATAGGAGAGGCGCTGAATGTATATTTTTCATCATATCTCAAATGAAAAAGACAATGTTGTCGAAGAGAATTTTGAGATACAATCTGTTAGAATAAATGAAATTGACATTCATAAATACGAGTGTTAGCAATTCTTGAAAGCCTGAAAATAGATTTGTCCCCTTGGCTTGATGGGATGTATGCTAGGATTCTCTGGGAATCGTGGGAGGAGATTGCAGAACTTTTGACTTCCAACTTTATTTCGTCAGTGTCTATGTGATTAGTGCGAGAAGAATCGAGTTCAGCAAATATTGTCTCCTTCTTCACGAAGGGGAGTAGGGAGAACGCTGGTAATTATAAACAGTCGTCATATTTCCTTATGGGTGAACGTTTCGGAAAGATTATTAGAGATATGATTTATGATCACCGAAGAAGGAACAAGTTGATTCGCAACAGTCAACACGATTTTGTGAATAGCAGGTTCTGCCTCACAAACTTTATTGAGCTTTTTGAAAAGGTCAACCAATAGGTGGATGAGAGTCAAGTGGTTAACATGGTGGATATGATTTTCACGAAGGCACGGTCGGCTGTTGGATAAAATACAGAGACATGGGATGGACGGTGATTTAGCGGTTAAGATCAGTAATTGGCTCGCTGAAAGAACAGAGAGTGTGGCAGTTAATGGAAAATATTCATCCTGGAGTTCTGTTACTCATGGTGTACCACAAGGTTCCTTTTTGGGTCCACTGCTGTTTGTCACCTTTATAAATGACCCGGGTTCGGGCATGGGATGATCGATGAGTAAATTCACAGAACACACTAAATCGATGGAGTTGTCAACAGTGCCGAAGTCTGCTGCAGGTTACAGAGGGATATGAATAATCTGCAGATCGGGGCTCAGAGTTGGCATGTGGAGGTTATTGTGGAAAAGTGTGAGGTGATTTACTTTGGAATGAGCAACAATAATATGACGTTCTGGGCTAATTGTAATATTCTTTGAAGCTTAGATGACCAGAGCGATCTCGGCGTCCATGTACATAAAACTCTGAAAGTTAACACACACGTAGATGGATTTGTTTGCAATGAACACAGTGTGTTAGTTTTTATTGGGAGAGGGCTTTAGTTTCAGGGCCAAACGATCACTTTGCAGCTCCAGACATTTCTTTGGCATGGCCAAACTTGTCGATTTGCGTGAGGTTCTGGTCGCCACGTTATAGGACGGATGTGAAAGCATTGGAAAGGTTGCAGACGAGTTTTCCTAGGATGTTGCCTTCTGTGAAGGGAAGGTCTTACGAGGAAAGGCTGAGGGACTTGAGGCTGTTTTTGATAGAGATAAGAAGTTTGAGAAGTGAATTAATAGATACATAAAAGATGATCAGAGTTTGCCGTAAGGTGGACAGTGAAGGCATTTTCTTCAAATGGTGATGGTTGGCACAAGGGCATATCGATGTAATTTGAGGGTGATAGATGCCGAGGTAGATGCCTTTCCCAGAGAGTAGTAAGGGTGCAGAGCGCCTTGTCTTCAACAGTCGTAGACTCACCAACCTTCAGGGCAATTAAATGATCATTGGATAAACTTATGGCTTATAATGTCAAAATGCTGGTCAGATGGACTTCAGATTGGTCTTACAGGTCGGTGCAACATTAGTGCCAAAAGCACTTTATTGCAATGTAATATTCCGGGTTTAAACTGTTCTTCAGCTTGAAGTTGCAATCATCTTTGGTCAGTATCAGTAAAACAAACACCTGGCGAGAATCCAATGCAAAACTTTGGCAGTTCATGTGCTGCCATTCTGTCATGCAAGTACAGCAAGCTAACTAACTGCACCACTGGATCTGCCGTCTAATGGTGACGAACGGCTCCTGATCTTACCACTGGGCCCCTCAACCCAATTACTCATTTTTTTTTCTGTGCATCTGAAATGAAACGCAGTGCAGAGGTGGTTATACTGATAATGGATCATCGATTATGAAGCATCAGCTTCAGGAAAATGGCATAGATAAATGTGGTCAAAATCGGTTTTATTGAATACTGCATACATTTACCATGGCTTCCTGCGTTGGTCACACGCAATGTTATGTGGCCATTTTACTGGGATTTTCCTTCTATCGGCTTCAATTCGTCAGACAATTCGATTCACTGATATTTCACCAACTTCATTTGGCATGTTCATCTGAGACATCGACCCACACTGCACACAACATCAACAATGTTCAACATACTACGTGCACGAGCATGTGGCATGGTTTTTATGCACAGTGAAGATTGAATAATGTTCTGCAAGGGCAAATTAAATTCAGTTTAATTCGTAAAGTCGCAAGAATCCAGAGTAAGATTCAAAATGTCAGAAATTCACGTTCATTACCTTGGCCAGAATTCCAGCCCAGCAAATTGGAAATCTGCCCCTGAATTCCCAGCATCCATGCAATTGCTTGCTCCATGTGTCCACTTGGAAACCTATGTGAAGGAACATTCACCCTGAAGGAGAACTTGTGAGAATCCTCCGCTGTATGATCTAAAGCTGAAACAAGAGTTGTCTATTCCAGCCGGGAGGGAAGCGAAGTGGAGATGAGACCAAAATATTATTTGGCGTTTGATTCATATTGTCCTCATTGTGATTATTTAAAAACCTTGGCCAGAAATGGCACAGATACAAAGGAGCAAAAGGAGGCCATTCTTAACACCGATCCTGTCCTGCCACGTAATTTGATATCATCATGGCTCACAGAACAATTTTATGCCTTTTTCCAGCCCATCCACAACATCGTACTGGCTAACAGGTATTTATCGATCTCGACCATAAATAGACATCGATAATGTTAATCTGTGAGAGGAAAATGTTCCGTTTCGAGTCAGTTAGTTTTATGCACGAATATTACTGGTTTTGCAGATGAGCAGCCGAGTCTGGTCTGACCACTTTGCAAAACATAAATTAAAACTCGACTCTGATGGGATTCGAACCCACAACATTTGAATAGCAAGCTGAATAGAGCGATAGAAGTCCAACGCGCTTTCCATTGCGCTGCAGAGCCGCGCCAGCCGTTACCTTTAAGCACACAAGTTTGCCTTTGACGCATTGCATTCAGGACACCCATCTCGCGCCTGTCTGTCCTCGTCACACTTTCTGGGACCTGGACCTTATCCACTCGTGCTCTTGCTCATCAAGTGTTCCGCTACAGATTGCTGAAACGTTCTCATGACACTTACCTTTACCATATGTTCAGATAATGATTTCCAGATAATCAATACTCTATAGGTGAAAGTATTCTTCCTAAATCTCCTCCTTGTCTCCTGTCTTTCATTTATGTAACTCTGTTCCTTCCCAATACAGGCTTATCCCTGTCACACATATCTATCCTCTTCATAAAATGAGCACGTTCATCGGTTTCTTATTCAGCCTTCTCTGCGCTTAGAGTAACATCCCCAGCCGAGCTTGCGAACCTTCACAATGGGAGTGGTCAAACCCTTGCCATTCTTTTCATCTCCTGTGAAATTCTCCTCCTGCATTCGGACGCTTCCAGTATCTGGCGATTACAACAGAAAAACAAAGTTCTCAGAAGAAAAGCCAAAAGGTCTGAACAAAATCAGCAGCTCTTGTCTATCTCTGATGAGGAAGGAAAGTTAACGCTTCGAGTCCAATGATCCGTCTTCAGAACTAATGGGAAGGGAGGGGAGGTGAAGAATGTGTAAGAGGGCGGACGGTTTCTAAAATGATTGAACTTGATATTGGGTCCTAAAGTTTTCATGGTCTGTCGGTAGAAAATGAGTTGCGTGTCTTCCAGCTTGTGTTGTGTCTTGAAGGAGCACTGCAGCAGAACAGAGACTGAAATCATGGCCTGGGAACGCAGTGTCGAGATTTGAGTGGTGCTGGGAAAGCACAGCAGTTCAGGCAGCATCCGAGGAGCAGTGAAATCGACGTTGCGGGCAACAGCCCTTCATCAGGAATACAAGCAGAGAGCCTGAAAGGTGGGAACACAGTGTAATGTTGAAGTTATAGGAGACTGGAAGATCGGGATAGTTTTTCTTGATTTTGGACAGAACGTAAGTGATCTCAGCTTTGTCACCGACTTTATTTTCCTCTCTCCATTGGAGAGAGATCAAATTCTGAGCAGGAAATACAGTTGCTTGATTAACTGAAGTGCAGACAAATCTCTGGAACATGCGACCGGGAGCTTCCAGAGTGAGAAGAGATATCTGAAACCAGCAGGAAATGTAACTGACATCATCGAACGTTACAATGCAGTACAGGCACTTTGGCCCTCGCTGTTGCTGTAACCTGTAAAATAATGTGATGTCCGTTGTAATGGTAAACTAACATTTATTTTGAATCGAATAAAAGCACAGGGAAACAAATAAGTAATTACCTGACTTTGCAGAGGCATGTGTTGCAGATAGACAGAAAAAAATGTAAAGTTAAACCGAAATATTAGCAGACATACAAGGCCAGTAAACTACCATATCAGGGACAAACAGTCAAGGAATGAGAAAAAAAAAATCCTTTTGATGTGGAAGGCACCTTTACACACGTACCATTGGCGAAGGCATCCAGCGAGAGGTGGCAGGATTTGAGACGATGCATACTGCAGGCACAAAAAAAACGAAAGATTGTGTTTTCAGCGACGATGTGCGTACCTGATTCAATGCACACATAAGGACAGATATGAAGAAACTAAATTGGCTAACTCAGGCAGATGGACCAGTCCAGGTAACCCCCGCCAAGAGGGTAGCCTGGCGATTAAGTATGGTAGATGTCTCGTACCCAAGATTAAGAAGGGTCCCTACTGAGTGCAGGGCAAAAAGCAAACGTGATGTGGGGTTCACAGGAAGCTGTGAACCCATAAGGATAGCCCGGAAGTCTGAGTATCGTCCATGCAGCGCACGAGACCCGTTAAAACACGAGGCTGCCAAAGGATACTACTTTGCATCCCTCCTGAAAGCTTGAGTGATAATTCCCTGTGGATAATCACCAATGAGAGCCCCCATTTTTCTGGTCAAAAAGGCAAAGAGTCCAGGTGAATCGGGAAAGCGGAGCTTTGTTCAAGACCTGCAGGTAGTCAATTATGCTGTTGTTCCGCCCGCCCCAAATGTTTCGAATCCTTGTACTATATGAGTTCAAATTCCACCTGACAGTAAATGGTTCTCTGCTATGGATTTATCAAATGTCTTCTTTAGTGTACCGGTACACCCAGAAAGTCAATTCTGGTTCACTTTTCCACTCAAAGGCAAATCATATACATTCAAGCAGTCTTTGTCAAGATGACTGTGAGTCCCCCACCATAATTAATGAGGCTCGATGCTGGAGTCTGGAGATTCTTGTTTTAACCCCGGGGTCAGCGCTTCTGCTGTATGTAGACGAATGCTTAATAGCAGCACCAACAGAGGAACAATGTGAGAAAGATCCGCTTGCGTTGCTCTGCCATCTCGCCAGGAATGGGCACAAAGCTTGTTTCGCAAATCTACAATTTGTGCAACAACATGTGAAGTTCTTTGGTCATTTCTTGTCTGAACAAGGGAAGGGCATTGGTCAAGACAAAGTTCAAGCAATCCAGCAAATTCCAAAGCCTGACACGAAGTAACAAGTGCTATTCTTTTTGGTCATGCACTCCTACTGTTGATTTGTTGAGGCGCCCCTAAATGAAATTTCCAATGACTTAGAGTTGCAGAACCAGAGACCGTTGCAGTTGAATTAAAAAGGCGCTCCAAACCACACCTACACTGGGGGTCCGAATCCAAACAAGCCTTTTGTACAAATGGTAGATGCATGACATCTGAGCTGATGCAGGAGAATGTGGGAAAATTGAGGCTTACATTTTGGCTAAACCTAGACCCCGTAGCGGCAGGATTGCCTACATGCCTGCAGCCGTGGCTGCAGTTGAAAAAGTTTGTTGTAGCGTCCAGGGACACAGTCGGCTTTGGAGAATTAACCCTCCTGGTCCCACATGCATCCTTATTTTTTTCCGAGCAAAACACAGCACACATGTCTGCAGCACGTTGGCTCAGAAGCAATACTGTACTATTGGAGATGCGTAACATTACAATAACGAGATGTAACGTCCGTAATGCTGCTAGCCTTTTCGCCACAACAGGAGACAGAGACCCACATGACTGTGTCGCTGTAACTCACCAGGACCAGACGTGCAGGATTCACAAACTCAGAATCAGGATATTGCGTTTTTTTTTGTGAATGGGTCCGCATTCAGGGGCAAACGGACAGGCCAGAATTGTGTTTGGTATGCTGTAGTAACTACCCACGAGGTAGTCAAAGCGGAATCATTCCCGTGTCATCTGTCAGCTCAAGCAGCAGACCTGATTGCCTTGACTGAGGCATGTCAATTGGCTGAGTGAATGATAGTGAATATTTACACAGACAGCAGATAAGCATTCGGGGTTGTACATAATTGTGGAACTCTATGGAAACACAGGGGCTTCTTGACCTACACTGGAAAGTCCAAAATACACCATGGCCTGACTGCTGACCTCCTGGAAGCGGTCCTACTGCCTAAATCATTCGTTGTCTGTAAATGTGAAGCCCACACGAAAAAGTACGATTCCCTTTCTCAAGGCAATGCGAATGCAAACTCATCGGGAAGGACAGCAGCCCAGCAGCCTCCAAGTGATCAGTTGACATGTTTATGTCAAATATTTGTCATCCAAAGCAGATTTATGGGAGGTCGAATCGCAGGCCACGCCGAAGGACAAGCGTGAATGGACAATGGCAGGGTGCAGAATGAGGGAATGGGTGTGGTGTGGCCCCATTGGTAAACCCTGTCAACGCGATCATTATTCCCATTCCATGCCAATTAACACACAGTGAGGACCATGTGTCAAAAGAGGGGATGTAGTGAATAAAGTGGTATGATTTTATCTTGACATTTAATTTGGTTTTCGAGGTCGAATCTGTAAGTCCTCTTCGGACATGGTGCAAAATAAGTTTCCAAAGGTCATCTTAGTCAGTCCGGGACTGAGGTTTAGAAAAGAGCAAATGTTTCTGGGTTTTTTTTGGAGCTGGCTGTGTTTACATTCTCCCCGCCTCACTCAATGTAGAAGGACTTATAAACTTCATTTCTGTCAGTCCAGGTGAGACACTTTGTGACGTGGGTAGTTTCATTGGCAAAGAAAAGACATTTATCCCCATGAAGCTTCCTTTCATCCTCTGTCTGCCCATTCATTCAATTTGATCACTGCTATTCTGATAAATTTCACCTCTGCTCCCCTGTTGTTCTTCCGTAATTCAAGGGAACGTCGAACCGAATCCCAAAATCATATTCATGTTCGGTTGTTCATGTTACATCAATGACCAGACCAGAACAAGCTAGCAGGAAATTGAATAACACAAAAAATATTTTTAAAATTCCTTCCAGAAAATTAACCGACTGCAAAGTCAGAATATGAGAAATGTCAGAGTGCACTGATATTTAGCCCATTTCACAATGCACAGATACACCTAGACGAGTTCAGTCTTTGCGAAATGTTTATTTATAATTGTGACAATTCCCTGGGGCAGATCCTCCCTCAATCCACAAAAATGTATGCTGCCAAAAACTATTTCAGTTCAGATTAAAATGGCTCAGGATACTTTCCATCAACCCAAAGGTTACTGCGCCATGTCAATTGAAGTGCATCCAGATAAGGTTAGAACTTCCAGCCTTTTCTCCCACAGCTCCCTATTCCAGTTGCTCCAGCCTAATTTTGAGCTCCCATCCTGGGCGTTCCACGCGCCTCTCTGCCTTCATAGAAGAACTGCATGCTGACGGACTTGGTCACTGGCAGAAAGAGTAGAGATTCACGCGTTCATTCCGCTCTCAAATTCCGATCGGAACTTCGCCACTGCGTCGCTGATTCCAGACCTGGAAGCCAGTGTGATTGAAGTGTGCAACCGTAGTTACAACCTTGTCTCGAGGCACTGGTAAAGTAACGATGAGAAACTTCGTGGTTATTTAAACCAACATTTCAACAATTTGTTTGCTAAGTTTGTACATTTCATCTTTTCTCGAAATCTATCGAAATCAGTCTTCAACATTCTCAATGATGGACTCTCCACAGCCACTGAGGACATCGAAGATGACGATACAACCCAATCTCAGTAGGTTATCCTCTTGTGCATGTGGTGCTGTTCCTCGCAAATCTTAGCCATTGCATTTATTGTTTTTACTGTTGGTTATTTTTTC
This sequence comes from Chiloscyllium plagiosum, assembly GCF_037043375.1. NCBI lineage: Eukaryota > Metazoa > Chordata > Chondrichthyes > Orectolobiformes > Hemiscylliidae > Chiloscyllium > Chiloscyllium plagiosum. The sequence goes on from NW_028270176.1 coordinate 86,644,160, forward strand.
ATGTGATCGTATAGTGGCGCGTCCTCTGCATTGTGGCCGAAGCAACCTCCATTCAAATCTGAGTATCAGTAATGCGCATTTGTTCCATGTTACTACATATAACCCTTTCAAAACAAACGCATAAAGGAAGAAGTCAATTTTTAAGGTTAAAATGCTCCTGAAGGTGATGATTTTTTTGCTTCAAACTTTATCTGCACCTAATCTCGGAGAAGTTCCTCCCTTTCCCAATCACTATTCTTCCATTCTATCCTTCCTTACATACCACTGGGGCATTGCACAAAGGAACATTCACTTTCACATTGACACCGTTAAGTTAGTGCTGCAGCTGTCACTCTTGTTAGGTGAACTTGCATCAATACCACCATGAGGAGCTTTCAGCCACTTAATGCAATCAGATAATGTGGTTGGGTTATCAATCCTCATGTAAAGTGTTTGATTTGCATGGACCAGAGATCATTGGAGCACTGGGTTCATGAAAAGGACGCAGAACAGTATCGAGGAAAAGAGACTTTATTGGAAAAGACCAATGTTTGCGAATTCCCCACATTTATTTCAAGTCTTTATTCGTCTCTCGCTAGAGTGTTGTGTATAATTCTGCAATTCACATAAAAGAAGCGATATGACAGCTGTGGAAATGGTGCAGAAGTGATTTGCCAATATATTGTCTGGATTGAAGAACTTCAGCTATGAAAGAGTTTAGACAGACTGGCCTTGCTTTTGTGAGAGCAGGAGAGATTGAGAGGAGACAGTATTGAGATGTAGGAAATAATGAGGGGCATGGATTGGGTACACTTAACGAAAGATTTCTCGATGATGGATGGATCAATCAATCATAGATTTAAGATAAGAGTCATAAACGTTCGAGTAGCTCTACACAAAAGAAAACTTTATCAGCTTGCGTGCCATTGGAATCTGGACATCACTGTCCCTGTGAGTCAGAGCGGCAGAAATTCTAATAATCTTCAGAGATACTTAACTGTGCTTAAGGCAGACAACATTAAATGATGGAAAATGGGATGAGGATAATCAAGCAGGTGTTATTGACAAGGGCATGCACAAGTAGCTTGCAGCCTCAGTTAGCTCCGACACCCACCGTGTGGCGTTTGGTAACCTCAGTTGTCACGTGGGATGCCAGTGTTCATTTCCCCGCTGGGGCTGCTCTGACTGTTTCAGGGTTTCAAGGTTTGTGTAAAGATCTGTTGTTCAGGTGAAGGATGCAGATGGTGTGGGGAAATTCGGTGGTTTTGGGAAGTTGGTTTGTGGCCGTTTCTTCCCCTTTCTCGGTGATATCTTCAAGGCAGATGAAACTCATGTGAAGCTCTGCTGTCCTGCAGCGTTTCGAATTGATTTGATTTATTTCCCACTGCTTTCAGTTGCTGTTTCTTGTCGTTACTTTGCATGTCCCAGTATGTTGAGTCCAGATCAACTTGTTTTTTGATGGAGTCATTGGATGAGTCTCGTCATTCTAGAAATTCTCTGGTTTCACTCTGTTTCGCTGGCCCCAATGTATTTGTGTTGTCACAGTCGAATTTGTTGTCCTCGTCATCGCTGTGCATTGCTACTCGGAACAGCTGGTTGTGTTGTTTAGTGGATCTTCCAGAAATATTTTGCAACAATTGATATTCCCGCAGATTCATTGTCAAAACCAACGCCAGGAGGACATGCCATTACCCAACAAACCAAGCTCTCTACATTATAGGTAAAAGTATGTCTCGGCACGTACAGCCAGACTCCTCTGACCACTCGGAGTTATGAGACAGCATAAACCGAAAGACATATTTGACAACAACTCACCAAAAAATGGACCAAATACCCATCATAGGAAGAAAAATTTGGAAAAAAAAATATTGCATGTCGTGACTGCAGGAAACATTATACAGGACAGACAACTCACGATACGCATTCTTGAAGATCAACGTGACATGAAACACCACTGCCTGGTGTCCGCAGTAGTTTGACTCATGACACTGAGTGTCGCTGATTCCGTGGCTGGAATCTCGCAATGCGTGACAGCCTGCAGCAATGGAGAATGTGTTGCTGGAAAAGTACAGCAGGTTAGGCAGCATCCAAGAAGCAGGAGAATGGATGTTTCTGACATGAATACTTCATCAGATATTCGGCCAAAACGTCGATTTTGCTACTCCTCAGATGCTGCCTGATCTGCTGTGTTTTCCAGCACCACACTCTTGATCTCCAGTATCTCCAGTCCACACTTTATCCTCCGTCTGCAGCATTAGTCAGTTCCTTGTGTGAGGGAACTGTTGATATTACCAATGTAAAATTCGATTGCTGATTGAGAAACACAACCAGGTCCGCAGCCCAAAAGAGTGTTTCTGTTGTTTTGAGTTTCCTGGCTGTACAATGTGTGCTTCTGTGATCGCACAGTTGGCAGTGCTCTGGGGAGCGGTTGCAGTTATCTGCGTTTACACCCTAGATGCTATTGGTGCTGTTTGATTTCTTCTTGATTTGTGCAACAGTAACACAGTGACGGATCAATTATTATTTCAAGAAGGCAGACCGACGTGGAAAATATCAGTTGATTTGGTGACATTTGATCAGAGATTACCGAGATTCAGGAGAAACGAATGTTGATTTCTTTCGGGTCGTGATGAAGAACAACCAGGGAAATAAGTCACCAGCGGATACAGTTTACAACGGCCCTCATAGGAAGCAAAGTGCGAAATAAATGACGAAGACAGATGAAGGATGAGAGTAATCATGGGTAATCAGACTTCCACTCCGCAGCTCCCCTAATTCCCACACCCAGTCCCATTGTAAACAAATGTTAGAGAACCATAAACATTAACATCGTCCATTGGAACGATCCAAGTCTTTTCTAAATTTTCGATTCGGCTATTAGTTTCAGTTATTATTTTTCTTTCCTGGGAAATCATCTCTTTCATTGTTAGCAATCGTAAAGGAAGCCATCCTATTTGTCATGGAAATAATATGATACTAAACTTTGTTTGTGCCGTATATAAGACTCCACTTTGTCACACGTTTCTTCTACTTTCTCTCGATTTTAATGGTACTCTGTCTTTTGAATCTTCCGACCAACGTGCACGACCTCATAATCCGGACATGTAACTGCATCTGACAAGCTTTTGCCCACTCACCCAATCTATCTATATGCCTATTCATATTGCCACGATCTCATCATAACATGCTCTCCCACGCGTGTGTATTGTCAGCAAATTTGGACACATTTCACAATGCCCCTTTCTCCATGCTATTAACAGAGAGATAATTGAAGCCTTCAATACACTCAGTCTTGAAAGGCCTCTGCTGTAAATGTTTCTACATACTTGCTACCCTCTGAATGTGAGAACATCCTCCTCATTTATTTCTTATGTGGCTAACCCCTTGCCCTGAGATTGTGATCTCCAGTCCTTCACTATTCTGGATATAAAGTAGAACAGAACAAACTTTTAAAGTAAAACACAATCTCACTGCTGTCTCCAATACCAGTTCTGAGTTTTCTTTTTTAACCTCTGTTTGAACAAACTGGCCTGATGAGCACATTATTACTGACAATGACACATCTGCTTCAGTGCCTGTGATTGGAGTGGAGCTCAAAGGCGCGATAAAAGTGCATCTTTTTTCACTCGATCATTGCTATATTATTAATCTCTCTGCTCATGAAAATGGATCCTTTATATGCATTCAATCTCTCATCAATACCGAGCATGTTTCACTCACAGTTGATTTTAAATCATGTTGGATGAGTTATCTCTGGAACTCCAGAAAACCGTCTCAACAACTCGATATGTTCTCAGGTCTGCTCATTTCTTGACATACAGGAATCTTGCTCCAAGGAAAACATTTCCAGAGACGTGAATCTCTCCAGAAAAGGAGGTTTATTTATCTCTAAACATGGTGCAAAGCAGAGGATTGTGAAAAGAATCTGGGAAAATGTTGCCAATTGTCAAGTGGGAAAACTTTCAACAAGCAAAACAGAAATCCCAGCATCGAGCTTTGTGAATCTTTAGACATTCCTTGGGGCGCGGATTCAGTGGAAAATGAGGGGTAAACTGGCCGGCTGGGCAGAGACAGTTTAGGAATCATTCTGTTCTTTCGGAGGCCGGTATTTTGACTCTGATGTACTCCGGATTTGAATTGATCTGTGACATTGAAGGATTCTGTTCCTGCACGTCAGGAAGTCAAATCTCATCTCAGCTCTGGGGCAATTAGAAAATGCGGGAACAGATAGGACACTGAAAGGCTGGAAATGAGGCATCTCTGTAGGAGGATAACTGATTTCCGGTGTCATGCATGTGACTGTAAAGGGTGGGATCAGACTATTCCCATGTCTTCACCGTGAATTGCGCAGGATTTATTTCAGAAACGACATACTAATTAAAGATGTTTGTCAATATGGGAGGAGCAGGCTGCAGCTTGCATTCGGGGATCATTGAAGCCATTGGCTCAACAGTCTCTGTGGCGATGTTAGTCAGTGCGTTCGGCTCTGCACTGACAGATTGCTGTTCTCCCACGACCCAGGAACAGAGCGACAGCTGTTCTCACACAATCTGTTGTTTTTCTTTCTCCGCACAGTTCCGGGATTTTACCGAGTTCAGAACAGAAACCATTGTCTCTGTTTATCTCTCCCCAGATGCTGCCAGATCTGTTTAGTTTCTCCTGCAATCTCTCCCTTTCTTTTTAACTGAATGACAATTTCAACCATCGAGATTGTTTACACAGTCCAACCATGTCCTGACATTTAACCCTATCGAAACTGTGGTGATTGAATTCAAACAAATAAACTTGAAACAAGTTTAGTAGCGCGCTTCTGCAGTTGTGGCCAAGTGGTTGACGCGATGGGCGTTAATACCACTGTAGATTCCTCATTGAAGTTAAGCATTTTCTAACTGTAATTGAGAGCCGAGAGTGAACTTGAAGAGTGCTTGTTCTCTGCTTTCTTGTTTCAAATTCAAATCGCAGGATGAGGTGAAATGCGTATAACTCAGGCAAGGAACGTTAATAATCTGCAACCAACCGCCTGTCAGGATGGAAAAGGCAGAAAACTTCAAAGCAGGTAAGATCCATTTAGTTGTACACTTCCATTACTGAATACGTTTGCCCCTCTGACAAAAGTGACGGCAAATGAGATAAGAACCGTTCAGGGAATTGTGTTGGACTTTTGCAGACTAGTGGGCCAAAGGGCATTTTTGTGCTCGACACTTCCATTGCCACCTGCGAGGTGGTCAGTTTGTGAAGTAAAAGGACATCCTTTGCAAAATGTACCTCGGCAAGTAAGAGATCGAAGCTTCTCTCCCCGATAGTTCTGTCAGTCACGGTATTCATTGGCACATTTCAATTGGTAATAACTATTACGGTGCATATTTGTGGAATCAGTCTATCTGATAATCAGGACGATGAGACCGTGATGTCTCATTAACCAGCTGAGAGCAAGCCCTTGCAGCTTACATTCCCTGGCTCTGCTTTTGAGATAAAGATTACTTTCTCGATGTGCCTGTGTTTATATCAAACAGCTCATTGACATCGGGACGTTCAGGGGAAAGTGGAGGTGTGACAGAGGCAGAAATAGAACAAGATGAGACGTGAAAGTGTTCAGATTTTGCCGTGGGTCCGTTGTTTTTTGTGAGGAATGTCTGCTGGGCGGTATGCTGGCAGGTCCCAGGAGGCAGACGGCTTGTTTTGGTGGGATTTGTTTATTGAACGTTACACATGAGAAGCGTGTTCGATTATTTCAGCTCAGTATCCATTTTATATCGCGGCTCACCGCAACGGTGCACTTTTTCTAGCGAAGTGCCTTGCATTCCACTTAAAGCCGCCTTTCTCTGGAGAAACTTCCAGACGTAAAGCACATGGAGTGGGGAGAATCCTGAGGACACTGTCACTGTCGGGGAATGTGCCTGTGTGACTGCCTCTGTATGTGAACATGAGAATACACTCGTCAAAGGGGTTACAACAGTGTGACCAGGTCAACCTTCAGTACTATTGTTATGTCATTTAAGATCACAGGGAGAATGTAACTGCAGCAAACCGGGACGAGAATAGATGTATGCCTGATATCGTGCGCTTCAAGATGGACGAATGACCCTTATCCACTCCTTTCCCACACGCTTTTTAAACTCGAGGCCAGAGAGAAACTGACCTGACGAGAAAATCGCTTCACAACCTTCTACTACCAATTTTGCAAATTTATTTACATGGAAAAGAAATGAATGTGCGCTCAGCCATGGGACACCTTTGGTAACAGTCCTTCAGTCTGAAAACTACCCTGCACCACCATTCTCAGCATACTGCTGTTAAACTAATTTTATATCTAAGTGGAAAACTTACATTTAACTCCATGCGATCTAACTTTATGAATTAGTCAACCATGTGGAACCGTGTAAAATATTTTATTAAAGTCCAAGTGAGCAAAGTCTGTTACTTTTTCCTCATTGATCTTCTTGATTACGTGCTCAAAAAACTCAATCAATTCTGTGCAAAACCATGCCGATTATCCCGATTCATTCCTTGTATCTAAACATTCATATAAATCCTATCATTTAGATTTGCACCAAACAACTTACCCACAACCATAACCAGACACAATCATCTATCGCTCCCAGGCTTCTCCGTGAATTCTTTTCTAAACAAAGGCAGAATAGCCATCCCCTGGTCATTCGGCGCCCCAGTCGTCATAATAGATGATAAAAATATTTCTACAAAAGTTCCAAAGGTTTCTTTCCCGAACTTCCCACAAGTTCCAGGATACAGGAGATCAGATCCCAGAGAAATATCCAACTTTATATTTTCCAGGTCCTCCAGCCCTTCCCCGTTTCAATGTGAAGGACTTTCAAAACATCAATATTTAATTGTACCCGTTATGTCGTTCTCCATGGTGTAAACTGACGCGAAGTGAACATTATATGTCTCTCCATCTGCTGAGATTTAAGACAAAGGTGATCTCTTTCATCTTAAAGTCCTATTTGGTCTCAAGTTCTTAATTATTGTAGATTCTCTTTAGACTATACTTAGCTTTATGTTCTGCTGATATCTCATATCCTCGATTGACCTTTATAATATCCTCCTTAAGAATGCCCCTCCACTCCTTCTATCGTTCAAAGATTCACTTGAAACCATGTGTTTATATTGAAGCTGTCCCCTTTTTTAAAAGAAAGTCTTATGGCAAGGCGTAAATCTCAGCAATCAACGTTGTTCTAATGGAATACCTACAATGTGGAACCCGGCCATTCGGACCAAGAAGCCCACACTAATCCTGCGAAGGGAATCACACCCAAACTCACACCTCTACTCAATTCCTGTAACTCTGCATTTCCCATGACCAAAGAACGTCATCCCCACATCTTTCATCTGTGGAGGAATGTGCAAACTCCAAATACACAGTCATCCAAAGTAGATATCGAACCAACATCGCTGAGGGCGCAAGACATGGGTACTCGCCACTGAGTCAGCCATTATAAACCTCCGATCCACCACTCAAAACATATCATCACTTCGATATGGGGTCCAGACCTGCACCTAATGTTCCAAATGTATCTGTCCAGAGCCTCCTATTGACTTAGGTGTAAACCTCTGCCCGTGCTTTCCTATTCGCTTGAACTGAACACCTGCATTGTATTTGCGTTCCAAAACACCAACTGAAACTGCATGTGAAACATAAGAGAAAATTGAACTTTGAATTATTTCTGCTTTCATAAAATTGTTTGTGCCTCTACTCTTACCACCAAACATATGAACGCACACTTTTCCACAAAGTACCACAACTGCAACTATTTTTTCAAAGCACTCAGTTTGTTCAAGTCATTCTGCCGCATGCCCGCTTCAACAATAAGATCTGCCCTTACACCTCTCATTGTGTCTTCTTCAAATGGAGCAACAACACCCTCAATTACTTTGAATGGATCCTTTACACATAATATGAATAGATGTGTTGCCAACACTGACTCCTGCTGAACTCCACTAGTCACGGGCTGCCATCCTGGAGAAGACCACTTTACCCAACTGTCTGCCCTCTGCCTATCAGCAAAACCTCAATCCATGTCCTCTTCTTTAGCAGTTTGCCGTACTGCACCTTGACATATGCCTGGGGAAATTCAAGCTTGTAACCTCCACTGGCTTGACTTCGTCTAACTTGCTCATTACCTACTCAAAGCGTTTAACACAAAGCTGATTTATTTGATTGTTATCGAGAATATTCCAACTTTGATTGCAGGCCTGAATGTGAAGAACAACAATGTTCAATTGCTGTTGCGATATGTAAACACGACGCTGCCTTAGTACGGTCGATGAGTGAGTGAATTCCTTCCCTCAGTGGGATCCTCTATTCTCTCAACAGGGTCGATGAGTGACCTAACTGGTTTGCTCTCATGGAGCAGGTAAATGCTTGTGACCAACTGCAAACCAGATGGTGTACTGAGAGTTGAGATGATCGCTTCAACCTATTCCTGGAATAGGTTCCTTGAAACTTCTCTCACAATTCGAAAATATCGATGGGAAATCAGTTCTACAGAGACTAGAGAGCACATCCCACAGGCTACATATTTGATAGGTCTCTCCACAATGTGATGACGTTCATGATGAACTGTCCCCAGGAACGTTAATAATGAGTAATGTCTTTATTCAGTGTGAACACGTTGAACACACGCAAGTATTCAGCATCTTCTGCAGCACTTCCCACAGTCATGGCATTTAGAAAGTCCTGTTAACATGGCAAGAAAGGTGATGAGTCATCCGGTCGCTCGGATTTTGCAGCACGGTCCCACAGATTTGGAATTGGAAAGGTCTCTATTCCGGGTGAGCACGTGGGTCAGACGTCAGGTCTCTATATATATTAATGGACTCTTATTTATGTGGTCATATTTCTCAGAGATGAAACACATAGAGGTTTGATAACATTTTCCAAAGTCCGGAGAGAGAAAAGGTTTCTCATTAGTATGCGCATCGTGTTCGGTTCTCCAATCGCTGGACGTTTTAAAGCATTTTCCGCAGTTCAGACACTGAAATCCTTTCTCATCATTTTGAACTAGCAGGTGTCGCAGCAGGTCAGTGACAGAGTGAATCCCTTCCCACACTCTGAGCAGGTGAATGACTTGTTCCTGGTATCATTGCGTCCATGGGAATTCAGCTCAGACAGGAAAATGAATCCCTACATTTCCACAGTCATTCCTCACTATGACTGCAATTGAGGTGTGTAAGTCTGATGATAGATAAAAACCTGGTCCACACGCACAATAAGTGAACGACTTATCTCACACTATTACCAGAGCTTTTTCCTTTCATGTTCAAAATCTGATCAAGTTGTATTTGGGATAGAATTCGTGGCTTCATCAGATTATGGTGGAGAGGTTGACTGCTAAATCTTCCCCTTCTAATATCCTGCGAAATTGATGTGATCCCAAAATGAAACTGTGAAACCGTCTTTCAAAAGACTCTCGAATCTGTCTGAAGATATGTTCTGAAGGTAAGGGATTTTCGACACTAAGAATTTGACCAGAATTTTGTCAGTCAGAATCTTTCATGCACACAACTTCCACCACAGAAAACGAGCAGGTCAGCAGGTGGATATGAACACGATCGCCTCCGTGTTCCCTCCAGGTCAAACACTGTCCTGACATGCCTAACATACAGTCCTGATGGAGAAGACATTTCTTACAATTCAATCATTGCAAAACTGAAACCTCTGACTTCAGTCCCTAGCTCAAAATCCACTACCTCTCCACTGAGTCGAAAGTGTGATGCTGGAAAAGCGCAGCAGGGCAGGCAGCAACAAATGAGCAGGACAATCGATATTTTGGACACGAGACTTCATCAGGAAAGAGGCTTGTGAACCGAGGGGGTACAGAGAAAAATGGAAGCGGGTGGGGTGGGACAAGGTAGCGGAGAGTGTGATAGATTAACGGAGGCTGTGTGGGAGGGAGAGTTGACTGTTTAGCAAGAGGCCAGTGGTGTTGTTTGGTGCGGGTGTCCCGGAGATGTTTTCCGAAGCGGTCTGTAATTAGGCATCCAATTTCCACAATGTCGAGGAGACTGCAAAGGGAGCAATTGTTACAGTAAATGACATGCGTGGAAATGCAGGTAAAACTCTGATGGACATAGAAGGGTCTTTTGGGCCTTTGACAGAGTTGAGGACGGATGTGTGGGCGGATGTTTTGCAAATCCCGTGTCGGAATGAGAAGGTGCTGGGAGGGGAGGGTGGTTTTGTGGTAGCGTGCACTTTGTAAGGGAGTGGAAAAGGGAATGATCTTTATAGAAAATGGATAGGGGTTGGGAGGGAAGCACATCTTAATTGTTGGGGTTCATTTGCAGCTGACGGAAATACCGGAGGATGACATGATGTCTACAGAGGCTGCTAGATTTTAAAGAGTTGAAGAAGGAAGTTCTGTCCTCGTCATATTTGGAGGGATGGGTTTTGGGAGTGGGGTTGAGGGAAGTGGATGAGATGAGCTGGAAGGCATCATCGACGACGTGACAGGAGAAAATGCCTCGCCACTGATTCAAATTTCTCCCTGGCATTGGTGTGAGTCTGAACAGACACGTCATTACCATGGTGACATCCTTCAACTCGTGATGTGTTTTTAACCACATATCCCCATCATCACCATGTCAGCCGACTTGCACTTCATTAACATCATTAACTCTTCCACGTCTCTGCCCTTCTGCAGCTCAAACGCTAAACCATTCGTTTGGACGACACGGTCATAATACACTTCGATCCGTTCTTTCAAATTCTCTCCCTGCTCTGGTGCTAGTGGAGCAATGGATAGAGAGAGAGAGGAGTTGAGCACGTGGCTACACGGATGGTGCAGGAGGGAGGGTTTTGGATTCTTGGATAATTGGGGCTCTTTCTGGGGTCGGTGGGACCTATACAAGCAGGATGATCTTCATCTGAACCAGAGGGGTACCAATATCTTTGGGTGGGGGCGGGCAATTCGCGAAGGCTTTTGGGGTGGGTTTAAACTAATCCAGCAGGTGGATGTGAACCAAAATTGCAGTTCAAGTATAGAAATTTTTGAGAGGAGGGAGGTCCAGAATCAAGCTTCAGGGGCACAAGATGGCACCAGCAAGCAAGAATTTGGTTCGGAGTGTGTCTGCTTCAATGACAGGAGCATCCAGAATAAGGTGGAAGAACTTGCAGCTTGCATTGGTACCTGGGAATTCGATGTTGTGGCCATTTCGTAGACATGAAAAGAGCAGGGACAGGAATGGTTGTTGCAGATTCCAGGATTACAATATGAACAGAGAAGAAGGTAAAAGAGGGAGACGTGTGGCTGTGTTGGTCAAGGACAGCATTACAGTTGCAGAAAGGATGTTTGGGTCTCGTCAACTGACGTAATATGGGCTGAAGTTAGAAACAGGAAAGGAGAGGTCACGCTATTGGGAGTTTTCTACAGGCCTCCGAATAGTTCCAGAGATGTAGTCGAAAGGATAGCAAATATGATTTTCGATAGGAGTGAGGGAGAGAGGGTAGTTGTCATGGGGGACTACAACTTTCCAAATATTGGCAGAAAACACTATAGTTCGATTACTATAGATGGATCAGTTTTTGTCCACTGTGTGCATGAGGGGTTCCTGACACAGTATGTAGACAGGCCAACAAGGGGCGTGGTCACATTAGATTCGGTAATGGGTAATGAGCCCGGCCAAGTGTTAGACCGGGAAGTAGGTGAGCACTTTGGTGATAGAGATCACCGTTCTGTTGAGTTTACTATTGTGATAGATATAGATAGGTGTATACCACTGGGCAAGAGTTACAGCTGGGGGAACGTCATTTATGATGCGATTAGGCAGGATTTAGGAAGCATAGGATGGAGAAGGAAACTGCAGTGTCGGCACATTAGAAATGTGGAGCTAATTCAAGGACATGCTACTGTGTGTCCTTGATAAGTATGAATCTGTCAGGCAGGGGGAAAGCTGTAGAGCGCGGGAGCCGTGGTTTACAAAGGAAGTAGATTCTCTGGTCAAGAGGAAGAAGAAGGCTTATGTTAGGATGAGATGCAAAGGCTCATTTAGGGCGTTTAATGGTTACAAGGTAGCCAGTAAAGACCTAAAGAGACAGCTCAGATGAGCCAGGAGGCGACGTGAGAAGTTGTTGGCCGATAGGATCAGGGTTAAACCGAAGGCTTTCGATATGTACTTAAGGAACAAAAGAATGACGAGAGTAAGAAGGGCCAATCAGGGACATTAGTGGGAAGTTGTGTGCAGAGTCAGTGGAGATAGTGGAAGCACCAACTGAATACTTTTCAACAGTATTCAGTCGAGAAAACGGCAATTTTGTCGAGGCGAATACTTAGATACAGGCAACTGGACGAGGTGTGATTGATGTTCACAAGGAGGAGGTATTAGAAATCCTGAAAAGTGTGAAAGTAGATATGTCCTCTGGGCCGAATGGGATTTATCCTAGGATCCTTTGGGAAGCCATTGGGGTGATTGCCGAGCCTTTGGCATTGATCTTTAAATCGTCATTTTCTACACGAATAGTGCCAGAAGACTGGAGATAGCAAATGTGGTTCCCATGTTCAAGAATGGGAGTAGAGACAATCCTGTTTATTATAGACTAGTGAGCTTCACTTCAGTTGTTGGTAAAGTGTTGGAAAAGGTTATAAGAGATAGGATTTATACTCATCTAGAAAAGAATAATTTGATTAGGGATAGTCAGCATTGTTTTGTGAAGGTTACGTCGTGCCACAAAAACATAATGGAGTTCTTTGAGAAGGTGACCAAGCAGGTAGATGAGATGATGTTGTGTATATGGATTTCAGCAAAGCGTTCGATAAGGTTCCCCACAGTAGGCTATTGTAAAACATCCGGAGGAATGGGATTGTTGGAGATAAAGCAGTTTGCGTCAGTAATTGGCTTGCTGAAAGAAAACACAGGGTGGTAGTTGTTGGGAAATGTTGCTCCTGGAGTCCACTTAACAGTGCTGAGCCACAAGGATCGCTGTTGGGTCCACTGCTGTTCGTTTTATAAACGAAGTGGATGAGGGTGTAGAAGGGTGTGTTAGTGCGTTTGCAGACGACACTGAGGTTGGTGGAGTTGTGGATAGTGAAGAATTACGTAGAAGGTTGCAGCGAGATATAGATAAGCTGCAGAGCTGGGCTGAGCGGTGGCAAACGGAATTTAATGCGGACAAGTGTGAGGTGATTCACTTTGGTCAGAATAAGAGGAATGCAAAGTACTAGATTAATGGTAAGATTCCTGGTAGTGTCGATGAGCAGAAAGATCTCGGAGTCCAGGTAACAGATCCTTGAAAGTTGCCAGCCAGATTGACAGAGTTGTTGAGAAGGCATACGTGTTTTAGTTTTTATTAATAGAGGGATCATGTTCTGGAACCATGAGTTTTATGCTACAGATGCACAAAATTCTAGTGCGGCCACACTTGGAGTATTGTGTACAGTTCTGGTCACCGCATTATAAGAAGGATATGGAAGCTTTGGAAAGGGTGCAGAGGAGATTTACTCGGATGTAGCCTGGTATGGAGGAAAGTCTTACGAGGAAAGGCTGTGGGACTTGTAATTTTCTCGATAGAGGGAAGAAGGTTGAGAAGTGACTTAACAGAGACGTATATTATATTCAGAGGGTGAGGCAGGGTGGATAGGGAGAGCCTTCTTCCAAGAATGGCGACAAGCAGCACGAGGAGGCATAGCTTTAAATTGAGAAATGATAGATAGAGGACAGGTGTCAGAGGTAGTTTATTTACTCAGAAAGTAGTAAGGGTATGGAATGCTTTGCCTGCAGCGGTAGTAGATTCCCTTACTTTAAGTACATTTAAGTCGTCATTGGACAAGCACATGGACATACATGGAATAATATAGATAAGGTGGGCTTCAGATTGGTACACAGGTCGGCGCAACATCGAGGGCCGAAGGGACGGTACTGCGCTGTAATGTTCTATGTTCTATGTTCTGTGGTCTAACTCCCTCAGATTCTGTTCAAGGGTGCACTTGCGTTCTGTTCACTATTTCATTGTGCATTATCTGAATGACATTTTTACCAACGCCCATTTTCCCAAACGTGCAATGCGGCCTTCGGAGTTTTATCTTTCCACACGGGCTCCCTCATGGTGGATGGGAAGGAGTTGCAGGTTATTCACCCAATGATGTAATTCTGATGTCTTCCAATACCTCCTCTGCATGTGGGTGTACTCACAACAAGGGTTGCTCAACCATCACTGGGCAGCTAAATTTCAAAGGTTTCATCATTTTTTACAAATCTCTTGACTGTCTTCCCTCTATGTATCACTGTCATGTCGTCCAGCCCACTCAAGAGCAAACAGAGCTGGTCAATAGTATGCCAACTCAGCCAGCGGACACGACACCCGAGATGATGTTTTAAAGTGCTCTCTCAGATATGTGCATTCACTCGAATTCCAACCTCCAGAGCATGTTCGATTTGAACTGTTTCACGTTTGGTGCCTAAACGTCATCTGCCAAAGCCATAAATTATGAAATTCCATCGCTATGCAAATCGCACAGGGCTATAGGAAAGGAATTACTCACCAAGTGATGAAGAAGAACTGTAATACATGCTGAAATCAAGGACAATTAATTGGTATTAACACTACAACGTGCCTTTTTCATAATAGAAACTTCAAAACCTTTCTTCTGTGTGAGTTAAAAAAAATGTTGATCCCTGTCACATTATGAGATATTGGGAAGCTGACAAAGTGTTATATCAAACAAGTGATCAAAGAAGTGGGTTTCAAGTCGTATTCTGTCAAACAAAACGAAGCTTGTATCACAAAATTGATTTGACAGAATTTGTTCTGCTCGAGGTCATCATCTTTTGTCAGTGTCAAGACGTTAGTGCTTCCTTAACTCAGTGGTTCGAGCCTGGTTTTGTAAACCAGGAGTTGTAGCCTCCATTTTCACGCCAGTCTTGCTGAATTTTCTTACAACTATTGCAGCAAGCATCCGAAGGTGCGTTCTCGATGTTGTTCGGAAATATTTTTTAAGGAACAGCTGGAAGTCATTTTTTTTACGCAGACCATGCCTCATCTGTTTCAGTTTGGAAGTCCACATCCGTGTTTTTCTTTCGAGGAATATGAGAATGACAAGCTTCTGATGCGAAGAATGCCTTTGTTTGGCAGGAAGAACAATGTAACTCTGTAGAAGCAGTAAAGTAATGGTGAAACAGTGCAGGACGAAAACGTACAGGGATGCGGCTGTGTGCTTCCGTTCCTTACGTAGAAACAGGAATGTGCTGGAATCCAAACTAAACAGATAGGAGGCTGGAAGAGCATAGCTAGCCAGGCTGTCCCAGAGGTGGAGAAATCAACGTTTAGCAGTTTCCAAATATTCACTATTGGGGCAGTCTTAGAAGGACAACCTCCTGCCAGTTTAACTATGTAAACAGAAACGGGTTTTAAGGCTAATAGTGAACAAAGAAGAGGCCAGACTGTTCAATTCTTTATTTTGTGGAAATTGAGCTCTCCTGAGTCCTTCGTCGCTATCAAAAGATGTGTCTGCATAGTTCCCTCTATGTGTCAAAATGAGATTCAGTTCTCCCGCAGGTCAGGAACAAATGTGACGGTATCTGACTTCAATCTCTATCGCTGGTTCATTTTAGATTAAAACTTTGCATGGAAAGTCTCATTGAAATGAACACTTCAGACGTCAGGCTGTGGGCCAAGTATTGGTATCTAGAAACGAGAATGAATGGATGTTTAATGACTGGCACTGAAATAATGTATTATTCTGTGCTGTAAAAGCACGGTGTCACGAACATTCTTTTTTGATAGAAATTTCTCATCGCTGGAAAAGAAAGCTGTGCTGCTGAGAGACGATACAACTGCACATGCCGTCCTTCCTGGTCGACTAATGGTTACGATGCAACGCTTTCACCGCTGTGGTTTGAGTTCATTTCTTGGTCAGGGAATCAGGATTTATTGTTCCTAAAAAGGGCAACAACAAATGTAGAGCATCTTTGTCAGGAATCGCATTTCAAACGCGTCCGCATGTGACTTGCAATATTGTACAGGGCCGCAAGTTGGCTCACTGGTTATCACTGCTGCCTCACTGCGCCAGAGATATGATTTGCCTACAACTGGGTCGACTGTCAGTAAGGTGCCTTATTCATGAGCAAATGGAGAGAAAAAGGGTAAAGAATTGCTCTGTGAGGGTTAATCCCTGGAGGGTTGGTGTGCATTTTTTGCAGCGAATAGTCAGTTTCTGAACTTTAGGCATTCTATGTTCCCTTATTGTGTTGCTTTAGCAAATGTTCAGAAATGAGAGAAAAGTGAGGAAAAACAGTCACTTCCCAGTCAGGGAATGATACATAATGCGACACCTAACGGATTCACTTTTGAAATAATTAGCTTCCATTTTCCCTATGTTGGTCATGGCAGTATACAGCATTAGAGCGGGCTTTAATTTGTTGCATTGGACCCAGCATCCTTTCTCAACAAGAACAATACTGGAATATAAAGAGATAATAAAAGACATGGATAGCGATGACTGGAATGAAAAGACGTCAGGAAGAATGGACAGTGTTTACTTGGAAAGAATAAAATGGAAAGGAATCCATCGATGTAGTGAGGGATAATGACATTTGAAAAGACAAGGCGGGGTTTCATGGCGTGGTGGAAAAGATGAATAGATCATGTGGTGTGACACCAGGTAAAATTGAGTTGTGTCCATATGGAAGGGTTCCAGGCGATGTGAGTTTGGTGGGAGTTAACAGGAGGGAAATTCCCTCATTCGTATGGATCTATATCTAGAGTTTAGAACTTCAAAACCAGGGATGAATGATAAAGGGAAGTTTGTAGCACGTTTTATTTTTCCTTCTACAGCTATTGCATTTGACAGACACACGCACAACCATCCACCACCACACTCTCTCCAGCCCTTAAAACAGATATACACAGAAACACGCACACATCCCTCTACCATCACCCTGTCTCCTGCCCTTAAACAGATATACACAGAGACACACATACATACAGAACGCTCCACCGCCACCCTGATTCCTGTAATTAATCAGATATACACAGAAACAGACAGACACATAACCCTCCACCACCACCAGTCTGTCTCCTATCATTAAGCAGATACTTACAGAAAAAAAACATACACATCCCTGCACCACCACCCTAACACCAGATTTAAACAGACAGGCACAGAAAAGAAAAACACACAGACAACCCTCCACCAACACTCTGTCTCCTGGCATTAAACAGATATACACAGAAACACACACACACACCCTTCCACCACCAACACCCTGTCTCCTGCCATTTAACAGATATGCACAGAAACACACACACACAAACCTCCACCACCAACGTGTCTCCTACCCATAAGCACTTAGACACAGAAGCACAGACATCTACCCTGCACCACCACCCTGTTCCCTGCCATTAAAAGGATATACGCAGAAACACCCACATGCACAACACTCCATGAACACCCTGCCTCCTGCCATTGGACAGATACACACAATAACATACACACACCAAACTCTCTCATGCCAGAAAACACATATGCACAGAAACACACACGCACACTCACTCAAACCTCCTTGACCACTCTGTCTCCTGTCACCAACAGTTATACACGGAAATATACACACACAACCTTCCACGGACACCCTGCCTACTGCCCTTAAATAGATATACACAAAAACGCACATGCATACACAATCCTCCAAAACCATCCTATCTCCTGCAATTAAATAGAAATACACAGAAACACACACACACACACAAGCATAACATTCCATGAACAGCATGCCTCCTGCCATTGAGCAGATATATGCAGGAAGACACACACAATCCTCCAGGACTACCTTGTCTGCCTCTCCTGCCACGGAACAGATACACACACCACCACCCTGTCTCCATCCCTTAAATAGACATACACAGAATCACATGCACACCCCTCCAAGACAGCCCTATCACTTGCCATTAAACAGATATACACAGACAGACACACACACAACCCTCCACATCGCCCTCTTCTCCTTCCACTGAGCAGATATACACAGAAATACACACACACAACCTTCGACCACCACCAGTCTGTCTCCTGTCATTAAGCAGATATATACAGAAAATCGCACACAACCCTGCACCACCCCCTATCCCCGACCATTAATCAGACATAAACAGACAACCCTCCATCAACACTCTGTTTCCAGGCATTAAAAAGATACATACAAAATTGGCTGGCTGACAGGAGGCAGAGAGTGGCTGTAGATGGAAAGTATTCTGCCGAGGCGACAGTGTTGAATGGGGTCTGCCAGGGCTCTGTACTTGGGCCTCTGCTCTTTGTAGTTTTTAAAAATGGCTTGGATGAGGAGGTTGAGGGGAGGGTTAGTAAATTTGCAGATGACACAAAGGTTGGAGGTGTTGGCAATAGTGTAAAGGGCTACTGCAGGCTGCAGCGCGACATAGACAGACTGCAGAGCTGGGCTGAGAAATGGCAGATTGAGTTCAAACTGGATAAATGCGAAGTGATGCATGTTGGAAGGTGGAACTCGAATGCTGAATATAGGATTAAAGACACGATTCTTGGCAGTGTGGAGGAACAGTGGGATTTGGTTATGCAAATACATAGATCCCTCAAAATGCCATACAAGTGGATAAGGTTGTTAAGAAATCATATGGTGTTTTGGCTTTCATTAACAGGGGGATAGAGTTCAAGAGCCGTGAGGTGTTGCTGCAGCTCTACAAGTCCCTGGTAAGGCAATACTTGAAATATTGTGTCCAGTTCTGGTCGCCCTACTATAGGAAAGATACAGAGGCTTGGGAGAGGGTGCAAAGAAGGATGCTGCTTGGACTGGAGGGCTTGCCTTCTGAAACAGAAAGGTTGAATAGGCTTGGACATCTCTCTGGAGCCAAGGAGGAAAAGAGAGACCTGATAGATGTCTACAAGACAATGAGAGGAATAGATAGAGTCAACAGCTAGAATATTTTCCCCAGGGCAAGATTGACTGGTATGAGAACTCATAGTTTGAAGATATTAGGAGGAAGATAGAAAGGAGATGTCAGAAGAAGTTTTTTTTTTAGCATAGAGAGCTGTGAATGCATGGAATTCGTTACCAGTGGTAATGGTGGAAGCAGAGTGTTTGGGGATATTTAAGCAACTTGTAGACTTGCATATGGGGGGAGAGCAGTGAATTGAGGGGTGTGTAGGTTGTAATTATTTTTTACATTCGGATTAAACTTCGTGGGTGAAAGGGCCTGTTCTATGCTGTCCTTTCTCTGTTCTATGTTCTCTGATAAGGGTGAGTCGCCCTCTGACCACCCAATGCCAACTGCTAAAGAGTTTTAAAGACTTCATCGAGTTGCAAAGGTGTCAGCACTATTAGTATGTTTTGGTCATTGTTGATTTTCTTTTCCTTGATGAGTTGAAGCTTACCGCACTTCCAACGCTACTGCCAAAACTGTTGTAAATATTTTACTCAAGGAGATTATTACCTGCTTTGGATTTGATTTTGTGTACCTTCTGACAATGTGCCCCCCCCCCCCCCACCCACTACCACCACCCCAATTTTATTGGAGATGTAAATGAGGAATTATGCTCTCATTTTAGGATCCACCACCAACTTCATTTTGCTGATTGCCCACAGGCTGCAGGGTTCGTGGAGAATGGTGACCAGAGTCTGAAACTAAACTTACAAAATGGACTTCTTCGACAGTTCTTTCCTGGGTTAGGGTGGTGCCGCAGGTATTGTTCCACCTACAATAAACTCCTGTGGGGAAAATTCGCTTGGCCTTTTCGAGCGCTCTCACTCTGTATGATCTGAATGATAAAGTGCACTGTATCTGATCCGCAGGACACACTGCAGAAATTATCCCATCCCAGCGGACTGAGCAGCCTCCAGTGATAGAGCTGTCTCCATTGGTAGAGTATCACACAAACAACGAATATCTTTTGATGTCATCCTCGAAGGTACTTGCTACAAAAAAGCTGAACACTGCGGGAAACTGCCGTGATCAGCGCTAACGCAGAGGCCCAGCGGGAGCTTAGTGGGCCCATAAACCAGAAATCAATGGAAAAAAAGGTTCTTCTTTTTAGAAGAATCCGATTCAGACCATCATCTTAACACTTCCTGGGGAGAAACTGGATGTGGGAGAGCGGACAGTCTCAACTGGTTCCAACATTTACAACCTTGGTGCGTGTGACAACAAAAGCAGAAACCTGGAATTGTTTATCTTGCTTCAGAAAAAAAACAGGTTAGTAAAGTTTGAAGATCATAGATATTTCTTCCTGGTGTTGATGAAATGATCTAGAGCAGAGTACGGATCCCTGAGTATGGTCTGACTTCTGTGTTATGATCTGTAATATTCTGCTCACATGATCTGAACACATACAAAGAAATGACTACGTGACAAGATCTGCTGAATCGGATTCTGTGAAGAACAGAAGTCGATGTAATGAAAAGAGCCATAAGAATGGGAATGTAGCAAATTATTTTCCAGACTCGAGGAGAGTGCATAGTGCTGTTTCCAGGAGTCAATATCTGTATAAGTAGACTGAAACAGTGTTGGATGCTATTTACTGCATCTTTTGTATAATGGTGCAAAAGCACGGAGCTTTTGTATAGAGGGGATAACTTGAAAATCCTCAATGAGGCAAAACACACAAATGAGGTAAACAACAAAGTAACCACACAATTTGGTATTACGTAATGGGGTAAACGTCCCTGCTCAAATTTTGCTCAAAATCGCTCTCTGTCTAATTCCTAAGACTGAGATTCGAACAATGAATGGTCTACGTCAATAAAAACTGCTCTGGTCTCATAACTTCAGCATTTCATACGCCCCCTTATATATGTCTGGCAATAGTAATATGATCCCTCACGGCGTAACTTCAGCACACATAGAAACAAAATAACTATAAGAACAACAGTCAAGTATGTGATTGCGACTTGACCCGATTCTGCTGCAGCCAATCGATTCAGCTGTAATTGGAATTGGTTCCACCTTTCCTGTGTCGGTAATAAGATTGCATAGCTTAGTGGTGAGTTTTCATGCATTGAATTAAACCCAGCATCCGTTCTCAGGTTGAAATTTAAAGGGATATAATGACATGAATAATGACACTGGCATCGTTTACTGGAATACAAAGACGTTCGGAATGACACGGCCATGATACCACGTCGTTCGAAACGAAGGAAATGAGGTTTACTGGGAGATAAAGCCACGAGAAACGAAAAAAGGCTCTTTAATGGGCTGATTGCATAGATAAAGAATAATGCGGGAGAAATCAGGAAAGACTTAGTTGTGTCCGAATAGAGGTTATCCAGCTGATGTGAAGATCTTAAGAGTAAATATGAGGGAAATTTCCTCGTTTAGGTGAGTGGAAACTAGACGTTAGAACTTCAAACCCAACAGGGCACGACAAATAATTTTGGTCCAGCATTTTATATTCTGAGAGTTATTGATTTCGGAGATGAATTTTCAGAAATTAAAACATCTTACGTGCTGATTCCAGAATATTCGAAAAGCGCATGCAGGCACACAAGGAGTGAATTAAACAGCGACAGTGATTCTGGGCTGCCTGGATGGGGGTGCAAAAGGGAAACACTCTGGAAGTGTTTAACATTCATAGGAAAGAAAATGAATAACACCCGCAACTGAAAATGATACGTGTAAGAAGAGCTAATGGAGGTGGAAGGTGCAGCAGCTCATTCTACATGAAATATTATATAATACAAACGCACTGAGCTGTTTGGTTTAGCTCTGCATTGAATGGAAGTCGGTTAGCTCAGTTCGCTGACTTACTGGTTTGTGACAAAAGTGAGACCAACAGCGTGGGATTAATTCTCTCACTGTCTACCCGCCGTTTTATATGATCATGGCTGACCAAACACGTCAATGTCTTTGCCCAGCTCATCCACAACAACCTGTCGTACAACGGGATAAAGACAGTTAAGCATTCGAAAATTTCTGTTCATACAGGTAACATGAAACATATTGCATTCATCAATAATCTTCACCATTCCAACATCCAAGAACGTGCTGCACAGTGGGTTTCTGTGCGAAATTTGCAGGTTTTGTGGATAAGCATCTGATTCTGGTCAGATCATGTTTCAAATGATATGTTTCCGTAGAAACGCACAACCATGAAGGTAAGGAATTTCCTCTGATCAGGAGCAGGGACGGGAACTCCAGACGACAGGAATTGGCGATGAATCAGCACAACACTCAATGATTCAGCTGAAAACTGAACTAAACTCCAATCCTCGTGCGGTTCAAACCCACAAACATTGAATAGCAAAGTTACCAAATTTGGAGAAATCTAACACGCTTTTCATTGCGCGACAGAGCTGCACTCGCCACAATTTTACTGCACCCAAAGTTGCAGTTGTCGTAGAGAAAATGTCGACTATCACCAGGAGATGCGGAGAGATTTTCAAGGAGTCGATCTTTTGTTTGCAAACAAAAACAGTGACATTCAGAAAATACAGTTTTGACTCGCCCGAACCTCAGGGTCCATGGCTTAGAGTCATGGAGTCATTGAGATGTGCAGCATCGAAACAGACACTGCTGTCCAACTTGTCCATGCCAACCAGATATCTCAACCCAATCTAGTCCCACCTGCAATCACCCACCCCATATCCCTCCAAACCCTTCCTATACACATGCCCCTCAAATGTTGCAATTGTACCAGCCTCCACCATATCCTCTGGCAGATCATTCCATTCACCTACCACACTCTGTGTGAAAAAGTTGGCCTTTAGGTCTCTTTCGTATATTTCCGCTCTCACACTAAACCTAAGCCCTCTAGCTCAGGACTCCCCGAACCCAGGGAAAATATTTTACCTATTTATCCTTTCCATGTCCCTCATAATTTTGTAAATCTCTATAAGGTCACCCCTCAGCTTCCGAAGCTCCAGAGAAAACAGCCCCAGCCTGTTCAGCTTCTCCTTTTGGCTCAAATCCTTCAAGGCTGGAAACATCCCTGTAAATCTTTCTGAACCCTTACAAGTTTCACAACATCTTTCCGATCGGAAGTACACCAGAATTACACGCAATATTGCAACAGTGGCCGAACCAATGTCCTGTACAGCCGCAACATGACCTCCCAACTCCTTTCCTCAACACTCTGAACAAAAAAGGAAAGCATACCAGATGCCTTCTTCACAATCCCATCTACCTGCGACTCCACTTTCAAGGAGCTATGAACCTCCACTCCAAGGTCTCTTTTTCAGCAACACTCCGTCGAGCCTTACCATTCAGTGTAGAAGTCCTGCTTTCCCAAAATTCAGCACCTCACATGTATCTGAATTAAACTCCTTCACTTTATACCTTTTCTTTAATCATGTCTTGTTAGCTTATCAGAATGCCCACTGTGTTAGTCAGAATTACCTCACTCCAGCTATACAATAAACCAATGGTGCTAATTCCCATTATCATTCTGCTTCTGCCACTATGATTTTTCCTAATTTATTCTACTGTAACTATTAAGTATTCTACTGCCACCTGTGCTCAATGAACCTCCGTCCCAGACTAACCTGTCATGATTAGATATTTAGCTACCCCATCTATCACAATGGTTTCGTGTCCCAAGCTGACTCTACGAACTACTACTTAGATATTTCATGTCATATCCTGCTACAAGTGCCTCAAGCTGGCTGAGTCTACTATCAATTAATTATTTAAAGTAATGTCCTAAGTATGTACTGTAACGACGTTTCCCAAACTGCCATGATGATATTTAGAAGGCGAGGCTGACTTTACAAATTGGTATTATCTCAGCCTGCCATAGCAACCTTTCAACCCAGTCTGACTCTGCTAATTGGCGTAGCAGCATTCCACTATTCTGATCCCATCCTCCCACACTGGCCCCATTCTGCCCTCGTGATCTTTTGACGAGTTTAGCATTCCGCAGACCACTTGTAACAAAACGCCAGTAGTTTCCATGCCTTTACCTTTCCCATGCTTTCATGCTCT
Organism: Chiloscyllium plagiosum; assembly: GCF_037043375.1. Taxonomy (NCBI): domain Eukaryota; kingdom Metazoa; phylum Chordata; class Chondrichthyes; order Orectolobiformes; family Hemiscylliidae; genus Chiloscyllium; species Chiloscyllium plagiosum. The sequence continues at coordinate 86,668,032 of NW_028270176.1, forward strand.
ATATTTTCTGTACAGTGTTCGGTTCTTTCATCAGATATCTGTTTAATTTCACCCCAGTTTCCAGTACCTGGTCCTTATCCACGTGTGCTCTAGCTTCTCAATTATTCGGTTAAATACTCCTGAAATGTTTTACTGACTCATACCTTTACCACACGGTCACACAGTGAATTCCAAATAAACAACACTCTAAGAGTGAAAGCGTTCTTCCTAAATCTCGTCTGAGCATCCTCTCCCTTGTGTTTGACGGAGATCCCTGGTTGTTAACTCTTCCCATAAGAAGTTTGTTCCTATCACACATACCGGTCCCCTTAACGTGCACCTTAATCACTTCCTCACTCAGCCTTCTACGTTCTCAGATAAAAAGCCTGAGCAGAGCTCGTCTGTCCTCGCCACGGCGATAGTGTCGTGCTGGAAAAGTACAGCAGGTCAGGCAGCATCCGGGATGCTGGAGAATCGACGTTTCTGGCATAAGTCTTTCATCAGGAATGAGTCTTGTTGGTTAGGACTGGGAGATAAATGGGTGGGGGTTGGAGTTGGGTGGAAAGCGAATGGTGGAGCAAGGCAGGGTGGAGGTGATATGTCAGATGGGGAGAGATGTATGGGTCTGGAGCGTGGTGCTGAGTTTGATGCTTCAGACTGTAATAATGTGGGGCGAGGGGAAATGAGGAAGCCGTTGAAATCCACACTTTTCCGTGTGGTTGCAGGGTCCCAAGTCAGAATATGAGGCGTTCATCTTCCAGGCGTCAGGTGGAAACGGTTTTGTGGTGGCTTATGCCCGATACGTCGATTATCCTGCTCTGCACTTCACATGACAGGAGAGATGTGAATAACAAAGACTAAAAAATGGACAACGACATATTGATACAGTGTTAATGGAATTATACACAGTGCACACAGAAGCCACTTGGCCAGTTGAGTCTGCACTGTGCCGTGGAAGAGATTCACACTGCCCCACTCTATCTTTCTAAACCCGCATTTGTGATCCACCTACGAAAATAGAAATTGCTCTAAAAGCTCAGCAGTCAGGAAGCATCAGTGGAGAGAAATCAGGGTTAACATTGCAAACTAAAAACAATGAGGTAAAAACAATGACTGCAGATGCTGGAAACCAGATTCTGGATCAGTGGTGCTGGAAGAGCACAGCAATTCAGGCAGCATCCGAGGACAGGCAAAATCGACGTTTTGGGCAAAGGCCCTTCATCAGGAATAAAGGCAGAGAGCCTGAAGCGTGGAGAGATAAGCTAGAGGAGGGTGGTGTGGGAAGAGAGTAGCATAGAGTACAACAGGTCAGTGGGGAAGGAGATGAAGGTGACAGGTCAGGGAGGAGAGGGTGGAGTGGATAGGTGGAAAAGGAGCTGGGCAGGCCGGACAATTCCGGACAAGTCAGGGGATCGAGTTGCTGGAGGTTAGAAGCTAGGATGAGGTGGGGGAAGGGGAAATGAGGAAACTGTTGAAATTCACATTGATGCCCTGGGGTTGAAGTGTTCCGAGGCGGAAGATGAGGCGTTCTTCCTCCAGGCGTCTGGTGGTGAGGGAGCAGCGGTGGAGGAGGCCCAGCACCTCCATATCCTCGGCAGAGTGGGAGGGGGAGTTGAAATGTTGAGCCACGGGGCGATTTGGTTGATTGGTGCGGGTGTCTCGGAGATGTTCCCTGAAATGCTCTGCTAGGAGGCGCCCAGTCTCCCCAATGTAGAGGAGACCGCATCGGGAGCAACGGATACAATAGATGATATTAGTGGATGGACAGGTAAAACTTTGATGGATGTGGAAGGCTCCTTTAGGGCCTTGGATGGAGGTGAGGGAGGAGGTGTCGGCACTGGTTTTACAGTTCCTGCGGTGGCAGGGGCAAGTGCCAGGATGGGAGGGTGGGTCGTAGGGGGGCAGTTGATCTTCCGTAATTACACCGGCACCACTCCCCACCTCTTCCTCCGCTACATTGATGACTGCATTGGCGCCACCTCGTGCAAACATACATCCGGGAAGTGAATTTAACATGATCTCAAGCAGTGACAGGCGGTGGTACTATCCAGGAATTTTATGCAAAAAGAAGCCTATTTGGTATTGCTTGAAATTAACATTCGCTTAACTATCTGAACACTTCTTAAAATCACTTGACCTATAGCCTCGTCTGACTTGGCATCACAAAATTAACATCTGAATACTTCTGAAAGTTATGAGGATTTCTGCCTCTCCAACCTTTGCATGCACTGACTTCCAGTTTTCAACCAACCGCTGTTTCAAAACATTTGTCTGCGCATTCACTCAAATGTTTCCTATGCTACCCTACCCCTCCCCCCGTGATCGATCTCACCATCAAAGAGAAACGTTTACTTCAGTCTACACATCCATATTCCTGATTATTTTGTACATCTCAATCATGTCTGCTCTCAATTTCTTCTGCTATAAGAAAAACTCCTCTAGACTATCCAATTTCTCTTTATAATTGAAACTTTTCTACCCAGACAATATCCTGGTAAATCTGTCCTGCATCATTTCCAGTGCTATCATATCCATAGTATCATGCGAATTGCAGAACCGCACACAATAGACTAGATAGAGCCAAATGAGCAAGTGAAATAAATGATGTAGAAGTCCACAGAAAGAGGTACTTTCAAATAAATTTTCTTTTCCTCACTGCTACCCTGTGTGCTTTTCCTGAACCTGATGTTCCAATAATCTATGGTCCATGTTGTAAAAGCTGCGACATGAGAAATGATCTCACAACCACGGTATCGAAATGGAATGATTGGTTAGAAAGTGAGGACGTGGTTCTTATATGATGGTACAGAGGCACATGTAATGCCAAAGCTGGGAATGTTCCTGGTCAAACGCGGGGAGGAAGGGCATATTTGTCTCCGTTTATTAGATTATTAAGATGCAACAGCAGCACTGCAGATGGCTCAGCGGAAGCGCGCTGGAGTCTTAAGCGAGAGGTCGATTAATTGAAAGCATTCTCTGAAAATTTCCTCAGCAATGCGCTGTTTAGTAACTTTGACAGTAAGAGCTGTTTTTGATCACATCGTCTCCAAATCAGCCTTTTGCTCCCAGTAAACACTCCAATCCAGCGTATATCTTTTATTCCAACACAGACGCATGTCATATTCGAATTCCCTCTGTAATAATTGGAATTATCAATGTCATTCTCTGAGATGTAGCAATGTAGCATGAAGTTGGTCGTGTAGGGAACACAGAAGAACAGAGAAAACAGAAAAATTACAGCCCAAGAACAGACTCTTTGGACGTCGAAGCCTGAGCTGATCCACTGTCAAAACCTATTACCCAATTCCAAACCATCTGTATCCTTCTGCACCCCATCTACTCATGCATCTGTCCAAAGGCACCTGAAATGAATCTACCGTGCTTGCCTCTACTACCTCTGCTGGCAACACTATCCAAGTACTTACCACCCTCTGTGTAAAATATTTCCAACATCGAACTCACTTAAACTTTTCACCTCTCACCTTGAATGTGTGGCATCTCATTATTGAATCCCTCACCTTGGGAAGAAGCTTATCTCAATTCACCCTGGCAATACCCTTCATGATTTTGTAGATGTCAATCAGGTCCCCCCCAATCTTGTTTTCTTTAATGAAAACAAACATTACCTACTCAACCTCTCTTCAGAACTAGCACCTTCCATACCAGGCAACACCCTCAAAAACCTTCTCTGCACTTTTTCATAAACGTGCACACCGCTTTGGTAATTTGGCGACCAGAACAGTACACAACATTCTAAATGCCGTTGAACCAAAATCTTGTCCAATTTTAGCATGCAGTCTCTTATGCTCAATGCACCGTCCAGTGAAGGCCAGCATGTCATATGCCTTCTTGTCCACTCAATCCACCTGTGCAGCTACATTCAAGGTATAAAGGATCTGAACTTCCAGATCATTCTGCTCATCAACATTTCCCAAGGCTCTTCCGTTTACAGTAGACTTCGCTCGAGAATTAGACTTCCCAAAATGCATTTCCTCACATTTGCCTGGATTCAACTCCATCTGCCAATTCTCTGCTCAACTCTGCTGTCTATCTATATTCTCCTTCATTCTTTGACAGTCCCCTATGCTTTCTGCTACTCCACCAATCTTCGTGTCATCTGCAAATGTAATGGCTATATTTGGGCCAGCAACTCTTGGAGAATGGAGCATCGCAGCTGGTAGTAATTAGATTTGATGAATAAAATCTGGCATATAAACCCACTCAGAGAAAGAATTACAAAAAGTTTTAATTTGCTGAAAACCCATTCTTTCATTTCCCTTCAAACAGGAAATCTGCCTTCCTTAACAAGACTGGCAAATATATGTCTCCAGTCGCACAATAGTACGGTTCACCCATAAATTCCCTCTGACTCAGATCAAGGAGAGTTAAGGATGAACAGCAAGTGCTGTTCAGACTATGATGGCCACACTCCGTGGGAGAATAAGGAAGGATAAAAAATATACATGGATGACGGGGATAATTGGGAGTCGTCTCAGCGTGGACTCAAATTCAACTGCTTATCCAAACTAAACAGACACAAGGATACCCACGCCGCAATGAAGTCAGGTCCATGGGGGCGGGGTCTGCAGGAAGGGATTCAATTACCCGCTGAAGTGTAAACTCACTTGCTCAGTCACAACTTGGACAGGTCATTCACCACTCCCACATGTGAAAGGAATCAGTCAGGAGACCAACCTGCAGAGTCACCATCAGGTTTACAAATGACAACAAGGGTCTGATTCTGCTGTTATTTAGGTTTTCATCCCATCCAAAAATGAACCATGTTTGGATGCCTGTTTCCAGTGGAGTACCACTGTTTCCTGATGGAGATCGATAATTCAAATTTAGTTGTCGGAGTCATGGTTTAGAAGTTTACAGAAGATACAACAATTGGTTGTACAGTTGACTATGATGTATAATTTCAGGACCACAGGGATGTAACAATCAGGTAGAAATGAAAAATGGCGAACATAATTAAATCCAGACCAATAAGTGGTAATGAATTTGGGGAGTTGAAACAATAACAGTGGGAATTCTGAGTGGTGTACAGGAACAAAGAGATATTGGACTGGGCATTCACAGATCTCTGAAGATTGTTGGACAGGGAGATCAATTGTTTGAGAGGGTTTTTGGATATTTTCTATTGTTGATCACAGTCTGAGGATGATATTCGATCTTTAGCAAGGGCCAGTTTAGGAAATAACCAAAGGAATGTGCGCAATTCTGGTCAATGCAATAGTCAATTCTTTAAAAATTGTATGATAAAAGGTGGAGGGCTGAAGTATAACGCTTTGACCATCAAGACCGCTTCATCACTCAATGAATTTACCACTGTTTCCTCTCCACGTCATGCTGGTATGTGACTTGGAGTGTAATTTGCAAACGGTGACATTTCAGTGCATCTTCAACTTTGTATTATAGTCGGTAAAGTTTTTGAACATTGAAGGTTCTGTCAACAAAACCTGGATGACGTACTCCAGTGAATCTATTAGGTGGTGCACTCTGCTGCAATTGTGCCTTAGCAATTAAGGGAATAAATATTCAAGTATTGAAGAATGTGCAGTAAAGTGACTGCATTGTCGTGGAGGGTGTCCAGTTCCTTCAGTGGTATTGAAGCTGCACCATCTAGGCAAATGAGAGAGTTCTGTTAAAAATCTAATTTGTGTGTCGCGGACGATGTAGGCGTCACGGAGACGAGAATTGAGTTAATAATCAAACAAAGCCGACCAACGGACATGCTACTGTAGTTAACTTCTTTATGTGGGCGGTCAGGTTCCATTTCTCCTAAACACGAGCTCCCAGGACGATTACACGGAGGAATTCAGTTACAATGAAGCCATGGAATGTCAATCGAATATGATTAGATTCTCATTTGTCAGAGTTATCATTGCTGCATTTGGTCATTCTGTGGATCAATCCAATTCCAATCGCTTTCTGATTCCAAGTTCCAATTCCCATCTGCGCCTGAAATTTCAACCCGTTCCCTCGCCGAAATTTCTCCACCTGTCTTATAACTTCGTAAGGACGCTGTAAGGACCAGCAGAGATTTACAAACATGTTGCTAACTCTGTATAAAATGGAGCTTCCTGGAATAATTGGTTAGGCTGGGATTATTCTCCTTGAAACAAAGGAGGTGGCGGGGAGCTCTATAATCACATAATAACATTTATAAACGTTCAATATTCCTGGGATCTTGACAGGGTTGATACGGGCAGGTGGCTTGCACTATGCTGTGAGGAGAGCACCAATCGGTATGAACACAGAATTAGATATTGCCTATTTAATTCAGAAATGATGAGTAATTTCTTTGCTCAGGGGTCAGAGAGTCTGTGGCATTTTTGTGGCACCCACTGTTGAGACTGCGTTGTTGGGTATTTTCAAACTGTGCCAGATAGTTAATCAGAAAGGTAATGGAACTTTGTCGAGGTAAGTGAGAAGAATCGAGTTGAAGATTATCAGATCAACCATGAATTCGTTGAATGGTGGGGCAGACTCGATGGGCTGAGTGGCATATTTCCACCTTGTTTAACATTTAGTCTAACGCCTTATTTTATTCATAAGTTCAGAATTATGAGGGGATGGGCTAAAGTGATTGGAAACGGTTATGAAACCGATCAGACAGATCAGGAACAAGCCTCATAAACTCAGGAAGAAGAAATGTTCTGTGGCCTGGGTGCAACAAATGACACTGGGCACAGTACAGTTGGCTGTGGACTGAATCTGTGATTGCTGAAGAAAGTTGGTGGATCTTATACAGTTGGCAAGTCAGTGATCTCGCTGGATGATGGATCGTTGTATGGTTCACACATATCAGAAATTTGTGGAAGAATGAAAGGTTTGTTTCATTGGAGAAGTTTTCTGCGGTTCCAATTCTGAGTGACTGTTTGAAATACTGATCAGATCATTGTGTGAAGTGATTGGTAAAAATACTCATGAACAACCCCACTGGATAAACCTGTGTTCCCGATCTCTTGTTATCTGTTTCTCTTTCTTTCAATGTAACTTCATAGAAAGACAAGATGGAACGTGGGGCGGAAAGAAAAAATGCGTTCTTTCTCATTACACCAATTTAATGTATAATTGAACAGAATGACTGCTCTCGTTCTTTATTTCGACTTTAATGTGGTGTGTATTGCTCGTCAATCTCCCGTGCAGTAAAGGGCAAGAACAAGATTCACGATCCAGTGTATACCAGAGTGAGAGGTGCAAAGAAAAACTGCTGGAGCGGTTTGTGAAGTTCGCAACTAGAGTGTGACTCGGATTCGTGAATGTGGAGAACAACAGTATAATAACCCACCACCATAATCGCTCGGTATCCTCAGCACATTTTGTAGAGCGGTGGCATGTGACCTCATCAGGTTACATGCAGTGAAAGCCATGGATGAGAAGTTTCCAGAGGGGAATCGAATCCACACCAATGTGTTTCAGCTTTCACCAGAATTTTAATGACAGCAAATTCCAATAAATAGCCATCCTCGTCAGAATGAATAGCTGTCAGTGATACATTCTGAGTCAGAACTGTGTCAGAATCAAACAGAGAACAAGACTTTTACGTCATATTCTCACCTTCATTTGACTCATAATTTCTTCAGTGACTTTCTCTCTCACGTGGAGAAGCAGCCATGGAGAGGGAAATAAAGGCGATGTTGTGGCTCAACGCCCTTTCTCATATGGCTCAACCTGAATTAGATTAAACCGCAAGAAACGCTGTTTGTTCGTTTCATTTTAATTTTGCTGCAACCTGACAATGTTCATTGTAATATCGCAAGTGAATTAGATTTATCCCATTGGAACGATTAATGTTGTATTCAAATTTGCTCCGACTTTATTTCAGTTTAAGGAGAATACTTCTTAGAAAAGCAGAGGGTTAAAGTCCAGTTTTGTTGCTCGTTACTTTGGCAGATTTCACTGAGTATCAAATGGACCAAACATCTGGTGTTTGTCCTCACATCTTTAACGCATATGATTGAAGCACGAAGTCGATCTCCAAGCAACTGGTCACTTCCGATTCATTATGTAATATCTTCCCATCGCAATAGAAAAAAATCCGCTCAGTTCCATTTACAATGCTTGAAGTGGAATATTATGCCAAATCTTTCAATATTTAGAGTTTTAGAATCGAATCTTATTCAGCCGCACATCTTCACGAAAAGTCTTTACATTTAAAGTCAAACAAGTTAGACATTGTTTCCCCGCAATTTCTGACTGACTACACCCCACCCCTACTCCTTTACCTATCCACATAAATTTCCTTGTATGTCACCAAATGTGCCTTTTCAAATATTTTGAAAAACAGATTCTCGGAGTGACAGCGATTCTGTTCTCATCATTTCTTTGCCCTTCAAAGGTTTTATCAAAAGATTTGAATGTCTGACATCGAGAAGTTTACTTAGTTGAAAGAGGGAACTTTCCACCCATTTACTCACTCCAAACATTTCATAACCGGGAAAACCCCCCACTAAGTCTTCCTTGGTTCAGGGATAACTGTTCTCAATTTTCCAAGAAGACAAGTGAATAACATTTCATCCTCAGAACACCTCGCCAGCATCGTCTCAAATGGCTTTACACCCCAGTAAACACCACCATTATTCTCTCCGATAGAATCACAGAATCCTACAGTGCAGAAAGAGCATTTCAGTCAATCGAGCCGGTGTGGACTCTCTGAAGGTCATCTCACACAGACCAAGCTCCCCTCCCTATTCCCGTATATTTCACCTGAGGAAGAGTGAGCCCTCCCCCTTATGATTTCAAATAAACCTGTTGGACTATAACCTGTAGTCCTGTGACTTCTGATCTTGTCCCCGCGTTACCCATGGCTAATTCACCTAACTTAGTTAATTCACTACCTGGACACGAGAGGGCAATTTAATTTTGCCAATCAACCTAATCCTCCGAGCGAACAGCAGTGCGAATTACTGACACAATGTTCCATCATAGTGAGCAATTGCTGTATCATTTTTTAATGGCTTTATACCCTGGTAACTCAGCCTCATCAAAGCAAATCAACCCAAATTCAATGTATCGAAACACGACTCTGTCCATTACAATTTCATTCGTGCTGAGGGAAATGTTTCTGCAATCATATTTGAATGTTTTTATGCTGTTTCTTCCTCACCGTCCAGCTTCCAGGAAACACTTCAATCCAGTACAAGTCCATCAAATGCTTTTCATTCCAACACAGATACAATGTACAGTTTGCTGAAGACACGTGTTTGTAATGTCACTGACACTCTGCCTCCCTGAGAGCTGCAGCCCTTTCCCACACTGATTCAGGCATCACTCTCCTTTCTGTGGCATGCACCATCGAGAATGGAAGGACAGGTATCAATGCCCGAACTTGGGAATGGAGTGACAGTTTTAAAACATTTACACTGTTCCCAACGGAGAATTGAACCCTGTGACAGGCGGGGGCACTAAGCATTCTACTACCGAGGACAGGAGTGTCAAAGGAGGCCCTTCAGCCTATTGTGGCCACACTTGTCAAAAACAACTCCCGAATGAACTGAATCGCATTTCTCAATGTTTATCCCACAGCCTTAAATGTCTTGGTATCACAAGTTCACATCTGAATATTTATTCAGGTTATACGGGTTTTTGCCGCTCTGAACAATGCAGGCAGTGTTTTCTAAATTCCAACCACCCACTGGCTGATAAAGTTTTTTGCACATCTTCCCAAACCTTTCTGCCTTTCTCCTTAAATCTCTAGCCCCTGCTGATCGATCCCTCCATCAATGGGAAACTCGTTCAGTCAAATCTGTCCATACCCTAACTCATTCATGACTTATCTACATCTCCTTTGCAATGCGACAAACAGTCCACTCTGTCCTGTCTTTCTTCACAACTGAAACTCTTCGTCCCAAACAACATCCTGGTAAATATCTCCTGCAATGTTCTCAGTGTGATCACATCCCTACTAGAAATGTGACTTGCAAAACTGCACACAACACTCTTGCTTGAGCCTAATGAGCATTTGTTTAAAAATTTCTGTATTAAATGAGGGCGATTCTGGCGAAGCAGAATTTATTACTCATTCCGAATTGCCCAGAGGGCAGTTGAGACTCAACTATATTGCTATGAGTCTGAAGTCACATGCAGGCCAGACCAAGTAAGGATAGCAGATTCCATCCTGAAATGACATCAGTAAACCAGATGTTTATTTTTCAACAATTTTCAAAGGATCTATAGTCGTCATTAGATTCTTCTATGCAGATATTTGCTGAATCCAAATTTTACAATCTGACATGGTGGGACTCATGCCCGAGTACCCAGACTATTACCTCGGTTTCAGGATTATCAGTCCTATGAAATTACAGCGAGAGCGACGCAGAAAGTCACAAAAGCTGATCGTTTCCAATAAAATCTCATTTTCCCAAAACTGCCCTGGGTCTTTTCCATGAGCCTGACGCTCCAATTGTCTCTGGCCGATGTCAGTAAATGCTGCTTCATGGGGATTGATTTCACAACTGCGGTATTCAAATGGATCGACTTGTTTGGAGGTCCCGATGGTGGGATTGGGGCACGTTCACCCAACAGCCGTGACCGCAGGATAGACAGAACAGTATCAATGTGAAAAAGAGTCATGGATTGTGCATTGCCTCAGAGAAATGGGAGGAGGGACCGAATGGAGGTTTAATGATCGTGGGAAGGGGAGAAATCTCCGACAACGGGTGTGTTTGAATCCTGATATATGAAACGCAGAGATGTGAGAGAGCGGAATTTGAAGGTAAAACAATTGATTCCTTTCCATGTGTCACAAAAAGGACAACGGAGAGAACACTTCGTGTCGTGTTTGGTTTCGAACCGAGGTTGCTGTGGTCACAATACAAAATACAGATGACCACGATAACAGCAACAACAGAACAGGATGCTTGCAAGCAGCAATAAGTGTACTAGCAGAGGAAATGATCGGAAAAACAGCAAACGTACAACATCAGTACTCAGCGAAGAGTGACAGGCATGTGGGAACTGAGAATGAGTTGAATCTTTAAATTCCATGTCTTCAGAGGCTGTGGAGATCCTTGAATGAGAATGTTGAAAACTGAGATTGATAGATTTCGCCAAAATATCAAAGACTCGGGGGACAGTACAGGATATTGTTGAAATGTATGTTTCAGTAGCATTTTAGCTTAACATCGGCGACTTCACCAGCTTCCTCAAGGCAATAACCAGTGTTGCAGATAATCACACATAATCTCAGTTCACAGCCTCGATTCAGAGAAACTGTGGCGCAGCCTCCCAGATCCAACCGGAAATGGGGATGGGATGAGTGCGCAATATTACTCTCTGGCACCACTGATGCAATAGGTGACAGTGTGGTCCTTCTATGATGGTATAGAAGCGCAAGAAAGTCCTAGGTTGAGTATGCTCCTGATCAAGGGAATAGTTGTACCCGTTTGTACTATCATAGCGATTTATAGTGCATCTTGCTAAGACAGCTGAGTGGCACAATTGAAGCGTGTTGAGCCGTTAACTTTGCAGTGGTGTGTTTAACAGATGATTTTACTATTTGGATCTGTTTTTCCGACACTGGCGATGGAAGCTGCTTTTGCTTGCATCAGCTCAGAATCAGTTTCTTCCACACAGTCAAGACAGATACCTGGAGAAGGTGGTGTTGGGGTGATATTTTGAACTGGTTGTCCTTGGGGGCTGGGACACGGAAACGGTGATGTTTAAGTTCGACGAATAACACCCTGAATGCAAGCCTGACCTCAGGAACAGAGATAATAACTTTATTTTCCTGCAATCCCATTCATTCATGTCCCTTATGCAGTATCTTCACCCAGTCCTGCCTACGAGAGACTCCAGGGCCAGAAATACATCAGCTGACCCTTAATTCAAGAATCCCCATCGTTTGGGGAAGCAGGGTAGTCGGCCCTTCCAGTCCAGACGGTCCATCCGAAACGCATCCCACCAGGACCCACGGTATTCCCTATCCCATAAACATGCATTTCCCATTGTTGATCCCTGTAACTGGCACATCTTTGGTCAGAGGGAGAAATAAAAATGCAAACACACAGAGAATGTGCAAACTTCCCAAAGACTGCCCACAAACTGCCCGAGGCTGGGATCGCACCCGGGTGCGTGGCGTAGCCAGGCAGCAACGAACAAGGGGCGAAGAATAAATGTTATCCTGACCAGTGATAATCACACCCTGTGGGTGGATGAAAAAGAATGAAAACACATTCACAACATGGAAACCAGGATTTGTATTTGTGTGGCCACAATTTGAAAGGATCGTTCACCTTAGGTTGTAAAAAGGACGCCGATACCACAGAGAAAGCAGGGCAAAGTGGGAACTGCAGGAAGAGATTCAATTAACCACAGAAATGGAAACTCATTTAATCAGTAACACTGGGGACAAGACGTTTCACCAGTCCCGTGTGGGGGCAGGGGTCACTGAGCAAAACAACCTCCGGAGACTCCATCAGGATTACATATCCCATCAGGTGTTCGATTATGCTGTCAGTGCTGCTGTTCATCCCAACCAGCTATTTCTTCCATAGCATCAATCATCGAGTCATACAGAATGAAATCAGGCCCGTCAGTGCAACCAATCCATGCTGAACGTACTGCCAAACTAATCTAGTCCCATCTGTCTCCTGCTGTACCCGCTGAGTGGTTATAATGCCCTTGTAGTTTTACATCCAAAAATCCGAGTAATATTTTGGGGACAAAGGGTTCAGGTCCTGGCATGACAGATAGTGGAGTTTGAATTCAATAAGCACCTGGAATTGCAGAGTCTCGTGATGACCTGAATCAGTTGTGTGGAAACTCTCATCTGATTTACTCATGCCAGTTCGTGAAGCAAACTGTCATATTCATCTGCACTGTCCCACCGGAGACTCCAGATGGATAATATTGTGGTTGACTCTTAACTGTCCTCTAGGAAATAACTGCTGTACTAGGCATGAATAAATTTATTTTTAAAATCCCACTTTCCCATTCATGTTTGGATCGAATTGTTCTTTAAATGTTGCAAATGTACCCTCATCCATCACTTCCTCAGCAAGTTAATTGCACATGTAAAACACCTTCTCTAAAAAAAAGCCTCACATGTATTTTTTTAACTCTCTCTCTCTTTTCATCTTAAGCATATGCCCTCTCGTCTTCAAATGCCCCTCCTGGGAAAAGGCAACTATCGTTAACTCTAACTTGCCTCTCAAGAAGTCATAAATTTCTGTCAGGTCACCGCTCAAACCCCTAACCGAGAGTGAAAACAGTCTCAACTAGGAGAAAGTGAGAACTGTAGATGAGGGATCAGAGTCGATAGTGTTGTGCTGGGAAAGCACAGCAGGTCAGATAGCATTTGAGGAGCTGGAGAATCGACGTTTCAGGGAAGAGCCTGATGAAAGACACTTGCGCGAAAAAATGATTCTCCTGCTCCTCGCATGCTGCCTGACCTGTTGTGATTTTCCAGCCCCCCAATCTCAAATCTGAAAATAGTCTCAGCCTATCCAGCCTTTCATTATAACTCAAACATTCCACACACGGCAACATGCGTGTATACCTTTTCTGAACCTGCTCCAGCTGAATAATATCATTCTTACAACTGGGCGACCGGAACTGGTCATAATATTCCAGAAAAGGCCTCATCAATGTCCTGCAAACCTTTAACATAATGTCCCGACTGCTATACACAAAGGCCTGAGCAATGAAGGGGAGTATGTTAAATACCTTTGAACACCTTGTCTGTAGGTGATGAAAACTACAAAGAATTATGTACCTGCATCCCAACTTCCCTGTTCTCCAACACTATGCAAAGACCTACTCTTTTTGTTGTACCAAAATGCAATACCTTCCATTTATCCAGATTGAACTCCATGTTACATTTTTCAGTCCAACGACTCATTGGATTAATATCCTTTTGAATCTTACGGAATCTTCCTCATTGTCTACAATTCGAATGTCGCCTGCAAACCTACGCAGCATGTCTGCTGTGTGTTCCACTGCTTTCTCTTATAGATCAATGATTCATATTTACTTGCAGTGGCCGTGATTTAGCAGTGTGCAGATCATACAACAGTTAGTCATGCAATTAACCATGAGGAAGAAAGCCGCAGACTACAGGGAGATATTAAACAAATGGAAATAAAAATGGTGAAAACAATTCATTCTAGGGAAGTGGGTGATGGTGAAGGAAAATCAAACTTCAAACCAGCCCTCGCTCCAGTTGTGGCACTCAGTTGTCTCAGCAAGATGTTGTGTAGATCGCTATGTCATTATAAACGGGAACAAAATTCCCTTCAGTCCCGTCTTTGACCAGGAGCATTCGCAACCACGGAACGCCTACGCCTCTAAACCGTCATAGAAGTACCGTGCATTCTCCGGTTGTGTCACTGGAGCCATCGACTATCTCTGCGACCTCATTCCCATCCCGATTTCCAGTTGGATCTTTGTGACTGCGCCACTCAGTTCCACTGATTTCTGGGGCTGGGAACTGGGACTCTGTGGCAGCAGTGGTTACTGCCTTGTGTGGGCGAGCTGGTGAAGGAGCCAATGTTAAACTGCATTGCTATTGGAGCATACATTTCAACAAAACCTGCACTGTCCCCGGAGTCTTTGATGTTTTGGAGAAATCCATTTATCTCAGCCTTCAGCATATTAATGATGGAATCACCACAGCCTCGGTGGGCACCGATGTTAAACGCTCAGCCCATGATGAGTTCCCACATATCTGCCACTGTTCGCTAAGCACTGATATTGTGTTAGGTACTCTGACTAACATTGTCTATGCTACTGTACTTATAGCGCCCGCGTAGCGTGCTGGTATATGGGATGCTGCGATCCTTTCGTGGTTAGTACTCTGCGATGTGGCTGGAGCAACCTTGGTTCGAATCCGAGTTGCGGCAGTATTTCTCTATTCGCCCCGGTTTTTGTGAAGCACACAAAGGTATAAGTTGTTTTAACATGGTAATTTTGTCCAAGGCAATGATATTTTTCCTTCAAATTCTGCTCGCTCATATCTCTGTATTTCATATGTCAGCATTCAAATCCACCCTTTCTCAAAGATTTCTTCCTCCTACGATCATTAACCCGACTTTCCATTCAACACCCCCATTTCTTTAATTTGGGGATGCCGGTGTTGGACTATGGAGTACAAAGTTAATAATCACACAACACCAGGTTATAGTCTTACATGTTTAATTGAAGCATTAGCTTTCGGAGCGCTGCTCTTTCATCATGTGGCTGTGGAGTCATATCCTATTTCATTAAGGCACTGCCGAATCAAACACTGATTCTCACATTGATACCGTTCAGTCTGTGCTGCTATGGTCACTTTTGCATTGTGAACGTGCTCCAACCCCACGATCTGGACCTGCAGACGAGTTGATCCATTTGGTTACCAATGTTGTGAGATCAATACTCATGTAGCAACTTTTACTGAGACGGACAAGAGATTATTGGATTGTCAAGCTCAGGAAAATGACACTGTACAGTATCGGGGAAAAGCAACTCCATTGGAAAAGATCAGTTTGACCGGTTTTCTGCAATGCCCGAGCGCTCTTTCCACTGGACTGTTAATTCAGACACCAGGGACTCGTTTTTGACTCCGACCATGCTAGGTGGTAGAATTGGGATTCAGTAAATATCTGGAATTACGAATCTAATAACTCCCATAAATCCATGGTCGATTGTTAAAAAAAAAAATAAAACCATCAGTTTCACTGACGTCCTTTTAGGAAGGAAACTGCCTTTCTTATCTGGTCGGGCCTCCATATGACTCCAGATTCACTGCAATATAGTTGAGACTCAGCTGCCGGCTGTGTACTTAGCGATAGCAAAATATGCTGCCGAGCCAGCGATGCCCTCATACAGTAACAGAATAAAAGAAAACTTTATTTGGCTCTAGCTCGAGTACTGTGTGGAGTTCTACAATTCACATTATAGCATGGATGTGATCGCACGGGGAACAGTGCAGGAGAGATTCACTGGGGTATTGTCTGGCTGAATCGTCTCAGTTATGTGGACAGACTGCGGTTGTTTGACGCCTTGCAGCGGAGATTGAGGAAGACATGACTGAGATGTACAAAACAATCAGGGATACGGCTCAGATAGACTGAAAAAGTGTATCCTGTTGATGGAGGGATCGAATACCGGGCCAAGAGATGTCGGGAAAAGGCAGAAAGGTTTGAGTAGATGTGCACAAAGCATCAGAGAGGCGGAAACCCTTTACACCTGAAAAAAATTCAGTTGAGACTTTGTGATGCTAAGACATATAAGGCTATGGGCTGCATGATGGAAAACTTGATTCAGGTCGTTAAGCAGTTGCGTTGGAAAGTGCGGCCACAACAGGCTGATGGACCCCTTTCGACGTTGTTGTCCTCCAAAGTATTGTGGTTAGTGTCCTCACCTGTCACAGGGCTCAATTATCCGCTGGGAGCATCGTAAAAGTTTTAAACCTGTGGCTCCGTTCCCCAGTGAAGGTTATTAATGCCTGACCTTCCATTCTCGGTTGGATATGTCACAGCAAGGACACTTCTGTCTGAATCAGCTGGGGAAGGACTGCAGCTCCTGGGGAGAGAGAGTGTCAGTGAAAGTGCAAACATGTAACTTTTGCAAATTGCACATTGTATCGGTGTTGGAATGAAAACCATTTCATCGATTTGTTTCTGACTGAAATGTTTGCTTAAAGCAGGAACCTGAGGAAGAAAACAAGGTAAACCCATTCAGATCTGAGTGCAGAAACATTTCCTGTAGCACGAATAAGGTTTTACAGTGCAGAATCGCGTTTGGATGCATTGAATTGTGGTTGATGGGTGCAGCTTGCTTTCACTAGGCTGAGTTACCAGTGTATAAAGCTATTAAACATGATGCAGATGGTGCTCACTGTTATGATATAATTGCTGTGTGGCTCTATAATTTTAGATCTGCAGTTGAGGTCGATTGACCATGTTAAATTGCCCTGTCATGTCCAGGGATTGAAATCACTAAGTTAAGTGAATTTGCCATGGGTAATGCGGGGATAAGGTCAGCAGTCACACGATGCAATGTTTTATTCCAGGAGGTTTATTTGAAATCACAAGCCAGAGGGCTGTTCTTTCTTCAGGTGAAATATATGAGAGAGAGTCGGTGGCTAGGTCTGGTTGTGATGCTCTTCAGAGTGACCCTATAGACTCGATTGGGTGAATTGTACTTTCTGCATTGCAGCTAATCTGTGATTCTATCAGAGAGGACACTGCCAGCGTTTACTGGGCTGCTACGACATTAGAGACGATGCTGACGGTGTTTAGTGGGGATGGGATTTTATTTCTTTGTGTGTTGAAAAATTTGGAACTGAACCAAGGAAAACCGAATGGAAGTTCTCCAGAGTATGTGAGGTTTGGATGGAGGAAATAGGTGGTAATTTCACTCTTTCAAGTTGCTAAATTTCTGAACGTCAGGTATTCAAAACCATTGATGTAGGACAAAGAAATGGTGGGAGCAGAATTTCTGTCACTCAGATAATCCGTTTCCAAAATATTTGGAAAGGCACATTTAGAGACACACAAGCAGTGAGTTTCACCAGGAGAGAGAGACAGCCTGTGGCTGGGTAATAGTGATAAAGTGGGGTGTGCGGGGTGGAAGGTGCGAGGAAACAATGTCTAATTTGGATAAATTGAAATGTAAAGAAATATCATAAACGTATGCAGCCGAATAACAGTCAGCAAAAATTTCAGAGTTATGAAAGATTTGCATTAATATTCCACATTAAACATTATAAATGGAACTGAGCAGATTTTATAGATTGTCAAGGCAAGATATTCCATAATGAATAGGAAGTGACACGTCGCTTGGAAATCGATTTTCTGCTTTAATTTCATGCCTTAAAGATGGGAGGACAATCGCCATGATACCCACTGAAATCTGCCAAAGTAACTGAACATCAAAACTGGCTTTTTCTTTGTAGTTAAACTTTCAGTTTTTCTCATCAGTATTTTCTTTAAGCTGAAATAAATTCGGATCAAAATTGAATACAATATTAAACATTTCAATGATACAAATCCAATTCACTTCTGATCATTGCAATGAGCAGAGTGAGGTTGCAGCAATATTAATAAAATGAAGCGAACAAAACTGCATTTCCGGGAACTTTACCCAGTTCAGGTTCAGCCATATGAGAAAGGTCATCGAACTAAACCATCACCTTCTCTTCTCTCTCCATATATACTTCTTCACGTGAGGTAGAAACTGTCTGAAGAAATTATGAGTCAACACTAAATATGCGTGTGAATGTGACGGGAATTTCTTGTTCGCTGGGTCATTCTGAGACAGTTCCGACTCGGAATGAATCAAGGACAGCTATTCCTTCCAAGGATGGTGTCAATTCCTTGTATTTTGCTGATATTATCATTCCTCTGAAAGCAGAAACATAATGATGTGGATTCGATTCCGCTCAAGGAATTTCTCATCCCCTATTAGCACCATATGTAATCTTGGCAGGGTCACATGTGAGCTCTTTTGCTATGCGAGGAAATGGCCCCAAGGTTATGGCGACGGGTAGGTAATTCATTGTTCACACGTGGATACAAATCCTACTCTGGTTGTTACTTCTATTAAACGCAGCTGTGGTTTTCCTTTGTGACTCGCATGTTTAGTATACATTAGATGGAGAATCTTGCTTTGCATTTCATTGTAACGGAGATTTGAGATAAACTAATACCTCATCAAAGTCGAAACAAACCAGTTTGATTCTGTTGTAAGTTGAATTGGGATAATGAGAAGGAGTGCGACTTTTGTTTCGTCCCTTCATTCCATCTTGACTTTATATGAATATACATCGAATGAAAGAGAAACAAATAAGGAGAGATCGAGAGCAATAGTTCATCCAGTGGGATTGTGAATGAGTATTTTGATGTAACACTCCACACAAAGGTCTGATCAGTATTTCAAACAGTCAATTGGAATTGGAACTGCAGAAAACTTCTCCAATGAAACAAACCTTTCATTCTTTCACAAACTATTGCTGCGTGAATCACACTGCGATCGATCATCCAGCATGATCACCAAGTTGCCAACAGCATTAGATCCACCAATTTTCTTTAGCAATCACAACTTCTGCACATATCCATCTGCGGTGTGCTCACTGCCATTTGTTGTTTCCAGGCCACAACACATTTCTTGTTCATGGGTTTATTTGCCTTGTTCCTGATCTTTCTGACAAGTTTGAGAAAACGTTTCTATCACTTCATCCCATCCCCTCAGAATTCCAAACTTATCAATAGAATAATACGTTCGACCAAATGATGTAGGATTGGAAGTCGGCCATTCAACCCATCGAGTCTGCTCCACCATTCAAAGAAACTCATGGCTGACCTGATAATCCTCAACTCCATTCTCCAGCCTTACGTCGAAAGAGCTTCATCGTCTTTCTGGTTAAATATCTGTCTGGCACATTTTGAAAATACAAAATAACTCAGCCTAAACAAAAGTTTCTGGAAATGGTTCCACAGAATCACTGGACCCTGAACAAAGAAAATACTCCTCATCGCTGAATTAAGTTGGCCATAGCTAATTGTGACTTCATGTCCTCTGGTGCTCTCCTCGTACCAGAGGGCAAACTACCTGCCCGTAACTACCTTGTTAAGATCCCATGAATATTGAACGTTTATAAATGTTATTATGTGATTATAGAGCTCCCCTCCGCCTCCTTTGTTTTAAGGAGAATAATCCCAGCCTAACTAATCATTCCACGAAGGTCCAGTTTATCCAATGTTGACAACATCCTCGCAAATCTCTGCTGTCCCCTGCAGCGTCCTTACATATTATTCAGGCAAGTAGAGAATTTTATGCGAGGAAACGATTGAAATTTCAAGCACAGACGGGAAATGGAGCTTGAAATCAGACAGCAACTGGAATCAGATCGTTCCACACAAGGACGGAATACAGTAATGATAACTCTGACAAATGAGAATGTAATCATATCCCACTGACATTCAATGGCTTTACTGTAACCAGACTACCTCATGTAATCGTCCACAGAGCTAGTATTTAGGGAACAAAGGATATCAACTGGCTATATAAACTCTTTGACAACAAAAACATGTTATTTGGTAGACATTTTTTGATTATAAACTCAACTCGTGTCACCGTGAATCCTAAATCGTTCGCAATGCACAAATGAGACGTGGAATACGACTCCCTCCATTTGCTTAGATGGGTGTAACTTCAATAACATTTAAGGAACTGGATATCATTTACGACAATTCAGTCACTTGATTGTATCTTCTTCAATACCTGCAATATTCATTCTCTTCACCGCTAAGGCACAATTCAACAGAGTGCACGAATTACAAGATGCACTGGAGTAAGTCATCTGGGCATTTTGACAGAACGTTCAACGCTCAACAGCTGTACTGACTATAAGGACAATGTTGGAAGATGCAACGAAACGTCACCATTTGCAAGTTACCCTCCAAGGTGGATAGCACCGTGACTTGGAAAGGAATCAGTGATAAAGTCATTGAGTGGTGAAACAGTCTTGATGGGCAACATTGCATATTTCAGCCTTTCATCATTTATCTTACAATTTTTTTAAAAATGTTGATTTATGCGGTGACCAGACTTGTGCTGAGTCCTTTAGCTGTTCCCTAAAGTGGTGGTTGCTAAAGTTCTACTATCATCCACAGCCTGTGGTCAACAACAGAAAATATCCGAAAACCCTCTCAATCAACTGATTCCCCTCAAGATTAGAGAGGTATTGGAGAAGCACAGCAGGTCCGGCAACATCTGAGGAGCAGGAAAATGAATGTTTTGGGCAAAAGCCCTTTATCTGAAATGAGACTGGGACCATATGGGATGGAGAGAGAAATGGGAGGGGGTGTGGCTGGGGGGAACTTAGCTGAGAGCGCAGTAAGTGGATGCAGGTGGGCGGTGAACATGATATGTCAGAGAAGAAGGTATAGTGGATAGGTGGGAATGAGAATGCATCGGTGGGACACGGCAGGAGGACTGTGTTGAGCTGGAAGTTGGGAACTGGGGAAAGGTAGGCGAGGGGAAATGAGGAAACTGGTGAAGTCCGAATTGATGCCATAGCGTTGAAGGGTCGCAAGGTGAAAGATGAGGCTTTCTTCTTCCAAGCATCGGGTGGTGAGGCAGTGGCGATGGAGGAGGCCCAGGACCTGCATGTCCTTGGGAGAGTGGGAGGGGGAGTTGAAATGTTTGAGGAGAAAGTTAGGTCTGCAGATGCTGGAGATCAAAGTTGAAACTTTATTGCTGGAACAGCACAGCAGGTCAGGCAGCATCCAGGGAACAGGAGATTCGACGTTTCGGGCACAGGCCCTTCTTCAGGAATGAGCAGAGAGTGTTCAGCAGGAGAAGATAAAAGGTAGGGAGGAGGGACTTGGAGGAGGGGCGTTGGAAATGTGATAGGTGGAAAGAGGTCAAGGTGAGGGTGATAGGTCGGAGTAGGATGGAGGCGGAGAGGTCAAGAAGAAGACTGCAGGTCAGGAAGGCGGTGCCGGGCTGGAGGGATCCGGCTGAGACAAGGTGGGGGGAGGGGGGATGAAGAAACTGGTGAAATCCAAGTTCATCCCCTGCGGTTGGAGGGTTCCCAGTCGGAAGATAAGACGCTCCTCCTCCGACCGTCGGGTTGTTGTGGTTTGGCGGTGGATGAGTCCAATGACCTGCATATTCTCGGTGGAGTGGGAGGGGGAGTTGAAATGCTGTGCTACAGGTTGGTTGGGTTGGTTCGTCCGGGTGGCCCAGAGGTGCTCTCTGAATCGCTCCGCAAGTAGGCGGCCTGTCTCCCCAATATAGAGGAGGCCACACCGGCTGCAGCGGATGCAGTAGATGATGTGGGTGGAGGTGCAGGTGAATCTGTGGCGGATATGGAAGTTTCCTTTGGGGCCTTGGAGAGAAGTGAGGGGGGAGGTGTGGGCGCAAGTGTTGCACCTCCTGCGGTTGCAAGGGAAGGTGCCGGGAGTGGAGGTTGGGTCGGTGGGGGGTGTGGATCTGACAAGGGAGTCGCGGAGGGAGTGGTCTCTACGGAAAGCTGATAGGGGAAGGGAGGGAAATATATCCTTGGTGCTGGGGTCTGTTTGGAGGTGGCGGAAGTGACGGCGGATGATGCGCTGTACATGGAGATTGGTGGGGTGGTAGGTAAGGACCAGTGGGGTTCTGTCCTGGTGGCGGTTGGAGGGGCGGGGCTCAAGGGCAGAGGAGCGGGAAGTGGAGGAGATGCGGTGGAGGGCACCGTCGACCACGTCGGGGGTGAAATTGCGGTCCTTGAAGAAGGAGGCCATCTGTGTTGTACGTATTTTGAACTGGACCTCCTGGGAGCAGATGCGGCGGAGTCGAAGGAATTGGGAGAATGGGATGGCGTTTTTACAGGGGGCAGGATGGGAGGAGGTGTAGTCCAGGTAGCTGTGGGAGTCGGTTGGTTTGTAGTAGATGCCCGTGTTGATTCGGTCGCCTGAGATAGAAACAGAAAGGTCTAGGAAGGGGAGGGAGGAGTCCGAGACTGTCCAGTTGAATTTGAGGTCGGGGTGTAAGGTGTTAGTGTAGTGGATGAACTGTTCAACCTCCTCGTGGGAGCACGAGGTAGCGCCGATACAGTCATCAATGTAGCGAAGGAAAAGATGGGGGGTGGGGCCAGTGTAGTTGCGGAAGATGGATTGTTCCACATACCCTACGAAGAGGCAGGCATAGCTGGGGCCCATGCGGGTGCCCATGGCTACTCCTTTTGTTTGGAGAAAGTGGGAGGATTGGAAAGAAAAGTTGTTCAGGGTGAGGACCAGTTCGGTCAGTCGAAGGAGGGTGTCGGTGGAAGGGTACTGGGTGGTACGGCGGGAAAGGAAGAAGCGGAGTGCTTTGAGTCCTTCGTGATGGGGGATGGAGGTGTACAGGGACTGGGTGTCCATGGTGAAGATGAGGCGTAGGGGACCGGGGAAGCGGAAATCCTGGAGGAGGTGGAGGGCGTGGGTGGTGTCACGAACGTAGGTGGGGAGTTCTTGGACTAATGGGGACAGGACCGTGTCGAGGTATGCCGAGATGAGTTCGGTTGGGCAGGAGCAGGCTGAGACGATGGGTCGTCCGGGGCAGTCAGGTTTGTGGATTTTGGGCAGGAGGTAGAAACGGGCGGTGCGGGGTTGTGTGACTATGAGGTTGGAGGCGGTGGATGGGAGGTCCCCTGAGGTGATGAGGTTATGGATGGTCTGGGAGATGATGGTTTGGTGGTGGGGGGTGGGGTCATGGTCAAGGGGACGGTAGGAGGAGGTATCTGCGAGCTGGCGTTTGGCCTCAGCGGTTTAAAGGTCAGTGCGCCAAACTACTACTGCGCCTCCCTTGTCAGCTGGTTTGATGGTGAGGTTGGGGTTGGAACGGAGGGAGTGGAGGGCTGCGTGTTCCGAGGGTGAGAGGTTTGAGTGGGTGGGAGGGGTGTGGGAGTTCAGGTAGCGGTTTATATCGCGGCGGCAGTTTGCTATGAAGAGGTCGAGGGCAGGTAGGAGGGCAGCACGGGGTGTCCAGGTGGACGGGGTGTGTTGGAGGTGGGAGAAGGGGTCGTCAGAGGGTGGGCGAGAGTCTTGATTGAAGAAGAAGACACGGAGGCGAAGGCGGCGGAAGAATTGTTCGATGTCACTCCGTGTATTGAATTCATTGACCCGAGAACGTGTGGGAACGAAGGTGAGACCTCTGCTGAGGACTGATCTTTCATCCTCAG
Organism: Chiloscyllium plagiosum; assembly: GCF_037043375.1. NCBI lineage: Eukaryota > Metazoa > Chordata > Chondrichthyes > Orectolobiformes > Hemiscylliidae > Chiloscyllium > Chiloscyllium plagiosum. Next base: position 86,691,649 of record NW_028270176.1, read on the forward strand.
AGAGGGGCAAGTCTGGAGGGATGGTGAACACATGGCAGGGCGGTGAGCTAGGACCTGGTGTGGGACTGGAGCTGGATGTGGGGGCGGGGTTAGGCCTGGGGGCGGGGACAGAGGTCGGCGTGGGGGCGGAGTTGGACATGGTGATGGAGACCGGCGGGGGGGCGAGGTTAGGCGCGGTGACGGAACTCGGCCGGGGGGCGGAGTTAGGCGTGGTGGCGGAACGCGGCGTGGGGGCGGTGTTAGGCGCGGTGACGGAACGCAGCGGGGGGGCGGGATTAGGCGTGGTGACGGAACGTGGCGGGGGGGCGGAGACACATGCGGCGATGTGGTCCAAATGTAGGTTGCTGACGTCACTGGGGGGGCGGAAGTAGCTGCGGCGACCACGGAGACAGAGTTCTTCCCCATAGCCGCGGAGGTCGCCAATCTGTTGGCGATTGTCTTCATGACGATCGCAGAGCAGGTTGTCTGTGCGGCGATCCCGGAGGCGGTTGTTTGGGCCGCGATCATGAAGGTTGCGAGGTCGGTGGGGGCGGAAGTGACGTCATCGTCGGCGGCGTCTGCGGCTATTGCCGCGGGCGCTGTAGCGGCCGCGTGTGTAATGGCGCCGGACTGGTTTCGGAGGCCGATGGAATTTTCTGGAACGGTTGAGGTATCCGGAGTTTGGGGGTAAGTGCATGAAAGTTTTTGGTACTTACTACCTTTAATTTCCTATATGGCTAGAAAGAACTGTTTGTTCAGTCTATGGATTCTTCTGTAAATGAAGAACAGTAGAGGTCCTTTACAGGTCTGTGAGAGAGTTGTCCTGAGCTGGGGTAGGTCGAGTTGCAGGGAATGTAGGTACCGGCGCATGGCTGCATGGAAACAGTTGAAATACCAATAGTTCTGATTAAGACGAGTATCACACATAATTAAAGACGAAATAACTGAGATAATATCCGATGAGGCTTTGTGAATGGTGCAAGAAAGTAAGAGGGGGGTGGTGATGTTCTCGTGATTGCAATATCAGCCTCCAAATCATGAATGGAATTGGAGGAACAAATATGCATGGAAACTGGTGAGAGTAGCAGGAGCAATAGGATTGTCATGATAGGTGATTTAAATTTTCCTCACATAGACTGGAACATCCAATGGTTAAGAACTTCGATGGAACTTAATTTCTTAAGTTTGTTCAAGTAAGTTTCACCAAGCAGTATATAAAGGGTCATACAAGGGAGGGACAAACTCGACCTAATGTTGGGAAATCGTGATGGATAGGTGACGGTGGTAAAGTGGGGGAGTATTTTGGGAAGAGTGACTAACGTTATATTAATTTTAAAATAGTTATGGGAGAGACAAAATTGGTCCACAGATTCAAGTTCTAAATTGGGGCAAGCCATATTTTGTTGCAATTAGACAGGGGATTGCAGGGGTTAATTAGAGTAGTTTGGTTTCAGGTAAAAGGATGTCAAATACGAGGGAGGCGTGCAAAAGTGAGATAGCTCGAGTTCAAGGTTTACGCTGTCCTGTGAGGGTGAAGGGAAAGTGAGTCTGGAAGAGAAAACCCTGGATGACAAGAGATTTTGAGTCTCTGATCATCAAAAATGAGGCGTGGCTCAGGTACAGGCAGCTGGAATCAAAGGAATGCCTGGAGGTACACAGGGACACTGGAGTTTAATGAAGAAGGAAATCACGAAGGCGAAAGGGGAGTATGAGATCGCCTTGGCTGAGAAGATTAGGGTGAATCCAAATTCACTGTAGTAAAGAAAAAGAACAACTAGAGAGAAAATAGGACGCCTTAAAAACCAAAATGGGCACGAATGTGTAAAGCCTCAAGAGATGGCTGAGGTGCTCAATTTCCTCTCTGTGTTTACCATGAAGAAGGACATGAAGACCTGTCACCTTTGGGGGGCTAGTTCTGATATCTTGGTACTGTCCATATCACAGTAGAGGTGCTGATGGACATATTAGAATGCACAAAGTCAGCCAAATCTCTTGGCCCTGACTAGATATATCCAAGAGCACTGCAAGAGGTGAGAGAAGACAGTTCAGGGCCAAGGTCCCAGAAGACTGGGCGGTCGCAAATGGAGTGCTCTTCTTCAAAACAGCTCCAAATAAATGCCTGGGAAATATAGACCAGTAAGCTTCACATCTGCTTTCTGTAAACCGCTTGAGAAGGTTCTGAGACATGAGGTATACCTGCATTTCGAAAGACAGAGTTTGCTTTGGAGCAGTCAGTATAGCATTCTGCGTGGCAGAGCATGCCTTACAAATTTTGCGAGATTTTTTTGAGGAAGTGACCAGGAACGTTGACGAGGGCAGGGCGGCGGAGATAGTCTATATGGATTTCAATACGGCCTTTGGTAAGATTCCACATGGAAGGACGCTCCAGCAGGTTAGATCGCATGGACTCCAAGGTAAACTGGCAATTTGGCGACACAATAGGTTTGACATTATGAAGCAAATGGCTATGGTTGTGGTATGCTTGTCGGACTGGAGGCCTGTGATTAGTGGAGTGCCTCAGGGGTCGGTACTGCCCCATTGCTATTTGTTATCAGTATCAATGATCTGGAAGAGAGTGCACAACGCAAGGTTATTATGTTTTCCGATGACACTAAAATAGGAGGCAGCGTTTACAGTGAGCAACGTTAGCAAAATTGCAGCAGTACCCTGACCAGCTGGGGAAGTGGGCTGAGAAATAGCAAATGGAGTTCAATATAGATAAGTGTCACGTCTTGCATTTTGAAAAGTCAAATTCAGGTGGGAGTTTAATGGTGAATGAGAGGGCCTTATGGAGTGTAGTGGAACAAAAGGATGTTGGAAATCAGGTGCAGGATTGTCTGAATTTGACTCGCAGATATACAGGACAGTGAAGAAGGCTGTTGGCACATTGGCCGACATCAGGGCATTGAGTATACAAGTTGGGACGTTATGTTGCAGTTGCACAGTATGTTGGTAAGGCTGCAGTTGGAGTATTGTGTTCAGTTTTGTTCACCTTGCCCTAGAAAAAAGATTATTTAACTGCAAAGAATGTAGACGAAATTTACAAAGTTGTTCCTGGGCTAAAGGGTATGAGTTATAGGGAGAGGTTGGACAGTTTAGAACATATTTCTTTCCAGCGTAGAAAACTGAGGGGGTTTATATAGAAGTGTAGCTCTTATCAAATCATGAGAGCCATGCATAGGGGTGAATATTTCATTTTTATTTTGCATGGTTGGAGAACCAAGGACTAGAGGACATCCGTTAATGTTTAGAGAGGACAAGAATAAAAAGGAACCTGAGGGTCAACCGTTTTACACAGTGTGTGTTTTGCATATGGACTGAGCTGCCAGTGGGAGTGGTTGTGGTCGGTACAATAACAACATTGAAAAGGTATTTTGAAAATACATGGATAGGAAAGGCACGAGGACAGGGAAATGGGGTGAGTGTGGATATACATTTTGATCGGCATGGACCAGCTGGGCTGAAATGCCTGTTTCCATGCAGGAGAAACATATGAATGTAAATACGTGTGTTTCGGGATAGAGACAGAGAAGGAAAGGCTGAGAAAAATGTCATGGAAAGATATGTTCACAGGTTTCAGAATGCTGAAATGAAGCCATTTCGATAGTATCATGCAACACGGGTCAGTATTATGAAGAATTATAAGTGATTAGAATATTGCGGTGAGATCAGGCGATGGAGAGTTTTGAATGAATATTTGCTCTGCAGCTTTGTAACTTGGAGTGAAGACAGCAGAGTCTTCGGCTCATTGAACTGTATAAAACAGTAATTTGTCGCAGTGTCATTTTCATTAAGTGTGACAGAGGGATTGTCTGTACGAAGCTGAGATAGTTGCCTGGTGCTATCTTATCGAACTCAACTCATGAAATATCACCCACCCCACTCACCTCAAATTGAAAGCCAGCTCGATTCTCATACCCATCATGATTGGAGGTACTCACAGTCGCCCGAATGTCCCTAGATATTCTGTGTCCCCTGGCACTGGTGCCATCTTTAAAATACCAAGGGGCACATGGCTGAGCTTTCTCACTTTGGAGCTGCCCTTTACAGTTTACCCCGAGCATGGCAGATACGGGGCAATTACACCACAGTTTGCTGACAGTGCATGGTGTGCATAGTGGATAGGCTCGCACAGAGGGGGACTATTCCATTCCGAGAGGGGGACCACACCACTAGACCCACCGAACATGGTCTGAGATCACCACCTAACTCAGTACAGTATCTGTGGCCTGAAGAAATGTCCAGCAATACAGGAAAACCATCAATAACCTTCCCGGCTCTGTCAGGGTAAGGGTCACAGTATTCTCTCTGCTCCCTCACACTCACTGTATATCTGTTCTAGCAGGAACAAGACTCATGCTCCACCATTCTCACTGCCGCAAGCAGCAGCTTTGCTCTCTCTCTCTCTCTCTCGCCTTTGCAATACCCCCCACACAGTTAGAGAATATTCCGGAGAATACCAATCATGGAATGTTCCACATAGTGTTCCAAATTATGCCAAGTTTCAGGACAATAGCAGTACCCCAGTGTCTAACACATAAGAGGAAGAAGTAGAGATGGACGTTTTCCAAATCACACACATTTCAAACCATGTTGAGGCCATTCAGCCCTTCAAACGTGGTCTAGCATTTAATAAGGTCCTGGCTGATCTGATGCTTTTCTCAGCTCCATGTTACAGGAACTTTCAGTCATTCAACCCCCTTGGTTCCTGTCACTGTCCAGACGGCACTCAGACACTTTTACCCCAGTTTTCTTCAAGCGCCTGCTTGAGGGAATGTCCCATGGAACGCACTCTCCTAACAGGATATTCCACCAACTATATACTTTCTTGCAACGGTCAGCATGCTTCACACAGACTACACTTATTTTATGGTTATAGATATCCAATCACACTTAGTAATTCTTGTTTTTTTCACTTGACTCACCTTAATGATATTAAACCAAAAACAGCTTCTAAACACGTCTTGTTATAAAATCCAATTTCGAGTAGAGAACGTTCTTTACCCTCAGCCTTTATCTTGACAGTTATCTGAATTGTACCACTTTCCTTGTTATGAATGTTTCTCTTGCCCTTTGTCTGTGACTGTTTCTGTGTGCAATAGTCACACAGTTTCCCACTCAGTTAGCTGGACAGCTGGTTTGTGATGTCGAAGGAGGCCAACAGCGCAGGTTCAGTTCCTCACACTGACAGAGGTTACCATGAAGGGGACGCTCTCTCAACCTCACCCCATCACCCGAGGTGTGGTGACCCTCAGGATAAATCACCATGAGTGATCTCTCTAATGAGAGTTCTTTGGGACTCTATTATATCAATATTAGCATTTTAATATTTTTTTAAAATATCTTTATTGAAAAAGAGATTTTTAATATTATAATAAATCAATAACAACACAACAGAAATAACTGATCAAAATTACACCCATGTGCATATACATACAAAACAAGTTAAAAACACTAAACGGACAGAAGAAAAACAAAAATAAACAATAAATAATGAATAAATAATAATTTGGTTAGTGTGATAAAGAGTTGCGCATGCTGCCAAATAAAAGAGCTAAACCAACCATTACCTTCTCTTAAATTCATGCTCTTGGAAACATCAAAGGAAACATTCACACAGGGTTTCGCAAATGAGGAAGGACATTCATTTAATAAGAGCTGTCTGACCTAGCCAGGATATTGGAAGTGCTTCCCATTTTGAACATCTTGTTTACTTTTGTCAAACACATGGACATTGTTCACCTTAAATAAATTATCAAAGGGGGATGCAATGAATATACCAAAATAGAAAAACCACACGCCCGCCCCACCCCGTGACCATTTAAAAGGAGACCAGGATTTGCCCTCAATATCAGATATTTTCCTAAGGCCACCCATAGGCATGGCCTCCAACGTTGTAAAATTAATCTTACATTCCGAAAAGGCGACAAGCAAATTAATACATTACATTACGTGAGCTGCCGAAATTGTGGGATTTGGCAAAAACTTAAGACCCTCATCTGTATCCAACATAATCTTATGTGACATCTATCCCACTTCTGGGCCAGTTATCTTGTGGTAATATTCCCAATTGTGCAGGATGCCACTGACTCTAAGATTGCTGCAGGGATGGGGAAGAGATCAACCCCTGTGTGGCATTTCTGCGGGTTAAAGAAGAAAATGAAATCACTACTTGTGAGGTAGATCTGCCTCCAGACATCTAGTTCTGCACACAACTCCACTAATTGCTTACATTATAACGAGGGTATTGAGGGACTTTTGGATATTCTGCCTTCTGTGGGGTCCATAAGAGAGTTGAAATATCATTCTACAACAATGCGGCACGATGCAAGATAACTTAATTTGGAAAATGCAATTACCAGGATTTTAATAGGTGCGCCGGGGTGGGGGGGGGGGGGGGGGGCAATAAACATTCAAAATACTGTATTATTTCCCATACTTCAAGACTTTGGGGGTTATGATCCTCCCGTTAGTGTCTAACACGATGTAATGATTTAAATTGAAGATTCTTCCTGTCTAGTATGACTTCTACCCTGCTCCTAGTATTAAAAGACGAGAAATAAAACGGATCAAACCCGCCCTGCAGTAACGTCAAATGTTCCTTGTCATCAAGGTGCATCTCCTGCAATAGGACAACATCCACCCTCTCCTTTTTAAGACTAGAAAACATATTTTTCCTTTTGACCGGCAGATGGCTCCCCTTAATGTTCCAGGATCACCATTTAAGCACATCATCATCTATAACACACTGTAGCAGCATTTCAACTCGAGAGTTTCACATCGAATACCACATCGCTGCTCATTAATGAGAAAAGAATCATAGAGCCTAAAAACTGTACAAACTAAAACTACCACACATAACCAGCTGTCAAAACTTTCCAAAACTAAACACATAAAGAAACCAAAGAACGAAACAAATTCCAAAGTGCCAATGACACTTGATAGGGTAATTTATACCCACATCACCCCCGCCCACTGGGGACGCTTACATATCACAAAACTTTATCTTCTGTCCGCTACGAATATGGCATCCAGGGCAATTAACAACAAAAATCAGGCTTGAACTGCCCTTAGGTGGGCACTTAGTCAGCACAATCGCATTTCTAACTCCATCCAACTTGAGCCGCAACCCAGGCACAAGCAAAGAAAGAGGAAATGAGTAGGAATATTAATGAAGAAGTTAAAATTGAGTATTCTACCCATCCCCGACTATAATTAAACGCTGGTTACTACCAGAAAAATCCAATGAAATTTCTTTAAGAGAGAACCATGATTATCTAAACATCCAGCTTATTTTGAAATATCCACAACGTTTTCGCTTTCTCTGGAGAGTCAGACGGGTTCGCGGATCCATTCAAAGCAATACGGAGCCCCGCTGGGAATTGTAAGGAATACTGCATCTCGAGTTCCCCTCCTCTTCTCCAGATATCATCAAAAGATTTTCCTTCCTGAATCACCGCCGCTTAAATGTCCTGAAAGAACATAATCCAGGAACTCTCGTGAATTAAAGACTTAAACCTTTCCCCTGGGTTCTGAACGCTCCCATCAATCTTTCTTTGTCCCTATAACTATGTAATCGCACAAGGACAGGGTGAAGGCTTTGTTCTGAGTCTGACCTCCGCGCCGTAACCCGATGAACTGTCTCACTCTTCCCAGCGGGCATCAGAGCCGCCCCGCATTTGCCACGGGACTTTGCCTACATCGGTAAAACTATAGGAATTCATTTTGTGTTTTAAACGGCAGCCGCAGCTTAAACCCACCGAACTCAGCAGCTGCCGGTCCGCCCACGTGACCGAGAGATGGGAGCCAGAGGTCAGATGAAATCCACACTAGGCCAGATACTAACCATGACTCATAGACCGAAATTCCGAAGCTAATTAATATGGAAACCTAATCAAAAGAGACTGACTGAAACATACCCATATTTATCAATACAGAAACATCCTGACACAAAGGACAGGCACCCACCAGACAGGAACGAACAGACTAATACACAACAGCACCCCAAGGAAACAAAGGGGGGTGCTAGGCCCCAGCCCTCACAGAGAGAGACAAGCAGATATTACCCGCACCGTTTACATTATCCAATTAGCACCCTATTGTGTGTACACTTCAACTCTCCTGGGACGGCAGAAAACCCACCATTTGCACCTACTGCAATGATGATGGAGAACTATCATCCCATTCATACTCAAAATCCTCACATCCTGACAAAGAAAGGTATATAATGTGTAGCAGCGCGGGGGAACAGCCAAGCAGTCGAGATTCGGACCTCGGTTGGTCTCCGCCGGTGTTACTGTATCAATAAAAGTTACCGGTTGTTGAACCGCACTCTGGGCTCGGACTGATATAATTTCATGCGCGCTAACACTCTTCACTCGTCTTTCTTCAGCTTCGAAGTGAACGAATCGCTGTGGCCAGTTCCCGAAAACACTCACTGGCTGACCACCTGTTGTCTGGTCCAGCAGACCGACGATGTGAAAATTCTTCCTCCTGCCCTGTTCTCAAGGTCGTGATCTTGTTCAATTCAGGTGCTGACCTGTTTTTCAAGGGCAAGCAACCGCTCCTTAGAGAAATCAGCTGTGGTCTCTGCCACTGCAGTTCGGCGCTCACACTGATACGCTCTGTTTCCAAAGCGTTCAAGTCACGTTTTTGGAGCATGGTTGAGAACGGCTCTAACCTAATGCTGAGCTTTTGTTTTATCATGCCTTCAATCATTTCACATAACTCCGTGACCAAGGCCTGGTGGGTAACTGGGTCTATTCAATGAGCAGACTGGGTCGAAGTGGCGGCCTTAGGCATGCTCGATGCTTCTGACGGGTGCACCGCAATCGGGACTTACTCGATTCTTTCCCACGTTTTGTCATTTCCACTTGTCAAAATGGATTAGTAAAGCTTCAATTGCTCTTTTGTTGTTGAATTTTAAGTAAATGGCTGGGATGGAGTGAGTTAGAACACCACTTTTCCCGTGCTGTGATGCAGAGTACAGTAAAGCAGACCTTCTGGATCGTGGCCATCTTGGATTCCCCCTTAAAATTTTATCAATATTATCATTTCTTTTTGCATTATACGAATGAATGTGCTGGAGCAGTGTCATTTGTTACCATTGTTTACATTTCCCCCCACACCGCACGTTCCTGCCAATCCCCGATAATCCTCAACTCCGTTGCTATTTATGAAACTTCTGTCTGTGCCTCAAAAATATTCAATATCTCTGCTGCCAATGCTCTGCGGGAAAGAGAGTTCCAAAGAACTACAATGCTGAGAAAACAAAAATAAACCTCAAGACCTGAGTTTGAGATTAGTTCTGAGAAATTTCTCCTTATCTGAGAAATGAGATAATTACATTGGAAGCAGTTTAGAGATGTTTCCCTTCACGTATTCCAGGGATGAGGGTCTTATATTATGGATGCTTTAACAGGCCACTCATGGAATGAGAGGTGATCTTATTGAAACATACAAGGCCTAGATAATAGTAGATCAGATAGATACACACTGGGTAAAGTCCAATTTCTTGTCATTTTCATAGAATCTCTACAGTGTGGAAGCAGAATATCCCATCCATCAAGTCCACACTGACCCTCCAAACAGCATCCCCCCCAGACCTGCCCCCTTTCCTAAACATGTATCCCTGCATTTTCCATGACTAACCTACCCATCCCTGGGCACAATGGGTAATTTAGAATGGCCAATCCACTCTAAGATACATATCATTGGACTGTGGGGTGAAATTGGAGCATTGAGAGGAAACCCACACAGATACGTGCACAGTGAATGCTCAAAATCCACACAGAGCGTCGCCCAAAGTTGGAATTGAAACCAGCTCCTTGGTGATGGGAGGCAGCAGTGCTAACTGCAGGTCCACCATTCACATCCGTTACTTCAATTAGTTACTTGTGGCTGACTAAAGTGATCTGCCCGAATCGTTCTTATCACTGAACATGACCCAGTCTGAGACCTTTATCTTTGGCCATATCGCCAACTGGGTAACATTTAAAATTTGTTGGAAGCGGTGGAGGAACGGGACTAGGAAAGGAAACAATGACACCTTCTAACCTCAGGCAGAGCAGGAATTGGGAAAATTCACCAAGTGGGAATTCATTCAAGTGGGAATTCTCTTTCCTAGAAGTTTGTGATGGCTGAATCTTCATATTATATTGAGGCTGGCATCGTCTGGTTGTCTATACACAGGTGAATCAGGGATAATGGTATATGGAGAGGAAAGTGCAGCTCGGACCACAATGAGAGAACACGAACTTATTTACTGGTGGAAAAAGCAAATCACTGCAGATGCTGGAATCTGAAACCAAAAGAGAAAATGCAGGAAAATCTCAGCAGGTCTGGCAGCATCTGTAAGGAAAGAAATAGCTGACCTTTAGAGTCGAACTGACCCCATGTCAAAGCTAAAACAATGTGGAGAAATTGGGAGGTATTTATACGAGGAAAAATACCGCCCTATTTCTCCACTTTTCTTTAGTTTTGGCAGAGGTTCAGTTAGACTCGAAACTCAGCTCTTTTCTCTCCTTACAGATGCTGCCAGACCTGCTGAGATTTTCCAGCATTTGCTCCTTTATTTACTGGTGGACCAGTGTCAAAGGGCCGAATGGTCCACTCATTTTCTCAGCTCTGTGTTCTGATGTTCCATTCAGCCCTTCGAACCTGCTATAGAGGGACAGATCGAGCCCACTCCGATGGTGAGGTGCAGTTTTGGAAATGTATTTGGAAAATGCAGGCTGGGTCAGGAAGCGACCCCACCCCCAATCCCTGTTTCCAGATGTGCGTCATGCTACAGGCCCAGATATGCTGGGAATATAGCCGCCATACCCCACTAGGGGTTTATTCAAACAAATCCTCTGCTCTCCCTGAATGCAACATTGTATAACACAACTTCCAGGGAAATAATCAGTTACTTTCCAAAAGCATAACATGTCAAATGAATGAGTAGGATCAAGAGTAGGCTATTCGGCCCTCAGGTTTGACCTGTCATTTATAAGAACATAGCTGATCTACTTCAGGGCTCAACTCCACTTTCATGCCGCACTGAACTGGGTGGAGCTTTTCTAAATATCCATGCTGGCCAGGTTTTCCAAATTAACTCGTCCCATCTGCTTTCATTTGGCCAATATACCTCGAAATGTTTCCCATTCATATGATTGTCCAAATCAGTTGTAAATGTTGTAGCACTCTTCGTCTGGCAGCTCATTCTATACCCACACCATCCACTGTGTAAAACTGTTCCTCCTTAGTTCCTTTTAAATATTCCCTCTTTCACCATAAAACTATGATTTCTAGGTTTGAACTGCCCCATCCCGTGGAAAAGACCTTGGCTATTCACCCTACCCATGACTCTTATGATTTTAAAAACTTCTATAATGTCACCAATCAAACCTTTACACTCCATCTGATACTAACTTCAAGAACAAATAGTTAAAGATAACCACTGCAAAGTTGAAACTATATTAAACATGACAGTAAAACTTCATACCATTATTTGTTTTTCTCCATTTTACAATACTAAATCAGCATGAAACGTTTACCAGTGCCAGTAAGAAGCCAAGCATTTGAATTCCTTTGTCTGATGGCGGTGATGATCTCTACAGTGAAAATCTATCTCTGGCCAGATCTATATAATACCCCATGTTCAACATTCTCCCTCCTGGCCTCCGTTTGACCTTGTGTGGTTGTGTCTTCTTCATTTTGCACTCAATAGAGCGAACCCCTTTCCCCTCGTCACGTCTTAATTTAAACCCGTTCTTTATCGTCTTCTTGTTCAACACTGTTAAAAGACTGTTTATCTTTTCCACACCCTCTTTTCCCTCTCACCCATCCCCCACCTCTGGAAAGAGATTAAAAATCCCAATTTCCAATCCTTTTCAGTTCTGAAGAAGTGTCACACTGGGCTTGAAACACTAACTCTGTTTCTCTGTCTCTGCAGACGCAGACAGACCTGCTGAGTTTCTCCAGAAATGAATAGTCACAGAAAAAATTTTCACTAAACAAAAAACTATGGATGCTGCAAATAAAAATAGAAAATTGCTGGAGAAACTGGGAGCTTTGTTGAGCGTCACTGGACCTGAAAGTTTCACGCTGCATTCACTCCAGAAGATGCTACAACATCGTCTGCAGTTTCGTCAGCAATTTCTGTTTTTGAACAATTTCCAAAAAAAGTATGTGAAAGATGCTCAAACATCCTGTCCATCCTGGAGCGCCGTACACTGGGGGCTGAACTATAATGCATGGAAACAAGTTCCTTGATTGTGAAACTGCATAAGACTGGCATCACTGACACTACAGACCTCTTAATCATGGTCAGGGAGAAAAACAGCGGGAGACACATTCACTTCGAAAACAGAAGATGGCATTACGGATGAATCATTGTTGAGTGGATGAAACACCTCACCCAAATCATGATACCACAGATGCCAATTTTCAATCAATTCAATTCGCTGCACGTGATATGAAGAAATAGCTGAACACAGTAGAAACGGCAAAGGCAATGAGCCCTGACACCATACCTGCAATGGGGCTGAAGACTTGTGCTGCACAACAAGCTGTTTCCCTGAGGAAACTGTTTCATTCCAGCTCCAACTCTGACATCTCCCTGGCAATATGAAAAATTACTCAACTATGTCCAATCCCCTAACAGAGGAATAAGTACAATCCGACCATTTACCACCCCTTCAGTCCCATCCCGACAATCAAATTGGTGGGAATTCTTTTTGATAGAGCTGTGAAGCAGCACAAAAATAACCTGGCCAGTGTGGTTTCCAATAGGTCCCTATGTGGAGATCGTGCTTTTGTGGAAATCTCACTGGATTACTGATCCAAACCAGGCTATTGCTCTGGCAGCTGATGGAAGTTAAAAGTAATTAATAAAATATCGAGAACTAAAATCTGGTGACAGGAATAGTGAGGTTGTGTCCAATGTTGATTGTAAACATTGATCTCCTTGACCAGTATACTTTCAGGAATGATTTGGAGATGCCGGTGATGGACTGGGGTGTGCAAAGTTAAAAATCACACAACACCAGGTTATAGTCCAACAGGTATAATTGGAAGCACACTAGCTTTCGGAGCGACGCTCCTTCATCAGGTGATAGTGGAGGGCTCAATCGTAACTTGGTGTCAACTTGGACCCCACTGGAAGGCCACTGCCTTGGGCTTGACATGTATGCTCAAACCGTCAGGAACTATATAAATGTCTGATTCATCATCCGGACCCACAAGGTAGAGCAAAACATCACCCATTCACGGCGCAATGCCATCCAGGCCCTCAAAACCTATCACAACATTGTCATCAAACCAGCTGATGAAGGAGGAGCCACGGTCATTCAGAATAGAACAGTTTAATGCAAAGAGGTGTCCCGACAACTGAACAACCAGGAACACTACTGGCAACTACCAACTGATCAGACCAAAGAACACACCCGAGAATTAAACACACTGATCAGAACTTTGGATCCAGTCGTTCAGAGTTCCCTACGCGCCCTCATCCCATGTACTTCTCGTGTAGGCGACTTCTACTGCCTTCCAAAGTTACAAAAAGCCAACACACCGGCACGTCCCATTGTGTCGGGCAATGGGACCCTATGTTAGAATCTCTCCGACTATGTGGAAGGCATCTTGAAACCTATTGTAGAGGGGATCTCCAGCTTCTGTCACGATACTAAGGATTTCTTACAGAAACTCAGCACCCACGGACCAGTCGAACCGGGAACACACCTCGTCACAATGGACATTTCAGCACTCTACAGCAGCTTCCCCCACAATGATGGCATCGCGGCAACAGCCTCAGTACTCAACACTAACAACTGCCAATCTCCAAACACCATCCTACAACTCATCCGCTTTATCCTTGATCGCAAAGTCTTCACCTTTGACAAGCAGTTGTTCATCTAGACACATGGAACAGCCAAGGGGACCAAATTTGCACCCCAATGTGCCAACATTTTATGCACAGGTTCGAACAAGACTTCTTCTCTATGCAGGACCTCCAACCAACATTGTACGCCAGGTACATTGACATTTTCTTCCTCTGGACCCATGACGAGGAATCACTGATAAAACTACACAATGACATCAACAAGTTTCATCCCACCATCAAACTCATCATGGACTTACTCTCGACTATCTGTCTCATTCTTGAACACATGCATCTCCATCAAGGATGGATACTTCAGCGCCACACTCTAACAAACCCACAGACAATCTCACAATGCTATACTTCCCCAGCCTCCGCCCAAATCATATTAAAACAGCCGTCCCCTATGAACAAGCCTTACACATACACCAGATCTGCTCAGATGAGGAGGAACGTGACAGACACTAGGAAGTACTCAAGGACGCCCTCACAAGAACGGGGTACGATGCTCAACTTATCGACCGCCAGTTCCGACATGCCACAACAAGGAACAGTAATGACTTTCTCAGGAGAAGACACGTGCTGCAACTGACAGTGTACCTTTCGTTGTTCAGTACTTCCCAGGAGCTGATAACTTACGTCATGTTCTTCGTGACCTACAACACATTATTAATGAGGATGAGCACCTCAGCAAGACCTTCCCCACACCTCCACTACTTGCCTTGAAACAACCGCCAAACCTCAAACAGATAGTTGCTCGTAGCAAGCTGCCCGGCTCTCAGGACAACTCCATACAATCCTGTTACTGTGGACGCTGCAAGCGAGTCAGAGTGTGGACATGTATATCACCATTATGCGTTGGGACACCTCCCACCTTGTGCATGGCAGGTTCTCATGTGAATCAGCCAACGTTGTCTATCTTATACGTTGCAGACCAGGATGCCTGGAGACATGGTACATTTGGGAAACCGATCAAAGGCTACGACAATGGATGAATGGGCACCGCACAACAATCAACAGACAGGAGGGTTCCCTCCCACTTGGGGAACACTTCAGTTGTCCAGGACATTCAGCCTCAGACCTTCGGGTGACCATCCTCCAAGGTGGACTTCGGGACAGGCAGCAGAGAAAAGTGACTGAGCAGAGGCTGATAGCTAAGTTCGGTACCCATAGTGAGGGCCTCAACTGTTACCTTGGGTTCATTTCAAATTACAGGTGCCAATCTTTGCACTATACACACACACACATACTACTACACACACAATCGCACATATACACTGACACACGTACACACAGACGCGCACACAGACATCCACACACCCTTACAGACACACACACTCCCACACTCACACATGCACCCCCTCACAGACTTCAGACACTCTGCACTCACTACACACACACATACACTTTCTCACACTCACAACCCCCAACCCAGACAGACACACACAGATAGACAAAGATCCACATGCAGACATATATTTTGTGGGGTAAATTTGTACGTGCAGAGTTACATTGTATTTTGCTCAAAAACTGCATGCATTCATTTAGAACTCTCAGCACAAAATCTGCATGAATTTTTGTAAACATCTGTTGTCACACTTTTTAGATTAGAATCAATCTAAGCATTATGGCATAGACAGAGAACACAGGAGGCCAACACCTTCAACATATTGTCTAGCTATCACCATTGTTAACAGCTAACCTGAGAATGCAACTTTTTAAAGGAAAGGTTTTGTGATTTACCTATGAAAGAAGTGAAACTATTACTGTATTCTAACAGATGAAATGCTTAACAGACAATCAAGTTTTCAATGTATAATTTCAGTTACGTCACACTGTAAATGTTTGCGATATATTCTGTGTTAGGATTGAGCCCTCCACTATCATCTGATGAAGGAGCATCGCTCCGAAAGCTAGTTTGCTTCCAATTAAACCTGTTGGATTATAACCTGGTGTTATGTGATTTTTAACTTTATATTTTCAGGAAGTGAATCTCCTGTGCTTTCCTGGTCTGGCCTAAAAGTGACTCTAGACACACAAACATGTGATAAACTCTTCAATGGTCTCTGAATCTGGCAAACAAGATACTGAATTGTATCAAACAGCTCAGACGACTTAAAGGATATAACCGAACAGAATACCCGGCCCCAGCCTCAGTATAGGAAAAGGGAATGGGAAACACAGTCCTGTAGACCCTGCAGAGGCCTCCTTCCTAACATCTGAGAGCTTATGACAACATTTACAGAGCTTTCCCACAGACTGCACAGAAACTTCGGGAAAGGAGGAGATCATTCAACACTTTGAGCTTTCCCCATGGTAATTCATGGCAAAAAGTCTCCTCAATGCAGATTTCCCCATACAGTGTTCATTTCTCTGAATCTGATTGGACATTGTGAAATATTAACTAGGAACTGCTGCAATCCCATCGGTCCATCAATTTTGCTCCTCCATTCAATATACAGACAGCTCTCCGAAGCACATATTTATGAAATACGATGTGGCTGTGGTCCCTTGTTTTAGGCACCCTAGCCGGGGAATTATCATCCTTTCTTCCAATTCGTCTCCCCCTGTCAGAGTTTTATGTTATTTCAATGATATCTCCACTCAAAACCCATCGAATACAGGCTCCGGTGCCCCAAACTCTGCTCGCACAACAAGCCTGTCATCCCAGAGAGCAGTCTGGTCATCCTTCACTGCACTCCCTCAATGTCAGTTTGTCCCTTATTACATAAGGAGACCAAAACTGCACACAATATTGCACAATGTTCGAGATGGGGTCTCACCAAGGCCCTGTACAGCTGCAGTAAATGATCCTTACACTTGCATTCAAATCTCCCTGAAATGAAGGTCAATGCACTATTTCTCTTACTGCTTACTGCTCCTGCAACATCTCTTTCAGTGACTGGTGTACAGGGAGATCCAGATTCTTTTCAATGTTACAGTTCCCCACTTTTTGGGTTTATATACAGTGGTCAACGTGCTAATGACATTCCCAGTATTGACTTCCGTGTTAAGAACTCACTGCCCGACATAGACTCAGAGGTCTGCACAGAAATAAACAAAAATGCAGCTTAAGTTCCTTTATAGAGCAACATTTTTCAACCAATCTCTTTTCAAATGATAGGCTGCCAATCTATTGTGCCCATCACTGTACACAACATCATATCTCTCCCATTGCTCTCCATCTGCCAGGTATTTGCCGAGTCACTCCACTTGTCTCAATTACCTTGGAGCTATTTTTTAACATCCTCCTCACCCACTGACAAGTTGACTTTGTTTAGTGCTGTCAGAGGACTTGGGAATATTGCATTTGAGCCCCTCAACCAAAGATATGATGTGTATTGGGAATAGCTGATCCCAAATTCCGATCCTTGTTATATCATCCAAGCCTTCCATTCAAAAATCATGGTTTTATTCCTACTCAGTGTTTCCTGCCAGCTCTGCCCTTTGAAAACCATGACCATATATTAGCCCCAGTCCCATAGGATTCACACTTGCACGAAACGCTTGGGGCTTTATCAAAAATATTTCTGAGATTTCAATCGTATTGCATTGACATCTTCTGCATAACTTTGCTAAAATCAACTTTGTAAAATATGATTCCCATTTCATAAATGTCTGTTCACTTTGTCTATACCCATTATTTTCCATCCAATACTTTCTCTAAAAATGTTATTTGCGAATTTCATTATTTTCTCTTTTTCTCACCAGACAAAAGTTCCCTAGTATTGCTAGGAAGTTTTCATTTTTGTTTTGTTTTCTTCTGTGAAAGCATCACTGAAGTATTTGCTCCAGAGTTCTGCTATTTCCCTGTCCCCAATTATCTGATAACAGCTTTTAAGAAAGCTGGACCGTTTCTCTTAATTTTCCACTGATATATTTTCAGAAGATATTAGAAGTTTACTCACATAAGTTTTGATAAGATATTCTTCGGAAACCCATCAATTCCTATCTTAAGCTACTCAATGATTGACCTTCCACAGCCATACAATCACAGAAGCACAAACTCTGTACCATCAAAAATACAGCACGGTCTACATTAAGCCTACTTTCCGACACAAGGCCTGTAGTCGTGATTCTTATGGCATTTCAAGTGCACAAACGTGTATTTTATAATGGTTGTGAGGATACCATAACAAGTCCCTTCTCAAGAAGCGCATTCCAGACCCCAACACAGTCTGTGTGAAAAACAGTCCTCAAATTCTCATGAAACCTCAAATCCCTCACTTTTAAATTGTGGCCCTTTGACTAAGAGTAACAGCTGCTGTCTATCCATCCTGTCCATGTCCCTCGTAATCTTATCCTTCTGAATCACGGACCCCTCAGCCTTCTTTCCGCCAAACTAAACAACCCAATCTTATCCAGCCTCTCCATGGCTGATATGCTCCATCCCAGGGAACATCCTGGTGAATCTCCGTGAGTTCAATCACATCCTTCCTGTAATGTGGTTTCCAGAACTACACACAGTCCTTACTGAAGTTCTGCATAGCTCTTATAATCTATGCTTTGATGAATAAAGGTTATGTTATCGGCCCCCTATGCTTTCTCAACTTGTATATTAACTTGTCCGGTCACATTCAGGGATGTGTGGAGAAGCACTCTTTGAACTTCCTAATGTGCTGCCATTCATTGAGTACTCCCCTGTCTGGTTCCTTCTACCAAAGTGCATCACCTTATATTTATCAGGGTTATATTCCATCTGCCATTGATCCACCTATCTGACCATTCCATCTGTATCTTCCTGAAGCATAAGACTTTCCTCCTCACTGCCAACTACCCGGGCAATCATTGTATCATACACAAACACAAACACAGCGGAACGAGGACATGCCGCAATCCTAAGGATGAGTCACACTACCATACATCAAGAGCATTTCGGAACTTACAGACAGACTACTGCGACCACTCGGACTCATAACAGCATACAAACCGACAGCCACACACAGACAACTCACCAGAACGAAGGACCCGATACCCAGCATGAGTAAAACCAAAGCAGTGTACAAAACCCCATGCTCGAACTGCACAAAACACTATATAGGACAAACAGGAAGACAGCTAACGATCCGCATCCATGAACATCAAAAAGCCACGAAACGACACGACCAGCTATCCCTAGTAGCCACACACGCAGACGACAAGCAACATGAATTCGACTGGGACAACACTACCATTATAGGGCAAACCAAACAAAGAACAGCCAGGGAATTCCTAGAAGCATGGCACTCATCCACAAACTCCATCAACAAACACATCGACCTGGACCCAATATACCGGCCACTACAGCGGATAGCTGAAACTGACAACCGGAAGCGGCAGGGACAGGCCACTATAAATGCCGGAGGAAACACCACAGAAGCGCTTCACTGGAGGCTCCCAAGCACTGAGGATGTCACCTAGACAGGGGACGAAACGTTTGCAACAAAAACTTCCAGCTCGGCGAACAGAACCACAGCAACAGGACAGTTAAGATTGCAATAAGGAGGATATTCTTCACTTGAAGGGGACTAACTAACACAGGGGCATGGAAACCTGCTGGAAGAGCAAGATTAGGGAGAATCCCCAGATAATCTACAAGTGTGTCAAGAGGCACAGAATATTAAGGGAACAGTTAGGACTCATTCGTGACTTGCCAAGTTGCTTCCAAATCAACTTTAGTGGTAGGAGACAGGAGGTAGTAGTAGAAGGCAGTTTGTGTGACTGAAGGCCAGTGTCCAATGGAGTACCTCGGGGATCAGAGCTAAAAATGTGTTGCTGGAACAGCGCAGCATGTCAGGCAGCATCCTGGGAACAGGAGAATCGACGTTTCGGGCATAAGCCCTGAAGAAGGGCTTATGCCCGAATCGTCGATTCTCCTGTTCCCTGGATGCTGCCTGACCTGCTGCGCTGTTCCAGCAACACATTTTCAGCTCTGATCTCCAGCATCTGCAGACCTCACTTTCTACCTCGGTGATCAGTGCTGTGTCCCTTATTATTTGTGATTGGGAGGTTGGACTGGGGTGGACAAAGTTAAACATCATATAACACCAGCTTACAGTCTAACCGATCTATTCAGAGGCAGGAGCATTCGAAGCGATGCTTCTTCATCAAAATGCACAAACACCTGATGAAGAAGCAGCGCTTCCAATGCTCGTGCTTCTGAATAAACCCGTTAGACTATAAGTGTTTGTCCTTCGTTCTGGTGAGTTGTCTGTGTGTGGCTTTCGGTTTGTATGCTGTTATGAGTCCGAGTGGTCGCAGTAGTCTGTCTGTAAGTTCCGAAATGCTCTTGATGTATGGTAGTGTGACTCATCCTTAGGAGCTGAGCCGTCAGATACATCAGAAGTTCGAAAAGATGTGTAGGAAAGGCAAGGTTACAGTGATCATGGGCGATTTCAATATGCAGGGGGACTGGAATAATCAGATTTTTAGTGGATTATAAGAAAAGCAATTCATGGAATATCTACAAGATTTTTTAGTAGCTTGTGGGGCAGTCCACAAGGGAACAGGCAATACTGGTTTTAGTGTTGTGCAAAGAGGCAGACGAGATAAAGGAGCTTAAACTGAAGGGAGCCGTCGGAAGCAGCGATCATAACATGGTTGAATTTATCCTGCAATTTGAGAGGCAGAAGATAGAACCAGAGGCAACAGTATTTCAGCAGAATAAGGGCAACTGCAGAAGCATAAGGAATAAGCTGGGTCGAATTGACTGGGACAGTAGCCTCGCAGAAAAGACAGTAGAACAGCAATGGCAGGAGGCTCTAAGAGTAACTTCGGAGACACAGCAGAGATACATTGCAAGGAGAAAGAGGCATGGTACATGGAGAATGAAGCAACTATGGCTGACAAGTGACGTCAGGGATAGCATCAATGCAAAAGAGAGAAATATATAATGTGATGAAGGACAGTGTGAAACCAAAGTATTGGGTAGCTTACAAAGAAAAACAGAGGGCAACAAAAATGTAAAAGGAGGGAGAAAATTAAATAAGTGGGTAAGCTAGCCACTTCGATAAATAAAGTGCAAAAGAGAGGTAAAAGTAGGGAATGGAAATGATGCCAGAGAGCTAGTGGCGGGGAACAAAGGAATGGCTGAGGAACTTTGCGTCAGTTTTTACAGTGGAAGACACGATTAATTTCCCAAAAATTCAACAGAGTGAGGGTAAGAACGGAGTATGGTGGTCATCACCAAAGGGAACGGTTTAGAAAACTAAATGGCCAGAATGTAGATAAATTATCTGGACCAGATGGATTACACCCAAGCCTTGTAAGGGAGATAGCTGAAGGTGTAGTGCAAGCATTAGTTGTGATCTTTCAGGAATGACTAGAATCAGGAAAAGGCAAAGGGGACTGGAAAATCACTAACGTGACACCCCGTTTAACAGGGATTAAGGCAGAAGATGGAAAATTACAGACTGATAAACCTAACCTCAAAAGTGGTTAAGATCCTGAAATGCATCATGAAGAATGAGATTTCTGAATACTTGGATGTAAAAGATGGTAAAATAGGGCAGAGTTATTATGGTTTCATCCAGGGGCGGGCATGCCTGACAAACCACTAGAATGTTTTGAGGAAGTACTGAGCAGATTAGGAGAACCAATGGATATTATCTACCTGCACCTCAAGACGACCTTTGACAAATTGCTACACTGGAAGTTATTGAGAAAGGGGACACCTGGTGTCAGAGGCAACGTGCTAGCATCGATAAAAGCTACAGAGAGTAAGGGTAGAATGTGTCTTCTCACGTTGGCAGTCAGTAACAAGCATTGTTCCACAAGGCTCAGTGTTGGGAGCACCAAACGTCACATTATACAGTTAACGATCTAGATGAAGGAACTGAGGGCATTTGGATGATTTTTAGTATTAAAATCACCGGAGTGTGGAAACAGGCCTTTTGGCAAAATAAGTTCACACCAACCCTCCGAAGAGTAACCCAAGCAGACCCATTTTCTGCTGACTAATAACGTAATTTATGGGCAATTTAGCATACACATTTCACCTAATCTGCGTCTGTTTGGACTGCAGGAGGACACCAGAACACCGACAGGGAACCCATGCAGATATGGGGAGAATGTGCAAACTCCAAACTAGCATTGACCCGAAGTGGAAATTGAGACTGGGTGCCTGGCACTGTACTAACCACTAAGCTACCATGCCACCCACAGCCTGATGTTCAGAAGTACAAACATATGAAGAGGGTCAGATAGCATTGAAGAGGAGAGCTTGCAGAAAGGTGCGCCACCGATTCTCCTCAACTTCCCACACCTCTGTACTTGAACCCCAACCTTCCTACCACATCAAGGATAGACCGCCATGGTTCTAAACTTCCACCCCACCAACCTCCAGATACAAGTCATCATCCTCCACTATTTCTGCCACCTCCAGTCAGACCCCACCACCAGAGATATATTTCCCTCCCCACCCCTATTAGCATTCTGCAGAGACCATTTCCTCCACGACTCCCTAATCTGGTCCACGCCCCCCACCCCCCACCCCCACCAAGCCATCATCCACTCCTGGCACCTTCCCTTGGCATTCCAAGTTGTGTAAAACGCGTGCTTACAACTGCACACTCACCTCCATTCAAGGCCCCAAAGGATCCTTCCACACCACGTAGACATTGTATTGTGTCCATTGTTCCCTGTCTGCTGTATATTGAGGAGGCAGGATGTCAACTTTTGGAACGTTTCAGGGAACATCTCTCTCACTCACACACACACACACACACACACACACACACACACACACACACACACACACACACACACACACACACACACACACACACACACACACACACACACACACACACAATGACCCCACCACCATATGGCCGAACACCTCAACTCTCTCTCCCAATCCGCCAAAGTCATGCCAGTCCTGGGACTGCTCCACTGCCAAACCCAAGTCACCCAACACCTGGAGAAACAACATCTCATCTTCCACCTTGGGACCGTGCAACCACACGGTACCAATGTCAACTTCACTAGTTTCCCCATCTCACCTTCCCCCACCTTATCCCAGATAGAAAACTCCAACTTAACGCTGCCCCGTTGAACTGTCCGATCTGTCGATCTTCTCTGACCTTCATGAACACAATCCACCTTCGTCTAACTATCGCCCTTCACGCTACCATCCCCCCCAGCCTCACCCTCTCCTATGTATCTTTCAACCCCCTTCCGCCCACCCTCCTCAATCCTGACGAAGAGCTTATGCCTGAAATGTCGCACCTCCTGCTCCTCGGATGTTGCCTGACCGGCTGTGCTTTTCTCGCACCATACTTTTGGACTGTGATGTCTTGCATCTGCAGTCCTCACTTTCGCCTGCAGAAGAATATGGGCAGTTTGGGAGATTGGGTAAAGAACTGATCGATAGAGTACAGTGTGCGTAAGTGTGTGGTCGTGCCAGAACTACAAGAGGCATGGACTATTTTCAATATTAAGAGTAAAATCAGAAGTCTGAAGTGCAAAGAGACTTGAGAGTACTAGTCCATGATTCTCTCAAGGTAGACTTGCAGGTTGTCAGTAGTAAGAAAGGCAAATACAACGATGCTATTCATTTCAAAAGAGTTTGAATATAATAGCAGTGATATACTTCTGAGGCTATATAAGGCTCTGGTCAGACTACATTTGGAGTATTCTGCGCAGTTTTGCACCAGGTATCTCAGGAAGGATGCACTAGCACTGGTGAATGTTCAGAGAAGATTTATAGGAATGGTTCCAGGAATGAAAAGCTTAACATATGTAGAACATTTGAGGACTTTGACTCAATATTTGATGGAGTTTAGAAAGATCCGGGGTATCGAATTTAAACTTACCAAATACTGAATGACGTGGACAGAGTGGATGTTGGAAAGATGTTTCTATTGATAGGAGAGACTCCGATCCAAGGGCCCAGCATAAAGGGAAGACCTTTTAAAACAGAGATAAGGACAAACTTCTTCAGCCAGAGAGCCGGGGATCTATGGAATTCACGGTCACAGAAGCTGTAGGGAGCAGGTCATTCTGTACATTTAAGACTTAGATCGATAGGTTCTTGATTGTCAAGGTGATCAAGGGTTACGGGGAGAAAGCGGGAGAGTGATGTTGAGAAGCTTAACAGCTATGATCAAATGGTGGAGCAGACTCTATGGACTGGAAGGCCAAATTTCTGTTCCTATATCTTCTGGTCTTATGGTTAATGTTGGCTGTCCTCATCCCTCACTATAGATGCGTCATGATTCTGACCTTATGATTTATAAAGAGGCACATTCCAATACTGATGACTGGCAATATCATTATCTCTCCTTCCAGTTGCAGCAGCCATTTCCTCCAATTCTCTCTGATTTCTGTCTCCTCCCCAAAGTCATAATGACACAGGAGTTGAAGTCCAATAAATGATACTTCATCATAGTTTATTGACATCAATAACATCAACAGCATGACCCTCACTTGCCCCTTCTGATCATCGAATAACAATCCGAATTGTATTTGTCACGTACAACTCTCTGTTAACATATCCATGCAGTTTCCCTGATATAATCCATGTTTTCTTCAGCACATTTTCCCATCAGATTATGGACTATAAAGTTCACTCATTAATATACTCACTGATCAATAATTTCAGGCTATAAGTTTCCATTTATTAATGGAGAAACTGGTTTATGCTCCAACAATCCTCTGTAAATACTCTCATATCCGAGGCAGATTGAATGATTACACACAAACAATCTGCCATCTCCAACATCCCTTCTCCCAGTCACACCCATATATCCCATGCTGAATGCGTAAATTTTAAACGTTATTTTGAATTTTAATAAAATTAATATTGAATTGAAAGGGGTTAACTGGAGCTATTTGTTCACCGACTGTGATTATTGTCAATCTCTGTGCATTCTAATTATCCCAGTGGAGGGTTTCCATCGTTAAACGATAAATAGGCTCTGTCAATGTATTATCCCATAGTGTGAGAGGGAGTATCACCGACAGCACTAACAGGGATCAGCAGTTCCAAAGGGAAAGGTGGAGAGATCAGAATCTGCGAACATTACACTCAATCCAACAATGGATCAGAATCTGTGAACATTAGACTTGAATGTTCCAACAATGGACAGGAGTTTATCCTTGGGTCATTACTTTCTTTCTCAGCCTTGGATATCATTAGCATGGCGGATCCAGGAAATCCTTTGGATTATTCAAGGTGGTTACTATCCCATCCTCGCTATAGTTGGTGTTCCTAGTAAGTCATTCTCTTTGACTGTTAAACTGTGTTGAACTGATTTTCTGCTCATGATATGTAAATATTAGAAAATGGAAATCAATGTATTCAGTTCCAATCAAAAATTCCTTTCCTTATAAAATATATAAAGCAAATTACTATTTACAAATTACTCACTGATATGCGAAAAGGAACCATACTGTTCTCAAACTCCATAATCCTTTCTGTCCTGCACAGATTTACATTTCCATATCCTCCCTACCCACCAATGCTGTCTAATACCACCATTATGATATCCCAGTCGCCTCCTCAGCCTCAGTGCAATTCCTGAATGAACCATCGTTTGTGTTTTTGTTAAATCCAATACAGCTGTTTCTTCAAGTCTCTTCAAACCACGTGTCCATTACAAAATAATTGCACTTGAGATGTTTAACTTGTTCTCTGCACAGAATCTGTCAGATGTAAGACAGTGTACAATGCGCAAGTCATTGACTCTTAACCTACTGCCATCGGATAATAATCCATTGATATCACATGAAAAAAATTGATATAATTAAAATGAAACCATTATAATTTGTGATAAAAAGCCCATCGGCTTGCCTCATGTCCTTTTGAAAAGGCAATGGGTCATCCTTGCCTGGACAAGTCTCCGTGTGACTGCAATCCCACAGCAATGTAGTTTACTCTTTACTGTCCTGTGGAACAGCTGAACTAGCCACTCAGTTTTAGATTGGTATAACATGCTGGCCTGACCAGGGATGCACACATCCCCTGAGGGAAGAACTGAGGAGAAAATGAGTCTGCCTTCTCGGAGGTGGAAACGCCTCCTTGAGACATCCCACAAAATATTTGGCTTCTCTCCTCACTACACCATATTAAAACAGCACACGTTCCACATGCAATGGGGCCACGAGGAACATCATGGAGCCGTCTCTGAGTGCAGTCTCTGCTCCATTGTTTTGTCACGTTGGAACATCAATTACATCCTCCTATTCCTGCATTAGCCCTCGAGGGGCTGAATGTTCTCGTCCTGGTCGCATGGAACACGTACAAGGTTCTGATTGGACTTTGCACCTTAGTGTTAAGCAGCAAGATGCACTGACCAGACTGCTTCTTTTTCTGTGAAACAAGCAGACGAGTTGAATGATTTGTCCCTCTTTTTGTGCTTTCGTTTCGATGGCCTGAATGACTCCCACATGCCCATGTGCAACCAGCTTGAGATGCTGAATTAGCACTTCTTTTAACTGTGGAAATGTGCAGTGTCTGGCCGTGCTGTAACATGAATGTTACCGGCACTTTAACAGCACAAGCCTGAATGTTGTCCGGTCTTGCTGCACATGGATACAGACTGGTTCAGGAGCTGACAGGAGACAAAATGCTCTGAAAATTATCTGATCTTGAGTGACCATCGCAACTGCTGATCTTATGGTGGAGAAAAGACATTGATGCAGCACCTGGAGATGTTTGTGCTAAGGAAGCTACCCTGAAGATCTCCTGAAGGGATGTTCTAGGTCTGAAAGGATTGATGTCCACAACCACGAGCATTTTCCTTTGTGCTATGGATGGTCCAAACCAGAGGTGATATTGTGGTTGATTCCTATTAAATTTAATTTTTGCAGCATTCCTTGATAGCATCCTGAGACAACTCCTGCCTTGTTATCAGGGTCTGCCACTCTTAGCTGGGCTAATGTGTTTTGAAAATATCAATAGGTTATTGTGTCCCTGTGGGGAGTGTTTTCTCCTCACAGAGGGTAGTGAATGTCAGGAACTACCTGGATTAGAGAGTTCGGGGAGCTAGATCACTGAAACTACTTATAGAGGTGGTAGATTCGTTTTTGCCCTCTATCATTAAGTTGAGGGGTGTGAAGAATTGGGAATTGAATGGAGTTGATGCCAACAGTAGATCATCCATGATGGTATACAATGGCACAGCAGGATTGACCGTCTGAATTACCTGATCCTATTCCTTATGTTCTCATATTCTGTAACAGAAAAGTTAATGGTTGTAATTTTCCTGAATGTTCTGTCATTGAATGTTGCAGTCAGACAGAACAAATTCTTTTGTGTATCATCTCTGAGTGATGTCTGTGAGCTGTATTCACAGTGAATCTGGGTCCACAACATGACCAACAAATGAACCACAAGTTGCAGAGAGGCACTCTGTAAAGAGGCATCTTTCGAACCAAGCTTGGATTTCCCAATAAAATTTTCCAAGCCACACCGAACTGTGTGTGTCAATCTGGAGGGAAGGAATTATATCCTATGTTACTGTGGACCTAGTATTTTAAGCAAGTGGCCTCCATTTGCTTCTGTGCGGGGCTGAATAGAACATTGGAACATTTGAGTGAGGAGCAGGAGTGGGTCATTAGCCACTTTGTCACTGCAGACCCACGCACTACGATCGTGGTTGATCTGGTTGTGGTCTTAGCAGCACTTTTCTGTATGCGCCATTTTCGTCCATTCACTTCTCTGTCAAATACTTAACAGACGCCACTTTGATTAAATGCAAACACCTAGACATCATAAACCCCTGGGAAAGGGAATTGCCAATTGTACAACTCTTTCAGAATTTGCTCATTCGTGTTCCACCCAATCTTACAGGGCCACTGATTGCTTTTGCTGCCCCACTCCTCCACTGGTTACAACAAATTTCAAAGTTTAGTGATAAGGCCAATGATATAAGTGTCAGCCTGGCTCATCATCTCGAAAAATGTGACAAACACACAAAGATGCACCTGAACGCATACATTTTAAGACAACAAAATGAAAGCTTTCCAGAGTTTCATAATTGCTGAAATCTTAACAAATGGCAAGATGACAGAGTATCTCAAATGTTAATCTGTCCTCTCACACAAGCTGCTGGTAATGGGATATCTGCCCGGAACAGTTGGATTTGTTTTAATTCGCTTTGCATCAGATATTAGAAAGATGCCAAAGAATCTTTCATCAGGAAATCTCCACGACTGGGGAAGATGACGCAGGATTTTTTTCTCTTGTTAGATGGAACAAAATAGAGAGAGAGAGAGAGAGAGAGTGGGCACTAGGCTGCTGCTTGTGAGGCAGGTAACATTTTACTCCCTCCCTATGTTAAAATATGCAATTATGTCAACTGAACACCAAAGTGAACCATGTGTAATTTCCTTGAACATTCTCTGGAATGGATGATAAGGGGTTATATACAAGCGCATCATTACTGCTATTGTACACAGTGCATTTCTTTAGCAGATAAAAACAAAATCCCAGCTTTGTATTCTGCAGGCATGTCTATATGTGTCTGCATATTTTTAACAATTCGGTTGATGTCTTCATTATATCTGCGTTAAATCAATGTTACGACCGTGTGTAAAGCCCTTCTATTAATTTAAACCACCCACACAGAAATAAGCACCCCGCCTCATAGTCTGTAAAAGTGTGACAGCAAACGACCAAATCCCACTATTTATAAGAAAGCAATAGCAGTTTATTCTTTAACTCCAAAAAAAAGAGAACGTTAAACAACATTTCTTGACACTGTAATCATCCTTGTCTGATCAGCTTTTCTAATTCCCTCTCCACAGCAATATACTGAACGAATAAAACCACCCAACTAATATTTACAACAACAAAAAAAGAATTTCAAAACCCCCAGCGAGTTACATCGATTTTCCTGTGAATCTTCCTCTGTAGGTTTTCCTTGGTCTTTTCTTCGGTCTTCTGCTGCACAGATTTCATAGAAACAGGTACCTTTCAGAAAGCGATTCTGCCGGTAGTCTGCATTTGTTAGTGCTCTTTGCCGCTCTGGGTAACTGTTCAAAATGCCCGATTTTATACCACAAAACATCAGATTGTCTCATTGGTGTTATATCATTAAAATTCAAATTCAATAATACTCAGCTCAGTTATTTGTTTCAGCCAAATGTTACTTGTTTAAATTTTTCAGCACACTCTGTGCTTGTTAAGTCCTTGCCAACTTTCACTCTCTTTAAAAGGTATCGTACACGCCTATGCATTCATAACAGTCAATACATTTTATTCTTAAAATTTATTCTGTAGTTTAAAACACCCAAACAAGAGAAAATATGTATCCAGTATTTTTTTTCTCAAAATCGTGCCTGGGTCAAAAAGATTTCTCATCCATTACCTAAACTGATAATGCTTCATATCAAAAGGCCCCCCAGGAACGTGTGTTCAGGAGCTGGAGATTCATGTTTCGGGCACATTCCTGATGAAGGGCTTATGCCCGAAACATTGACTTTCCTGCTCCAAGCATGCTTCCTGACCTGCAGTGCGACACTTTTGGACTCTGACCTCCAGCATCTGCATTCTCGCTGTCCAGATTCAGTAAAACACTGCTACAATTAAACCCGATACGATTTCCCAGAAACATCATTTCAAACAACTTTCTGCATCTGCAGACTAACTTCTTGGAAAGGAGCAGCAGTTGGCCATTCAGCTGCACAATTCAGAATGCTCATGGCTGATCCGAGTGTGTCTGACCATCTGTCTCCGGTCTGTTCCCAATAAACATTGACCCTCCTGTCCAGCAAAGATCACTCGAGCTCAGCCTTGAATATCTTTAATTATCGCGTCTTTACTGCTCCCTGAGGAAAAGGGCACTACAGACAGCACAACACTAAAGGGAAAGGGACATCCTAATTTCATTGCAGGGCCCACTATTTTAAAACTGTGTTAACCTAACACCAAATTCCCTCCTTTTTTGAAACATAAGGACATAATAATTAGGCATAGACATAAACTATACAGCCCTCTAAACCTGTCCAATATTACCACTGACTTTTTCCAATCAAATATGCATTATACTCATTCTCCGTTCCTGTCCCAGGAAGAGAATACCAGATAGCATAAAACCACACGAGCATTAAAAAAGGAGCAGAATTAGGCCATTCGGCCCATCGAGTCTGAATGCCATTTAATAATGGCTTAGAGGTTTCTCAACATCATTCTCCTGACTTCTTTCTGTAACACTTGGTACCCATATTCATCAAAGACCTATATATCACTGGCTTAGAGACACAAGCATCTGTGTTTCTTTGTATCTGTCTGCGTGCACGTGTGTTTTTTCATGTGTTTGTGTATTTGTGTGTATATATTTGTCCTTCCGTGTATTAGTATCTGCGTTTTATCTGTGTTTAAGTCTGGTTGTGTGTGACTGTGTAAGTCTCTGTGTGCCTCCACATGTGTGCGAGCCCATCTCAGTGCATGTGCTGTGAGTGTTAGTATATTGCAGTGTTTACATATGTCTCTAAGTATGTCTGTGGTTGCATCTTTCTGCAATGAGATATTTGTTGTTTTGGGAGGGTAAGAAGTAGCGGAACAGACAGAGCGGTTAAAGTGAGTATTGCCCTCCACAGAACATTGTTTTTTTACTCAGTTGGTAGGACGTGGATATTATTGAATCTCCATATGATTCACTCCGGTCCTCTCTGGCTCGTTCCAGGGTCCTCCCAACATGGCGGGGAGAGGGGGCAAGGGAACGGATATCGGGCACTTCACTACCCGGCTTTGCCCTTTCTTTCCTGTTTCAGGCTGTTTATCCTGGACTGGGAGAAAGGGAAGGGGGGAATGAGCTGTTCGTGCTGTTGTAGGTGGTGGTAGGGGCGGGTGGGGGAGTGTTGCTGAATGGTGATGTGTCCTGAGGGAGTCAGTCCACAGTGCAGAATCCATAAGGTGTTATTGGTATGGTGGCATTGCATAGACGACAGACAAAAAGATAGAAGGAAGGTGCTGAATTCAACAGTGAGAGTGGTATTGCACGATCTTGATTTGGAGATAGAGCGTGAGCTTTGTTCAGGGGTAGCAGCTGTAACAGAGAAACAGCGACTGTGAGGGATAAGAGAGAATACGGTGACAATTATCCTGGCAGAACGAGGATACAGAATGTCCTGTATTGCTGGACATTTCTTCAGATCAACTCAGCGTCGAGGTGCGCCTCAATGAACGTCTTCTCTAAGTTTGTCACTAATAATGCTCCCGACCCTGTCCCTCAGATCCCACAGAATCAGTTTGGGAGGATCTTAGCAATGACAAACAAACATTGGTGTGTTCTGCCATGCAATACTGTCGTGCAAAATTTGTATATCTTATGCTCTGGATAATAGATATCGTGGGTGCTGCAATAATACTGAATTATCTCAAGCTATATCTAAACTGCAATAACTAAGTGACTGCTAATGCTGTGAAAAATAAAAGCCAGAAGTAGTTTGAAGAGTATGTTGTGATCCAAACTAGAAAGCAAGTTAGCTTGGATTTGGTGATGTGTGCTAATAAGGACTAATTAATAACATTGTTCTGTGAAAAGTGGCATTAATATGTTGCATTTTACACGGCATTTGCATATAAAATCGGATGTTGAACATGATGGTCAAACATTATGGAAGCCTGGAGGCTGGAGGGTCAAGTTCGCTCCAGTGAATTGGGAAAGTACAATATGACATTCAGCGGGAGACAAGCAATGGTTATTAGAGTCATAGAGTCCTAAAGCAGAGAGGCAGACCCTTTGGTCCAAACTGGTCCATTCCGACCAAAATATCCATTCACACTAACTCCACCTCCCTGCCATTGCCCCGTATCCTTCTAATCCTTTCCTATCCATGTATGTGTCCAAATTCATTTTAAATGTTGTTCATGTACCCGCCTCAAACACTTGCACTGGCTGCTCATTCCATGTGTGCACCAGCCTCTTTGTAAAAACGGTTACCCCTCAGGTTCCCTTTTATTATTTCCCCTCTCACCATAAACTGATGCCCTTGAGTCGATGATTCACATCACTGGAAAAAAGACTGAGTGCATTCACTCATTTCATGTCTCTCATCATCTAATATATTTCAACAAGATGTACCATTAGTTTCATACACTCTAAAGAAAAATGACCTCGCCTGTTCAAACTCACCCTGTAATTCAGACCGTTGAGTACTGGCAGCATCCTTCTGTATTTCTTATGCATTCTTTCCAAATTAATCACACCCTTTCTGGGGCAACTTGAACAAAACTGAACACAGTACTCCAAGTGCAGCCTCAGCAGCGTCCTGTATAACTGCAACATACCTCCCCAACTTCGATGTGCAATTCCCTGAGTGATGAAGGCCATCGTGCCAACAGCATTAATCACTGCTGTCTACGCGTGACTCTACTTTGAAAGCTCCGTGCATCTGAATTCCAAGGACCCTCTGTTCCACTGCACTCCTTAAGGGCCGATCTTTCACCATTAAACTCCTACCTTGATTTGATTTTCCAAAATGCAAGACCTTACACTTAATTATATTAAACTCTATTTGCCATTTCTCGGCCCACTTCCACAGCTGATCAAGGTCCTGCTGCAATTTCTGATAATTTTCCTCACTATCCATGTTACCGCCAATTTTAGTGTCATCAGCAAAATTACTAATCATGCCTTGTACAATCTCAACAAAATCATTGATAGAGATAACAATATTGGTCCCAGCACCGACCCCGACGCATTTCACTAGTCACAGGCCTCGTGTCTGACAAGCATCCTTGAACTATTACCCTCTGCTTGCTACCGCCAAGCCAATTGTGTGGTCAATTTGCCAGCTCCCTCTGGATTCCATGTGATTGAATCTTTCAGAGCAGCCTTTCATGTGGAACCATGGGCGGCACGGTGGCTCACTGGTTAGCAATGCTGCCTCACAGCGTTTAGGGTACCCAGATTCAATTCCCGCCTCGGGCGACTGATTGTATGGAGTTTGCACATTCTCCCCGTGTCTGTGCGGGTTTCGTCCCACAGTCCAAAGATGCGCAGATCTAATTAATTGTCCCTACTAACTCGCCCCATAGCTTTCATGGATGTGTATATTAGTCCGGGGGTAAATGTAGACTTGTATGGAAATGGGTCTGCGTGGGTTACTCCTCGGAAGGGCAGTGTGTAGATGTTGGGACCACCAGCCTTTTCCACAATGTTGGCATTTTAAGAACGCGAAAACTGCATAAATTAACAATCTGCATTTCAAAGAAAGCAAAATAATACAAGGTCAAATGTCGAAATTTGTTATCGGGAGAGGTGAATTTATTGTTAGGAACAAGAAATGGCCAAGATATCAACCAGTTACTTTGCATCTGACTTCATGGCGGAAGATCCAGAAAATCACCCAGGAAAACCAAGTGATCATACAGATCTTGTGAAGCTAAAGACATGAAGTCAATTTATATCAGTAACAAGGTAGTAGTTGAAAATATAGCTGGATTGAGCATTCCTAAGTCTGACAAACCTGATGTGCTTCATTTCAAAATATTAGCAATAAATCAGCAAGAGAATTATTAATTGTGCTGTCGATTACTGTGTTTTATTTTCTGGTACATTCTGCAGAGATCGGAAGCCATTGTTGATAAATGTAAAGGAATGAATGTGATCCAAGCATGGTCGGTGAATGGAATGAATCCAAGCAACTGCAAAGCGAAGAAGAGATAGTGTGGAAAACTGCAGACCAATTAATTTGATTTCTGTAGGAAAACTGTTAGAATCTACCACATACCACATCTTAAATATTTAGAAATTACCAGCAATGTTGGAGGGAATCAGCATGCATTTCTGACAAATAAATCATACTTAACCAACTTTGGAATTACTTAATCTTTTTTCTTGCAACATAGATAATGAGGAACCATAGAAATGGAATATTTGGATTTTCAGAAGGCTTTCTATGACAACTCATGCAATGGGTTCGTAAGTAAATTAATGCGAAGGGTATTTGGAGGAGTATATGTAAGTGGAAAGTTGTATTCACATTCATTTAAGAGAATCAGAATATAGATGGAAGGACATGTTGAAGCAGGTTCACAGCGTGTTAATGAAACTGTACCTGGAGTATTGAGTACTGTTTCGGTGACCCAATCTAAGAAATAATATACTGACCACACAGGAGGTGCAATGGACATTCTGCAGATTAATCCCTCAGATGGCTAGATTACCTGATGAGGAAACTCAGTCTGTGTTCTCTACAGTTTCAAAGAATGAGAGGTGATCGCAGTGAAATTTAGAAAATTTGTTAAACATATGACAAGGTGAAAATAAACAAGATATTTCTATGGCTGTCTAATCTACATTTAATGCCAATGATGGCAGGATAAGGGACAGGCTATTTAAGACATCAATAAGAAGAAAATCCATCACTTGAATGGGACTGACTAACACATAGGCATGGACACCTACTGGAAGGGCAGATATTGTACAAGTGTGTCGATTGGAATAGAATAACCAGCGAACAGTTAAGACTCATTAGAGACTTGCCACGTTGCATCCAAATCAACTTCGTGTTAGCATTGAGAGCATGGTGGTAGAAGGCTGTTTGTGTGACTGGACACTCGTGTCCAATGATGTACCACAGGGATCAGTGCTGTGTCCCAGAAAACACTAGATTATAGTCCAATAGGTTGTTGTGGTTCTGTTCGCCGAGCTGGAAGTTTTTGTTGCAAACGTTTCGTCCCCTGACTCGGCGACATCATCAGTGCTTGGGAGCCTCCTGCGAAGCGCTTCTTTGATGTTTCCTCCGGTGTTTATAGTGGTCTGTCCCTGCCGCTTCCGGTTGTCAGTTTCAGCTGTCCGCTGTAGTGGTTGGTATATTTGGTCCAGGTCGATGTGTTTGTTGATGGAGTTTGTGGATGAATGCCATGCCTCTAGGAATTCCCTGGCTGTTCTCTGCCTGGCTTGCCCTATGATAGTAGTGTTGTCCCAGTCGAATTCATGTTGCTTGTTGTCTGCGTATGTGGCTACTTAGGATAGCTGGTCGTGTCGTTTCGTGGCTAGTTGATGTTCATGTATGCGGATTGTTAGCTGTCTTCCTGTTTGTCCTATATAGTGTTTACTGCAGTCCTTGCATGGTATTTTGTACACTACATTCGTCTTGCTCAGTTTGGGTATCGGGTCCTTCGTTCTGGTGAGTTGTTGACTGAGCGTGGCTGTTGGTTTGTATGCCATTATGAGTCTTAGGGGTCGCAGTAGTCTGGCAGTCAGTTCCGAGATGCTCCTGATGTATGGTAGTGTGGCTAGTCCTTTTGGTTGTGGTATGTCCTCGTTCAATGGTCTTTCTCTTAGGCATCTGCTGATGAAGTTGCGCGGGTATCCGTTTTTGGTGAATACCTGGTATAGGTGTTCCTCTTCTTCTTTTTGCAGTCCTGGTGTACTGCAGTGTGTTGTGGCCCTTTTGAATAGTGTCCTGATGCAGCTTCATTTGTGTGTGTTGGGGTGGTTACTTTCATAGTTTAGGACTTGGTCTGTGTGTGTGGCTTTCCTGTATACTCTTGTAGTGAATTCTCCGTCTGGTGTTCTCTGTACCATCACGTCTAGGAATGGGAGTTGGCTATCCTTTTCTTCTTCTCTCGTGAATCGGATTTCTGTGAGTGTGGCGTTGATCATCCAGTGTGTTTTTTCTATTTCCGTGTTTTTAATGATTACAAACGTGTCATCGATATATCTGACCCAGAGTTTGGGTTGAATTTGTGGTAGGACTGTTTGTTCTAACCTTTGCATAACTGCCTCTGCTATGAGTCCCGAGATTGGTGATCCCATGGGTGTTCCGTTGATTTGTTCGTATATCTGGTTGTTGAATGTGAAGTGTGTTGTGAGGCACAAGTCCAGTAGTTTAAGTATGCCGTCTTTGTTGATAGGTTTTCTGTTCTGTATGTCCAGTAAGTTGGCTCTTGTTTCTCTGGCTAGGATTTTGTCAATCGAAGTGAACAGTGCCGTCACGTCGAATGATATCATGGTTTCTTCTTTGTCTATGTGTATATTTCTGATGATGTCCAAGAATTCCTGTGTTGATTGTATAGAGTGTTTGGATCCGCTGACCAGGTGTTTTAGTTTCTGTTGTAGTTCTTTGGCCAGTTTGTAAAAAACGGACAGATAACCAGAGCTGACCTACAAAGAATGAAACCGGAAAGCAACAACACCCCCAGATTCTATGGATTACCTAAAGTACACAAACCAGACATCCCACTCAGATCCATAGTATCACTACCAGGGACACCATCATACAAAGTTGACAAAGCATAGCGACCCTAAACATAGCGTTTGTTCATCAAGGTATAGATTGTAAGGGCTATGCAGAACTTTTGTTAATCCAAGATGGAATAATGTGTGTAGTTTTGGGATCCACAATACAGGAAGGATGTGATTGTTCTGGAGGGGGTGCAGTAGAGATTCACCAGGATGTTCCCTGGGATGGAGCATATCAGAAAGGCTGGATAAGCTTGGGTTGTTTACTTTGGAGCAGTGAAGGCTGAAGGGGATATGATTCAGAAGGATAAGATTAGGAGGGACATGGAGAGCGTGGTTAGACAGCAGCTGTCCCTTTTATTCAAATGTTCAGGAACAGGAGAGCATATTTTTAAAGTGAAGGGTTTGATGTTTAGTGAGAATTTGACGATTGCATTTCTTTCCCCAGGGGGTGTTGGGGCTGGGATGCACTTCCTGTGAGGGGAGTTGTCACAGATAACCTCACAACCGTTAAAGAAAATACATGGTCGTGCACTTGAAATGCCATAACATTCCCGGCTACGGGTCTTGTGTCAGAAAGTGGGACTACTATCGACAGTGCTGTATTTGTGACGGTACAGAGTCTGTGCTCCTGTGATTGTATGGCTGTGGAATGTCAGTCATTTAGGAGCTTAAGACAGGGATCGATGGGTTTTTGAAGACTATATTAACAAGAGTTTTAAAAGTGAACTTATAATAATTTCTAAAAGCATGTCAGTGGCAAAATTAAGTCAAAAAGGTGCAGCTTCTGACAGTTTGAAACCAGAGAATTGAGGGCAGGGAAATGGCATAACTATGAAGCAAATATTTCAGTTATGTCTTCACGGAAGAAAACAAATCAAAAAACAATCTTCCTAGCAATACTAGGAAACTTTAGTCTGGTGAGAAAGAAAGGAAATAGAATGAAATTAGCAACTAAACAGTTTTAGAGAAAGTATTGCAACCGAAAGTAATGGGCATAGACAAAGTCAACAAAGATTTATTAAAAGGGAATCATATTTGAGAAACTGACTGAGCAAAAGTATGGAGAAACAATCAAAGCATACGATTGGATTTTTAGGAAAATATTGATAAAGGCCCAAGTCAACCATACAAATTCAAATCTTATGGGACTGGGGTAAATATGTGGACACAGGTTAGAACGGGAGATCAGACAGCACACAGTGGGTAGGAATAAAACAATGCGTTTTTGAGTGGAAAGCGTGGGGTTATAGCAGGAATTGAAGATTGGACCACAGCTATTCCCAATAAACATCAAACTTTTGGATTAAGTAATCAAATGCAATATTCCCAATTCTGCCGATGGCACGAAATGATATCGGATTGTGAGTCGGTGTGCAGGATGTAAAAAAGCTCCAAAGCGATTGAGACAATTGGAATGAATGGGCAAATACGTGGCAGGTGGAGAACAATGGGGGTAGATGTGACGTTGTGCGCTTTGGTGGGAAAAACATGACGGCAACATACCATTTGAAAAGGGATTGGTTGAAAACATATTGATTTGCAAATGAACTTGTTGTGGGAAGAGAGTGAGGTTCGACTGGGCCTGTATTCCATGGGCTTTAGGAAAATGAGTGGAGATCTCAGACAAATATAAAAAAAACTCTGACAGGGCGAGACAGATTGTAAGCAGGGATCATAATTCCCCTGGCTCAGACAACTAAAACAAGGGGCCACAGTATTACGTACAAACTGGCCACTCTGCATTAGGATAAAAATAAATATCTGCACTCAGAGACTGGAGAATGTGTGGAATTGTCTGATGCATAAGCCTGTGGAAGCCAAGACAATGAATATAAGTAAGGATTTCTAGACACTAAAGAGATTGACAGAGAGAAAGGCAATGTTGTGGAGATGGGAGATCAACCATCATTACAAGTAGTTCTCCAATAATGCGGTCCCTTTGTTCATGTGCAACACCATGTTGTAGATTGATAGTAGTGCAATATAAATAATGGGGGCAATAGAGAAAAGAGGGTAAGGGCGAACCCTGAAATATCAGTAAAAACCAAAAATGAAAGGTGGTCTAACACACGCACTAGCACAGTCGAAGGTAATCTTTACAACATATTTTGCAATGAAATAATACATTATATATAACATTTTACCACTTTAAGAAATGTAACAGTCACTGACTCCCGCCTTGTACCTTTCACGATGCTCTTCACCAAATGTTTTCGGGGCGGACTGACCACGTGATGCTCATGTGAAATTTCAGTGCTCCCCAAAATTCTCCTCCAATTTGAGATGATGTTCACACGAAATGTAGACTATAATTCCCAGTTTGAGACTCGTTTTCAAGGCTTGCAGAGCGGATTACATCCCTGTTTTAGCAGAACACACTGAGCGTGCATTTTGCAGATAAAGGACTCTGAACTTGGGTTTTCCTGTTCAGCCAATGTCAGGGATGCAATCCCGTAACATTGAACAGGAACTTGCTTTATTTAAAAAAAAAACGCACAATTCAAGAACGGCATTGCAGCCAAATTGTGTAAAATAAACACGTGTCATCGCAGAACTGCCTGTGTATTGATTGGAGGGGCAAAATTGATGGATAGCAGGGAAAACAGCAGTTCTCATTATATATTTCACAAGGATTAAGCATATTAAGTGATATGAACACGCTGTGAGGAAAACTGCATTGTGGAGATTTTCTCCATGACCTAGAATGGAGAAGGCTCAATGTGTTGAATGGCCTACTCCTTTCCCGATGTTTCCGTGTAATCTATGGGAAATCTCTGTAAATGCTGTCACACACTCTCAGATTTTAGGAAGGAAGCCTCTGCAGTGTCGACAGGACTGTGTTTCCCATTCCCTTTTCCAAAACTGAGGCTGGTGCCGGGTGTTCTGTCCGGTTTTATCCTGTAAGACACCGGAGCAGTTTGATACAGTAGAGTGTCTTGCTTGGCCGTTTCACAGACCACTGAAGGGTTTATCACATGCCTGTGTGTCTGGAATCACTTTTAGGCAAGACTAGGAAAGTACTGGAGATTCACTTCCTGAAAATACATTAGGGAAAGAAATACATGTTTACAATCAACATTGGCTTAAGGCTCACTGTTACTGATACCAGATTTGAGATCTTGATATTTCATTAATTGTTTTTAACCTTCATCATCTGCCAGTGCATTAGCTTGGTTTGAATTAGTATTCCAGTTACATTTCCACAACAGCACCATCTCCACATGGGGGCATATCAGAAACCACAATGAACAGGTTATTTCTTTACTGCTTGATAGCTCTGTCAAAAAGACCTCCCACCAACTTGACTATCGTGATGAGACTGAGGGGGTGGTAATTGGTTAAATTATAACTATTCCTCTTTTTGGGAACTGGATATGGCTGAGTAATTTTCCACTTCGCCAGGGATATTTCGGAGTTGGAACTGGAATGAAACAGCTTCCCCAGGGACACGGCTTGTTGTGCAGCACAAGTCTTCAGTCCTATTACAGGAATCGTGTCAGGGCCCATTGCCTTTGTCATATCTGCTTTGTCTAGCTGTTTCTTCATGTCACCTGCAGCGAATCAAATTGATTAAAGACTGGCATCTGTGATTATGGGGACATCATGACGTGGGTGAGGTGGATCAGCAACTCAACACTGATGGCTGAGAATTGTACAGATACTACATTCTTGTCTTTTACACTGATGTACAGGGCTGTTCCATTATTTAGGATGGGGATATTTGTGGAGTTCTCTCCTCCAGTAAATTGTTCAATGGTCCATTGACATTTATGACTTGATGTGGCAGGACTGCAAGTCTTAGATCTGATATGTAAGTCCTGGTATAATATCTCCCTTTCCATCAGTTGTTAGTTCTGCATGTTTGGAATCCAACCAGTCAAATGCGGTAGCATTAACGGGTTCTCATTATGTTTAGATACACATGATTCTGACTCTGGCACGTTCACCCACATTCGTCACTGAACCATAGATAAGCTTTATGTTCGTGGTAGACTGGTGGATTATCCTGGAGAAGAAATACAGATTGTGATTGAATACAATTCTGCTTCTGCTGCTGCTGATGTCGACACTCAGCATCACATGATAGCCCAGTTTGAGCTGCAATATCTGCAATTCAA
This sequence comes from Chiloscyllium plagiosum, assembly GCF_037043375.1. NCBI lineage: Eukaryota > Metazoa > Chordata > Chondrichthyes > Orectolobiformes > Hemiscylliidae > Chiloscyllium > Chiloscyllium plagiosum. Next base: position 86,731,731 of record NW_028270176.1, read on the forward strand.
TTCTACTGACCGTCCCCTAGTTCACAACGAGACTTATTCACCTATCAGCCCTGTAATCAGTGAATTAAACTGGTTTCTGATGTGGTAACACTTCAATTTTCATATTCTCATTCTGAAATGGCTCTCTCCATGGTGTCACGCCTCCGACTTATTACATTACTCAAGCCTTTAACATATTCATCTGAATCGTATCCATTCCTGTAATGCCATAATTTTTGTTTTTTTATGAATGTGTTTCCCCCGTTTCTCTCCCTGACTATGATTATGAGCTCTGTAGTGTCAATGATGACAGCCTTATATAACTTCAGAGCCAATGAATGTGAGTACTTTGTGTTATCATTCACTTCCCAGTGTACAGCGCTTTGTGTTGGACAGGGCGTTTCAACTTCTTTGACACATATCTTTGGAATTTGTTCAAAAACAGAAATTACTGAAGAAACTAAGCAGGTCTCGCATTAACCTTGTGCAGTGAAAGCAGAGTCAATCTTTCGGGTGCAGTGACTCTTGTACAAAGCTGCCAGTTTCTCAGCAATGTTTGTATTTTGCTTTCCAGTATCCAAAGTAATTTGTTTAATCGAACATTTGTGTTGTACCGATAAATTTCTGGAGAAACTCAGAAGGAGTTTCTGGAGAAACTCTGGCGGAGTCTGCAGAGACAGAGAAACAGAGTTAGCTTTTCAAGTCCAATATGACACCTCTTCACAAGTGAAAACGATTAGAAAATGGGCTTTTTAATCCCTTGACAGAGGTGCAGGATGGGTGGCATGGAAAGGAGTGTGTGGCAAACATAAATGGGCGTTTAGCAGTGGTGAATGAGAAGATGATGTAAAATGGGTTTAAATTAAGGAGTGAATGGGGGAAAAGATTTCACTCTCTTAAGTGCAAGATAAAGAAGGCACAACCACACAAGGCCAGAGGGAGGCCAGGAGGGAGAATGTTGACCATGTAGTATTACATAGATATGGCAGTAGATACGTTTTCTCTGTAGGGATCATCGCCACTTCACACAAAAGAATTCAGGAGTTTGACCTCTTATTGGCACTGGTAAGAGTTTCATGCTGCCTTAGTATTGTAACATGAAGAAAAGCAAATCACAGTATGAAGATTGGGCTGAGTGCTGTTTACCCTGTCATTTTTTATATTGTTTCAAATTTGCAGTGCTTATCGTTAATTGCTTTTTTTCTTGAAGTTAGTATCAGGTGGAGTGTAGGAGGTAGTGGTGACATTATAGAAGTTTATAAAGTCATGAGAGACATGGATAGGGTGAATAGTCAAGGGCTTTTTCACAGTATAGGGGAGGCCAAACATAGAGGTCATATCTTTAAGGTGAAAGGGGGAAGATTTAAATGGAACAAAGGGGCAACGTTTTTACACAGAGGGTGATGCGAGTATGAGCTGCCAGAGCAAGAGTGGTAGACGCATGTACAACTTCCACATTTCAACGACATTTGGACAAATATATAAATGGGAAACGTTCAGAGACATTTGGGCAAAATGCAAGCAGATGGGACTAATTTAGATTGGAAAACCATGTCAGCATGGACAAGTTGGGCGAAGGTTTGTGAGCTATATGAGTGCATGAATCCAGAAAGCGAGGGAAAAGGAAGAAAAGATATGACGTAAGCAAACTGTCAAGAAATATTAAAAACAACTTTGACTAGCTTTTCGTGTGTATAAAACATTTCAGGTGAGTGTGTGGCCTTTGTTAGAAAGAAAGACAGGAAAATATATTTAGGATATTTAGAGGGTGTGACTGCTAGAGGGAAGACAGAAGTTCACAGTATGACGGATAACATATTAGCACGGAATGAGAATTGGCAAACACATAAATATCGGCGAGTCAGGATTAATGGATCTTTATGATAAAATATATCAACTGGAGTAGCACAGATATCAGTCTGAAGGCAAATAATTTATACCAGTATTTTACATCGTTCCTCACAGGGCAAGACACAGCTTAATATTTCAATCATTTAAACAAAATGGTAATAGGAGGGAAGTTCTTGAACTGTCTCTAACAAAAGTAAGAAGGATTTTAACAAACAGATAATAAAAAGGGTAGGCAGGACAGCAATAATTCATGGCTGACAAGAAGTTAAAATAAGTGCTTACAAATTGACTGGCAACACTGTGTGAAATATTCCAAACTCTCTCGATTACAGGAGTGTTTCAGCATAACTGGAGAACCTCCAATGTGGCGATTGTCTTCCAGAAAGGCATGAACAGTAAGCATTCTTGCTGGGAATCTGCTGGGGTCTGTTATTACGGAAGGAATTGCAGGGCATTTAGAAAAGTGTCACAAAAATTCTGCATGGTTTTTTGAAAGGAGATCTACATTTTGCCATGTAAAATCATGCAGATTTTTTTCTGGAGATCCCTGAGAATGTAATAAGCAGACTTGATAAAGGGGAACTGGTACACATGTGGCTTTCCAGAGATTTTCCACAAGGTGCCACAAAATAAAAGTTCCTACACAAGACAGAAGCTCATAGTATGGCGGATAACGTATTAGCACGGAATGACAATTGGCAAACACATAAATGTCGGAGAGTCAGGATTAATGGATCTTTATGATAAAATGAATCGACTGGAGTAGCACAAATATCAGTCTGATGGCAAAAGTTATTTGCAAGCTATACTGATATCCTGACATTGGGAGGTAAGTGTAATACACATCCACGTTTGTGGATGACACTGAGAACCAAAATGCGGGCTGTTATTTAATGGAATGGACTCCCAAAAAAGGAGCAGTGCAAAGGGATTGGAGTGTTCCTGTGTATGAAACGTAAAGTCAGCATGCTTGTTGCAGCAAGTAACTAGGATAGTTCATTAGCCGGCTTCCTGGGATGAAAGGGTTGAATTATTGCGTACATCTAAAATGGTGAGGAGATTATTCACTGTGGCTGAAATGAATAAGAGTGATATTACCGAAAAGTACAAGATACAGAGGGGGCTTGACAAGGTAGATTTGGAGAATGTGGTTCCATACTTGGGCAGAATCTCGAACTCGGGGGCGTAGACATAGAATAAAGCATATGGATTTCAAACTGAGATGCAAAGAAATGTCTCCTTTCAGAAGGTCGTGAATGTCTGGAACTCCCTAATCCAAAGAGTTGTGGGGGCTGCGTCACTGAATGTACTGAACGACGGGTTGGAATGATTATTGACGTATCAGCAAGTTGAGGAATATAAGGGAATTAGCAGGAAAGTGGAGTTGAGCCGTGGAGTAGATCAGCCATGTTCTTATTGAATGACAGTGCAGGGTTGAGGGATCGAATAGCCTGCTCCTGTTCCCATTTCTTACGCTCTTATGTTGTGCTTTTGGAAAGTCACTGGTTATTTTCCCAGAAGTCGTGTTGTACAATGTTGCATTCAGAGACAGCAGAGGATTTGGTTGAGCTTAACCTGGGTGGGATATGGGGAATGTATTCACAGTGAATCTGGGTCTGTGACATGACACACGTTGGGAGCAGAAGTTACCAAGAGGAGAAGCCTGGAAAGAGGGATTTTGGGATGGGTGGTCACTTTCTGACCGAGCCTGGATTTTCCAAGTACATTTCCCAAACTACACCTAACTTTCAAAGTGGCCTCGATCTGTTCCTGTGTAGCAGGACTGAAGGGCTGAATGGAACATCAGAACATAGTGCTGAGGGATAGGAGTGGGTCATTCCACCCTTTGACACTATTCCATCAGTAAATAAGGTGGTGGCTCATCTCATTGTGGTCCCAGCTGCACTTTTCTCTCCATGCGCCATTATCCCTGATTCACGCTCTATGGAAAATCAGACTAAGCCAACCTCAATATAGTATAAAGATTCAGCCATTCCAATCTTCTGGGGAAGAGAATTCCAACTGGAATGAATGCGACTTTGTGGATTTCTCCTCAGTCCAGTACTGACTGAGGTTGGAGGGTGTCACTGTTTAATTTTCTAGTTCCACTCCTCCACTGCTCACAACAAATTTCAAATGTAAGTTTATTGATATGGCCAATGATAAAGGTCTCGGACTGGGTCAGGTTCATTGATAGGAGCAAGTCAGGTACGTTTCTGTAGTCCGCCACAAGTAACGAAGAAAACTAACAGAGGAGCATGGTTGATCAGTGGTTAGCACTGCTACATCCCATCACCCAAGGATCTGAGCTCAATTCCAATTTCAGGCAACCCTTCATGTGGAGTGCTCCATCCTGGACAGATTGCTGGGTTGTGCTGAGGCTGGTCTGCACAGTGCTCCATGCTGAGCAGATATCTCATCTGGGCTCATACGTGTCTGGGCTGGATCTGCAAGGTGTATTGAGTATGCAATATAATTCCTGATAGAGCTAACACTCCACCAGTTCGGTGCTTTTTGCTGTCAAACCCTGTATTTCTGCAAGATGTTGTCCATAAAGTAATTCTCGAATTAAAACGTGAATAGCTTTCCTGTTTGCTATGGACCAGAACGTTCGCCCCTCACAATACATGTCGAAGGTATTCTCGACCCGAACGCTTTCTTATTTTAAAGGTAAATGTGAGGTGATGTGTTTCAGATACAATTCGCTTGGTCAAAGTATTCGATTGTAAGCAGAACACAATGTATTCAAATACAACAACAACAAGAGGAACTTGTAATAACTTAATTCTACTTGAAAACGTAGCAGAATAATAGGTTATTTAACTACTAAACAGTAAATACTTCAGTATGGTAACATCACACAAGCATACACTAGTCAAAAGCAAATTCAGGAAACAGATTGTCTCACATGCAGTTCTCTAATCCAGGAGGAAAGAACATCAAAAGTCAATTCTGAGAGAAATCTCAGAGAGAATGCAGCAGCTGGGAGAGATTTCCTGCCTTCCAACCCTGCTGAGACCCCAGCAATAACTGGTGAAATTTAAAACTAAGAATCCTGGTTCTGTGAGAGCTTGACCATCACTCCACAGGACCAGACTGCGGCTGCAAGGAATGGATCGTATCTATAACATCTATGTAACTGAACGAGCTTCTCAAAAATGCCTAACTCCACCTAAACTACTAAATGATGGCAAGATAAATGTCAAAGTTAAATATAAATAAATTAAACGAAAGGATGCAACAGGCCTAGTGATAATACACAGACGGCCTCGGGTGCCCAGCATTAATCACCCTGCCAAAACATAGTGGGATAATGGAGCAAGTGAATAGAAAGCTTCGTCTCTCTCCCTCACCTCTATCTTTACAATTGGAGATGTGCTATTGTTCCAATAGTCAGCAATGTTGTCCATTAAGTAATTCCCCAACATCCCAACTAGACCAAGTATTATTGTGACATTTGAGGATTGTAGTGCAAGAGGTTAACTGGAGCTATTTGTTCAGTGACTGTGATTGACGGAAGTCTCCATGGATTCTAACTGAGTCATTGGAGAGTTTGTCTCTTCTATTAATAAGGGGCTTCCTTCAACCTGATATCAGACAGTATCAGCGGCAGTGTCATCCTCAAGATGATTGGACCCAGCAGCTACAGGAAGAGGGAGTAGAAGAGAACCTTAGAACAACAGACTGCAATGTTCCATCAATGGATCAGAATCTGAGAACATTTGACTGGAATGTTATAACAATGGACACGATTTTATCTTTGGGGGTTTACTAACTTCCTCAAGATTGACCATGGTTAGAGTTGCAGATACGAGCTGCACTGATTATTATTCAAGTAGGTTACTATCCCATCCTCGCTATTATTAATGTTCCTGGTAAGCCTATCCCTATCCATTTTATAAACGGTAGTGAAGCTTATTGCTATTTCTGTTATTTATATTTAACAATTACCAATCTGTTATCTTCTGTTTCAGTGACAAACTCCACTACATTTCCATCAATTTCAGAATCCTCACTC